>NC_065444.1:181323988-182523988 GCF_917563875.1 Diabrotica virgifera virgifera | reverse complement strand
GGACTCTGTGTTGCTAAGTCTCGGCTTGCGCCTCGACTTAGCAATCTTCACAGTCGTCCAGGAATGTTAAGCTTTTCCTACCCGGTAAACAATGTACTATTGTTGTATAATCCTAGTTTACAATAATTATGTGATCTATTTGATTTAAAATGGATTCAGGATTTTTTATAGTTTGGCAACTATGTCAACTTAGATCTCTTGCGTAGATAATGACG
Source organism: Diabrotica virgifera virgifera (assembly GCF_917563875.1). Classification (NCBI taxonomy): domain Eukaryota; kingdom Metazoa; phylum Arthropoda; class Insecta; order Coleoptera; family Chrysomelidae; genus Diabrotica; species Diabrotica virgifera. Next base: position 182,523,773 of record NC_065444.1, on the reverse strand, counting down.
TGCCACGGTAAGTAAATTAGACGGATTGTATATTGACTGATGGATGGGAACATTCTAGGAGAATAATACGTAGTATATCACCTTCTTTTCCACACTCACAGTTAGGTGACTCTGTGAGACCCAAACTTTACATATGAAGCGAATGTCTTCAGAGTTTATTTGTTTTTGAAGTTATACTTCTTTACGATCGAGGGTGAAATTTTATAATTGCCTGGCGCATGCGCAGACAATCGTTGCCAATCTTTCAAATTATGTATCAGCGCAAATAAGCCATTAAAATAATATATTAGTGTTTTTTAGTAAATGCATTATTTATTATAATTTTTTTGTCTTTGGATTTGACTTCCTTGGGCGTAAAATAATAAAATATCTATTCTTAAATTTCACTTGTCACCGTGATGTGTAATTACGTATATCCGAAACGTCAATAACAGGCGCCTTGATAGCCTGGTTGGTAGAGCATTGGATCAGAGATCGAGAGATCGCGAGATTGCGGGTTCAAATCCCGGACGATTCATATTCTCTTTTTTTTTTGGCATTGTTAAGTTTTGGTTAATTTTTGGTAATTACTGTTAATATTTTGTATTGTAACTGTTAAGTATATTTATTTCGTTGAAATTATTTAATAGAAGTATAACTTCTTAGGTGCGTACAAAGTACACATACATTCTTTTTTTTTTCAAGTGTCCACTCGGCACTGAAAGTTGGCTACTAGAATTGCAAACTCTTTTTTGTTTTCAGCTCTTTTTATTAGCCGTTCAAAATTTAACCCCGTCCATTGTCGGATATTTCTTAGCCATGATAATCTTTTCCTTTCTAGTTCTCTCTTTACCTCGATCTTTCCTTTCACTATTAGTTCAACATATTGGTACTGATCATTACTCAGTATGTGTCATAGGCACCTTTGATGCCTTTCTGCTTTACCGAAAAATTATTTTGCTTTTCTTCTTTGAGTACTGCGTCCTTTAACCCTTAAGTACTAATATCTTTAATCAATGACGTAAACACTAACTAACCGCCTGACAGACGGGTTTAACATTTTAGTGTTAATTTTTTCATTGTTAAATATTTTAATGCAAAAAATATTTCGATTATTTACTGAAAGTATTAGTTATCTAAAAAGGACAGAAATTAATCTAGTTTTTCTGTATTTATTAAAATAAAGAAACATAATAACAAGAATGGAAGGATTGTTTGTGTGCCTTTTTACTCCTGAAAAAAAAAGTGTGATAAAAATTAAAGAAATCAAAGAATCTTGACAAAAATTTATAGTCGAGTTAAACAAAGAGTAAAAAACATGAAAATAGAAAGATTTTTAAAAAATATTAAAACAAAAAAAACTGATAGGCACTAAAATTGGTATAGTGTAGAAATGGTAGTTAGTGGCAACATTTTCTTCACAAATTGATTCCACTTAGCTTATGTCGTCGTCTACCTTCCTCAGAGCCTTTAACCCCTTATTTGATCATTTTTGACGAACTGGGCACATTATGATTAATGACGAACTGGGCACAAACACTAACACCCCTTTTATTAGACGGAAATCACACTTTGAATCTAAATATCTTTCGAATAAAAACATGCCGCAAATTGCCGAATTCTATACTACTAAATAACAACCTAACTTGAAAAGTCATAAACGGGTGACCTTCAAAATTTTCGAGGAAGGGAAATATTCCACTTTAAGGGTTAAGGTGTTGGTAGCTTTCTATTGACAATTTGCCGATCTAGATTTTGCGCAACTTGTAACAATTCATCTGCTGATAAGCCAGTCCATTGACGAAGGTTTCAGAACCATGAAAGTTTCTTGTCACTAATTCCTCTTTTCGCTCAATATTTCGGTTGAGTATTCACTGCAGTATCCAATATCCAAAAGTTCTCTTTCATTTTCTATTCTATTCAGCACTTGAAATAACTAGCAGCGCTAGTATGCGTCTGAGACAACCATACCTTGTATGGCACTTTTGTATATCCAAATTTTCGTGTTTCGAGTGATGTGGTTATTCCAGAGTGTACTATTCAGTTGACGTAGTGCTGAATTACCTTGATCAATTTTAGTAGCTATTTCTTTTTTATTATCGTAGTTCTAACTAAGGCTAAACCTAGCTAAACCTTCCTTCACATAGCCCTACTACACACTCAGTTTTTGATGAATTATTGATAAACCCCGCTAAGTACTATATTCTTCATCTATTTTTCGCAACATATTATAGTGTATATCAGCCTGATCTTCTGCAAATATTGGTCATCCATCCGCAAAATACAAGCAATACAGTTTATTGTAATAATCATACATTCATATTTTCTTTTTTAAATATCCAATATCCCTCCAAATAAATCTAAAAATTTTTATTTCATATGTTTAAGCGTTGTTTTTGTGTGACTTCTCTTCAAAATAAATTTTTCTTGGCACTCTATGGTTAGTCCTTGATACTCTACATGTCGCCAACTTCATTGTCAGAAAAAACGCTTATTGCCTAGTAGGCAGATTATTGTAGATCTCTCTAGAAGATAATAAAAAAATATTCCTTGGATGTTATGAAGTTGTAATGCCTATTTTAAAGAAAACAAAAACACAATAAACTGCCTGCAGCCAGTATTTTTCCTTACATTACACATCAACCACGAAGGGTTATTAGCGTGTATGGATTGTGTTACAAAATTATAAATTAAAAATAGATTTTAAACAATAGGAAATTATAAAAAGCCCTAAACCTATACAAAGTAAAGTAAAATACTATATTATTGGTAAGAAAGGAATTCTTTGAGGAATGTGAAGATGCTTTTTTATCACTGTCTTTTCACAGCTAGTATTCATTTTGGTAGAGTATAAAAACACCTAGTATAAAAATTATAAGAATTAGATAAAACAGCGTCAGTACACAACTTTTTCAATAAATACTAAAAATATGGTTAGCAAAAATGGGAGATACCAATAAATAGCAAAACATACATAAATATCTATAATATAAATGGTAATGTTAATAATATTGTCATAATAACTTTTATAACTGGCCTATAAAAGCAAAGAATGATTTAGTCCCGTAGTCTTCGTATCTCGGAGTCCGTTTCTCCCGTTTTATCAACACTTTTTGATCGTGTTTGTGTCCGATCAATCAAAGATGGAGAAAGGGGATGGGAGACTAATTTGAAAATTTTCGGTAGGCTGAGGCAGAAGATAATTGCGAAATCAAGGAAATTTAATTGCGGAGTGATTGATGGTACATTTTAAAGAAGAAGCTCCAAATAGAGAACGGAAGTACATTTTGGGGAGATGAATATTGTTTTCGATATAATTTTAAGTTGATCATAAAATATTCAATAAGAGATAAAAAAAATGTAAAAAAGGAATATAAAAATTTGATTTTCCTTAAGCAAGGATATTTTTCGTATTTGAAATGATAAACTAAAAGAAGGCTCACATTCGAAAAAATACATGTTTTATACTTTTTTAAGAATAAGTAAAAACTAAAAAAATATAAATTAAATATAAGAAACCAGTTTTTTTAAGGCTAGGAATTCGGTAGGAGCTTTAAGGCCAGGGTAATATGTCAAAAATATGCCCTGTTCGTGACACTTCAGCAGCCAGAGTACTGAAGCGTTTTTTGGACAGGTACCTAATACCTATAGGAACAAATAGTCCAGAGAAATAAGAGTTTTCTCGTGACACATCCCCCTCCAGACCAAAACAAATTTTTTGAGTAGTATGGACATCTATATTAATAACCTTTATGTTTCCTGCCGCCGATTTTGATGATACACATAGTTATAAACAAATGAAGATGAAAAACGGTAAATTTTCGATTTTTTCGTCTATAACCACAAAGTTAAGCATTTTAAACCAATTTGAGAGCAAGAAACTCATAAATCGTCTAAAAAATTTCAATATGGCGTTCGCTGAATATGTCTATCCTTATTGGTTGCTTAGAAAATTGCAAAATAAATCATAAATTTTGAGTTTTTATAAATATTCATAACTCATGTAAAAATTAACTTACAACCTTCTTATTACACGAATTGCTGAGACTTGTGGGGCTTAAATTATATTTTAAATTTTAAAGTAATTTGTCAAATAGTTTAAAAGTTATTAAATTTTTTTTCCCAAATTAATTTTTTTTTCAACACTAAGTCAGAAAATTATGAGGTTACAGTAAGACTTCTGACAGTTGATGGAAGAAGACAATTTATACTATTGACTTAATTAAAAAAAAATGACAAAAAGTAATTTTAAACAGTGTAAAATCATTTTGCAAAAACACGTCGATTTTTTGTTTACTTAAAACCAATTAGAATAACTTTATAACCGTTACCCGTAGAAAAATTATTTTTTCAGATTTGGAAATACTGAATTTTTATACACATTTAGAAAGAAAAACAATTGTCCTAGGCAATTAGGGACGAAGTTAGCCCCCTTTTTTAATTCACATATTTTTGCAAAATAATTTTGCAGTATTTAGAATTATTTTTTGTCATTTTTTTAATTAAATTAATAGTATAAATCTTCTTCTTTCATAAACTATACAAAGTATTAGTGTAACTTCACCATTTTCTGGCTTGTAGCGTTGCAAAAAAAAATAATTTGGGATAATCAAATTAAATAACTTTTAATCTATTTGACCAATTGCTTTGAAATTTAAAATATAATTTAAGCACCAAAAGTCTCAGCAATTCGTGTAATAAGAACGTTCTAAGTTAAGTTTTACATAATTTATGAATATTTATAAAAACTCAAAATTTATGATTTATTTTGCAATTTTCTAAGCAACCAATAAGGATAGACATATTTAGCGAACGCCATCTTGAAGTTTTTTATACGATATGAGTTTCTCACTCTCAAATTTGTTTAAAATACTTAACTTTTTGGTTATAGACGAAAAAAGCGAAAATTTACGATTTTTTGATCTTCATTTGTTTATAACTATGTGTATCATCAAAATCGGCTGTAGGAAACATACAGTGCTAGTCAAAAGTCCGTACCCCCCCTCTTATCTTTTGAACGGTTATACCTATAAACGTGAAATTTGGAGGGAGGAACTAAACGAACGTAAACTTCTTAACTAGTCATGACAGGTGACATAATAGTGATAGATGACGTTACAGAGCCACTGTGACCGATAATTTTAAATAGGACCTTATGGCAAGTGATACCTCGTTTTAAAGGTATTCAAAATACCGATTCAGTCATACTATTTTTTTGGGTTTAAGTTGATTTTGATTTTGGTGAATAAATTAAATAAACATAATATTGTAGTTTCGCATTTAATTAATAAAAATTCAAATGTCCGCCTATGGTTTTTTTGTCAAAAAATTTGACGTTTTTTAATTCTCTAGTAGTTTTTGCGTCAACATCAACCTTTTTGATAAATAATCATAGGCGGAACTTTGACTTTTTATTAATTAAATGCGAAACTACAATTTTATATTTATATCCAATAAAGCAGTGCCCTTTACTAGCCTGTAAAGGTCCATTGGGTTAGTGCCATACACTGTCGGACTTGGTTTGCAGTCTCCATATATTGCTTGTCTCTTACGATCCAGCGCCTCGCAATCGCACAATAAATGTCTGACTGTCTCGGTCTCTCTATTGCATAGTCTGCAGCTGAGATCTCCGTTATATAGTCCTATCGTGTGTAGGTGTCCTTTTACTGGAAAGTGTCCAGTTAAGAAACCTGTAATAATTTTGAGCTGATTCCTGTTCATTTTGAACAGTTCTTCAGCTCTTTTTGCGCATGTCTGAGGTATAAATCTCTTCGCATGCTTTTGCGTGGGAATTTCTTCCCAGTATTATTTGTGCTGTCTTCGTATCCAGCCTCTTAATCGGTCTCTGATTGTGCTTTTGGGCACTCCCAGTGCCGGTTCTGGACCGAAGTATCCTGTTGCTGATCCTCGTCTAGCAAGTTCGTCAGCTTTTTCATTACCAGCGATCCCTTGATGTCCAGGCACCCAAATGAGTTTTACCTCATTATGTTCCGCCAGGGTGTCAAGTTCTTCGCGGCATTCCCATACAAGCCTTGAGGTTATCCTTGGGTTCTTTAAAGCCCTCAAGGCCGCTTGGCTGTCTGAACAGATATTGATTCTCTTATTAGTATAAGTCCTCAATCTGTTTATCCGTGCACAGTGCAGGATTGCATATACCTCCGCCTGAAATACAGAGGTATATTCTCCTAGTGGGATGGAACCGTTATAGTTCCTATCCTCACTATATACTCCTGATCCCGAACCATCTTCTGTCTTGGACCCATCTGTATACCAGGTGTGGCCCTCATACTTCAGATGTCTGCCAGGATCTTCCCATACCTCTCTGGAGTGTATTTCCACCTGAAAAGGTATTTCCATTTTATATTTGGGGATACAATGGTCTGTTATCATCTCCCATATTGGATCCCCGCATATATCATTGATGCTGCAGTGTCCTTTGCCCACTGCAATTTTGCTTTGATTACCCTGCAGTCTATGTAACCCCATCCTTGCCTCGCCCTTCACTGTGATGTGTAAGGGAGGAAGGTCTAGTAAGGCTTCCATTGCTGCAGTTGGTGTGCCTCTCATTGCTCCTGTTATGCTGAGACAGACAAGCCTTTGTATCTTGCCTAACTTCTCTATAGCATTTCTCTGTTGCACCTTTGGCCACCAGACCAATGCTGCATACGTTATTGTGGGCTTTACCATCATGTTGTATATCCAATACATCATGTCCGGTTTAAGTCCCTATGTTCTGCCATGTGTGCGTCTGGTCACCATTAAAGTGGCCATCGCTCTTTTGGTTATTCGTTCCAGGTGTTGATTCCAGGTAAGCCTTGAGTCTATTATGACTCCGAGATATTTTATCTCCCTCTCCACCTTTAGAGAGATCCCCATGAGATTCACAGGTCTTATTCCCTCTAATATTGTCCTTCTGGTGAAGGCTACTATTTTGGATTTGTGAGGGCTTACGGACAATCCTACCTCACTTGTCCATTTTGATACTACATTCAGGGCCTGTTGCATGTTATCCCTGACAGTTGTATTGAACTTGCCCTGAGCCAGAATGACAAAATCATCTGCATAGCCCAAGACATTATATTTTTTCCTGTTGAGCGTTCCAATCAGTCCGTCCATAACCAGATTCCACACTAACGGAGATAATACACCTCCCTGTGGGCATCCTCTGGCAACCCGTGCTGACATGGTCTCGCCCATCAGTGTCGAATATACCACGCGGCTTTTAAGCATGCATTCTATCCACCTGCAGCTTATTTCATCCACTCCTTTCAGCCGGATAGCCTTTGTGATTGCATCGAATGAGGTGTTGTTGAAGGCTCCCTCTATGTCGAGAAAGGCTCCCAACATCACCTCTTTGTTTTCCAGAACATACTCCACCCTCCGTACTAGATGGTGCAGTGCTGTTTCTGTTGATACACCTGGCCTATATGCATACTGGTCTTGTTCTATTGGTCTTTCAACCAATATTCCATCCCTAATATGTCTATCTACCAGTTTTTCCAATGTCTTTAGTACAAAGGACATCAGACTTATTGGTCTAAGGGACTTCGCAGTCATACGTCCACCCTTACCAGGCTTAGGTATGAATGCTACCCTTGTCGACCTCCAAGCAACCGGTACATACCCCAGCGCAATACTTGCACGAAGTATTGTGCACATTTGCTTGTACATTGCTTCTGTACCTTTTTGCAAAAGTACAGGATAAATCCCGTCCGTTCCCGGTGATTTATATGGTTTAAATGAACTTACTGCCCATTTTATTTTGTCTGGTGTCACCATCTCTTTTGCAGCTCTCCAGCTTCCCCTATTTCCATATTTCATGGTAACTGGTCCTTCTTGCTGTAGAACTTCTGGTGTCATCATTCTGGTGACCGACCCAGGGAAGTGAACATTGAAGAGTTCCCTCAGCGTCTCTTCACTGGTCTGTGTGTAATCGCCTGACTCCATTTGGAGCGTGGCGATATTGCTCTTAGGTTCTTTCGAGAGAACCTTTTGGAGTCTAGCCACTACTGCAGTCTGTTCTATCTCCTCGCAGTGCTTCCTCCATGATTCTCTTTTGGCTTTCCGTAGAGCCTTGTTATATTCAGTCAGAGCTTTGCGATATTCGCTCCACTCGCCTGATCTCTTGGCAGAATTGAATTCTTTTCTCGCATCTCTCCTTCTTTTAGCAAGTTCATTGTTCCACCAGGGCACTTTCCTGTTGGAGCTCCTCACTGTTACGGGACAGTTATCTTTATATGCTTCTATGACTATATCCTGAAATTGTTCAGTAGCCATATCTAGCTCTATTGTGTTTCTTATCCTCTTTATAGCCCCACGAAAACTATATGTCAGGTCTTCTTGATACGCTTCCCAATCAGTTTTCCTGGGGTTTCGATAAGTCTCTGTTTCGTGCTCATAGCCCGTTATTTCAAAGTATATGTGTCTGTGGTCTGAGAAACTCGCCTCATCAGACACATGCCAGTTCCTAACGATGCTGCTTGCAAATGCAGTCGCCATCGTTATATCGATAACCTCCTTCCTATTAGCAGTCACAAAGGTAGGTTTGTTGCCTATATTTAGTATTTCTAAATTATATTCCATAATAAATTGTAGTAAGTGCTCACCTCTTTCGTTGTTTCCGGTGCTCCCCCAGCTGATGTGATGTGAGTTGGAGTCACAACCGATGATTATCTGTGATCCTTTGCCTCTGCAGTCTCTCATCAGCTCCTCCAATTCCCTTGGTGGTGGTGGGTTAGGATCATCATAGGGCAGATAGGCTGATCCGAGTATTATCTCCTTCATCCTACCTCCCTCTGTAACTTTTAGTATTACTGCTGTTAGATCCCTAGAACAGAAATTAGTTAACGGCAATACCATAATGTTGCTTTTAGCTATTATGCAGGTTCTTGGTACTTCAGCGGATCTACTGTAAATAAGTTCTCCACTTATTCCTGAGAGACCTTTTATTTTACCCTGGTTTACCCAGGGTTCTTGGATGAGAGCAACATCAAACCTTTCCATCGCCACAGCAAGTTCTGCCGAAGATGCCTTACTGTGTTGAAGGTTAGCTTGGATCACTCTCACCTTTGTCATCTCCATCTGTCTCCCGCACGATCTTGAATGCTACCCTTCCCATCCTATAAAAGGCCTTGAGTTGGGTCTGCTTCAAAGCCCTAAAGGAGACCTTGTCGATCGAGTACGCAAGGATTTCTCCTTGCCCCTCGACCTTCTGGCTTTTCAGTGTCCAGTCTGTCGTATTGAACCCTGCATTCTGCTTGCCCAAGCGACTCCTGAACACTTTTTCGCTTATGCCGGTCTCAGGCACGTGCACAAGCACAATCGGTCTTCTCAAGTCCTTGGATTCGATCAACTTCAAATCCGCCGACTCCCAGAGATCCGAAGCTCTCGTACCGTCCCCTCCAGCCAAGATTTGGTAGGCTCATTCGCGCAGTGGATCCACAGAATCCCCGCGCTGAATGTAGTTCTTAGGAACTGCAGTGGATTCTGACTTCCGCCGGGTGCCTTATCCACTGCCTCTTCCAATTTTGTTCGAACCAGTTCTGCTTGTTCCTGGTTCAGTTTTACCTCAGGATGACGTCTGTCTACCACCGCCATCCTCAGTTTGTCTGTCACTTCGCCGTAAGTGCCAGTCTGCGTTTTACTGCCCCTTATCTCTTTAGCGCTAGCAACTGTGCCAGTCTGCGTATTACCGCTCCTGGTCGCGTTGTTAGCTGCTTGTTTCGTAATTCCCTTCGGTCTTTTGGCCTCGGGGTTTTTTGTTGGGGTCGAGTTGTCAGACCGGGTCCTTTTCACTCCCGTGGTCTGGTCACTTTTCCCCTTTTGGCCTTTGGTCTTATGTGGGTTCTCTTTAACCCACGTCCCAGCAGCTATTTTTTCGGCTTTCTTAAGCCTCCGTTTTTGAGCCCCAGATAGCTTTTTTGTCCCGAGACTTAGTTTCTCGAGGCTTGTCTCTAGCTGGTCAGATTCAATACCTCTCTCCTCGGCATGGTCTGCTGTTTCCACAGCTCCCTTGTCCGTGTGTTCTATATGGTCTGCTGCTCCCGCAGCTTCCATTCTTGTTTCTTCGGAGAGGTCGCCCATTTCTGAGTCCCTCTCCGCTTGTTTAATGTTTCTCTTTGGTTCCACGATTGTTCCCACGAGTAGGGTCGAAATAAATGTCGAGTACGGCAGTGCGCCCTTACCGCACCAAGGCTATATTCCCCTAGAGTTCGCCATCTCTCTAGGGCATCGCTTCAGATACACTTTACTCCCTGTACCATGCATCCCGTTGGCACGATGGTGTTACACCTTAGGATTGGGAGGATGGATCATTTGGCGTTACCCAGGGTGCACCACGTGGAGGCGATCCAACGCTACACCCCTTAAAATTAGCTTAAACTCAAACAAAATTAGTATGACTGAACAGGTATTTTCAATACCTTTCAAACGAGGTATCACTTGCCATAAGGTCCCATTTAAAATTATCTGTCACAGTGGCGCTGTAAAGTCATCTGTCACTATTACGTCACCTGTCATGACTAGTTAAGAAGCTTACGTCCGTTTATTTCCTTCCTCCAAATTTCACTATTATAGGTATAACCGTTCAAAACATACGAGGGGAGGGGTACGGACTTTTGACTAGCACTGTATAGGTTATTATTATAGATGTCCATACTACTCAAAATATTTGGTTTCGGCCTGGAGGGGGTTGTGTCACCAACACGATATTTTTTTCTTTATTTCTCTGAACTAAAATTATGACTATTTCCTGCGTAGGATTTGGCGGCAATTTTTATTTATAAACAATTAACTGTCAAAAAATGGCATTTTAGCCTTTTCTTAAATCAACGGAAAACAGTAAAACTTATGATTTTTTAGTACAAATATCTTCGAGATTATTGAAATAGCTTTAAAATGACTTATTACAAAGTTTGTTATACTCATTTATTGTTATTATAATTGCGCAAAAATGTCGGAATTGCAAAAAAATTATTTTTGCAATAACTGTTGTAAAAATTAGTGTACGGTTTGAAATTTTTTTCAAATAAGGGTTCTTTGGTGCTTAATATGTGATAAAAATTTCAAAGCGATTCATTTAATTGTTTAAGTTTTATTCAAATTGTTTACCCCAGAGAGTATTTTTTGTGTCATGGAAAAAACCTTATTACCCTGGACTATTTGGTAAAACTTTACATTGTTCTCTTAGTTCTTCGAGAACTCTAATTTCGTGCATTTGTTTTCAATGATATTTTCACAATACGTCGGGTCAATACAAAATGAAGGGTCAGAGGGAAAAACGATGAATGTCAATTTTTGGTCATTTTGCGATTTTTGTGCAATATGTTAGCTTAGAAAGAGTACTATCGACCTGTGAATGGTCAAGGGGAAATAACGACTAGAACCGTCTTACAAACACGTCACAATATTGGACGCAAGGGGGAAAAACAATGAATATGTAACTTTGTTTCTCATTTTACCGAAAATGCTTCCAGATACACCGAGAGAACAATTTCTTTTCTCCTAAAACACCGATTTCTTTGAGCAATATTTCTTAAAAGTTAACATATCCTATTAATTTAAACATACCGGTTCACATATAAAGAAACGAGTTTTTTAAACACAACTCAATAATTTCTTACAGATAATTTCTTCAATACTAAGAAATGCATTAATGGTTACATTTAATTTTCTTATCCTAAAGTTTTTATTTCTTAAATTGAAAACTACAAATATTTTGCAGTATAAGAAATATAATGTTAAGTTAATGCATATTTATATTTGTGAACAAGAAATTTTCTTGCAATTAAATAAATATTTTAAACCACAAGAAATAATTCTTCAGAAATACCCTCTGGAGTAACTGTGGTTATAAAATAAAAACTTTGTCATTAATGCCGAAATATTACTTGAAAATAGATTTTCTTCCACAAAAGAATTGCGCAGATTAACTATTTATGATTTAGTCGTCAGTGTTTGTCAAGATGGCGTGATATGTTCATGTTCATATAGATGGATGTTGGATTTATTGGTGTACTTTAAAAATTAACGGATATTTTGAAGGTACGTACATATATAGGTATTAAATAAAAGTAAATTGAGTAATTTAAGATGTAATAATAATATTGTTGCGTATTCGAATGGTTAAAAAAGAAATATATGCTTTTTAGGTATAATGATGGACGACTCTGAAATAAAGGAGCTTATTATTCTAACTGGGAAATATGCCACAATTTAAAGCTGGGACAGAATGATATAATATATAGCTTCAGAACAATATTAAGAAAGGAGTTATTAACCAACTGCGGGACCTTCCAGAACTTCATACATGTAAGTACCTTTTTAAAAATGTGTATACTTATGTGTCAACTATAATAGGTTTCTTGAATGTATCGTCTTCTATAAAAATATACAATATAACGCTATATCAAACATGGCGGGTGCAACGCTGAGGATTTTTTCTGTTAATTTATTTGAGATAAAGAAATCAGTTAGTCTAAAAGAAATATATGTTTATGGTTAAGAAATGTTATTCCCGAAAACCGTGAATTAGTTAATATGTATTAAATGACTTAGATGTAAACTAATAATACTTTCCCGTAATAAAATTTCTTAATGATTAGGTATGCTGTCTCTTTTAGATTATAAAAATTAAGAAAATTACATATTATTATGTCTACTTCAATGCTTTACATTGGTTGTATTTTCCCTCTTGTTTTAGCTAAACAATGCTTATTGTGTGACTTAATATTATACAGATAAATAATTAATATTTCATTAACAAAAAGAAAAAATAAACAAATAAAAGATGTGTAGGTTAAATAATGCCATATGTTTGAACTAAATATGATTGATTATTATTAGTATTAATAGTTCTTACGTGGGGCCGTGTATTTGTTTTTGTATTTCCTAAATTTGTCAAAATAAATATCTATATCTTTATAAAAAAAAATTTATTAAAGTAAGTTTACTCTTTCTATATAACGATTTTGTTTTAGTGAATTGCTGATATACAAAGTGCTATTAACAAAAGAAGGAAAATTTGAGGAAGTTGGATTTGCCTCTCCATCCTTTTATTGTTGTGTAGAAGCCAGTGGTTTAAGGGTGGAGAAAATATTTGTATGTAATAATAACGTTTTATATCTTGTTTTATACTTAAATAATGATTTTACCTTAACACAATGATTTATTTCGCCGTATGTAATATCACTTTATTTTCAAGAAATATTAACTTAACTCTAAATATACGTTTATCTCTGCGAAATATATTTCTTAACATTAAATAAATAAATTATTAATAGTAAAATAATAATATTCCTTACTAAGAAATATTATTGCTCAGAAAGAATAGTTTTATAATGTGTAGAAAATATATTTTTATGACTAATAAAATTAATTAACATCAAGTGTAATTTCTTTCTGATAAATGGGTTTGAAATTTGCCAGAAAGTGATAGTTCAATCATGTTTAAGATATATTTCTTTGGCTATAGTAGAATTTATTTGAAATATTTTAGAAAATTATATCTTACATACAAAGAAATATTTCTTAGGCAATATGCCAAGTCGATCTTTCTTAAATATTAATAAAGTTTCTTTATGTCAAGAATTTTTTTCTCTCGGTGTAGACATCGTTCTTCCGCTGACCCCTCAAATGCTTCTAATGTTTTCGTTTCTAATGTTCGATTGTCTCACTATTCAAGACACATCAATACAAAATGATGAAGAAAATATAACATCAAAGTAGTCTTATCCGCAGCGTAAAAAAGAACTTCCACGGAACATTGGAGCGGCCGAGTTAAATAGAAAAATGTAACAGAAAATGGTAAGAACAGAAGATTCAACGCAACGTGAAATAGATTCAACGCAACGTGAAATAATAGTAAAATTTGTGTCGAAATTTGTTATTTATGATCCTGAAGCTAATACCAAACCCTAATTTATTGCCTCTTTATCCTATTTTTTTGTACTGAAAACCGTGATTCTTTTCCGACGAACTGTCGTTCAAATGACACAGTTCAAAGAGATTTAACATACAGGTGCTAAAACATCCCCCATTTCAACTGAGCTATGGAGCTGATACGATCAGTGCCGTAGTAATTTTACTATGAAGTGGTCTAACTACGTTGTGTTAAGATTTTAATTATTGTTTGAATTATTAACCAATGTAATAACATTTTTACCGCCCACACTGGTGGTGTGGGGACATATTCTTGGGGACATGATGGTCCGACTGATTTTATCATAAAAGTAAATATTTTTTAATTTTACAGTACTTTAGGGTACCAACTGTGTTCTCTTTAGTTTGCACTATTAAATATTTTCTATCTCTCTTTGCCGACGTTTAAATTGGTAAACCACTTCAACAGGTTCTTCAACGCGCCGCTGCGCTAGTCCGAACCTTTATAATATGCTCCAAGGTATTTGTACGAAGATATTCAATTTATATTTAGTTCTAGCCTTTGATGTTTTGTACTTTTATGATTACCATTAACTTTTTATTTCAGATTTATTTTTAATACATAATTTTTGCAATGTGTAATACCGAGTTATTGAGCTAAGTGTTGCAAATCTTCCTCTATTCCCTCTAAAAGGAGAGAGTCGTCAGCTCAGCATATCCTCTTGTTGTTAAGTAGCTCATCGTTTATGTATTTAGCCAACATTACTTCGGATTTAGTTAATTCACGTACGGCTTTACTATATAAATTTAATAACAGTGCTGATAGAATACACTTCACGCACCCCACGCGAATCAGCATGTCCTCAGTCAGTTCATTTTTACTTTCACTTTCGTTGTTTGGTTCTTGTATAGGTCACTTAATTTTTGTATCCTTACTGTGTACGTTTTTGTATAAGAAAATTTCTTTAAGACGATTATGCTGCCCTCAGTTAAAATAGTGTAAGGTCTCTTTTTATGCGGATTATTCTAATACGATTTTGTTGTGCAGTTTGTATTTCATACAAAAATTTCTCTTATTAACAACTAGTGTAGTTAATATCAACTATTTTCCCATCCAGATGTCAGTAATCCGAGAGTTTGCAATTCGGGTATTCCCTTTGTTCCATGATGTAGCATGTAGCTATTATATCAATCTGAGTTTCGCATTGAAAGGTATAACCTGTAATTGTTTTGAAATTAAATTTAAACGTTTAAGTATTTAACCCGCCAGTGGTCGCTATATGAGATTTTCTCTCACGGTTTCAGAAAATTGCGCACAACTTTTTTCTGGGAAATTATACGCGCTGTATTTCCTTCTAGTCTCCTAACTATCCTCCCTCGACAATCTAATAGACTCGTCCGCTCAGATAGTGAATCAGTTTACTTAGTATCACCATATTGTTGAGTCAGTGCCCTTCATGTGAGAGATTCTCTCATCAAGCGACCACCGGCGTCACCAACTGTGTATAAAAATTAATTTTATTTTTCCCCTTACAACCTAAAATAATATACTTATGATGTAATAAAAGGCGCCGTGGATGTGGTCGATGATATGAAAATCCTATATTCTGTTTCACAGGTTAGTTGTAGATGGTCACTTACCAAATATTTTTCAATGTTAAATATTGGCGGCATCAATAGTCACATTTTATTTAAAGATAATAATAACAAAACCGAATAACGTCGTGTCTTTTTAAGGCAAATGGGTTTATCGTTGATGAAACCTCATCTTTTTAAAAAAATTTTGTAAAGAAATACAAAAGTTGGATATGTGAGAGAAAATCTCACGTGGGACCACTCGCGTAACAATCTACCTAGCGACCAATGCCGGGTTAAGAGTTTAAATGTCGCTGATTTCAAGTTGCAGTATAATAAACAGAACATTTTGATTTCTAGATTGAAACATTTAATAAGTGTCGTGAATTGATTTGTGTCGTGATTTTAATGTTCCATTAAAAGAGGTTTTTGCAATCTCTATATCGTTAGTCTGGGTTTTTAATTTCTTCTTTAAGATTTTATTTGGCCCAATGGAGAAAAAAAACTTTAACAATTCATTTTATGTGATTCAAGAAAAATACGGAACGTATCCCTACTTTTTCAATGCAAGTAAAGTCTTTTTTTATGCGATTTTTTACATGCGCTTTTCTGTAGAACGTATCCACCGCATAAAACGAGACCTTACTGTATATACTTCCTTATTCATATCTAGGCATCTGTGCGAAACAATATTTACTTCAGACAATGAAGGTATTTCAATTACCCAAACCTTTCCTAAATCCCCTTTGTGTATTACTTATGTATGTCCGTCTATTTTCTTATTAAGTGTTCCATTACTTTTAAAAACGGTACTGCAGCGTCGTTCAATTCTGTCGAGTTCGACTAATTGGTAAAAATTTTGATCGTGTGTGACCGTGCATCCAACAAATTCGTACAATTTGACCACAAAGAGACAGGCCTGTCTGCTGCAATACTGCAGAATTGATATCATCGACGATCTTGCCGATCGACATCGCAGTACCGTGAGTGGCCAGCTTTAGGTGTGTCCATTCATTTCTGTTTGTTGTTTTTGCATCCATTCGCTTGATGTCATCAGTCCATCTGATTTGAGGTCCACTTCAAGGGTTCGCTTCGTCCAATGGTTATCTCCCATTCTTCTTATGTGTTATGCCCATGTTACCACAAGACATGTTACCAAGCCTCATTCTTCTTCTTCAGGTGCATTCTCCGCTACGGAGGTTGACAATCATCATAGCTATTTTAATTTTTGAGGCAGTAGCTCTAAATAGTTGTTTTGAGCTGCATTCAAACCATTCTATCGGGTTCTTCAGCCATGAAATTCGACTTCTTCCGATGCTTCTTCTGCCATCTATCTTTCCTTGCATTATGAGTCGCAGGATGCCATACTTTTTGCCCCGCATCACATGTCCGAGATACTGTAGTTTTCTTTCTTTAATTGTAAGTTAAACTTCATTCTCTTTACCTATTCTTCTGAGTACTTCGTCTTTCGTAACTCTATCTACCCAGGAAACCCTCATAATTCTAGCCCTCATTAAGACTATGATAATATGTTCATTGAACTCCTTTGCATTAGCTGTTTCGGAAAGGAATAAAAACGTCGATTGTAGCCATTCTTTAGATATTATTCCTGCCCTATATAGGTATGCTGTTTAATAGATCAAAAGGTGATGGATATTAAAATCTACAATTTTGATTAACTCAATAGGAATTCCATCAGTTACAGGAGATTTTATACTTTTAGCTTGTTTCAATGCATAATGTATATTTTTTCTCTTATAACCTCATGACCAGTATCATATTTAAATTATTATGGTACTTATGTTTTCCCCTTGTCTTCAAAAAACTGTGCTATACATATTCTCTCTACCTCTTTCTATTCTGGTTTAAATCTTTTATAAGTGCACCACTTGCATCTCAGCCGCTCATTTTGAAATGTTTTTCTCATTCCTGTTAGTTCGTTAATTCTCTTAAGCACTTTAAAAAAGTCAATTTTTTACTGGTTCTTAGCACTGATCACGTAACAGTCTCTCCTTAGCTTCCACACTGGCTAGAGAGGGGACAAATACAAATAAATGGCAGATAACGTCTACACTCTGGAAAAGTATGAAACTTGAAAAAGAAAAATATACCGCAAGGATAAAGCTAACACTATGTATATCTATCATTTACGAGAAAATGCGAATGCTGCAAATTGTGTTACAAATATATGTTTCATACTATGGAAAAGTCAAGAAGACTTTTCAAATTATTCAAATATTCTTAGAGTCAATATTGCAAACTATTCCTTATGACAAACAAACTCAACTGTTTGTGTTGTAATTTAACATCTACATTTAATAAGGAACTTCTTCTTCACGTGCCATCTCCGCGACGGAGGTTGGCAATCATCATGGCTATTCTGATCTTAGATGCTGCTGCTCTGAATAGTTCGGTTGATATGCATCCGGACCATTCCCTCAAGTTACGCAACCACGAAATTCGTCTCCTTCCTACACTTCTCTTGCCCGGGATTTTCCCCTGTATAATCAACTGAAGTATGTTGTATCTCTCATTACGCATAACATGCCCCAGATACTCCAGCTTTCGTGTCTTGATGGTTTCCAATATTTCCAGTCTTTTGTTGACCCTTCTCATGACTTCGTTGTTTGTTATATGCTCGGTCCATGATATCTTCAGGATTCTTCTATACACCCACAGTTCAAATGCTTCCAACTTTTTAGTAGTCGATGCGTTAAGTGTCCATGCTTCTATCCCGTAAAGCAGAGTCGAGAAAATATAACACCTTGCCAGCCTAACTCTTAAGTCTAATTTCAGTTCTCTTGCACAAAGTACCTTTCTCATTTTATTGAAGTTTGTTCTTGCTTTCTCCATTCGAACTTTGATTTCTTTGGAATAATCGTTTGTGTGATTAATTATTGTGCCAATATAGTTGTAGTTTTGTACTTGTTCTAAAGTTTTACCTTTAATTGTAAGGCTTTCATCATTATTTTGGGGTTTTGATATCCTTTGGGGTTTATTGATAATCCATATTCTTCTCCATAGGGAACAGGGAACTTGGACATTGCATAATAATGTTCCTTTTCTTTTAAAAATAATATTTCCAAAATTTTACGCCTCAAAACCTCACAATAACTTAGAAATAAGTACAAATTTAAAACCTTCTGTCTAATTTAAAATTATATACAATTTTGTTTACTTTAGAGTTTAACACTTTTTTTTACAGATATAGTATTGAATTGTATGTGTTTTTACTATGGAAAATAAAAGTAAATAACATAAAAGTGCTTGTTTAATACCATTGCTGTATGCTTGTTTAATACCATGCTAATACCGCATGCTGTTTAATACCATTATGTTAAAATACAACCATTAAAACTTCAAATAAACTATATATCTATTAGTTTACCCGTCGATAAGAAACGAAGTTTAACAAAGTGGTTACATGTATGTTGAAAGGAAACAAGGTCTTCATGGACGCGAAGCTAATTTTAATGTAAGTACGTACCTATTTAATATCTCTTGTCTGCTTAATAGGTTTTTTAATAAACCAAGTATATTTTGAACAAAAAGAAAATAGAACTTTCGAATACAGAATGTATTTAGATATCAAAGATAAAAATAATAAAAAATAAAAAATGAATAACCATTTTCAATTTCGTTGCAAAACGAAAATACAGCCGAACCATATTCCAGTCCAATCAGAGAGTGCTGCAAGCACCTCTACCGGTTTCGAAACTTATTAGTCTCTCATCAGGAGGCACATATGCTGCTCTCCCTGATCCAACCAAAACAAACCCCAGCGTGCAGTCCCGAATTGCAACGAACGAAATGGCATAGATGCCCTAGCGGCAACTGCTAGCAAAAGACTAAGTTTTCACTCTAGTGGCATATAACATATCCCACCAGAATGAAAACAATGGGAACCTTCTCTGGTTACACCTCCGAGGCTTCTACAATTTGCAAGCCATACGAATGCTGAGACTAAGGAAGATGAGGGAATTCTACAATTTACAATTCACGTCACATCTGCTCAGCGCGGTAAAGTTCCAACGAGACTGGTTCCCTTCATACTCCACACAGAGTAAATGTAAATAAAAAATGAATAACCATTTTCAATTTCGTTGCAAAACGAAAATACAGCCGAACCATATTCCAGTCCAATCAGAGAGTGCTGCAAGCACCTCTACCGGTTTCGAAACTTATTAGTCTCTCATCAGGAGGCACATATGCTGCTCTCCCTGATCCAACCAAAACAAACCCCAGCGTGCAGTCCCGAATTGCAACGAACGAAATGGCATAGATGCCCTAGCGGCAACTGCTAGCAAAAGACTAAGTTTTCACTCTAGTGGCATATAACATATCCCACCAGAATGAAAACAATGGGAACCTTCTCTGGTTACACCTCCGAGGCTTCTACAATTTGCAAGCCATACGAATGCTGAGACTAAGGAAGATGAGGGAATTCTACAATTTACAATTCACGTCACATCTGCTCAGCGCGGTAAAGTTCCAACGAGACTGGTTCCCTTCATACTCCACACAGAGTAAATGTAAATAAAAAATGAATAACCATTTTCAATTTCGTTGCAAAACGAAAATACAGCCGAACCATATTCCAGTCCAATCAGAGAGTGCTGCAAGCACCTCTACCGGTTTCGAAACTTATTAGTCTCTCATCAGGAGGCACATATGCTGCTCTCCCTGATCCAACCAAAACAAACCCCAGCGTGCAGTCCCGAATTGCAACGAACGAAATGGCATAGATGCCCTAGCGGCAACTGCTAGCAAAAGACTAAGTTTTCACTCTAGTGGCATATAACATATCCCACCAGAATGAAAACAATGGGAACCTTCTCTGGTTACACCTCCGAGGCTTCTACAATTTGCAAGCCATACGAATGCTGAGACTAAGGAAGATGAGGGAATTCTACAATTTACAATTCACGTCACATCTGCTCAGCGCGGTAAAGTTCCAACGAGACTGGTTCCCTTCATACTCCACACAGAGTAAATGTAAATAAAAAATGAATAACCATTTTCAATTTCGTTGCAAAACGAAAATACAGCCGAACCATATTCCAGTCCAATCAGAGAGTGCTGCAAGCACCTCTACCGGTTTCGAAACTTATTAGTCTCTCATCAGGAGGCACATATGCTGCTCTCCCTGATCCAACCAAAACAAACCCCAGCGTGCAGTCCCGAATTGCAACGAACGAAATGGCATAGATGCCCTAGCGGCAACTGCTAGCAAAAGACTAAGTTTTCACTCTAGTGGCATATAACATATCCCACCAGAATGAAAACAATGGGAACCTTCTCTGGTTACACCTCCGAGGCTTCTACAATTTGCAAGCCATACGAATGCTGAGACTAAGGAAGATGAGGGAATTCTACAATTTACAATTCACGTCACATCTGCTCAGCGCGGTAAAGTTCCAACGAGACTGGTTCC
Organism: Diabrotica virgifera virgifera; assembly: GCF_917563875.1. Classification (NCBI taxonomy): domain Eukaryota; kingdom Metazoa; phylum Arthropoda; class Insecta; order Coleoptera; family Chrysomelidae; genus Diabrotica; species Diabrotica virgifera. The sequence continues at coordinate 182,502,907 of NC_065444.1, read as the reverse complement.
CTTCATACTCCACACAGAGTAAATGTAAATAAAAAATGAATAACCATTTTCAATTTCGTTGCAAAACGAAAATACAGCCGAACCATATTCCAGTCCAATCAGAGAGTGCTGCAAGCACCTCTACCGGTTTCGAAACTTATTAGTCTCTCATCAGGAGGCACATATGCTGCTCTCCCTGATCCAACCAAAACAAACCCCAGCGTGCAGTCCCGAATTGCAACGAACGAAATGGCATAGATGCCCTAGCGGCAACTGCTAGCAAAAGACTAAGTTTTCACTCTAGTGGCATATAACATATCCCACCAGAATGAAAACAATGGGAACCTTCTCTGGTTACACCTCCGAGGCTTCTACAATTTGCAAGCCATACGAATGCTGAGACTAAGGAAGATGAGGGAATTCTACAATTTACAATTCACGTCACATCTGCTCAGCGCGGTAAAGTTCCAACGAGACTGGTTCCCTTCATACTCCACACAGAGTAAATGTAAATAAAAAATGAATAACCATTTTCAATTTCGTTGCAAAACGAAAATACAGCCGAACCATATTCCAGTCCAATCAGAGAGTGCTGCAAGCACCTCTACCGGTTTCGAAACTTATTAGTCTCTCATCAGGAGGCACATATGCTGCTCTCCCTGATCCAACCAAAACAAACCCCAGCGTGCAGTCCCGAATTGCAACGAACGAAATGGCATAGATGCCCTAGCGGCAACTGCTAGCAAAAGACTAAGTTTTCACTCTAGTGGCATATAACATATCCCACCAGAATGAAAACAATGGGAACCTTCTCTGGTTACACCTCCGAGGCTTCTACAATTTGCAAGCCATACGAATGCTGAGACTAAGGAAGATGAGGGAATTCTACAATTTACAATTCACGTCACATCTGCTCAGCGCGGTAAAGTTCCAACGAGACTGGTTCCCTTCATACTCCACACAGAGTAAATGTAAATAAAAAATGAATAACCATTTTCAATTTCGTTGCAAAACGAAAATACAGCCGAACCATATTCCAGTCCAATCAGAGAGTGCTGCAAGCACCTCTACCGGTTTCGAAACTTATTAGTCTCTCATCAGGAGGCACATATGCTGCTCTCCCTGATCCAACCAAAACAAACCCCAGCGTGCAGTCCCGAATTGCAACGAACGAAATGGCATAGATGCCCTAGCGGCAACTGCTAGCAAAAGACTAAGTTTTCACTCTAGTGGCATATAACATATCCCACCAGAATGAAAACAATGGGAACCTTCTCTGGTTACACCTCCGAGGCTTCTACAATTTGCAAGCCATACGAATGCTGAGACTAAGGAAGATGAGGGAATTCTACAATTTACAATTCACGTCACATCTGCTCAGCGCGGTAAAGTTCCAACGAGACTGGTTCCCTTCATACTCCACACAGAGTAAATGTAAATAAAAAATGAATAACCATTTTCAATTTCGTTGCAAAACGAAAATACAGCCGAACCATATTCCAGTCCAATCAGAGAGTGCTGCAAGCACCTCTACCGGTTTCGAAACTTATTAGTCTCTCATCAGGAGGCACATATGCTGCTCTCCCTGATCCAACCAAAACAAACCCCAGCGTGCAGTCCCGAATTGCAACGAACGAAATGGCATAGATGCCCTAGCGGCAACTGCTAGCAAAAGACTAAGTTTTCACTCTAGTGGCATATAACATATCCCACCAGAATGAAAACAATGGGAACCTTCTCTGGTTACACCTCCGAGGCTTCTACAATTTGCAAGCCATACGAATGCTGAGACTAAGGAAGATGAGGGAATTCTACAATTTACAATTCACGTCACATCTGCTCAGCGCGGTAAAGTTCCAACGAGACTGGTTCCCTTCATACTCCACACAGAGTAAATGTAAATAAAAAATGAATAACCATTTTCAATTTCGTTGCAAAACGAAAATACAGCCGAACCATATTCCAGTCCAATCAGAGAGTGCTGCAAGCACCTCTACCGGTTTCGAAACTTATTAGTCTCTCATCAGGAGGCACATATGCTGCTCTCCCTGATCCAACCAAAACAAACCCCAGCGTGCAGTCCCGAATTGCAACGAACGAAATGGCATAGATGCCCTAGCGGCAACTGCTAGCAAAAGACTAAGTTTTCACTCTAGTGGCATATAACATATCCCACCAGAATGAAAACAATGGGAACCTTCTCTGGTTACACCTCCGAGGCTTCTACAATTTGCAAGCCATACGAATGCTGAGACTAAGGAAGATGAGGGAATTCTACAATTTACAATTCACGTCACATCTGCTCAGCGCGGTAAAGTTCCAACGAGACTGGTTCCCTTCATACTCCACACAGAGTAAATGTAAATAAAAAATGAATAACCATTTTCAATTTCGTTGCAAAACGAAAATACAGCCGAACCATATTCCAGTCCAATCAGAGAGTGCTGCAAGCACCTCTACCGGTTTCGAAACTTATTAGTCTCTCATCAGGAGGCACATATGCTGCTCTCCCTGATCCAACCAAAACAAACCCCAGCGTGCAGTCCCGAATTGCAACGAACGAAATGGCATAGATGCCCTAGCGGCAACTGCTAGCAAAAGACTAAGTTTTCACTCTAGTGGCATATAACATATCCCACCAGAATGAAAACAATGGGAACCTTCTCTGGTTACACCTCCGAGGCTTCTACAATTTGCAAGCCATACGAATGCTGAGACTAAGGAAGATGAGGGAATTCTACAATTTACAATTCACGTCACATCTGCTCAGCGCGGTAAAGTTCCAACGAGACTGGTTCCCTTCATACTCCACACAGAGTAAATGTAAATAAAAAATGAATAACCATTTTCAATTTCGTTGCAAAACGAAAATACAGCCGAACCATATTCCAGTCCAATCAGAGAGTGCTGCAAGCACCTCTACCGGTTTCGAAACTTATTAGTCTCTCATCAGGAGGCACATATGCTGCTCTCCCTGATCCAACCAAAACAAACCCCAGCGTGCAGTCCCGAATTGCAACGAACGAAATGGCATAGATGCCCTAGCGGCAACTGCTAGCAAAAGACTAAGTTTTCACTCTAGTGGCATATAACATATCCCACCAGAATGAAAACAATGGGAACCTTCTCTGGTTACACCTCCGAGGCTTCTACAATTTGCAAGCCATACGAATGCTGAGACTAAGGAAGATGAGGGAATTCTACAATTTACAATTCACGTCACATCTGCTCAGCGCGGTAAAGTTCCAACGAGACTGGTTCCCTTCATACTCCACACAGAGTAAATGTAAATAAAAAATGAATAACCATTTTCAATTTCGTTGCAAAACGAAAATACAGCCGAACCATATTCCAGTCCAATCAGAGAGTGCTGCAAGCACCTCTACCGGTTTCGAAACTTATTAGTCTCTCATCAGGAGGCACATATGCTGCTCTCCCTGATCCAACCAAAACAAACCCCAGCGTGCAGTCCCGAATTGCAACGAACGAAATGGCATAGATGCCCTAGCGGCAACTGCTAGCAAAAGACTAAGTTTTCACTCTAGTGGCATATAACATATCCCACCAGAATGAAAACAATGGGAACCTTCTCTGGTTACACCTCCGAGGCTTCTACAATTTGCAAGCCATACGAATGCTGAGACTAAGGAAGATGAGGGAATTCTACAATTTACAATTCACGTCACATCTGCTCAGCGCGGTAAAGTTCCAACGAGACTGGTTCCCTTCATACTCCACACAGAGTAAATGTAAATAAAAAATGAATAACCATTTTCAATTTCGTTGCAAAACGAAAATACAGCCGAACCATATTCCAGTCCAATCAGAGAGTGCTGCAAGCACCTCTACCGGTTTCGAAACTTATTAGTCTCTCATCAGGAGGCACATATGCTGCTCTCCCTGATCCAACCAAAACAAACCCCAGCGTGCAGTCCCGAATTGCAACGAACGAAATGGCATAGATGCCCTAGCGTTGCTAGGTGCTTGCAGCACTCTCTGATTGGACTGGAATATGGTTCGGCTGTATTTTCGTTTTGCAACGAAATTGAAAATGGTTATTCATTTTTTATTTACATTTACTCTGTGTGGAGTATGAAGGGAACCAGTCTCGTTGGAACTTTACCGCGCTGAGCAGATGTGACGTGAATTGTAAATTGTAGAATTCCCTCATCTTCCTTAGTCTCAGCATTCGTATGGCTTGCAAATTGTAGAAGCCTCGGAGGTGTAACCAGAGAAGGTTCCCATTGTTTTCATTCTGGTGGGATATGTTATATGCCACTAGAGTGAAAACTTAGTCTTTTGCTAGCAGTTGCCGCTAGGGCATCTATGCCATTTCGTTCGTTGCAATTCGGGACTGCACGCTGGGGTTTGTTTTGGTTGGATCAGGGAGAGCAGCATATGTGCCTCCTGATGAGAGACTAATAAGTTTCGAAACCGGTAGAGGTGCTTGCAGCACTCTCTGATTGGACTGGAATATGGTTCGGCTGTATTTTCGTTTTGCAACGAAATTGAAAATGGTTATTCATTTTTTATTTACATTTACTCTGTGTGGAGTATGAAGGGAACCAGTCTCGTTGGAACTTTACCGCGCTGAGCAGATGTGACGTGAATTGTAAATTGTAGAATTCCCTCATCTTCCTTAGTCTCAGCATTCGTATGGCTTGCAAATTGTAGAAGCCTCGGAGGTGTAACCAGAGAAGGTTCCCATTGTTTTCATTCTGGTGGGATATGTTATATGCCACTAGAGTGAAAACTTAGTCTTTTGCTAGCAGTTGCCGCTAGGGCATCTATGCCATTTCGTTCGTTGCAATTCGGGACTGCACGCTGGGGTTTGTTTTGGTTGGATCAGGGAGAGCAGCATATGTGCCTCCTGATGAGAGACTAATAAGTTTCGAAACCGGTAGAGGTGCTTGCAGCACTCTCTGATTGGACTGGAATATGGTTCGGCTGTATTTTCGTTTTGCAACGAAATTGAAAATGGTTATTCATTTTTTATTTACATTTACTCTGTGTGGAGTATGAAGGGAACCAGTCTCGTTGGAACTTTACCGCGCTGAGCAGATGTGACGTGAATTGTAAATTGTAGAATTCCCTCATCTTCCTTAGTCTCAGCATTCGTATGGCTTGCAAATTGTAGAAGCCTCGGAGGTGTAACCAGAGAAGGTTCCCATTGTTTTCATTCTGGTGGGATATGTTATATGCCACTAGAGTGAAAACTTAGTCTTTTGCTAGCAGTTGCCGCTAGGGCATCTATGCCATTTCGTTCGTTGCAATTCGGGACTGCACGCTGGGGTTTGTTTTGGTTGGATCAGGGAGAGCAGCATATGTGCCTCCTGATGAGAGACTAATAAGTTTCGAAACCGGTAGAGGTGCTTGCAGCACTCTCTGATTGGACTGGAATATGGTTCGGCTGTATTTTCGTTTTGCAACGAAATTGAAAATGGTTATTCATTTTTTATTTACATTTACTCTGTGTGGAGTATGAAGGGAACCAGTCTCGTTGGAACTTTACCGCGCTGAGCAGATGTGACGTGAATTGTAAATTGTAGAATTCCCTCATCTTCCTTAGTCTCAGCATTCGTATGGCTTGCAAATTGTAGAAGCCTCGGAGGTGTAACCAGAGAAGGTTCCCATTGTTTTCATTCTGGTGGGATATGTTATATGCCACTAGAGTGAAAACTTAGTCTTTTTTTATAAAAATAATAATTTAATAATATATAGCACCAATTCTGTGAAAAGTTTTCATCCTTTTGAAATTATGTGGCCACTTGGCCACCATAAATATATTTACAATAGGTAAGTTATCAGACTGTCCTTTAGAAAAACCCTCTTCGGTCATTCAAAAAAAAAGTCTAAAGAAAAACACTCAAGTATTATGAAATATATAGTTCACAGCAATTATCTAAAGATCTATAAAATAAAATACACCATAAAATAATTACAACAAGTAAATGAATATCAAACTTAATGAATTAATGGGACGGAGTTTAATCATTATAATGATATGATGTCACGGCCAATGAGGGAGCGTTTTGTGCTGGCTGCTATAATTTGAATTTTCTCTCGATTTTAATCATCTTTAGGGGAGTAACGACAGATAAAAATAACTTTTTTTTCTTGGATATATATTTTAAATAATGTTCTGTTGTGATTTATAGCGTTTTTTTCAAATATAAAATTTTATGAAAGTTCCCTATTTAGAACAGTTATTTAAACGTCATTTCAGTAATTTCGTTTCAATCCTGAAAGCACGAAAAAAATTGAGATCCCACTTTATCGGCATCCACGCTCTTGGTGGCACACATACATACAAATGTATCTCCCCTTCGACAAGAGAGGACAAATAGCAGCAAGGGCAGGAAAGTCCGGTCGCTATCGCCCTTACAAGAGTCCCTTTTCAGTCCTGTAAGCCCTTCTCAGTCCGCCGTAGGCCAGCTCCTACATAAATCATATGGCACATTACCATGAACATATGATTTATGTCATTAATTGTAACCTGCAAGGATGTTTACTTCAGCAACTTATACTTAAAGGAAGATCTATCGCAACTGGGGCAGTTTATTAGGAATTTGTGATTTATAAAGCAGCTTTGATGAATTTGACGTAAATATTATTAATCGGATTGATTTTTTTTATATTATCGATTTAAAACTGTGATTTTAAAATGGACAATTTGAAATATTTTAATTTAGTTTAAATTGATGGGTACATTATTTAGAGGATGAAAACCTTAATGTTAAGACTGCCAAGTACGATTATTTGGGTATGAAAATGGGAAATAAGATAAGTCTTAAGCTCTAGATTAAAAGTAAAACATATAGAAAAGCAAAAAGTTTCTGATAAAAAAATTTACTATTAAAATAAAAATTAAAAAATAAATAGTTAATTAAATCTGAAAATTTTTCTTGGAACTCCCTTCTGGAACATCCTTAATCTCTGCCTTTTACAATTTATAAGAACAAGAGACGACGAGTAAAGAAAGTGGAAATCTTAACAAACAAATCCTCTATTTAAGATATTTATGTTTATGAGTCAATCAGTGTTTTTATTTACAAAAAATTGTACAGCTCTTACAAGAAAAGAGATATTCGGATAGTTCAAAAGAAAAAATCTTAGGGATAGCTCCAGAATAATACAAAAGGAGTATAAAACAAAATCAGCTATCCAATTTTTCCATAGGATTTTTATATTTAGGAAAAAATACAACGCTTCCATTCACTTCCGTAAAATGCCATCTAAGCCAAATTTTTTTGTTTCCGGAATAATAACAAACGACATCAATACCTGTATCTACAAACTGATCCAAGAATCTTGAAAATCGGAGTACATATAATAAAGTTATAAATTGTCAAACTTAATCAAAAATTTTGGGTGGCGGAATTTTGTGCCGGTGAGTGTATTTTAATTTTAATAGTGAATTTTTTATCTGAGACTTTTCGCTTTTCTATAAGAGACGTCGCTACAGCATCCCAAAAGTGGATTTAAAACTATTTTTTAAATTCCATATAAATAGACAGTTTGGTTTGATTTTGCTTCAGAGGTATGCACGCAGCTCTACTGAGGAAGTCGTAAGAGAGAAACAGCTGTCGAGCTCCGAATGGTATATGACATAGTTGATGCGTTGAGAGAATTCGGTGTATTAACCGAACTAATAAGCTAGGTCAGAATAGGGCTAGCCAAACTGTTCGGACAGTACGGAAAATGACGTCAGAACCATTCTGAATTAAGGCTGATATAAATATGGTAGAATTGATTTCGATGATTATCGAAATCGAGGACATTCTCCAATAAGGTGATCGGACGACATCAAGCACATCCAGCTTAACCTTTAACTACTCGCGCACCAAGTTATACCATAACTACACGCGTGGCATACTTTATACACCACAAGAGAATACACGTAAAAACAGCGGATTTTAGAAATTTTAGAAACAGCGGAAAAATTTTTAGCAATGTGATATTTTACATGAGAAAAAGTAATGTTTATAAAGAAAAACATATTTTGTGCCAAAATTACTAAAAAACAATTGAAAAATGTACTTTTTTTTTCTCTGATTCTGGCTTTGGTTTAGAATTAGAACTTTTAGCCACGTAATTGTATAACTTATCACTAAGTCAGGGGAGTAATGTGTAGTGTGTGTGTTGAGTAAGTGTCTTGTTACTTTACAAAGTCGACGTCATTGTCTTTGCAAAGAGACGCTAATTGTTTCCGAACGTCTGCGGTCCCTCCGGAGAGTACCGATCCCACAAGGACAGAAATTATTTTTCATTTATTAATTTATAATAAATGAAAAATTTCTGCCCTGGTGAAAAATGTACTTATATTACTACTTATATTACTATAATAATCGTGGCGTCTATTTTCCACCATACCTTGATTAGTGACAGGATCCATTGAACATCTTTAAGCGTTATTGAACCGAATGGTGGCGTTCTGCGCGATATATGGACTCAACGCAAGAAAAACAAAGTTTATGGTTATTAGTAAACAGGCAGACGTAAATAATAATAACTTTAACGTAACAATCGGTAATGAATCAATTGAACGAGTAAGTAGTCTTCTATATCTGGGTACATAGTCTTCTATATCCGGTCATCAAAAAAGCAGCTGACAACATGAGGTTAAAAACAAACGTTGACAAAATTACGACATCTGCACAAAAATCCTAGGTTTAATGCTTCGTTGCCTTGCCTAATAATGCACAGCAATTGGAATTGATAAGATGGGATTGATAATTGACGTTGATGGTAAATATTGATAATAATTAATAAACGAAGACATATAGATCGTAAAAGAGGTTAACCAATATGAGAAACAAATAAAAGAAGCAAATGAAAATTAATATGACACACCCTGAGAAAGTCTATCAGCAATATTACGCTCATAATCCTAATTTTTATCACGCTAAGTAACAACAGAGTAGACAGTAGAAATACAGCCAGAAGTAGATACAGAAGAAGAAATAGAAGTAGTATTGAAAATAGAACAAAAAAGGGATATTTGGATTAAGTACGTGGGAAAAACTTTTCAAGATATACGAAGTAACACTGACATCACAGCAAACACCAATTGCAAATCTGGACCTCCACTTGCAATGGAAGAAATAAAGTATGCCATCAGAAGTACCAAAGATGGTAGAGCAGTAGGCCCTGATCATTTTCATTCCGAATTCTTAAAGCTTATGGACTACGACGGCATAAAATGGTTGACAAATATATTTAACAATATATATGACACAGGCATGATTCCCCAAAAATGGCTAGAATCAACTTTTATAAATATTTGATATCTGATTTGATTGATCTGATGATTTGTTAACTGATAAAATTGCAATATAACGAGGAGTACGGCTGGGCTGTATTTTATTTTATCTCCACTACTATTCAGTATTTACTCTGAATGGGTATTTAACGAAGCTTTATATATTAGAGAAGCTGAATAATATTAGATATGCAGATGACACCATAGTTTTTGCCGATAATCTGAATGATATACAGATATTAACAAATCTTATAACAGAGGTCAGGAACAGATACGGACTAGCTCTTAACACAAAGAAGATTAAATTTATGACAATTAGTAAAAAACCAATACTAAACGCTCAACTTAAAATCAACCAACAAAATATCGAAAGAGTTGAGCAATATACATATCTGGGCACGAATTTAAATAGCCAAAGGGACCACTCAACAGAAATTAAACAGCGAATATTAAAAGCGAAAGCAGCATACGTTAAAATGAGACCCATTTTCAACAGTCGGGACATATCATTAAAAACAAAATACCGCCTGTTTAAATGCTACATATTCACAGTTCTGCTCTACGGAATGGAAGCGTGGACACTAACTGCTGCATCTATGAATCGGCTCGAAGCTTTCGAAATGTGGTGTTATAGGCGCATCTTAAGTATATCCTGGGTTGACCGAATTACTAATGTGGAAGTCCTGCGTAGAATGGGAAAAGAGTGTGAACTTCTCATAACCATCAAAACAAAAAAATTAGAATATCTAGGAAATGTAATGAGAAATCAAGAACGGCCTTCTCCAACTGATTCTCCAAGCGAAGGTAAATGGTAAAAGAGAACTGAAGAAGAACTAAGAGAATAAAATTTACGAAAGTGGTATAACACGACTACCACTGAACTGTTCCGCGCTGCGGTAAACACATTCAAGATAGCCATGATGATCGCCAACATCCGGAAAGCATATTATTTACAAATGCTCCTATACTACGGCACGAGACTGCTGAAATCGATTAGCCTTTGATATACACTATTATGCTACAAACCAAACCCTCATTGATTTCGGCACCTATTAAATTATAAGACCTTTATTAAATTATGGTCTCTAAGTTTTTATGGCAATTAATATTACTGTAAATATTGTATATTTATATTTTAATTTCTTGCTTGAAAAACCAATTAGCCAGACTTGTTTGTGATTGATTGCAGATTCATAGTCATAAATTTCTTATTTCATAACATACGTTAATACTACAATATTATTTTTATAGATACATAAGTACATTTTGTTGCTTTGCTTTTATTTATTTTTTTTTCAGAAATGTCTAAACAGCCATAAACCTAGCATACTTAAGAATGGGTTTTTTGACCCTATATATAACAATAAATTGAAATATGCAGTACTTACAATAATATTAATTCCAATAAAAACTTAGGCACCATAATTTAATAGATGTCTTATAATTTAATAGGTGCCTAAATCAATGAGGGTTTGTAGCGCAATAGTGTATTTCAAAGGCTAACCGATTTCAGCATTCTGGTGCCGTAGTATAGGAGCATCTGTAAATATGCATCCAGAACGGATAGGCACTTAAATAAGAAGAAGATATTGTGTTTCTAGAGCCACCAAAATTTCATTTTAATCGCATAACGTTTGACGCAAAATTGTGTGTATAAAAATGTGGCAAAAAGAGGGTTGATATAAAGTAAATCTAGTAGAAAAAAGATTTTCTTGCTAAAAAGCGGGGTCAGCTTCGAAAACAAAAACCTTTACGGTCTCTTTCAGCAAAACACTCGTGCCTGCTAGTCGTTTAGCCGTTAAACCAAACATCATTCCCCACTTACATGCAAAACACATCCGTATGCGCTAATCTGACTCCATTAAGAGTACACGGCGGGATTAGCTGCTCCGGGATGGCTGGAGTATACTGAGAGCGCTCTAGGGTACGCGAGGACAACGGAGTGTTTCTGTTTTGCTCGGAGATGATCTTCATTGGATAGTTTTGTTCATACCCTGTGCGAATGGAAGTTTGGTCTTAGCCGAGTGGATAACGATGTCAAACGGATTTTTTGGCAGATTTTCAGGTTTGCGGTAAAACTACACAGCAATCTGTCCTAAAAGAGAATTTACTCCAGATAACGTTGTTCAGCAATATACGGCCTTAATAAAATACATTACATTCAAAATATATTATATTTGGGCGTTTCCAATCAAAATGCTGAAAAAGTTAAAACTATTTTAAAAAGTTATTATTACAAACATGTTTATTAGTTGAGCATGCAATAAAGTATTAAAATTCATATTAATGGAGTTTGAGCGACATAAACTACAAATCCTATCGACAACTACTGGTAATGTATTATTCTATAATTAACTAAATTAAGTTCCATATTATCAACATAAATTATTATACAGTTTGGTGTAAATGTTTGGAATAAATTCGTTATTTCGTAAACCGGCGACTTTTAGACAAAATCCCGGGACAGGTCGATTTTTATTTTTAAATTATGATATTTTGGCATATAATATAATATATCATACGAGTGATGTCATCCATATGAGCGTGATGATGTAATCGATGTTTTTTTTAATGAGACCAAGGGTCGCGTGATATCCCATTTGAAAGTATATTCCATTTTGTATTCAATAATATATCTATTAACATAATTATTTGTACAGGGTATCCAATTTTTTTTTTAAATTAAATTAATTGACAAAAAAAGAAGAATCTCTGTAATTTATTTAATTCGAAATGCATTTTTTGCTGTCAGAAAACAGAAAAAAAGTTTATTTCAAAAATAAGCATTGCTTTTCGCCTCAATTAAATGTTCAAACTTCCAAGATTCAGGTGATTGGCGGCAGCTGGTATGAACATTTAATTTAAGCGAGAAACATTAGGTTTGTTCTAGCATCAGTTTCAAACGGTTTGAAACCATCAGCGAGTAGAGGGGATAGCACTGGTGACTCTATTATGTTCTCTCACTGACCAACTGTTTGCTGACGGTTTCTGACTAGTTTGACTGTTTGCTAGAACAAACATCATGTTTATTTGTAGCAACACTGCAGTTAAAAGTGAATTGTCAAATTGTGAAACGTCAAAATATTTATATTTCATTTATTAACATTAAGAGGAAACAGTAGCGATCAACAGGTAGCCAAAACGCGTTCCAAGAGTGCAGCTGTAATTTTGAATATTTTTTCGAGATATTTGGCACACGTATTCGTAATATAATAAAGAATGGCGGTACAGAGCCCAATTTGAAAAATATATTAGTATGTGGAAATTACTCTGTAATTAAATACAATATTAAAAAACGAGCCTGTACCGCCATTAAGAAGAACAAAAAAATACACTTTCTTCAAATAAACTTTTTTATCCGATGCCTAGATTTTGTGTCATTTTGGAACTACTAATGAAATAAAAAATTTTTAGTAGTTCCAAAATGACACAAAATTTAGTCATCGGATAAAAAAGTTTATTTGAAGAAAGTGTATTTTTTTGTTCTTCTTAATGGCGGCACAGGCTCGTTTTTTTAATATTGTATTTAATTACAGAGTAATTTCCACATATTAATATATTTTTCAAATTGGGCTCTGTATCGCCATTTTTTATTATATTACGAATACGTGTGCCAAATATCTCGAAAAAATATTCAAAATTACAGCCGAAATCTTGGAACGCGTTTTGGCTACCTGTTGATCGCTAGTGTATCACCATAATATTAATAGTACAACTTGCGCAATTTGAAAAAGGTGGTTTAAAAGGTTTTTTTAGAATTTAATTTAAACTGTATTATTGCATTTATAACAAGTTTGTAGAAAAAAAAACAATTAAAATTTGTTAGAATATACAACAATAAAAGTAGATCTTATTCTATAGTTGTTATGGTTTACGTATTGACAGTATAGGCAGTTTTGATGTAATGTCAAGAAAAATATAAAAATGGAATGTCAGTCAAGTTCAAGTTTTTGAAGGTTTTGTAGGTATTGTCCTGTAACTGAGAATGAATAAATTATAATTGTTGATATATAAGACGTTTGTAGAAAAAATATTGTATGATATACGTGTTAAAAAGTACATTTTAAGGCAATCCTGTGAATTGCAGAATTCTATTCGCTCATTCTGCAAACTTTCGCATGCGTGCCTTAAAATTGTACTTTTAACACCTAAATAACTATTAAGCGAAATTTGTTTCGGAAATATAAATTACTTATTACATCTTTGTCCTCGATTGTCGTTTTCAATTCCATTTCTAAATATTTATTCTTTAGAAGTATGATAATATATTTATTTAAAAATGTAGAAATATTAAAAATTATTAAAGTAGGTGTTACTCATTGTATATAAAAACTGATTGTCCATTTTTATTTAAAAGTTTAAAACTAAATAATAGTCCATGTGGTGAGACCGCTCCCGTCTGAAAAAAATTTCTGATTCCGTGTCTTTGTGGATTCCTATTCAAAAATGTCCCCTTTAAACAAATCTTAATTTGTTTTCCGCCCGGGTGCCGGGCGGAATTTTTGGGCAGAAATTGTTTAAACAATTTTTTTAAACCAATACAAAATATCATGTTCTCCTACTCTCGAACATATATTTTTAGATTTTTTGGGTCAATCTAAACAAGAAAGGTATCTTGTAATTTTTCTCAGAAATTGATAGTTTTAGAGTTATAGGCGATTAAAAATCTGAAAAATGCGAAAATACGCATTTTCGAGGCTTAAAAACTCATATTTAAATTAGAATTTTTGAGGTTGCTAGATACTTATGTTAAAGACTGAACATTTATCTTCAAGATTCTGAAGAGTGATCGCGTCTAACTTTAATTTATACCGTTGTTTTTTAATTGTTATATATGCGTGTTTATCCGATTTTTTGTCGGTGCGGCGCGCTCCATTTCAAAAATATCCTATTTTCCTCCGAAAAATATTTTTTCTAAATTCTTTGTGATATTCTAAATAAAATACGTTTCTTGTCATTTTTCTCAAAAGTTTGCAGTTTTTATGTTATAAGCGATTTAAAATCCGAAAAATGACAAGTACGCAATTTCGGATTTTAAATCGCTTATAACTTTAAAACTATTAACTTTTGAGAAAAATGACAAGAAACTTATTTTATGCAGAATGTCCCAGAGAATCTAGAAAAAATATTTTTCAGAGGATAATAGGAGATTTTTGAAAAGGGGCGCGCCGCACCGGCAAAAAAATCGGATAAGCACGCATATTTAACAATTAAAAAACAACGATATAAATTAAAGTAAAACGCGATCACTCTTCAGAATCTTGAAGCTTGATATTTAGTCTTCAATTTAAGTATATGGCAACCTCAAAAATACTAATTTGAATATGAGTTTTTAAGCCTCAAAATGCGTATTTTCGCATTTTTCAGATTTTTAATCGCCAATAACTCACAAACTATCAATTTCTGAGGAAATTTACAAGATACCTTTCTTGTTCAGAATCATCCACAAAATTCAAAAATATATGTTGCGGAGAAAAAAAACGTGATCTTTTGTATTTGGTTAAAAAAATTGTTTAAACAATTTCTGCCCAAAAATTCCGCCCGGCACCCTTCAGATTTGTTTAAAGGGGACATTTTTGAATAGGAATCCACAAAGAAACCGAATCAGAAATTTTTCCAGACGGGAGCGGTCTCACCACATGGACTATAATAACTTGTATAGGTACCTCTACTTACAGATCCCTAAAATAATTTCTCTATGATGTAGTTTACCTGAAACAAAAAAGTACTGATAAATATTTTTAAATCAGTTGAAGTCTATATAAAAATAACAATAATTTCAGATACATACATAAAATAATATTTTATTTTATACAACTCTTCTCTTCGTTAGTTTCCAACTAGGTATTACTAATATGAATATAACTTAGACTTAGGCAAATATGCAAATAAAAAGGTATGAAATATGCCCATAAATATGCAGTATTTTACCCAAAAATATGCACGTTTATCTAGAAAATAAGCATGTAACTAAAATAGTTATTTTCCTAACAAGTTCAGCAAGTCATTATTTTCCGCACGCGACTGCAGTTTGCCGAACGACGCGAAGCGGGAGTTCGGCAAGCAGTCGAGTGCGGAAAAGAGACTTTCTGCAAGAGTTAGGAACAATATTTTTTCTAAGGTTTTTTAAAAAATTACCAAATCTTAAGCAATTAATTTAATTAATATGATTATTTCATTCATAGGAGATTCTGCACAATAGAAATTGATATACCATACCAATTGATACCAATAGAAATAAATCGATGATTTTTGATAATCTTCCGTCGTTAAGTATATTACGTCAGATGCCCCTCGTTGCTACGAAAAAATACATTCAGTGACATTAATGACAATTAATGTTTTAAAAATTATAAAAGTGATGACACCCAATCGTCAAATATTTATAAAAACTGTGTGTTTAATGGTACTTACATAAATAAATTACAATAAAATTTTGGTTTTCAACAGTTTTATTCATGAAATAATCGCAACAAACTGCACTCGACCTCTGAAATTAATATAGAATTTTTGCTCTCGTGACACTTTGACATAATTTCACTCGCCTTCGGCTCGTGAAATTAAAACTGTCAAAGTGTCACTCGGGAAAAATTCAATAATTTCAGAGCTCTTGTGCAATTACTACTGATTATTTCATTCATAGGAGATTCTGACCAATAGAAAGCTACAGAAATCTGAATTAAATCGCTAATTTTTGATAATCTCCCGTCGTTAAGTATATTACGTCAGATGCCCTTCGTTGCTACGAAAAAATAAATTCAATGACATTAATGACAATTAATGTTTTAAAAATTATAAAAGTGATGACTTTCAATCGTCAAATATTTATAAAAACTGTGTGTTTAATGGTACTTACATAAATAAATTACAATAAAATTTTGGATTTGAACAGTTTTATTCATGAAATAATCGCAACAAATTGCACTCGACCTCTGAAATTAATATAGAATTTTTGCTCTCGTGATATTTTGACATAATTTCACTCGCCTTCGGCTCGTGAAATTAAAACTGTCAAAGTGTCACTCGGGAAAAATTCTTGTGCTCTTGTGCAATTACTACTGAAAATACATACACAAATTAATTCTTTGACAAGGTTGTCAAAACCAAACTTTCAATATAATTAGTTAGCATGACGACGATCTTGGTTTCCATGACGATGATTCAAAACGAATGTTATTGTCTACCGATTTGACTTTCGAATATTATGTCAAAATAATTTTATTTCATCGATTTGTCGCGTTAATTTCATTAAAACTGGAACACAATAAGATATATTTGAAATAAATTAGTAAATAATATCTAAATATTAGTTTATTGCATGTATACTATACTATAATATACTATAAATTACTTTAATGCCATATTAACATATCTAAATTAACACGCGTGCGGAAAAGTAAAAACTGCGTGCGGAAAACTAACACGCGTGCAGAAAGTGAAACTTCCTAAACTAAAATGCGTGCGCGAAAGTAGACATTTTTGCACGCTCGTAGAAAATAGCGATTTGTATAACAAGGGAGGAAAGTGCTACTTTTCCTCCCGAGAATGAAGTTTACTGCCCGACGCGTAGCGGAGGGCAGTAATCATTCAAGGGAGGAAAAGGCACTTTACTCCCATGTTATACATATGGTTTTTCCACCTTTTTCAAATAACAAGTCATTTTTTCATTTTTACTTAATTTATTTACGGAACTAACCAACAAAATTTATTAGAACTAAAAGTAACAAGTAGGGACCATTTAACTGTCAACTGTCAAATATAAGTCAAATTATTAATGTAAACATTGTTAAATCAAAATAAAAATTTACTGTTTTTTACCATTCTGCAAAATATAGTGTGTTTTATAAATAAACGTTAAAATGTATAGATATTTACGTAATAGAAAATAGATATTGTACAGGGCGTCAATAAGTTATATTTCATGAATGAAATTCCATGACGTCACTTTTACTTTTCCTCCCTAGGGAGGAAAAGTACAACTTTGCTCCCTACAATTAGGTCCGGAAAATTATATTTTCGGTAGAGGTAGGTGGAAAACATATTTATAGTATTTCCGCATGGTGTATTAATTAACATGTATATATTTTACTAACTAAGCTGATTAATTAAATATTTAAGTATTTAAGTATTTAAGTATTTTAACAAATAAATAATTGATATTATTTAGAATTGTGGTAACAATAAATAATTATCAAATGTTGTTCAAAATTTTCTAACAAATACTTATGGCTTCTATCTGATTACATAGAAAAACTTCTTTCGATATTAACTCGATAACTGATGTAATTGGGGCATTGTTCAAATTTACGTTAAAAGTTGGTTGTAAATTAAGTGCTTCGAAAAATGTCCCAGCTAGTACTTGAACCACTTGAGAAAGAATCTGGTAATAACCACTGTTTTTTTCCATGGTTGCTTTAAATTTTTGAAAAATTTCCTATCCCATATGTACTACTTTTAACGTTTTGAAACAATGTGCAATGATTCAAATTCTTTTATTTAAAATGTACTGTCTAACAATGATAATTATTTGGAGGATTCTAATTGAGTAATAGTTTTCTGAACAAAACTATAGTTTGATTTTATGAATGACACCACGACACTTTCAAAGCACAATAATTATTCACAATTACGAAGACACGTCTTCACGGCTTATTTTACAACAAAAGCGAAATGGGCCATCCAAATAAAAATTTTTACCTAGAGATATAAACTGGCTGATTTTGGAACCTTTGTAACCAAAACGTGACAAAACTGTGTACATAAGCCGCTCTTTTATTATTTACTACATTCAGGTACCCAAAATTTGAATATATACCAAGAGATTATAAAACAAAATTAAATATTGAGATTTCCAAGCTACTTGTTGCAGTAATATAAAAACATATGTATAGTTACAAACAAAATTTAAAATTATATGCACTTTATGCACACTTATATAAAAATATGCAAAATTGTAAATTTTTACATTTTTTATGCATTATATGCAAAATATGCAATTTGCATATTTTGTCTGATGTCTTAATATAACCTAAGTTATATAGTCTTAATATAACCTAAAGGTTTGTAGACAGATGGTTTAAAACGAAATAAATTTATTAAATATTAATATGATATTATTATATACGGCTCACACTTCCTCTAAGGGGAAAATTGACTCATCCCAGATACCTACTGCATCAAAAGGATTGAGCTCTGATGGGACTCTTTCCATGTTATCGAGCCCTAGGTGACTTGGTATGCAGGTGTATCTCCCAAAAATTTTCGTACACTTCTGGCCGTCGCGAGTAGTACAGCTTTCTGCAAGGTCTTTATATTAATATTATTATTATATTATTAATATAATAATTAAGAAGTTTGTTTGACGGCTAGACCACTCAATAGAAATTTGTTAATTTCCAATTTTAAACAATTATTCATTATTAGGATATTGTCTTCATTGTATTTTAGTTTTTTAGGCATTTAAAATATTAGGTAGAACTCATAAATAGGTCCATATACAAGGTGTTAGTAAATAAGTATGAAAAACTTTAAAAGATAATTCTACATGAAAAATAATGGCAGTTTACTTTATAAACATATGTCCGCAAATGCTTTATTTCCGAGATACAGGGTGTTGAAATTTTTATTTCAAACTGCCAATTTTTTTATTGCTCTAAGACCGGTTGTGATATGAAAATTACATTTGGTGGGTTTTAAGAGGTAGTTATTGTGCATTTTTTGGTGAACAAATAACAATTTTATATTCGTCATTGGCGCACCTACGGGTAATGGTGTGAAATTTTTTTAAGAAAAAAAATGGCACGCCACTGAGATATTTCAAATTAAAAATTATTTTTGTATTCCACGCTTAATTTATGAAAAATAACCTTTCTTGTTTTTTTTTCCTATGGTGCACCGTTTTTATGCGAAAAAATAAAACACCTTCGAGCGTATTTTTTAATTCTTAATACATTATCAAGAACTCTCCAATATAATAATACCAAAGTAGAACAATAACAAAAAATATTACTAAAAAGATTTTAACTAGGTGCAAAGCCACAACAAATGTTCAAAATTACCTCCTTTAAAGGTGACAGAATAATTTTATATTCTCAGAATAATTATTTTTTAATTTCTCGTTCAATTTATGATAAAAAAT
Source organism: Diabrotica virgifera virgifera (assembly GCF_917563875.1). Lineage (NCBI taxonomy): Eukaryota > Metazoa > Arthropoda > Insecta > Coleoptera > Chrysomelidae > Diabrotica > Diabrotica virgifera. The sequence goes on along the minus strand of NC_065444.1, from coordinate 182,483,528 downwards.
CATTCTTCTCTTTTTAAAAAACATCTTAGCGCTTACAAATCATTCGAGGTAAATTCCATATGCATAGAATTTTATTTCAAATACTTTGTAAACGTTAAGATATTTTATTTTTTTTGCATGAAAACGGCGCCTCATATGAAATAAAGACAAAAACGATTTTGTCGTAAATTGAACGAGGAATTCAAGAATTATTTTTAATTTAAAAAATCTCACTGGCGAACTTTTTCTTGTTTTAAAAATTTCGGGCCGTTACTCGTAGGTGCGCCAATGATGAATTAAAATTACTCTGTCACATTTAAAGGAGGTAATTTTGGACATTCGTTGTAGCCTTGCACATTTGTTGTAGCCTTGCACATAGTTAAAATCTTTTTAGAAATATTTTCTGTTATTGTTCTAGTTTGGCATTATTATATTGGAGAGTTCTTGATAATGTATTACGAAATGAAAAATACGCGCGAAGATGTTTTATTTTCTTGCATAAAAACGGTGCACCATATGAAAAAAAGACAAGATAGGTTCTTTATCTTAAATTAAACGTGAAATACAAAAATAATTTTTAATTTAAAATATCTCAGTGACGTACTACTTTTTTCTATAAAAAAAATTCAGACCATTACCCGTAGACGCGCCAATGATGAATATAAAATTATCATTTGTTTGCCAAAAAATGCGCAATAACTACCTCTTAAGACCCACCAAATTTAATTTTCATAGCTTAAAAAGTCTTAGAGCAATAAACAAATTAGCAGTTTGAAAAAAAAATTTCAACACCCCGTATCTCGGAAACAAAGCATTTGCGAACATACGTTTATAGAGCAAACTGCCATTATTTTTTCATGTAGAATTATCCCTTAGTTTTTCATACTTATTTACTAACACTCTGTATAATACAATCCCAATTTTGTATAACATTATAAGGGTAAGAGGGAAAGGGAGGTATGTTAATATTAACGTATCTTGCTGGGCAACTATTTTCTGTAGCTGTTTATAGCAAATATAAAATTAAAAATAAGATCTGACCAATCTACTTCTTTAATTCGTATTTTTGGCACGCAATAGTATCAAATTTTTGCCACTAGGTCATGTCATCATTTCATTTTTGACCGTGACCTGACCTATCTCCTTTTTTACCGGTACCCTACATTTATTTAAAAAGTTACGTAATATACAGTAGTTGTAAACTATTATTAAAATTTACTTAATTTGTAACATCTCAGTCCTAAGTCAGTCGGCAGGAACTTTGAATTGTGCAAAAGTATTTAACTTAAAAACCGATATTGCAATATCCGTTTTCGTTTTTCCTGGAAGCGGGACCTCGATGCTGGAAAGGCAGCCTTAATTAAAGGAAATATATTCGGAAAAGCAGTCGATTTTCTTGGGCTGACTTTACGATTATGTCTGCCGATCTCGAACATGCTGCCGCCTCATTACATATCCGAGTAACTGAACCGTGCCGGAATAATGTTATTTTTATACGACATAAAATACTAACGACATGTTCTAGACACACTAAGTCGATGGAAATTCACTACAGATGGGAGCACTGCAGTTTTGGGGGCAGCCGATTGAGAATTATTGAAGGAAGGTATTTTGTAAGGTTTGTTTGTCGATATTATAAATCTAACTTTTACTGACGTTTTACGTTCCTTTATATTCTAAATTGAAATCTATATACTTGAGCATAACTTTGGTAGTAACATTAATAGCTTATGATCTAATAACGTGTGATCCAAAATCTTTGTCACCATAGATGGCTCTGAACGACAGAGATGATACAGTGTATGTCTATTCTTAATTCAGATATACTTTGCAGTATACGGTATACGTCAACTTAACAAGAAAAGTTAGGTTATGTATAGATGTTGGAGGTGACATCTTGTTTGATTTTATTTATTATTGTTACTTAGAATTTTGTCAATTCTTTTATTTTTGATTAAAGTTCTGTGTTAAAAGTTTTGACTGATTTTTTATGATTTATAATGTTAATCAAAATTAATTGATAAACCAATGATATAAATTCAGATTAAAACAAGACATACGTAATTTTTTGCACGGCTAGCTTGGATCCCAATAATTGTGGATCGCTCGTTACGTACAATAAAATATCAATCTATAGAAACAAAGTAAACAAAATAGCCTTTAGAATAAGCTCTCATAACTTTAGATAGATAGTCACCTCTCACCTCCCACACAAAAAATTTAAAATAGAATAGAATAGAAATATGCTTTTATCGACAAAGCTTACAAAAAGTCAAGAAAACAAAACAATAACAATTCAATTTACTAAAATTACATAAATCATCAGTATAAATTAAAAAACATAATAATATAATGAAGTTAAACTAAAAGAATACTACTTGTGTAAAGGGTACTGTAATTTCTTAGTTATTGAGTAAGAAAATCTTTTACTGCATAATATGGATAGGTAGGATTTTGTCAGTTTACGGAATTTGGGGAAAGATGCTGCAGATTTAAGTTGTAGAGGGAGATGATTGTAAAGTTTTTTTGCGGAATATAATATAGATTTCTTTACTAACTCAGATGACGGGGTCGGTAAATAGTCGTCAAAGGTAGAATTTCTCGTGAAGTAGTCATGATTAGGTCTTGGTGGAAAGACATGTAGGTGTTTACGAATTAAGCAAACAGTTTCTAAAGTATATAAAGATGGAAGGGTTAAAATTCTGTGATCTTTGAAGTAACTTCTACAATGTGTTGTTCTTCTGAGGCCAAACAGATATCTTACTGATCTTTTTTGTAATTTAAAAATAACATTGAATTGGGCAGCTGTACCAGAACCCCAAAAAGAAAGACCATAACGAAGATGTGACTCGAACAAAGAAAAATATGTTATTTTGAAAGATGCTAAATTGATTTCATTCGAAACAGATCTCATAGCATAGGAAGCTGAAGATAGTTTCTTCCTGAATTTGCTATGCTATAAGATCTGTTTCGAGTGACCTCAATTTAGCATCTTCCACAATAATAGATTTTTCTTTGTTCGAGTCACATCTTCGTTATGGTCTTTCTTTTTGGGGTTCTCGTACAGCTGCCCAATTCGATGTTATTTTTGAATTACAAAAAAGAGCAATACGGTATCTGTTTGGCCTCAGAAGAACAACACATTGTAGAAGTTACTTCAAAGATCACAGAATTTTAACTCTTCCATCTTTATATATTTTAGAAACTATTTGCTTAATTCGTAATCATCTACATATCTTTCCACCAAGACCTATTCATGACTATTTCACGAGAAATTCTACCTCTGACGTCTATTTACCGACCCCGTCATCTGAGTTAGTAAAAAAATGTATATTATATTCCGCAAAAAATCTTTACAACCATCTCCCTCTACAACTTAAATCTGCAGCATCTTTACCCAAATTCCGTAAACTGACAAAAGCCTACCTATCCGTATGCAGTTATGACCATAAAATACATGTTTCTTTTGAATCCTATATTCGGCAGCCGGTTGTGCTGCCTTCAGTTGGCTAACTGTACATCTTCCATTCATGAATGACCCATTTTAGAACTCTGGAACCCTGTACAAGCTTATACGGATCTAAAATTTGGGGACCTATGCTCTTGAATTTATTTGCTGGTAAGACATTTTGACGTAAGATACTTTTCCAGCATTTTTGCGATTTCCACATCTCAATTGACGGCTCATTACCTCTCACTCTATTAAATTATTAGCCTATTAGGACAGGTATAGACCGGACCCTTGTAGTATTCCCTTCGCCCGTTCGCCAAGTATGGCCCGCTATTTGGACTGAACAGGTACTAGACAGCCGACAGATTGCTGTAATGGAATCACAGATGTTTAATTACTCTTCTGTAACGTAACCTGATTATCTAAAATTCCAAGTAGCTCTATTTAATCTGAACTGTATTCTCATTTTCGAATATATGTCTTGCCTGGACTATCGTAAGATTGAGTTTTTGTAAATTCCCCTCTCTGGGTGTCTTCCAACCAGCCACGTTTCATGTATTGGCAAAAAAGAACCAAACTACTTATTAATCGAATGGGAGAATAAGTGTTGGACACCGTATAGGCAACAAATACACTAATCTCTGAAGTGAAGAAAAAGTATACTGCTTCTGGTACGAAACCAGTACAGGATTAATTGAATTTGATAATGGTTAGTTCATTTAAAATATACAGTTTTGTTTTGATTTATAATTATATACATCTTTTGTGCATTTTAATGTTTATTTAATGCAGGATTTAGTTATAATATTTTCTCAAAATAATTTTTATTATAGTTTTTAAGATAATATTTTACCCCCTCTGTGGCTAAGTGGTAAGAGCGCCTACTTTTGGATTCAGGAGACGTGAGTTCGAATCTCATCAGGTATAGGACATTATTTATTTATTAAAAATTAATGAATTAAATTAGTTTCTATTGATCGTTGTGGGATAGATAGGTACTCACTGGGGGGAGCGCAGAGGTTCTAGTATAAGTAGCTTCTCTCTGTAAAGACAATGAAGACGACTTTAGAAAGTAACAAGACATTTACACAACATACACGACAAATTACACTATGTATTTGATTGCTAAATCAACTGTACCATGCCAATGACCATTAGTTGTCAAGGTATTATAAATCAGCTAAACAAACAAGGTAATATTTTCATTTTAATTCGTTGAAAAGATTTAAAAAATGTTATCTCTAATTCACACAATCCAAGAGAAATATATTGTCTTGCGAAAAAGAATGATCGCATTAATTCCCAAAACATAGTCCCTGACGTTTCGTCAACAAAAAGGGCCACCCTAGTCCTTCTACGCAACACATTCACCATACGCTTCCCGTTTGTAGATATCACAAATGGAAATACCCTATTTAAATGCAAATTCTATATTTGTCACCTTTAAGAGGAAGAGAAAAACTTCGATGTTTTCCCGCAACTTGAGATATTTCCCTGTAGGCCGTTGATGATCTTGACCTGAAAGGTTATTTTGAAAAGGTAACGACAAGTTACAAAATAAAATAAATCGTTACTTTATTAAATAAGAGTTAGAAATAGAAAAAACATAAACAGAAATATAATAGGTTTTATTATATTTAGCATAATATTATTATTGGTCACCGTTTTATTACGTTATCCATTGTCTCATTTTACTAACTGGTTCGGTTTAACCCGAAATCAAACTATTAATATGTTGAAGAAACACAATTCTATTATAAACTGGAAGGCAACAACAGACTTCAGTTGTATATTTTATACACTCACCGGCACAAAATTCCGCCACCCAAAATATTTGATTAAGTTTGACCATCTATAACTTTATTATTTGTGCTCCGATTTTCAAGATTGTTGCATCAGTTTGTAGGTACATGTATTGATGTCGATTGTTATTATTCCGGTAACAAATATTTTTTGCTTAGATGGCATTAGACGGCGGTGAATTGAAGCGTTATATTTTCTCATAACTTTAAAAAATTCTGTGGAAAAATTGAAGGGTTTATTTTGCTTCATACTCCTTTTTGTATTATCCTGGAGGTATCACTTAGGTTTTGTTTTTTAAATTATCTGAATATCTCTTTTCTTTTAAGAGCTGTAAATAAAAACAATGCTTTGAAGGTTTATTTAATTAAAAATATCAAACGCGATAAAATTAACAAAACAAAACAAAATTAACAACAAAACAAAACAATTCAATAGTGGGTATGTCCACCTCTTGCAGCAACGACGGCTCGCAATCTGTTTGGCATCGAATAAAGGTGTGTTATCCTGACCTGGGGAATAGTTCGATATTCCTCTACCGGGCCATAACTGTACTAAAATTTTCTGGAGGCCTACGATGACGGCGAATAGCTTTTTTTAGTTCATCCCATAAATGTTCACTAGGATTGAGATCTGGGCTTCATGCTGACCATTCTAATCTTATCAATCAAACCTCTATTTATGAGTCAACCAGTGTTTTTATTTACAAAAAATGGTGCAGCTCTTACAATAAAAGAGATATTCGGGTAATTCAAAAAACAAAGTTTTAGTAATGCCTCCGGGATAATATAACAGGACTATGAAACAAAATCAGATATTCCATTTTTCCACAGAATTTTTTAAAGTTAGGAGAAAATACAACGCTTCCATTTACTCCTGCATAATGCCATACAAGCAAAATTTTTTTTGGTACCGGAATAATACCAAACGATATCAATACATGTAGGTACCTAAAAATTAGTGCAAGGATCCTGAAAATCGGAGCACAAATATTAAAGTTATAAATTGTCAAATTTATTCAAAAACTTTAGGTGGCGGAATGTTGTGCCTGTGAGTGTATAATCTAGTATTCTCTTGAGAGTTCATGATTCTTCTTCTTCCTCGGCTTTTTCCTTTGACGAGTTTGCCGTTCTCATTATGTTCTCCCAGTCACCTTTTCTGAGGTCTCTATCGATTGTCTATCTTTGTACATGCCCGTACCACTGCAGAGCTCTGTTTTACACCTTTTTGCAATTGAGTAGTCTACTTCTATTCTGTTCCATATTTTCTCTATTGTTATTCTATCCTCTCTGGTGATTTCTACACATCTTCTCTTAAAGTTCAGTTCAACTCTTCTTATTTTATTTCGTATTGTTGTCATTATTCAGATTTTGCGAGGTACTATAATACTGGGGTGTATCTAAGTGAACCCCTTAACAAGTTATGTAAAAGAGTCGGTCTTCTCAACGCGTTATTTGGAAAATTCAGATGAACGCAAGCTGAACTAAAATAATTATTTAAAATTTAAAATATAATTGATTATTTCATTCATAGGAGATTCTGACCAATAGAAAGCTACAGAAATAAAAATTAAACTGATTATTTTTTAATGATTTTAACTTCCAATCGTATAGTTAGATATTTGATCACGTGGTTATTTCTGCCCAATCAGATTAAAATTCTACTAAGAATTATCTACTGTAAAAAATTACCGATAGAATTTTTTCCACCTACCTCTACCGAAAGTATACTTTACCCGACCTGATTGTAGGCAGCAACGTTGTACTTTTCCTCCCTAGGGAGGAAAAGTAAAAGTGACGTCATGGTATTTCATTTATGAAATATAACTTATTGACGCCCTGTACAATAACTATTTTCTCTTACGTAAGTATCTATACATTTTAACGTTTATTTAAAAACACTCTGTATTTTGCAGAATGGTAAAAAACAGTAAATTGCTATTCTGATTTAACAATGTTTACATTAATAATTTGACTTATATTTGACAATTGACAGTCATATTGTACCTGTTAGTTAGTTTTAGTTCTAATAAATTTTGTTGGTTAGTTACATAAATAAATTAAGTAAAAATTAAAAATTACTTGTTATTTGAGGAAGGTGGAAAAACCATATGTATAACATGGGAGTAAAGTGACTTTTCCTCCCTTGAATGATTACTGCTCTCCGCTACGCGTCGGGCAGTAAACTTCATTCTCGGGAGGAAAAGTAGCACTTTCCTCCCTTGTTATACAAATAGCTATTTCAAGTAGATTTTTTCTGTTTAATGACAACCAGTTTCCTAGTTTTGACAACTGTCACATTTAAGAAAATATCCATAATATACGTATTAAAAATAATCTTACGAATATCACACGACAGTAAGAATAAATAAGAAAATAATGCTTCATTTTTACTCAAATTTGTTGTCATTGGGCAATAGCCACTAGAGCTCTGCGGGCTCTCGTGTATATTGCCAGACAACAAATTTTCGAAAAACTGTCGCATTAATTTCAATTTATTCTCAATCTCTTGTGATATTATACCCGATTATTTTTTGATGATTTTAACTTCCAATCGTATAGTAAGATATTTGATCACGTGTTTAATTCTGTCCAATCAGATTAAAATTATACTGAGAATTATCTACTGTAGAAAATTACCGATAGAATTTTTTGAAGTAGATTGTTTCTATTTAATGGCAACCAGTTTCCTAGTTTTGACAACTGTCACATTTAAGAAAATATCCACAATATACGTATTAAAAAATAATCTTACGAATATCACACTACAGTAAGAATAAATAAGAAAATAATGCTTCATTTTTACTCAAATTGGTTGTCAATGGGCAATACCCACTCGAGCCCTGCGGGCTCTCGTGTCTAGTGGCAGACAACAAATTTTCGAAAAACTGTCGCATTATTTTCAATTTATTCTCAGGGCCGGTTGTTCGAACGCTAATCAAAAATGGAATCAACTCATCATTATCAAATATTTAATTACTGTCACCAACTGTCAATGTCAACTTTGTTTGGCTTGCTGAAAACATAATTGATAACAGTAATTATGAGATTTATTAACCAATTATGATAATAATTGTTATGTTAATTAATAATTAATTAATCAATTATGTTAATAATTATCATAATGATAACTAACATAATTGATTACAATTAACTGATTGACGTACGAATTAGGGGTGTTGTTATTTGATGGTTGTTAAGGGGACTTAATTATAATCAATTTCTTGATTAGCATTCGAACAACCGGCCCTCACTCTCTTGTGATATTATACCCGATAATTTTTGATAATGTCCCGTCGTCAAGTATATTACGTCAGATGCCCTTCGTTGCTATGAAAAATACATTCAGTAACATTAATGACAATTAATGTTTTAAAAATTATAAAAGTGATGACTTTCAACCGTCAAATATTTATAACAACTGTGTGTTTAATTCTACTAATTTGTACTTACATAAATAAATTACAATAAAATTTTGGTTTTGAACAGTTTTATTCATGAAATAATCGCAGCAAATTGCACTCGATCTCTAAAATTAATATAGAATTTTGCCCTCGTGACACTTTGACATAATTTCAAATTAAAACCGTCAAAGTGCCACTCGGGAAAAATTCAATAATTTTAGAGCTCTTGTGCAATTACTACTGAAAATTTAAATTTAAGTATAATTACTAAACATAATATTTAGTTGATGGATAAGTTAAGTGCCAACTATTTATACAACAAAAATAGTAAAACAGAATACAAAGTTAACAAATGATTAAAATCAAGAGAAATTTGTAATGAAAAGATTACTATGGTTTGTTTTTAAACCAGGAGAAGTAAACTAAAAAGACAGATTAACACCCAAGAATGTCACTAAAAACATCACCAAATACATCTTCTTTTTTGGTTCATCATATCGGCCTTCGAGGGTAGTCGATACATATTATATTATACTAATATGTCGCTAAAGAGTTCTAAAAGCAACATTTTTTTTTATCTAAACACAGACGAAGAATGTAAAAATTAAAGGAATAACGCAGAAAACACAAAAATCGCCGATACATCTGAATTAACCTATGAAATACCAATAGTGTCAAAGTTTCATAAATGTCATTAGTGTCAAAATTTCATTAACAGTGGAGTAAACTTGCCTGAGGTTAGATTAATTACAAACAAGCATTACGGCGCGTGGTAAATTTGAATTACTCCTCTTGGTTGAAAAAGAGACCATAGAAGAAAAATAACAAACACGAGATTTTTATAACATTAAAAGAGATACACAATTTTTTTCAAATAAATTTCAGAAAATAAAGAAAAACAAAATAGTAGAAATATTGATACCGACTACCATACATTCACTTTGCTTAACAAAAACCTTTTAACAAAAAGACATCTAACAAAAAGAAAAGCATAATTAATTAGTAAAGTGCAAAACATTTTTTAAAAGCATCGGTCAAAAATAAACTTTATAGACATAACCAAACAACTTACTGAGAAAGCATTGAAATGTAATGAATTTACATATCGCACACCTAGTTCAATAATGCCACAAGTGCAAAACACAATATTCTCGAGAAATGAGCAAAACGATCTGTAGTAAATGCGTTATGCCCTGTAAATAATTTATTTTGAGGGTGACTGGCTTCAAAATTACAATTTAGGTAGTAAATTATACACTTATTGGCTGGATCTTATTACAATTTATTAAAAATAAAACGTTATTATTGTTTTGATAGTTATGGCGATATTGCATTGTGAAGAAAGTCATTTATAAAACAATACAAGGAGAGCGGCAATATAATGAAAAATCAATTGATTTTTGCAGTTGTGGCCCTATTGAATTATACCGGCTGTATTGTGGCAGTGTACATTATCGCCACATCTCTCTTGATTTTTGCAGTTGTGGCCGTATTGAACGTATTGAATAACATCGGTTGTATTGTGGCAGTGTATATTATCGCCACATCTCTCAGTTATGGCCGTATGGCATTTTCAAAACCTCCAAAAACCCTACAGTGAAATACCGAAGTAACTTACTTTATACTTATCCAAAACAATATTTTAGTTCAGGCTGTATTGCATTAGATGGGCCATTATATAGGCAATATTTTACAGCCTTAACCCAAAATTCGAATTTTTTGCAGTTGTGGCACAATTGAACTAGGTGTGCGATATATGTGTTTTGTAAATTAGGTGAAAGCCCCTCGATTGTATTAGAGTAGAAGAGATGTAAACATTGCTAAAAGAAAAAACTAGCAAAAATAAATGGTAAAAATAAAGCATGCAGCCGAAAATTAAAGACCTTAAACACAGAAAAATAATCTATAAATGAATTCAAGAATGAAGTAACATAATATATGAACTCGAGAAACAAGGAGATTAATTAAGAAGACTAATTTTTAATTTAATATTGGAAAAACTCAGGAAAGAAATTAAAATGCAGTGATGTGAGCAAATAGAAAGTATATAAGCTAGAGAGAAAATACATAAAATAACAAATTTTTGGTCATACAGTTGGACCAGTTTTGATTTTAGATAACTTTAAGCAAATGGTAGAAACATTCAGAAGACAAAAGGAGACCTGGAGTGAGAAAATATCATCATTTGGGGCCAAATCTGTAGTAGTGGCAAACAAGATGAAGTATCCAGATCCTGATCCTGAAGTATCCAGATCGTGATGTAGAAATATCAAGATCCTGAAATTTTAAAGAGAGTGTAAAGAAACAAGAAAATATAAATCAGCTTCTGTATATTGATATATGCACTGATGTCATAAGGAGCAATAAAGATAATTTTTTTTAACTGAAAATACGCATTTATAAAACTTGTGGAAGATCAATAGTGACGATATACCGACGTAATAGGAACCAATGCAGAAGATACAAAAACAATACTTAGGATGTCAGAAATAACACGAATTGATGCTAGACCCCTAGCAAGACCTTTTAAAATATGACTAGATAGCCACAAATACAAGCCTTAAGATCGAAGAAGTATAAGCCGAGAGCTTAATATAGGCATAGGAAGAAGAACACAAGCCATTAATTTTTATGATTTATTCTATATTATACCGGGTGTCCACTTATATTTTCCCCCATTTTAACTGCCTATAACATCTAAACGGCTCAAGATAAAAATATTCGGTTTTTACTGAAATGTTTTATTTTAGTAAAAGTTTTGTCTGAATTGATTGAATTTTTTATATCGCTTTCAAATACGAAATAAAATAGGTATGGCGGATTTTTGAAAAAAACGTTGTTGACTTTTTTTAATGGTACACCCAGCATATTCTTTTGTAAATTGAAAGAAAGGTCATTCACCTATCTAGAGATATAAAGTTTTTCAAAATCGGTTGTGAATTTTTAAAATGAGAGGTGCAACGCGGATATCACATACCTAAATAACATAACCAACCACGTTACGTGATTTCCACATTGCATCTCTCATTTTAAAAATTAATTTCTTAGTCATTTGACAACCGATTTTAAAAATTTTTATATCGCTGGATAGATAAATGACCGTTTTTTCAAGTTTTTAGTAAAGTGATCATTTTTATATCGCTCTTAAATAAAAAATGGCGGATTTTTGAAAAAAACGTTAACTTTTTTTTTATTAAAACATCCAGCATATTTTTTTGTATCTTGAAAAAACGGTCATTTATCTATTCAGCAATATAAAAATTTTTAAAATCGGTTGCCAAATGACTGAGCAATTAATTTTTAAAATGAGAGATGCAATGTGGAAACCACATAACATAATATCGTTTTGCTCAGTTATGTTATTTAGGTATGTGATATCCACGTTGCACCCCTCATTTTAAAAATTAATAACTCACTGATTTACTAACCGATTTTGAAAAACTTAATATCGCTGGATAGGTGAATAACCTTTATTTCAATTTTCAAAAAAAATATACTGGGTGTTCCATTAAAAAAAGTCAACAACGTTTTTTTCAAAAATCCGCCATTTATTTTCGTATTTGAAAGCGATATAAAAAATTCAATCCATTCAGACAAAACTTTTACTAAAATAAAACATTTCAGCGAAAACCGCATATTTCTATCTTGAGCCGTTTAGAAGTTATAGGCAGTTAAAATGGGGGAAAATATAAGTGGACACCCGGTATATTATATAACTCTAAAAAAATATTAGATTAAAATAAATTAGGTACTAGCGGTATTATTGTAAATTGACATTTTTATATAATAATAGTTTCTCGTTTTATACCGCTAACGCAGCTTTGGGAGTATAGCAGGTATGTATGTCTAGGGCCTACGGTATATAAGGAAGGTAACAGGGCCAGTGCTACGCTTCTACCGCGTATTACTACCCCTGGTTTTGCCCAACTCATTTTATTCAGGCTGAGTCGACCTGGGGCATAGAGACATTTTTAAAAAAATGTCTAGTTGTTCTTGCCGGCGCTAGGATTTGAACCCCGGCCTACCAGCCCACGAGCCAAGCATACTACCGCGTGAGCTACGCCGGCCCTTTTAAATTGAAATTTATTAAAATTCAATATAAAGTTAATTCTATTTGTAAAAGTAGACCCCTGTAGATGTCAAGATATACGGCCGCGTTACATTATTCTAGTCTGCCTATTTAAATCACAATGTAATATCTTTTATAGAATATAAAAAATGGTATTCCAAAACAAAACAATATTTATTCTTTCGCTGCTTTCTCAAAAAAAAAAAGTTTCCCAATTTGTGTCTTTATATTGTCTGCGTATTACACGACAAATTAAAGCTTCTAGGGCAAACAATTCACACTTCCAGACTTGGTAAGATTTTCAATTAGAAAATCTGCAATTGCATTGGTATTTACCCAAGACACGTTCGATTACAATTTCTTGCCGAATTTGCAGTGTTAAAATAGACAGCAGGGACGTACGGTTATCAGTTAAAAAAATGGGGTTATGATGTTTTATTTCATATTTTAACAATCTGAATGCAGGAAAGGGTGATCAAAGGTATGAAAGTAATACATTTGAGTTGAAGATACAACACAAAATAAATTAGTACAACTACTATACTACTAGTAGGACAAAAATACATTTGTATATTTATAAGACCCTATAAAAAATAGTTAAAAGAAGCAACAAAATAACTTCTATTTCAGGTACGTTTGACACATTTTGATAGGAGCTTCAAAAAAAATTTCGCAGCCAGGAAATTTTATTTTACAACAAACTCTCTCAATAAGTTAATATTCAGCCCCTATATTGAAATAGACCCTGACGGCTATAAGTCTGAGATCACTTAGACAGAGTAAATAGGCAGATTAAGTATAGGCAGTAAAAGTGTAGGCTATAAAATTCTAGAAGAACTGCCCTATAGACATATTCGAGTCAGACACAACTAAACGGTCGAAACAAGTCAGTGTAAAAAACAGAATTATTCCCATTATTTTTTGCTCTTCTCGCATGCCTATCGTCAGTGTAGCCTTTTTTACCTTTATTTCATTCCCATTCTTTGGCCCTTTTTGTGTTCTTGATTCATCTTTTGTTTCACAGATAATTTTAAAATGTTATATGTTCCACTTAGTTTAATCTGGTCACCGTTAATTTGGACTCCATTGTTACCAAAGTTTTTCTTAGATTCTTTTATAAATTTAGTCATATTTATTATTATTTCACAAAAACCTAAATAATTGAAGATGATTTTATTGATTACAGAAATTTAAGGCAATATTAAGTGAAAAATAAGAATGAAAAGGAGCAGAAGCCAACAAGAAAATTATTGTATTTTTTCTTGTAGATCCCCTCAGTCCGTTGCTGATGTAGGTTTCTTTTCAATTATTTTTTGCCGTCTTCTGCAACTTTTAATTTGTCCAAACTTATCAAACATACATTTGTTTTTTTTTTTCTGGAAGTTTTTCCACTTGGCAACAGAACGTTCTGATGGAGTTGCCTATAGTGCTGAAAGTTTACTTAAAATAACTTTATTGGAGATAGTGAGACCTATCTTTCAAAGACATAGAATGGAAGATAAAAAGTGGGTAATTACTATGGGTTTAGATATGCCACTCATTTATGAGTTCTCTTCTTTTCTTTCTGTCAAATGTCCATCTTATTTTTATAAGTTATAACAAGATGTAATCAGCTACGAAGATGCACTCTGGCGTATCGCTTAGGTAACACTATTTTTCCTGTGTGATGTGTATTCCCTAAACATTATCATGTTTCACCACATGATTAGGAACGCAGTAATCACAAGATAAATCTCTTCAAATTTTTTATGAATCAGTATTAACGGTAGGAGAGAATACAAATTTATATTTTCTCCTGCCGTCAATCATGAATATTTATTTTTAAAAAAATTATTTTAGACCTTTTTAAAAACGATTTCTAATTTTTTTTTTAAATTATTTACAAGAACAGTATTATTAAGTGCGTTCGCAGAACCCTGACAACTTTTCCATGACAACTCCTAACCTCAGCTAATATAAATAATACCGTTTATAGAAAAACATAAAATGTATATTTACTATTAATTAATAATAATAACTATTTATTAATAATAATTAATAATAGTAAATATACTTTGTATATTTATCTATTAACGATATTATTTGTATTATTTTTTCTAAAACCGTGTTAAAAATGCAATTTTTAGCACTCCATACGAGCGTTAAAAATGCTAGTTTAAGGCACTAGTGCTTTAAAATTTTTAAGGCACTGCAGTTCGTATTGACTGTATAGGCAATTTTAATGTAATGTCAAAAAACTATAAAAATGGAATGTCAGTCAAGTTCAAGTAAAAGTTTTTGTAGATATTGTCCTGTAATTACGTTTGTAGAAAAAATATTGTATAATATTCGTGTTAAAAAGTACATTTTTAAGGCACTCATGTGAATTGCAGAACTCGCTTCGCTCATTCTGCCAACTTTCACATGCGTGCCTTAAACGTGTACTTTTGACACTTATATCATAAATAACTATTTAAGTGCGCATGCAATTTTCTGGCAATTAATCACTGACTCAGTCCCGGATTAAGAATCTTGAGGACCCTAGACACCTAAGCTAGGGGTCCCTAGGCCCCTTAAGAAACCTCGGAAAATCCTATCCATCTTCTTAAAATATCTTCAAATTCCAAATTTTCCAGCAAATCATTCTCAATATATACAATTAAAAGAAATGCTAGGCTATTTTGCGCCATTGTCGAATGGTGACAGTTTTTAATAATTTTTCTATTCGCCTGTTGCATTTGTAATCATTAGCGGAAGATATAAAAAGCTACTGTTTGCAAATGTCGATTCGAGTTCTCAGAAAAAACCAAAATGACTGCGAAGCAGGAATAAATTGTTTTCCCTGCAAGTCTTGAAGCTGGGCTATAAAATATTTGAACTGTATTAGTTTATCTTCAATTTCAGGTTCAATATCATCAGGATGGTTTTCATGTAGTTATGAAGCATAACCCTTTATTTTAGTATCACTCAGTTTTGCAAAACACACAAAATTACCAAATAGTGAGTTGACTGACTCGTGCGCTGTCAATCGACGACTTTGGTCAGTATTTTACTTATCGAAAATTGGTAGATATGTTTCAACTCGTAACTTCTCTCCATCCTCTGGAGATTTTGATGATGCTATTTCCAATGAAGTTTTCCTTGTTCGCTTTCGTTTACTCTCGTCGAAATATTCAGATTGTAGACTGCAGGTCTGCTCGTAATAAGCAAAATGATCTCACTGGGATTTCAAGAACTCCAAATGCGAATTTAGAAGCTGAACTGCAGTTTGAAGGTCAAGCTCTTCTCTCTTTATTGATTTACTGATAGCATTGATGCGTTCTAAAATTGTTGCCCAAAACTCGGTCATTATGAATGTTTTTTTTTATATTTCTTTCAACAAACACTCATCATGAACTGTTTCAGCTTTCTGATTAGTATCTTTAGCAAGAGTATGAAGATCAGATTTGAAAGCACTGTAAACTTTAGACAACGCTCTAGTTGCATTATTACTTGCACTTCATCTAGTGCTGCCTGTTGCAATAAGGACTAGATCGTGGCGAATGGGATCAGTTAGTGGAGTTTCATTTAAGCATTTGATCATAACTTCCCAACGGTGGGTAGAGGCTGAAAAAAATATGTACACGGACTGAAAAAACCCAAAATACGATATTGCTCCAACTCAACTTTTCGCAACACGTGCGGCACAATGTAAATAGTAAGTTTGTTAATCTTAGGTAAATGAGCTTGGAGACCATCGTATTTGCCTGATATGTTTGCTACATTGTCGTATAGTTCGCATTTACATCAATGCCACAGTCGTTTAAACAGGCTAAAACAGCAGAAGAACTGTCATTATTTCCCAAAAGACAAAACCAAACTAAGAAGAAATAAGAGACTAAATGATAAATTCTACGGGAAACTAGAGCGACAGGCAAGGATAGTGGTGGAGAGGGTAGAGAGGGGACCCTGACTCATTTGTTCTTCTTGCTCTTAGTATTTTTCTAAGAAACGGTGCAGACTCACAGGCAGTACTGTTCCTTCTACCTGTTCCAACTACCAAACCGCATTGATTAGCGACTTATTCTCACAATATATGCTTTCTATGTGAACAAAAATATGCAGTTTTATAATATAAATACTACATAAATGTAGTTTTGTAAGTCCACTATCGATGTTATGGTATTGCGCGATATTTGAATTTTTCGACAAATTACAATTTTTATTTAATTCTGATTATTTTTTAGTTTTGGGCCCTGCGAGGCCCCTAGGCAACTGCCTACTTTGCCTAATGGTTAATCCAACACTGCACTGACTAGTCGCCGACAGTATCTGAGAACGCAACTATAATGTTAGGGCAGCAATATGGCCTTAAAAAAACTGGACAGGCATAACTAACACTGGTGAACTTTTGCTACAAAAGACAGACGTCTGACTCAAAATATTTATTTATAAATATATGTACACAATGTTATGTTACAATTTATTTTCACTATATAATATACAGTGGAACCCGCTTATTCGAATAACGGTTAAAGGAATATTCTGTTTTAAGGAATAGAAATTTGAGATCCCAAAACATTTTACTAAGCACATAATATGATCGGTTATTAGAGTATAACTATTATAGGAATACTTTTACTTGGCACGAAAGCTATTCCAATAAGCGGGTTAGACTGTACATTATAAATCTATTGGTATAATTAAAAAAAAAATAACAAAATTAGCTGTTGTTGTTCTTAAAATTTTCGTTAAGATAATTCGCTAAGGTCGGTCAGATGGCTTAGTGGGCTGAGGCGCTCGATCGGCAACTCTAGTGTGTTTACGATCAAAGTTCAATTCCCGGCACGGACATTCACAAAAGGCTAGCGTCGTAGTATAAAATTCTATATAGAATCTACGGCTTGGTTTCGAATAAGCAAGGTGTCTGATCGGTCTATGCAGAAGCGCTCCGGCAAGGTATAAGAGCTTGCGACTTTGTAAACTCCTCCATAGGTCCCTACCGGAAGGGCGTTAACACCTAATAACGGTGTATACATATATCACCAACGCGATAATTCGCCAACGATTTATCCATAAGAAGGTGGCATTAAAACTTGTTGAAAGGCAAGTTGCTCTACAGTTATCTAGATTGATAGGCTCCTTTTTTTATACATAAGTAGTACTCCTATTACATTTGAATTTTCTTTGCTCCATGCACTTCTTATTATATTTCACATAACCGTTCCATTATCTTAGTACTTAGGAGTTAGGTCTGGATCCCGCGTATGAAAAAAAAGTTGATTAATAGCAAGCTGAAAATTTGTTAATAACTTTAGAGTGTCTAGTCGGATAAACTTTGATATATGGGAACACTGGAACAGGGGCAGTTTTCATTGTGGAACAGGTTAAAATTTGGAACGGTCACACCACGAAAACGGCACATTTATTTTGTCCGATAGAACAGACTTAAACTCTCCGAACAGAGATTAAACTCTCATGCAAAAATCAGACTGCTATTTATCACCTGTCATCATTCCTGGCATTTGACATATTCTACATGTTCCACTCATTAAAACGCCCAGTTCGTGATAAATAGCAGTCTGATTTTGGCATGAGGGTTTAATTTCTGTTCGAAGAGTTTAAGTCTGTTCTGTCGGACAAAATACATGTGCCGTTTTCGTGGTCGGACCGTTCCAAATTTTTAACCTGTTCCACAATTAAAACTTCCCCTGTTCCAGTGTTCCCGTATATCAAAGTTTGTCCGACTAGATACCCTTAAGCTATTAACAAATTTTCTGCTTGCTATTATTCAACTTTTTTTTCATACGCGGGATCCAGACCTAAGTTTCAACGGTCAAAATTTTCCACAACTTCTTGCTATGCTATTTTTCAGGTAATTCTTCTAGTCGCTCTACACTTATTTCGTCCATTTATTTTATTTTTTCGGATAGTCCTGATATCAACTTTCGTCTCTGTGTTTTTTTATTTAAAGTAATCTACCTAATATGTTGACCAGAACTTTGATATTGTCTAAAATAGACTTATATCGAAATTGGAATTGAAATTGAAATAAATAAATTACCGTACAAAAGAAGGTGATAAGAACCTAAAAGAAAACGCAAGGTAACCGCGCCGCTGAGATTTTAACCAGACCAAATCTCGTGTGCAGAGATTTCGGTCGGAGTAATGGACCCCCGACGAGAATCAATTCAGTGTCTGATTGTTTTCATCCCGAGCTGTTTAATAGGATGGTGAATGCACCATCGTTTTCTCTGGCTCGAGCTCCTCCGTTTGTGTTCTGTGGCTGCTCTGCATCAGACACACACAAACGATTCCGATAATTTACTATTTTCATAAATCGAAAGCGTGTGTGTGCCTGCTTAACCGGAAGAACATCGCCAAGCCATTATTAAGAGATTGAGGATTTGAATTGGCCCAAAGCGGAAATTAAATTTGGGGAATTAAATTTGTTTCTTTCAAGGATTCAAACCAAAGGAAATCATTTAGATATTTAAATAACAAGGAGTTTGGAAATTAGACTAAAGTAACTAAGGTACTACGAGAGTATTATGAACTAAAAATTTATCTGAGATCAAGATTTGTTTTTTTATTTCAAAAATGTGTTTTTCGATTTTTTATTAATTAAATTCCTCTGTCTTTTTTCTTCTTCTTATTCTTCTTGTAATAGTGCTATGTCCTGTTTCTTCTGTTACAGTCTCTGCTGCGATTCGGAGCTCTAGCTCCCGTACCATCGTTTTTTGGGTCTTCCTATGGGTCGCTTAGTGTTGGGCTTCTGTGTCTTCGCCCATTGCGCCATACGGTCAGGGTCCATCCGATCTACGTGGTCTCTCCACATGCGTCGTCGTGCTCTTGTCCATCTCACTACGTCTTGAACGCCTAGCTCTCTCAATGTGTCTCCGTTTCGTATTCTATCTCTGAGTGTGATACTTCTTATGGATCTTAGCGTTTTCTCGTCTGTTGTTCTCTTTGTTTTTTTAAAAAAGCCTTATTCATTTTTATAGTTGCTACTGTTTGAGATAAGTATGTTGTTTAGAATGTTACCAAGATTGTATTTTCTTTTGGCCGCTTATGCTGGCAGTCAAGAAGTACATGGTGGTATTGCAGTACTGGCACAAAATCTGATTGCTGGAATTCATTAGGTGTCCATGTGTAAGTCGTGTGTGTCCTATTTTCAATCTCCGACTAATATATTTTTGTCCTTGGTGCTGGGAGCTGGTGATAGAAAAGACGACTACATATTACTCTGAATTTCTTAAAATATTATATGGATAGAATGTAAGTTTTTTAAGGAATGCATTACTGACCGAGAGTGGGGGTCGTGTTTGCTATCATTCGATAGAATGTTGAAAAATATTAAACTTGTATTATTTAGTTTTGTTTATTTCTCAAAATATTCGCTTTTTATTGCAATATTGTGACTCACCCATTTCCTTACACCCCGCTCAAACCGTCAAATTTTTTTATATATATGTTATAGTCAAAACCCGAATTTCAGGCACTCCAAGGTTTGACTAGGCTATTCTCAGGTCTGACTAATGGTCTAAGTCAAAGCCCGAAATAAATTAGAGTTTCGGCCTTTGGCTAGTCAAACCTAGGAGAGACTAAGTTGATCAGGCAAAGGTCGAAATTAAATTTTATAAAATCGGGGTTTGACGAGTCAAACCCCGATCAGTTATTAAAATGTCGTAGTTTGTTAGATTAGGTTTAATAAAACATCATTTTTTAATTTTAATGTTTATTATTTTAATATTGTCATAATTAAAATAAAAAATTAGTCTTTATTCTCACATATTTATTATGGCATTTAGAGTTTCAGCAAATTATACGTTAGAGACCTTTACGCTTACATAGTTTTGAAGAGCATTTCTTATTGCAGTAGCATTTTATAAAGCCTTGTCCTCAAAATATAGAATGTTTTGTACTAATTTCTCTTGGAGACAGCTTAACTTCTGGAACATCTTCGAAATTAGGAAAATTCTCTTTGCATTCTCTTATTTGGTCTCTTGAAGAAATCTGTTTATTGTTCCGTATTTCGCACCAACTTTATATACACCGTCGATTGTTTTATCTTGTATAATACCAAAAATATTTCGAAAATCCCCTTTGGCTCTAGCAAAGCTGTGGATAGGTATTGTTACAGTTTTTCCGATCTAAATTGGAGGAATTTTTTTTCACTTAATTGTTTCATAGCATTAGCATTAGCCTGGGCATAAAGACCTTTAATCGCCTTTCCTTTTCTTTTAATCTCTAATTTATTTTAATATTTTCTGTCTGTTCAAATCGCATGCATTTTAATAAGCCACAATAATAAGCACAATTTAAATAAGCCACAATTTAACTTAGAAAATGATTTTATTAACGTTTCGACTTCCACTTCGGACGTCGTTGTCATAATACAAAATATTAATAAATTAAACAAAAATGTTGTTGCTTAGTAAAACAAATTCTTCTAATAATTTAATTTAATCTTACTCATTCATATCGGCAATTCAGACATATATTATAAATTTTAAAGTAGGAGACTTTAAAATGATATAGCTAATATTTAAGAATTGCGTTCCTGGGACGACTTTATCCAAAGATAGTTCATTCGATTAGATGAAATCAACTAACCCAAGAATAGCCGTCACAAAAAAATCATAGCATGTTATCTGTCCTTAAAAAACAACCACATGCAATGGTGACAGTAAAATTCTCGTGTTAGTGATTCCATAGTAAATCTCGAGGAAAACCCAGAAAAAACCTTATGATATTTATGATATTATAAGTATATGGTTTTACATTCAATTTACTCTCAAAACCAATACCAAACTCCGATTTTATATTTTATATTTTATATTTTATATTTTATATTTTATATTTTATATTTTATATTTTATATTTTATATTTTATATTTTATATTTTATATTTTATATTTTATATTTTATATTTTATATTTTATATTTTATATTTTATATTTTATATTTTATATTTTATATTTTATATTTTATATTTTATATTTTATATTTTATATTTTATATTTTATATTTTATATTTTATATTTTATATTTTATATTTTATATTTTATATTTTATATTTTATATTTTATATTTTATATTTTATATTTAATATTTTATATTTTATATTTTATATTTTATATTTTATATTTTATATTTTATATTTTATATGTATGTAATTTTAAGTTAAAAAATAACATTAATAATACATAGATATATAAAAAATAATACTAAAATATAAATTATGCACTATACTCGATATGTTATTAACTTACTAATCGTGATATTTTCTTTCTATGGAATTCCTCTTTTAGTATGGGTAACCCCATCCTACTGCATTCTACTGAGGAATTTGCGACAAAATTGGTTTCATTTAGCATAATTAGAGCCGCTTCTTCGATTTTTCTCTTTTTATTATCTATTTTTTTCAGAACATAGAGTTCAGTGGAAAGATTCAAGTATAGTCCTATAAACTCTAAATAACATAATGCCTCAACATGTGAGAATTAACACTATTTTTTAAATTTTAATTACGACAATATAAAAATAATCAACATCGAAATTAAAAAATGACGTTTTATTAAACCTAATCTAACAGATTACGACATTTTAATAGCTGATCGGAGTTTGACTAGTCAAACCCCGATTTCATAAAATTAAATTTCGATTTTTGCCTGACCAACTTAGTCTCTCCTAGGTTTGACTAGTCAAAGGCCGAAACTGTAATTTATTTCGTGCTTTGACTAAGATCGTCAGTCAGACATGAAGATTGCCTAGTCAAACCTAGGAGTGCCTGAAATTCGGGTTTTAACTATAACATATACACTGCTCTGCATGTACTTAACTTACCTTATCTTAAGGTGATACAGTAACGATCAACAGGTAGCCAAAACCGCGTTCCAAGATTGCGGTTGTAATTTTGAATATTTTTTCGAGATATTTGGCACACGTATTCGTAATATAATAAAGAATGGCGGTAGAGAGTCCAATTTGAAAAATATATTAATATGTGGAAATTACTCTGTAATTAAATACAATATTAAAAAAAACGATCCAGTACCGCCATTAAGAAGAACAAAAAAATACACTTTCTTCAAATAAACTTTTTTATCCGATGCCTAGATTTAGTGTCATTTTGGAACTACTAATGAAATAAAAAATTTTATTAGTTCCAAAATGACACAAAATCTAGGCATTGGATAAAAAAGTTTATTTGAAAAAAGTGTATTTTTTTGTTCTTCTTAATGGCGGTACAGATTCGTTTTTTTAATATTGTATTTAATTACAGAGTAATTTCCACATATTAATATATTTTTTAAATTGGGCTCTGTACCGTCATTCTTTATTATATTACGAATAGTGTGCCAAATATCTCGAAAAAATATTCAAAATTACAGCCGCAATCTTGGAACGCGTTTTCGCTACCTGTTGATCGCTACTGTTTCCTTTTAATCTGACGATTTCGATAGATTTTTTTTTCGGACCTCCCTTAACGAACTCCCCTGTATTAAGATCCACTATATGGTAGGGGTACATTAACAGGGTACAAGGTTTCTCCGCATGTGATTTTCTGATGCGCTCGAGTAACTGCCAAAATCCCTGCTTGAGCTCACCTACCATAGTGTTATCATCGCTTTTTTTAGCTTCATTTACAGTTTCCTTAAATCTCATTGACGAATTATTATACATATTTTTGTTACATTGTTTGAACAATATTTAAAGGGTTATTTAAGTTATGTTCCCTGATCGTGTATATTCCTCGAGTAATCTACACTTAGGTAAATTCCGCCTTTTAATTTTTTTCGATTTCTTCATTATTTGTGCTCTTTGGTTCCACTTTTAAGTTCCAGCAGTATTAGAGGTCTCATGCTATTATTATTTTATAACTTAGAAAACAAAAAATTATACTTTAAAATAATCGTACAAGTATCAAGCTTATACAAAATTCCTAAAGCGGAACAGGTTAAAAAAGAAGAAGGCAATTCGCGTCGTATTATTTTATAGTCATAACTCAAAAGCGAACACGTATACATTTCTTTAATTTTGTCGACTTAAGGTACGTTCGGAGTGTCAGCTTTGTTGTAACGCTTCTCTAATGATATTTTAATGGCAGAATTACAGCCTGTTACATAAAGGATGCGGAAAAGGCAGAGTGTCATAACCCACGCCGAGATTTACTACTCTTTGAAATTTATGGAAAATGGAAAGTTGATGGAAAAGCAAGAAAAGTTTTATGAGAAAAGAAAAACAAGTTGATATAATGTGAATTTAAAATTAAAATAACTTCCTCTAATATATACTAATTACAAAAAGTATGGAATAATTTTTAAAATAGAAAAAAAATTTAATAGTTATTCTTTATTTTTAGTAGAATGTTACATTATGGTAGGGGAGCAAAGTATGCTCAATTTGCAGTCACTCGAGCGTTATGGGGACCTGTTGGGTTGTGATTATTAGGTTCTAAAAGCAAAAAAAGTTAAGTTAAATTTTCCATTTTAGTGGTGACTTCCCACTTTTTAATTAAATTTCCGTCTTAATCGAAATCTAAACAATCGTTTTTCCCGATTATAGCGCCATCTATCCACAATTCGAAAAAATGTCTCGAATAAAGTTGCTTATTTTTACGTAGAGAATCCAAATCTGCAATAAAATTTTTGGGGGTCTCATTTAAGATTTTAAAGTAACCCCCCACCCCACCTTCTTGGGGTGTAGTTTTTGGTACTATTCGATAGATTTTTAAAAAAAAATTTGAAAGTATTTTGCAGTTTTTCGATCTGATGTTCATTTTCCGAAATATCGCGGGGTTTGTACGTAAAATTTTTAATTTACCCCCCACCCCTCTCCGTGGGGGTCACGTTTAGTACCATTTGATAGATTTTTGAAAAATATTAAAGACTTATTTTTTAGTTTTTCGATCTGACGTTCATTTCGGGAAATATTCGCTTTTTTTTTCACTCACCCCATTTCCTTGTGCCCCGCGTAAATCGTCAGATTTTTTAAATATGCACTCTTTTGCATGTGCTTAACTTACCTTATCTTAATCTGGCAATTTCGAGTTTTTTAAGGATAGATTTTTTTCGGGCCCTCTTAACGAACTTCCCTGTGTTAAGAGCCAATGTATGGTAGAGATACATCTGCAGGGTACCAGGTTTCTCTCCATATGATAATCTGACGTGCTCGAGTAACTGCAAAAATCCCCGTCTGTGCTCCCCTACCATTACTCGTCTATGGTCTCCTTTAGTTGTCTACAAACGCATAACGTTTCAAGTTTTTTTGCGTATTTTTCCCGAAAAAATAGTGAACAAAACGTTGATAAGAGAAAATATTTAGCTTGGACATTTGTGTTCCATATTTTCATCTGTGTACTACGTCCGCTTGATTTTTCAATAAAGAGGTGCGTTCTTACAAAAAAAAATGAGTAATTTATCGACAGAGCAAGCAGCCCAAATCGTAGCTGTAATTGGAGTATGACGATCGCACTAATCAGTTGCTGAGTTATGGAAATATACCAATCCAGCATTTCAAGAGTCTTAAGAAGGTATATAGAAACTGGAGGTTACACAAGAAGACCAGTTTCAGGTCTTCTCAGGTGCACGAACCACGTTCGTGCGTTTATTTTAAGCATGTCATCATATAGATAATTATTTGCCTGTTGTATACATTGTTTTCTTTTCTCCTTTTGGAAAAGTTATCTGAGCCGTATTAGGCATGACAGACTGTCCAGCTGCAGTCGAAGTTACATCCGCCAAGGAATTTTTACCGTGTGCACCGGGGGAGAAGGGGGTGGACTTTAGTTGGTAGGCAGTTAGCCAGAGGGTGCCCGTAGGCAGGACTTCTTAGGGGGAAATGCATGGGGGTAAACTCTTCCTCTCTGAATCCAGCACACGCTTAGCCATCCTTAAGTGGACACGGCTAGGTATGGTATTTAGAATATTTACCACCTCCTCAAAAAAAAAAGTTGCACCGAAAAGACCGTTTTTACCTTTGCAGACTTCGCGTACACATCATGTTACAGCTAGACAACCGCCAAATGATGTTTACACGGTCTATAATGTTCGAATAAGGGTCAATTCGGTTAGAAACAGATTAAAGGAATTTGTGATAAGCGCCAGAATGCCTGCTACTGCTCCACTGTTAACGATGGCACACCATATGGCACGCTTAAGGTTCGCACGAGAGCATGCCGATTAGGATATTAACGACTGGGCTAATATTCTTTTCACTGATGAGTCAAGATTTGCAATTTGTGGATCCAACAGAAATATTCCAGTTTACAGATGCGCCGGTGATGATTTGCTTAATGTAACATAAGAACAGCCAGAAATTTTGAAGGTGGCTTGATTATGATATGGGGAGGCATCTGCTTTTCATGTTACATACAGTGTTTAGTAGGGGATCCCTGACTACTGATCGGTATATGAGAGAGGTCCTTGAAGAAAATATCGTCCCTTTTATTTCAATTATTGGAGATAATTTCGTCCGTATCCAAGACAACTTTCGCCCACAACTTGCTGGAATAACAATGCAATATCTTTAAGAGGTAGGTATTGAAGTTCTTTATTGGCCAGCAGTCAGCCCAGATCTAAACCCAATTGTTGTTCCAGATGACCTTGCTGAACTGTGAAATATTTTCACCAAAGAATGGAAAATTTAGATTTGTCTCTGATAAGAAGCCTTTCACGTCAATGAAGCCAAAGGTGCTAATACCAGATACTAAAATGTTCAATTTATACTTCTTTTTCTTATTCCACGGCACTACAGCCCAAATTGAGCCTTGGCCTCCTTTATTTCTTGCCTCCACCCTTGCTTGTCTGTGGCTGCTCTTCTCCAAACACGGACTCCTAAGAGGGCTTGTGAGTCGTTGCTTACTGTGTCTTCCCAGTGCTTTCTTGGCTTTCCAACCGGTCTCTTTTCCTGCGTTCTAGCATTCAGTGCTCTTTTTGGTAGCCTATCCTCTCCCATTCTTATCACATGTCCGGCCCATTGCAATCTTTGTATTCTAATGAAGTCTGACAGGGGTGTTTCCTTAAATTATCCTCAATTTATCTTTCAAATTCCTTATTTTACAGATTTGTATTTTCATCAAAATAGCGCTTTTTGCAGATTTGTTTTTCAATCATGATTTACAATTATTTAAATAAATAATGGGTCAAATTTTAGTAATTCTTGCATGAACGGAAATACATTTTAATTAACATGTATTGTAATTTTATTTTATTAGACTAGTATGTACTAATTTTAACTTTAGCATTTATTTCGAAATAAAGCCAAATAATACAATTCTTTCCAAACAAATCCTATGCGTAAATTTCCAAGAAGAGTTTCTCTCGTGAGAAGTGCCTCTAGATATTGTGCTCTTTTTTAGGAACGAAGGGGAGCCCTTTTTATGGCATCGTAACTACGTAATAGGGCGTGTAATGGGTCACTTCCGGTCCCGTCAGGAAGTGATACACATGATTTGGCCAATTTTTACTGAATAACATGTTTACCTTTCGACACGAGACACAACAAGAGGAAAATGTTTATCAGGAAAATGTCTTGACACAATCGAAGTACTCGAAAAATAATTTTAGTACGTGGGGGAAGTATATAGAAGGGTAAGTGAATTATTTTATGATTTTTTAGAATTTTCAGTATTTATTGATTGTATGTATTTGACTAAGTATTTATACCATATTTACAATACATGTGTATATTTCTATGGTCTGTTTTTAAACCAAGAGGAGTAATTCAAATTTACTGCGCCGTAATGCTTGTTTGTAATTGGTCCAACCTCAGGCAAGTTTACTTCACTGTTACAAAATTTTGACATTATTGACATTTATGAAACTTTGACATTACTGTCATTTCATAGGTTAATTAAATTATATCGGAGATTTTTTGTGTTTTCTGCCTTATTCCTTTAATTTTTAGATTTTTAGTCTACTTTTATGTAAAAAACAGTTCTTTTTAAAACTCTTTAGCAACGTATTAGTATAATATAATATAGAATAGAATAGAATAGAATAGAAATATGCTTTATTGCCACTGAAAATTTTTACAATTTTATGTACAAAGCTTACATACAGTCAAAAGAAAAACATAATATAAATAACAAATAACAACTACAATTTACTTAAATTAGATAAATCGTCAATAATGTACAGTATAAGATATAAAAGCCAAGACAAAAACAATTTATTGCAAAATATATATAAATTGCAAATTGAACATACAACAAATAAAATAAAATAGGTACAACATAAGGAACTGACAAGTTTATACTACTGCGCATGGAACCCAATTTTCTTAGTTATTCATTAAGAAATTCTTCTATTGAATAATATGGTCTTTTGAATAGATAGGCTTTTGTCATTTTTCGGAACTTAGGGAAAGATGTTGCAGATTTAAGTTGTAACGGAAGATGATTGTACAGTTTCTTTGCGGAATATAATATAGATTTCTTTACTAACTCAGTGGATGGAATCGGTAAATAAATATCAAAGATTGAATTTCTGGTGGAGTAAAGATGATTGGGCCCCGATGGAAAGACATGAAGGTGTTTACGAATTAAACAAACCGTTTCTAGAATATATAAGGATGGAAGTGTTAAAATTTCGTGAACTCTGAAGTAACTTCTGCAATGTGTAGATCTTCTGAGGCCAAACAAATATCTTATTGCTCTTTTTTGCAATCTAAAAATGACATCAAATTGAGCAGCTGTACTAGAACCCCAAAAAGGAAGACCATATCGAAGATGAGACTCGAACAACGAAAAATATGTTATTTTAGAAGATGCTAAATTGAGTTCCCTTGAGACAGATCGTATTGCATAGCAAGCTGAGGCGAGTTTCTTACTTAACGAATCGATATGAAGTGACCATTTGAGGTTGCTGTCCAAAAAAATACCAAGAAATTTTACAGAATCAACGGTACTGATCTGGCTGTTATGAAGTGGCAAAGGTTGAAGAGCTCCTTTATAGGATAATGCTACTGTTTTATTTACGTTAAAAGAGAGTAAATTAGAGTCAGACCAGGTCTTTATCGTCAGTAGATCCGAAGTTATAGTTTCATGAAGAGATGCAATAGTTGAGTTGCTCCAAGTGATACTGGTATCATCAGCAAAAAGAAAAATTTTCCCATTGATTTTTAAATTAGTGATGTCATTTATAAAGATAAGGAACAGTATAGGACCCAATACTGAACCTTGTGGTACTCCACATACGATGTTTTTGAGACTAGAGTCAGTATCATTTGCTCTAACTAGTTGTTTCCGATTATTCAAGTAGGATTGGAACCAATTCAAAGAAATACCTCGAATTCCATAGAAATTTAGTTTTGTAATCAAGATGTCGTGATTTACACAATCAAAAGCTTTGGCATAGTCGCAGAAAACAGTGGCAGTATAAAGATTATTGTTTAGTGCTTGGTAAACCTCATGTAGTACAGAAAACATGGCATCAGTGGTACATTTATTTGTTAAAAAGCCGAACTGATTTTGTGATAAAATGTTGTTATCAACGATAAAGGACATAAGTCGAGTTTTAATGAGTCTCTCAATAATTTTGGAGAGTACCGGTAGTAAGGCAATAGGTCTATAGTTGCAGGCATCAGATTTTTCGCCACCCTTATGAAGAGGAATAATAATGGCTGTCTTTAGGCACTCTGGAAATTTACCTTTTTCGAAGGAATCATTAATTAGTGAGAGGAGGATTTCCAACACATTTTCTGTGAGATTAGAGAAAATTTTTATAGATAGTCCATCAGTACTACAGGATGATTTGCTTTTGATACAATTGATTGTTTGGATAAGTTCAGAGTTATCGACTGGTCGTAAAAAGAATGAATTCGAGACCTGTCTTGAATTAGGAAGATAGGAAATGGGATCTTGTTGCGGCAAATTTTTGATGTTATATTTTTACTCACATTAACGAAGTAGTCGTTTAGACTTTCAGGATTTGGAAGGGAAAATGATTGAGCTGTGTGAGTTTTATTTCGAAGATCGTTTATTATAGACCAAGTCTCTTTTGCAACACTTTTAGAGCTTCCCAGACGATTTTGATAATAGGCTTTTTTAGCTGACCTGACAAGTTTTAGATATGTTGTCCTGTACTTCATGATATATTCAGTGACAGCAACATTGGTAGTAAATTTCTTGATGTATAGTAGTGAACGCATATTCTTAGCTGATATGCGAATACCTTTCGTAACCCAAGGTTTCCGATGTTTTGGCTTAATAGGAATTAAAGGAAATGCCTTATTGAAGATGTGGAGAAGCTTATCTAGAAAAACACTGAAATTATAGTCCACGTCTATAGAAGGAAATTGCTACTCAGAAGTTAAGCATAAATTTTGGAATTTACGAAAATTCTGGGCGGAAAAAATCCTACCTAAACGTCGGGTTTTTGAGGAGGGTTTGCTGAAGATGTTAAACTTGGTATACACTGCTTCATGATCAGATAGTCCCGCATTAATAACTGTAGAGCAGACATCAAGGGGTGAGAAATCTGAGACAATATAATCGATTATGGTAGATGTAGTTTTTGTAATCCTTGTAGGAGAATCAACGTGCATTGAGAGACCATACGATTCAAATATGTTTGCCAGGGACACTTGGGTAGCACTAGCAGCAGCATAATTAATGTTAAAATCACCGCATAGAATTTTTCTGCTTTTATGAGGCAGGTCATCTAACAAATTTAGCAGGTTCTGAAAAAATAGTTCCACGGTAGAATCAGGTGATCTATAAATGCAAATAATGTAAAGATTAAGATTTTTATTATAAACTAAGGAGAACTCAAAGAAGGATTCACTTAACAAAAAGTCATATTTTGTTACCAGAGAAAAATCATTATTTCTAGAGAGAATCAGGGTGCCTCCATGAGCCGAACTTTGACGATCATACCTGGCAATTGTAGTATATTTTTCTACAAAAAAAGGCTCGTTAACTTCAAGCCAGTGCTCTGTAACCGCAACTATCGGAGGAAATCCTAATTCCTCCAGAAACAAAAATAATTCATCAGTTTTATTTCTTATAGAACGAATATTAATCAGAACCATGCCAAAGTTGTCATCACTAAAATAATTTGAGGTTTCTAGTCCCTCAGAACACGTCGTGTTGTTTAAAAATTTCGCTTTGGAGAGCCAGTGGAATAATAACTTCGGTGACATTCCCTTGATTTTTGTAGGTGTATAATTCTTTCCGAAGTGAGATAGGACCTATAAGCGGCAAGATCATCTTCTACTTCAGCTGGACCAATTCCATAGGCATGGTTAAATTCTAGAAGAACTTTTCGTAGTTCTTCAGTCTTAGTAGGTAGTCCTTCGGAAGCCAAAAAGAGTTTCACGCTGGTGTTGGTATATCCGTCGTAAAATACAGAAGCAGGCTGATCGTGAAGAAAAGCAAGATGTAGTTTAATTGCCTTTAAGATGTCCGGTTCCCTTAATCTTGCAAGAAGATATCGACTGTTCGAGTTATTAGTTAGTCTAACTCTTGGTGGTGTTAAAGGATCCAAATTTATGGATGGTTCCAAAGTATCTTTCTTAACAAAATTGATGTGGGAACGGAAAGGCTCTTGAGATTTGCAAATTGTGATGGCCTGCTTGTTTGTAGATATATTGGTGTCTTTAACTTCATTTTTGTTGTTGCTTGGAATGGTAATTGGGTTTTCCAAGCTAACCTGGCTTCTGATGTACTTCGGATTCATATTTTCTTCAGATGAAGTCTTTGGTTCAGAGTGTGGTGATTCTATAGACCATTTAATGTTGACACCAGGTGGCCAAATTTCCTTATTAAATAATAAGTCGATAGATGGTTTGGATTTTATGCCTATTTTGAATGAGGAACCAGTTGCTGTGTTGGCGTCTTTAGGGAGAGCGTAACATCTAATATAATCCTTGATACCTAGCCTCTCTTTAATGTAGTGTGTACTATTTGTATAGGGGTGTATGCTGCGGTTAAGTTACTGATAACAACAAAATGACACTTATCTTCTGAAACTTTTGACTTTCTTTCTGGACAGGTTTGGAAATATTGAGGGCCTTCAGTTTGGGTGCTTGAAGTGACATACACTATCTTTTTTTTAGATACCTCTTTTTCAGTTTGTATAGCAGGTAGTTTGCTGGAAAGATTACTTATCTGATTAGATATTTCGCTGATGTTTTCAGATAGCCTTTGTAATCCCAATTTTATCTCGGATGAATTTGAGTCTTCAAATTGAACCTTAATAGTATCATCGGAACAGCCGAAAAAAACTGACGATATATTGAAGATATCTTGTTGCATTTGCCGTACCGATTTTAAAATATGTTCAGGATTCATCAGGCTATTTAATTAATGGACCTCGTCAATTTTTTTTGTAAGGTAATCCAATTTGCCATCTTTTTTTGTTAATAAATCGTATGTCTCTATGAAAACGGGCAAATTATCAGTCAATTTTTTAGTTAGTTGAATTAAGGCATTAAAGTTCTCATGAGGTATCTGATTTTTTGATAAATTTGTTATTTTTTCATTTAAATATCTGAGGCTAGGCGAATCACATAGTTTACAGAAAAATCTTAGATTTGAATTTTTTGGGTCCAGGAGAGTTTTGGTGATGGTCTTGTTGTATCCAGAACAGTGCATGCAGAAATTTCGCTGACATTCCCCAAAACAACGAAGCTTATTATATTTGTCATTTTCGGGGAATTCATGTAAACCATTCTCACATTGGTAGTTAGCCATAGTTATGTCAATTTGCAATATTTAACTGGGTCGTTGATAAACAAAACATAAAATAAATTAAACAAAGCTGGTGCAAAACTTACAGTTTCGTTCACTCCAATAACAATAACAAAATAACAATAACACACTCGTGTATGTCGACCGCTAAACAGAACAAAAACAGAACGTGCTAACACACCGATGATTCAAATACGAATGACGATATGTGGATTACCGTCGAAGGCCGATGTTATCAACCAAAAAAGAAGATGTATTTGGTGATTTTTCTAGTGACTCTCTTGGGTGTTAATATGTCTTTTAGTTTACTCCTCTTGGTTTAAAAACAAGCCATAATAATAATTTAGATCTGATATATATTTTAAACTTTTAATTCACGGGAAATTATAAAAAATGGCGGAGAGCCCACAGCGCGTTATTAGGTATTAGGTCTGGATCCCGCGTATGAAAAAAAAGTTGATTAATAGCAAGCTGAAAATTTGTTAATAGCTTAAGGGTGTCTAGTCGGATAAACTTTGATATATGAGAACACTGGAACAGGGGCAGTTTTAATTGTGGAACAGGTTAAAAATTTGGAACGGTCACACCACGAAAACGGCACATTTATTTTGTCCGACAGAACAGACTTAAACTCTCCGAACAGAGATTAAACTCTTATGCAAAAATCAGACTGCTATTTATCACCTGTCATAATTCCTGTCATTTGACATATTCTACATGTTCCACTCATTAAAACGCCCATTTGGTGATAAATAGCAGTCTGATTTTTGCATGAGAGTTTAATCTCTGTTCGAAGAGTTGAAGTCTGTTCTGTCGGACAAAATACATGTGCCGTTTTCGTGGTCTGACCGTTCCAAATTTTTAATCGCTTCCACAATTAAAACTTTCCCTGTTCCAGTGTTCCCATATATCAAAGTTTGTCCGACTAGACACCCTTAAGCTATTAACAAATTTTCAGCTTGCTATTAATCAACTTTTTTTTCATACGAGGGATCCAGACCTATATTATAATAGGTCGGTTAATGAAATTTTATTCCTGCATATCACTAAACTCAATAATTTTTAAAATAACATCGCTCATTTATATTTTTTGAAATTTAAAAAACTATCTTTCAATAAAGTCGTCTCAAGAGCGCAACTCATAAATATTGGCAATATCATTATTTTAAAGTCTTCCACTTTAAAATATATAACATATGTCTGAATTGCCGATATGAATGAGTTATTATTAAATTAAATTATAAGGGGAATTTTTTTTACTAAGCAACAACATCTTTGTTTAATTTATTATTTTGTAATATTTTGTATTTTGATAACGACGTCCGAGGTGGAAGTCGAAACGTCAATACAATCATTTTTTAAGTGAAATTGTGGCCTATTTCCCATTTAGAATAAAAAATTGTACTTAAGTACATTAAGAATTTATATATAAATGAAAATTTCAATGTACAGTAAATATAAATACAACAAAACGACTACCTTCCCAGATTGAAATAAAGCATGGTAAGAAATTGTGGTAAATGAGGAAAAAACCAAATATATATTGGTTTCTAAAAACTCCCGAAATATTCAACAGAGAATTCAAATCACTAACCATACCTTTGAGCAAGTCAAATAATTCACATAAATATCTTGGATCACTAGTAAACGCAAAAAACACGACAACCGACGAAATAAAAAGACGCATAGCAATGGCAAACAGAACAGTTCACGGTCTCCATAAACATTTAAATAATAAAAATATAAAACGTGCAGTAAATCTTAATATACACAAGACCTTAATAAGACCGATTTTGATATATGGGGCTGAAATGTGGACCTTATCTCAAAACGATGAAAAACTTCTCGGTATTTTTGAAAGAAAAATTCTTAAAAAGATTTTTGCAGCTGCAAATGAAAATGGGCCATGGCGTCGAATATACAACTTTGAACTATACCAGTTATACACCGATTCACATATTGTGAAATTCGTTAAAGTACAGATACTTAGATGGACTGGACACATTGCTAGGATGTCAGATAACGAATACAAGAAAAATTAACATTTTCAAGCCCAGACGGAACAAGAAGTAGAGGACGACCATGAAGAAGATGGATTGATGATGTGGAAGAAGACCTAAAGATTCTAGTGGTCAGAAGATGGAGGGAAGTTGCAAGGAATCGACAGGAGTGGCGACTTCTTTGCGAGCAGACCAAGATCCACAATGGATTGTCGAGCTACTTATGATGATGATGGTAATAAATTTTCAAAGACCACAAATGAATGCTTATAATTGATGTTTACATGAGTCTTCTTATTTCACGTTTTTTATAAATGAAGGGTCCGGTCGTAAAACATGTTAAGTAACATTGCCTAAGATTTAAATGTTTTTGCATGAAAGAGTTGTTAAGTAACCATATTACAGATTTCAATTTTCAAAATTGCTTATTTGACTAATAGCTGTCAATACCTCACATCGTCAAAATCTTTTAACTGTCTAATATTATGTTTTTTGCATGTAAAACCTGTGAACTGCAGTAAGCAGGCTATAAGTGTACTTAACAAGTTGCCTGTTTTATTTTATTTTATACTTAAAAATGTCGAAAAATAGTGATGTTTCTTTAGCATGAGAGCCCTTTGAGGGCTCAGATTCGGATCCAAACTATAGTGACGAAGAAAGTTCAATCGAAAGTTCCGATTTAGAACAAGTAAATTTTTAGGTTAAGATTCTAACACTGCATGTAAAATATGTTAATTGATGGCAGATACCACGCTTTACTTGCTATTAGTGATATTTATTTATTACATTAGTAAAATCTGTTAAGTGATATGATACATATAACATGTTTTACTTGCAGAAATAGCTAGTTATATTACTTAGTACTTGACATTATTTAACATACTAAATTTACATTTTTAGAATATTAATGTAAAGAAGAGAAGAAAACGAAAGAGACAGATAAACTTCATCTTCTTCAAGTGCCGTCTCCTAATCGGAGGTTGGATATCATCATCACTATCTTTACTCTATCCACCGCTGCTCTAAAGAGTTCCATAGAACTGCATCTAAACCACTCCCTTAAATTCTTTAACCATGACACTCTCCTTCTTCCTATACTCCTTCCGCCTCTTATCTTTCCCTGTATTATCATTCTTAGCATTTCATATCGCGGTCCCCTCATTACGTGTCCCAGATATTGTAACTTTTTTATTTTTATTGTGTTTATTATTTCACATTCTTTACGCATTTCTCGCAATATTTCCGTGTTCGTTTTCCTCTGTGTCCATCCTATTCTAAGCATCTTTCTGTAACACCACATTTCAAAAGACAGATAAACAGACAAAAAAAAAGACAAAACTATTAAAATATTCTGGAGAAAAATATAAAAATACAGAGGAAGTGGTGGTGAAGTAAGCAAAAAAGCTGTTGGGCCTCCATGTACATGAAAAAGAAAATGTTTTGAGATAATAGCAGATGAGTGATCCAAAATATTTTCTAAGTTCTGGCATTTTTTCCTCCAATGTATCCCACCATTACATCATTCTTTATACTATTCACAAAAATCCCAAGATTTAACAGTTTAAAATTATTTTTTATGTTCATTTGTTGTTTAAATTCTGTTCATCTCTTGTTGTCTTATAAACCTTGCTCAAATAAAGTTATCAACTAAACAATTTTATGCTAAGTTGACCCAGTGATTAATAAACTGTTAAGGCCATCGGTATATAATTCGCAAATATTTTACGGGTATCCCTACTTTTTCTGTCGTTACACGACAAATTACGTGTAGTAAAATTCACACTGGTATGGATATGTAAACATTACTAGAATGTCATTATACTTGAAAATGTCATCATTAATTTAAAGAGATGGCTTTTGAATGTTCTTGGATAACTGTTATTTTTATAATTGCAAATTATTAATTCAGTTAATAAATGTGATAATTTTTTCACTAAATATGTATTCAGTGATTGTAATAATTTATATGTACAACAAAAACTAATACTCAATCGAGAAAAGCGAAAAGTGTTAAAGTGATTTGTTAATAATATATTGTTACATGGAACGCTTATAACTTTGAACATCTTTAACAACAAAATACTTGGATCACAAAATATATTATCCTGATGTATTCTCTGCTTGAACCTTCCACAAATAATACAGAGTAAATAACTTTTTATTAAGTTCACGTCTTAACTCAATTATTTATCAAATACACTATATATCAACATTATTTAATCAACAACCCAAAATATTCCCGATGCCATGTCAAATATTAAAAATTGTCACTGATTGTCACTGTCTGACTGACAGTATGCTGACAATATTCTATTCGACTGTGTGCGTTGTATGACAAAGATAGATTTGGAAATACTACCACGGACATTGTCTTTATTTTTTTCGAATCCTGAAAAAACCAATAAGTATTTTTGAAAAATTTAAACGCAGAATGAAAGACTATATTATTACTTAGGGCCGAAAGTCCCTTAGAATAAATAAAAAGTTTATTTTGAATGAGATATTTTAAATTAAATATCATACTAAATTTTCTCTTAGATTTTCACCCCTGTAACTTATTAAAATAAATATTATAGAAGTTCTCAGGGGCTTTCAGCCCTCGCCAACAATGTAATCTTTCATTCTGCGTTTAAATTTTTCAAAAATACTTATTAGTTTTCTCAGGATTCGAAAAATAAAAAAATGAAACCCCATTTGAATAGCATTGCAGCCGAAAATACGTACCCATCCTCTTAAGTGTCTGTATAGTTTCTTAACAAATTTTTATTTCCTTAACTAAGACGCATAAAAACTTGTTAAGTAGCATTTTTTTCCAAATTTCTTCTTGTTAAAATTTGAAAAAAAAATTAATTTGATAAAAAAAATGTCTTTTTATTTTAATATGAGAGCATTATATTTTTAAATATTTTATTTGACGGCTGATTTCAAGAAAAATTATTTTGTTACTTTGTGGATTCAAAATGTGATATATCGATTTTTTTATTTTGTCACAAGTTTTACGACCGGACCCTTCAAATTTGTTTGTAGCATATATCATTGACCTATGTAGTGTGACAAACGTGACAAAAAAATAAAAACTATGCGGAGAAAGTAACTTAAATCGAAACCATTTATAAAGGTACTTAGTCAACTGTAAAATCTGTAAAGAAAACTTAAAATTTAAAATATATTATTTAAATAAACGAATTAAAGTATTGAGCCAGATTTAAAAATTTAAAACCTAATGGATAAGGAATTGCAAGGGCGTTTTAGGGATATAATATTTGACCCCAATGCTATTAAAAATTTTAAGGTGATTCTTACTCTGGCCTAGAAAATAAAGAAAACAATACAAAATACCGGTAAAAATGGAGGTATACCATTTGAATTATAAATCGAAGTAGGTACCGCTGGGATTTTTAAAAATTTCGCAGATCCTGGTAATGTACCCATTTAGGTTTTAGGCCTAGATCCCGCGTACCAAAAATAGTTTATTAATAGCCAGCTGAAAATTTCTTAATAGCTTAACGGTGTCTAGTCGGACAAACTTTGTTGTATGGGAATACTGGAACAGGGGAAGTTTTAATTGTGGAACCTGATTTTAATTATGAAAATAATTTATGAAAAGTTAATTGATCTAAATTGTCCTTTACCTGTCAATTTAAACGAAATTCTTTTTCCAAAAAATAAGCAGACGTTAAAATGTCTTTACGAATATGTAACGTCCTGTAAATTAAAATTTTAAATAGGCTTAGATAATAAAATTAAAAATTGTAAAAATATCACATAAAATTGAAAAATGTATCCATTAATATATTATAACACCCTGTAAATTTAGATAATAAGTAGGCTTAGATATTAACTTAAAATTGTTATTGTAATACCATACAAAAAAACAAATAGTCTGGCTAATTGGCTATGTCAAAGCCATTATTAAAAAAAAAATAAAAAAAAATTATGGAATTTGTTATGATGACAAGTTTATGATTGTGACAATTAGCAGGTTGCTTTTAAGTTTATTCGATTGCAAAGGTTATAATAATATAATATATTAAAAAATGTTTGTCCCAAAAATATGTTGGGCATTTTAATTAGTTCGACACGTAGAACATGTCAAATGACAAAAATTATGTTGATGATAAATTAATAGCAGTCTGATTTTTGCACGAGAGTTTAATGAAATTGTAACAAATCAATCGGAAGTTCTGTCCGACAAAATACATGGACCTTTTTCATAGTCTGACGTTTGAAACCTGTAACCTGTTCTATAATAATTAAAACTTTCCCTGTTCCAGTGCTCCCATACGTCAAAGTTTTTCCCACTAGACACCGTTAAACTATTAACAAATTTTCAGCTTGCTATTAATTAACTTTTTTTGGTACCCGGGATCCAAGCCTATTTTGTCCGGCCTCGCTTTATATTCACTAAGTTTGTGGTCACTACTCTTAAACGTATTATAGCCTAATAAAATAAAAAAAAGTCAAAATGTAAATTCGTACAGGTTAAAACAAATTTTATATCAAAGTTTAGGTGGGTACAAAAGATATTTTCAAGAAAGTATCCAAATCATACAAGGGGATCATTGTTTAAATAATTAAAAAGGGGTCATTTTTGCAAAAAAATTACTTTTTTAACTGCTGAGATAATTCACTTATTAATGAAGGTCTATGGGATTTTTTTCTGCAAAGTCGAAGGG
The DNA here is from genome assembly GCF_917563875.1 of Diabrotica virgifera virgifera. Lineage (NCBI taxonomy): Eukaryota > Metazoa > Arthropoda > Insecta > Coleoptera > Chrysomelidae > Diabrotica > Diabrotica virgifera. Next base: position 182,444,493 of record NC_065444.1, on the reverse strand, counting down.
TAAATCTTTCACATAAGACTTACTAATTTAAATTTGACCCCCTATGTATTTAAATAATTGTATATAAAACTTTAAAAACAAATTTGCAAAAAATTATTTTTAGCGTTTTAAATAAGCACTACAAAATATTTTATTTAACAGACTTTAAGTTGCGTTATATTACCAGTATTAAGCAAAAAAAATTGGTTGAAAAATATTTAATATTTTTTGAGATACTGAATTTGTTTATTAAATGTTACTATATTTTCAATTGCAAAAACGCGGTTGTTGCCAAAGAAATATTCACCTGCTTAAGATCTCATTATTTTTGTTTTTATGTATGTTTTCGATAAATGTATTGATAAATTCAAATTTCAATTAATCTCCCCCCTAAAATGGCATTTGAAAATTATTCAAATTTGTTTATAATTTGTTTTTTTTAATAACGTCGCGGGGACTAAGTATTTTGAAATGCCGTTTCGATAATTGGGTTGCTGGGAATTTTTTACTAATTAACAAAAATTTTTTTGTCGCTTTTTCCTCTTCTTTTTTTTCTTGGAGTTATATTACTACGGGCCCTTTTAGGGTTAAATTTTATTAAGAATGTCGAATCTCTGAGTTGTAGATTCTAGACCTAGAAATATTAAGATTTAACTAAAATCTCATGAATAAAATGTGGCTACTTACTGAGTTACAGGGTGTTTTATTTAAAAATTAAAAAATTATTGTTACCAAGTACTTTAAAACTATTTGACGTATCCTTATCATACTTGGCAGAAAGTGTGGCTAATATACACCCTAATAAATTGTGATTAATAAACGTTTCTAGCTAGTGCCAGAGGCGTACGACAGGGAATAGTGGATGATTGACCCTTCCCAAATTCTACGCCACTGAGTGAATTACTATTTTAGCGAAATTTTTCGATTCTCCAATACTTTATATGTAAATAACTTTATTGGTATCGATAAAGTCATCAGCTTGAGAGATATTGGAAGATTAAAATGAATGAATGAATGAATCAAAATAAATATGCCGTTTCATGTTTAACGTCCAATATCTCGAAAACTAATGACTTAATCGTTACCAGTAAAGAGTATATTATTTACATAGAAAGTATTGGAGAATCGAAAAATTTCGCTAAAATAGTAATTCCCTCAGTGGCGTAGAATTTGGGAGGGGTCAACCATTAACTATCCCCTGTCGTACGCCTCTGGTGGTAGCTAGAAACTTTTATTTATCGCAGTTTAGTAGACTGTATAATACCCACACTTTTTGCCAAGTATGATAAGGATACGTCAAATAGTTTGAAAGTACTTGGTAAAAATAATTTTTAAATTTTTAAATAAAACACCCTGTAACTCAGTAAGTAGCCACATTATATTTAAGTGATTTTAGTTAAATCTTAATATTTTTAGGTCTAGAATCTGTAACTTAGAGATTCGACATTCTTAATGAAACTTAACCCTAAAAGGGCCCGTAGTAATATAACTCCAAGAAAAAAAAAGGAGAGGAAAAAAAAAACAAAAAAATTTGTTAATTAGTGAAAAAATCCCAGGAACGCAATTATCGAAACGGCATTTCAAAATACTTAATCTCCGCGACGTTATTAAAAAAACAAATTATAAACAAATTTGAATAATTTTCAAATGCCATTTTAGGGGGAAGTTTATTTGAAGTTTGAATTTATCAATACATTTATCGAAAACATATATAAAAATGAAAATAATAAGATTTAATACAGGTGAATATTTCTTTGGCAACAACCGCGTTTTTGCAATTGAAAATAGAGTAGCATTTAATAAACAAATTCAATGTCTCAAAAAATATTAAATATTTTTGGACCAATTTTATTTTAGTTAATACTGATAACATAGCGCAACTTGTCCTGTAAAATAAGATATTTTATAGTGCTTATTTAAAACGCTAAAAATAATTTTTTGCAAATTTGTTTTTAAAGTTTTACGTATAATTATTTAAATAAATCGGGGGTCAAATTTAATTTAGTAAGTCTTATGCGAAAGATTTATCCTTCAACTTTGCAGAAAACAATCCTATAGACCTTCATTAGTAATTGAATGACCTCAGCCGTTAAAAAAGTAATTTTTTTGCAAAAATGACCCCTTTTTAATTATTTAAACAATGATCCCCTTGTATGATTTGGATACTTTCTTGAAAATACCTTTTGTACCCACCTAAACTTTGATATAAAATTTGTTTCAACCTGTACGAATTTACATTTTGATTTACATGTAGTGTAATTTTATTTTACTAGACTAGTACTGTTATTGAGGTAAATCATATAAAATTTAGAGTAACAGGTACAAAACTTATTTTCAGGGTAAGTTCATCGTTAAGTATGTATACCTTTTATATAAGTTTGGAACATTTCATATATTTTCATGTACATTTTCATACTCTGATCAATCTCTTATTTTTTTATCACGTTGCTTTTCATTTAGTCTTCATTTACATCTCATGCACTCCCATTATAACCATAATTTCCTCTGCTTTGTATGGTCTACTACATTGTCTACATTTTGTATTTGAAAATAGTACTATAATATTATTCTATTACTTTGTTGTGGATTTGTGAAAGGAATTATATCCTTGCTATTCCCAGTAAGCTCTTTATCAAAGAACACGAAGAAATAGCATTAACTATGATAATATGAACTATTACTATTTTTATCTATATTCTATGAGAATGGATTTAACATTTATTTTAGCATACAAGTTGTTCGTTGTAACCAATTTTCCTATATTTTGAATATTATTACTTATTAAATTAACAACTTCTAAACAATTACTTATTAAATAAGACAACCAAATATCCCATATCTTACACCTTCCTTAAATCTTATATGCAAACGTCCTTCTCAGTTCGATAATAGTTAGATGGGGTTCTTAAACCCTATAGTAAACTAAAGACCTACTTTATAAAACGATGCCTAGCAATTAGAGCATACGAGTATCAGCAATAAATAAAACGTCCAAAAACATCTTAATATTACAGTGCAAACCCGATAAGTCGGCCTTCGATAACCCGGAAGTCCGGCTAACCCGAACCGATTTTAGTCCCCATCAGACAAAACAAACATTTTTCACTTTGACTTAGTTTTTTACCAAGAATTAAACAATAGATACTATAATAATACACAACTGTACGTAATTTAGATGTACTTAATGTGTATTATGTATTTCATGTTTTTGCACCTATAATGTGTATTTTTGTTTATTATTAATATGTGTTTAATTAATTTTTACCATATTTTCCGGCTAACCCGGATTTTCGATAACCCGGATCGGCCGCGGTCCTGATTAATCCGACTTATCGAGGTTCCACTGTATTTGTATTACCGATCTTGTAATACAAATTTCTAAATTTTAAAACGGCATTCCCTATCCCCTATAATAATAAAAAAACAACACACTGACTTTGTATGACACAAAAAAGGAAAACAATTTGGACTTCGAAGCGAAAATAATGAAATTCTTGTAATCCAGTGCACAAATAGAGATATTCCGTCGCCTCCGATGATGCTATACCGCTTTTGCCGCAGATGGAGTCTTTGGTTGGGGAGGGGGCGATAATGAAGCGGCTTAGCTCTCGGGATGCCGTCCTCAAGGTCAGGGGCGCCCATTTACGCAAATTTAGAACTATACAAATTGCGCTACCAAATGTTATTGCTCGGCACATTGAGATAAATGAATTATTGAACAAAATAATGTATGAAAATAAATACACAAATAATTCTACCCAGTAATTTAAAATATTATTGAATATAATCTAAAAACTATAAACATTTCTAAGTTTGCTCTTTGGCTATCAGTAAATCCATTTTTAGTTAGTATTTCCTTTCTTTTGTTTTTGTTGGCTTCCCTAATTGCATATCTCTATAAATTTGTATCTTAGTTAATATCAATATCACTCCCCTTTATTGACATGGCTGCCTAAGGATCTCCCCCAGATCTTCGGTGGTCTTCCTCTTCTACTCTTTCTAGGGACCCTCAGTTCTGCAATTTTACCTATTGGGTGAATAACATTTCGACGTTGAACATGACCAAACCATCCCAAGCTATGCTCTCTCATTCTGACATCAATTGGTCCCTAGACCTACCCTAGACTTCCCGTATTATACCCATTTTTAATTTTATCCTTTCTTCTCACTCCATTCATCCGTCTAAACATTCTCATTTCCGCCACAAGCATTGATTTTCCACCTTGATTTTCTTTCTTTTTAACTACCGAACACTCAGATCCATACATCATATCTGTCTTATGGCTGTTTTATAAAATTTATTTTACCTTCAGCTTCATTAGATATTTCCTGCCACACAACACACTACTCGTTTACTTCCACTTTATTCTTCTTTGGCAATTAAATTCGTCCAAATTTGAATATAAGCTTCCCCCAGTTTATAGCTTCCTCCACTGCATTCATTCATCTCTAATTCTACTGCATGCATCTCCAACTATTTTACCAATACTCTGTAATACCTACCGATCCTAGGTACTAAAAACTATTACTTTTCACAATACTTTCACCATCTAGAGATATCATTTTGTTTGTAGTAACTCATCTTTAAATGAACATACCAAATAATTTGTTTCTGTCTGCCTGAGTTTTAAACCTTTTTCCTCAGAAGCTTGTCTTCACTTTTCCAGTTTTTTTTCTAATTCGCTTTCAATATTTCTAACTAATACTACATTATCAGCATACATTAAGCACCAGGGACTGTTAGCCTGTAGTTTCGATAGTATCTGATCCAAAACTAATGGGAATAAATAAGGTCATAAGCACCGAGCCTTGGTATAATCCTACTTTCAACTAAATGTATTAGTCTCTCCCACTATTTGTTACTACCGCATAATACCTCTCACAATCTTTGCCTATTCACCAGGGACACATTTACTATTGAGTACCGACCCCAGAATCCGTTCGTCTGACATTTCTTGAACTTACATAATTCCATTTAATAAACTTGTTTATTAACTTATTCCTTCTTCTTCTTCTTTTTGTATATACATAACTCTCTCTGTTATTTAAATGTGCCTTCAGTAAGTTGACATTCTATCGTTTTCGTGGTCTTCCCACTGATGGTCTTCCCATTGGGGAACCGTCTCTCGTCTCTCGCCGTCTTTATTACTATATTTGTTGTCATTCGGCTATGTTGTCATCCCGTTCTACTCTTCTGTTTCTTACTCAGTTATTAATGATCTCCACCTTACATATCCGTCGTACCTCTGTACTTCTAGCCCTGTCCCATAGTTTTCATCTCCGCTGTTTCGAGCAATCTTTTGGTCCTCTCTGTGTCAGGTTATGTTTCTGCCGCGTATGTCATTATTGGTCTAATAACTGTTTTGTAAATTCTGCTGTTCATTTATTTTTCGATATTTTTATTACTCCATATTGTGTTATTCAGGCAAACTTCGCGGCTCTGTTTGCTCTATTCACTTCTGATTAGAGTTTTTAAGCTTTTCGTAACTAGATAGTGCGATGCCTAGATATTTAAACTCCATCACTTGTTATATTATATGACATTCGAGCTCCAATCTGGATCTTATTTGATTTGCTGTTATAACCATGGATTTTATCTTTTTTGGGAACATTAAAGGTTCAATTCTCAAGGTATTAGTAGAGAAAGTAAAGGACTCAGGGAATCCTCAAACTTATTTCATTGGGTCAGTTAGTTCATCTTCTACTTTTACTTTTATTGTGATATTTTTCGATCTTATGATATCTTAATAAGATAATATTATACCTTATGATAACTTATACCTGTATCACCTATTGCTCTCCACACTTACCCAGGAATATCATCTGGTCCAACTGCTTTTCCTTTCTTTACTTTTTGATCTGAATTTCCTCGTGTTTTATTTTGGTTACCATTGCTGCTACTTTCTGCCTTAACTCAACTTGTTTTCTACCAAGTTAATTTAATAAATTATCAAAGTACTGTTTCCTTTTCGTTTTTGACATCCTTTTCGTGAATTATTATTTTATTTTCGTCTCAGATATATCTAATCTGATTAAAATCTTTTCCTTGTTTTGTGTAGTTTTTCCTTCGTGTAGATTTTTATACGTTTCGAGTTAGATTAAGAAAGAATAAATTCACAAAGCACCAAAATATGACAGATTAGGAGTTAATTTTTTTTTTAAAATCATACAGAAGTAAAAAAACTTCATTTGTACAATGGTATAAAAAGTTTATTAAAAACTATTAAAAGTCATCCAAAAGGATCTGCAAAACGTTTTCGATCTAGATCAGATCATCTTCAATGGGTATTTTCCCATTGATTTTAATTTTTTTTGTTCGAGAACTTATTTTTGACCAAATAGCAAAAAAGAAAATGTGGGTTCTCTTTTATTCTTCTTCTCTAGGTGCCGTCTTCGCTTCAAAGTTTGGTATTCATCAGACCGATTTTAACTTTTGAGACCGCGGCTCTAAATAACTCATTGTTATTACATCCAATCCTTACCCGAAGGTTCTTCAGTCATGAGTTACATCTCCTTTCTATGGATCTTTTTCCCTGGGTTTTACCTTGCGTAACGATCAGTAGTATTAGATATTTATCTCCTCGCATCACACGTCCCCTTATCTCAGTTTTCTTTCCTTAATTGTTAGAACTAATTCTCATTCCTTATGCATACGTCTCATTACCTCTACGTTGGTTATTCTATCCACCCATAAGATCTTCAGCACTCTTCGGTACATCCACATCTTGAATGTTTCCAGTCTCCCAACGTCAATTTTCTTCAGTGTCCACTCTTCCTTCCCATAGTATAATACGGATAGCACATAGCACCTCAGCAGTCGTATTTTTTTAACTTACTTTAGGTCTTGACAAAAGAGAAGCCTCTTAATTTTTATAAATGTGCTTCTGGCTTTCCGTTTATATGTGGATTTTATTATGATTATTTATCATTATCATGATAATAATAATTTGTAGATTCTGAATTTCTACCAGCTAATTTTGTGACAATAATTATTATATTACATATTTTGTAATAATACTGCTACTAATAATTTTCTCAAAAAGTAAAAACCTTTGATTCTTTACAGACAATCAACACAAGATATACATTTTAACTTTTTTAAATTTCCGTTAAGTATGTCCTGCAATGATTTTTTAAACCCCTTTAAAATTTGTAAAGGACGTCTGTGCTTGCCGTCCCCGGACGCAATAACAACATTTCTCCAGTCGGTGTGTACTCTTCTCTCTCGAAGCCACCACAGCTAGCTAGATTCTTATGTACAAACGGCGCTAATCAAGACACATGATTATGGGAATGAAGGAACCGCCGCCTAGATGAGGACGTGTATTGCCGCCACTGCCGCCCCCGGCCACAACCACCCGCGTCGAACCATAAAATCTTGCCATTTTCTTCTTACATTTCCCAGAGACGGATTTGTATTATATATAACGCATAATTCGTGTAAAGAGGAAAGTAATAGAAATAAGAAGCACTTAGACTCATACATTGCAAAACAACTGTGTCAGTTCGCTAAACTTACATAGACACAACTGGCTAGTGATTTTAGTCGGTAATTTTTTTGTTTTTGGCCAATTTTGTCAAAATTTGCAAAAGTACTAACTATTTAGTAATTGTTAACTATTTAGTAATTATTTTCTTACAAATTTTACCAAATTGGCAAAATTACTTACTAAATCACTAGCCAGTTGTGTCTGAGTTTAGCGAACCGACATCCACATTTGTTTTGATTTTTGCAAACTGTCCTATTATAATAATATCATATTTTAAGTAATTTTTAGAAGTCATGGTTGTGTACTGACCGAAATATACGCCGTGAAAGAAAATATCAATATAGTAGGTACAGTAGAAAAAAATATAGTGGTATGGGAGCCAAAGCGGGGATTTTTGCAGTTAATCGAGCGCATCAGATTATCACATGGGGAGAAACCTTGAAACCTGTAAATGTAACTCTACCATATATTGGCTCTTAATGCAGGGGAGCTCGTTAAGGGGGGGATCGAAAAAAATCTGTCCTTAGAAAAACTCGATATCGTTAGATATCGTCATAAGGTAAGTTAAGTACATGCAAAACCATGATACAATAACTAAAGATATGACATGGAGTCGGTGGGTGGGGCCTACGTAACTACGTCACTCTGTGAGTAGAACAGCATTAAATTCAGCTTGGTCGTATAGTAAACGGTGTTTATTTTTTTGTTTAAGGTGAATTTTACTTATACTTTGTTAAACTTTTATTAAAATTGAGGTGTGCTGTGTTTGGTTGTAATGTGGACAATCAATCACAATGTTTCGATACGAGTATCAAGTTTTTTAGTTTCCCAAAAGACAAAAAAGGGCGATGTGTGTGAAAACAATTATGTAAACGTAAACGTGCAGACAATTTTAACGTTAACAACGCTCGTATATGTTCAACACATTGTAACAGCGACGATTATGAACGCAATCTGAAACACGAGCTGCTTGGATATTCTCCTAAAAATTTTCAATGCCTTAAAAAAAGCTATTCCATCCCAAAATTTAGCCAAAGCGGGAAAAGGCAAAGTGGATTCTGGTAGAGAGCAACTAACTATTTTTAATGGGAAATAAGACACAATTTTACTAAACAATGATTTTATTAACGTTTCGACGTCCAAATCGGATGCCGTTGTCATAATACAAAAAATATTAATGAATTAAACAAAAATGTTTTTGCTTAGTAAAAAATTCTATTAATAAATTTATTTAATCTGAGTCATTTATATCGGCAATTCAGACATATATTATACATTTTAAAGTAGAAGACTTAAAAATGATATTGCCAATTGTTCATTCGATTACATGAAATCAACCCCAACTCAAGAATATCCGTCACAAAAAAAAATCATAGCATGTGATCTGTCTTTAAAAATACAACCACATGCAACGGTGACAGTAAAATTCTCGCGTTAGAGATTCCATACCATCCCTCGTGATACCATCCCGATATCGTCAGTATTAGGTCTTACTTTAGTTTACTCTCAAAACTAATACCAGATTCTAATATAATACTTACGATAATAATACTAAGACCTAATACTTACGATGCCATGATAGTATTACTAGTTTTTTCCTGGTGTTCACTCGTGATTTACTATGGAACCTCTAATGCGAGAATTCTACTGTCACCGTTGCATGTGGTCATGTGGTTGTATTTTTAAAGATAGATCACATGCTATGATTTTTTTTGTGAAGGATATTCTTGAGTTGGCGTTGATTTCATGTAATCGAATGAACAATTGGCAATATCATTTTAAAGTCTTCTACTTTAAAATGTATAATATATTATGTCTGAATTTCCGATATCAATGAGTCAGATTAAATAAATTATTAGAAGAATTTTTTACTAAGCAACAACATTTTTGTTTAATTCATTAATATTTTTTGTATTTTAAGAACGGCATCCGATTTGGACGTCGAAACGTTAATAAAATCATTTTTTTTGTAAAATTGTGGCTTATTTCCCATTAAAAATAGTTAATTACAAAAATGCCACAAGAAAATAGCTGCAGAACAAGAGTAGAGAGCAACGCTATGTATTATACAGTATAATATACACCTAATGAGACGTATCTTGCCTAATAATAAAAAATCATGTTTGTAATTGATTTCTATTATTAGATTATGTTCTCAATAATTATATTTAATCATACTAAACAAAAGAGCACTTCTAGAAAATTTCAGAGCGGATATTAAATGCTAAAATTCACAAATCATAATGGCAATGCATTCAAAATGTAAAGGATCTAATGCGAGAATTCTACTGTCACCGTTGCATGTGGTCATGTGGTTGTATTTTTAAAGACAGATCACATGCTATGATTTTTTTTTGTGAAGGATATTCTTGAGTTGGCGTTGATTTCATGTAATCGAATGAACAATTGGCAATATCATTTTTTAAAGTCTTCTACTTTAAAATGTATAATATATTATGTCTGAATTTCCGATATAAATGAGTCAGATTAAATAAATTATTAGAAGAATTTTTTACTAAGCAACAACATTTTTGTTTAATTCATTAATATTTTTTGTATTTTAAGAACGGCATCCGATTTGGACGTCGAAACGTTAATAAAATCATTTTTTTTTGTAAAATTGTGGCTTGTTTCCCATTAAAGATAGTTAATTACAAAAATGCCACAAGAAAATAGCTGCTAAACAACAGTAGAGAGCAACGCTATGTATTATACAGTATAATAACACTCAATGAGACGTATATTGCCTAATAATAAAAAATCATGTTTGTAATTGTTTTTTATTATTAGATTATGTTCTCAGTAATTATATTTAATCATACTAAACAAAAGAGCACTTCTAGAAATTTTCATAACGGATATTAAAGGCTAAAATTCACAAATCATAATGGCAATGCATTCAAAATGTAAAGGATCTACTCACAACGTGACGTCATGCTCGACCTGAACGAAATTAGGAACGCTGCGTGTCGTATTTTGGATTATTGTATCATGATGCAAAACAGTCTATATTTAAAAAATCTGACCATTTGAGCGGGGCGTAAGAAAATGGGTAAGTCTCAAAATTTCACAAGAAAAAAGGGAATATTTCGCGAAATGAATAACAGATAGAAAAACTAAAAAATACGTACTCAATATTTTTCAAAAATCTATCGACTGATACCAAACACGACTTCCCACGGAGAGGGGTGGGGGATAAATTTAATATTTTAAATACGAATCCCGCGATATTTCGCGAAATGAACATCAGATCGAAAAACTGAAGAACACACTTATTCAATATTTTTGAAAAATCTATTGAATGGCACCAAACACGAGCTCCCACGGAGGTGAGGTGGGGGTTACTTTAAAATCTTAAATGTGAGCCCCCATTTTTAATTGCAGATTTGGATTCCTTACGTAAAAATTAGTAACTTTTATTCGAAACATTTTTTCGAATTATGGATAGATGGCGCTATAATCTAAAAAAACCATTGTTGGAATTTAAAAATGGAAAGTCCCCACTAAAATGGAAAATTTTACTTAACTTTTTTTTTGGTTTTAGGACCTATTCCTCACACCCAATAGGTCCCCATAACGCTCGAGTGACTGCACGTTTAGCATACTTTGCTCCCCATACCATAGTATACTATGCAACGAGCATTTAATGACGGTCATTATGATGCGAGTATGACGGATACGAGCAAGAACCGCGAAGCGGCGAGTGTAGTATGGAAGACGAGCATCATAATGGCAATAACTAATTAAACGCAAGTTGTATACCTACATGATTTTTTCTATGATCATTCACAACAAAAAATATATTCTTTATGTATTTTGTAACACAAACAAATCAAGTACTTATATTATTAAGGGCCGGTTTAATCAACAACAAATATATCGGTGAATCGACGTTTAAATAACTATTTGTATCCCACAGTTTTTGTTAGATAGTTCGTCGAAATAGACAAGTAACACATTTCTGGAAAAACTGTTTACCTTATTGTAAAGTCTTCTCTACAAAAATTGCGAAAACACCTTTCCGTAATTTTTTTGGAATTTCTCCGACAGCAACTTTTCTGGCGTTATTTTTGCCCGTGTATTTATTTCTGGGGGAGATAAATTTTCAATAGCATTTTTCGGTTTGTTTTAATATTCAAAATATTGTTTGTTCGAATTCTAAACTGACAAAAAGAATTAATTTCTTCTCCTTCTTCTTTATTTTATTGCCCCCCCCCCCCCGAATGAATTTTACTTGACATTGCTCATTGCGCATGTGCCATATTCGAGTCTCAACGTATCGTAATGAAACGTTAAAACTCTGTATCGTAATGAAAATCTGTAGCATAAATTATTTCACTTTAAATGGCTTTTATCAGAAATATACTCTAGTAAAAAGTTTTTATCATTTTTTTTATTAAGAAAAACTCGCATCCACCTAATGGTTATTAGCGACGGAACGATACATAATAGGTTAAACAAAAATGTGGTACAATATAAGTATAGTACAAAGATAATGTTACATGCATTATCTACAAAAACTTGTTAGATTTTATTGAATACACCAATTGTTTTTAAAAAGTCAATTAAATTTTTTGGTTCTTTATTACTGGCACACAGAACTGATATATTTGACAACGATATTAAAATCAATCCGTTCTTGTGTATATTTTGGCATTCAATGTTTGATAGTTAGCGGTGTGTTACACGATTCACAAATATGTGGTTCAGAACTTGAGAACAAATTAATATGAGTGAGTAAGCCTGGTAAGGCCTACTCGTAGGCGGTTGAAACTGCTTACTCATAACAACTTTTATAAACTGTTTTGACTTTTTGTACTGTGTCTTTAATTTGTCTGAGTTTTACATTTGAATTTTGCCATTCATCCAGCCAGTCATTTAACACATATTGTTTTATCAACACTTTCAAGTCATTAGGGGCACATTTTAATATCGTTTCTGAATCTGAGTTTTTATCATTACATTTAAATTATTTAGCTAGAAGTGAAATCTTGTCAATATTGTCAGAGTCAAATAATATTTTAAACGAGGACTGGTAAAATTAAATCACATTATTAGGAGAATACATTTTCCAGAAATAATACATACTGTTTTATTGAAAAGTAAAAAATAAAACGGAAGCTAACAGTTCTATTATCTGACATGTCCAAAATCAGTGACAAAAATAAACGGATCAAATTTTCACTTATAATTACACAAGAGCTCTAAAATTATCGATTTTTATCCCGAGTGACACTTTTAAGTTTTAAATTATGTCAAAGTATCAAGAGAGCAATACGACTCGGTAATTTTAAAAGTTCGAAGCTGTAATTCGGTAAGATTATTTCCTGAATAAAACTGCATTTTTAAATCATCATAACTAACCTTTTATTCATATTTTCATCTGAACATTTGCTAAATCTGCTCATGGTATTGACTTTGAGACAAGATAAAAACATTAATTGTGATTAATGTTACTGAATATTTACGTAATTTTAAATTTGCTTAGATACCAAGGACCAAAGGCATCTGACTTGCTACTTGGCAACGGGAAATTATCAGTAGTAATTGCACAAGAGCTGTAAAATTATTGAATTTTTCCCGAGTGACACTTTGACAGTTTTAATTTCACGAGCCGAAGGCGAATGAAATTATGTCAAAGTGTCACGAGCGCAAAAATTTTATATTAATTTTAGAGATCGAGGGCAATTTGTTGCGATTATTTTATGAATAAAACTGTAAAACCAAAATTTTATTGTAATTTATTTATGTAAGTACAAATTAGTACAATTAAACACACAGTTGTTATAAATATTAATTTGACGGTCGAAAGTTATCACTTTTATAATTTTTAAAATATTAATTGTCATTAATATCACTGAATTTATTTTTTCGTAGCAACGAAGGGCATCTGACGTAATATATTTGACGACGGGAAATTATATATAAAAAATTATCAGTTTAATTTAGATCTCTGTAGCTTTCTACTGGTCAGAATTTCCTATGAATGAAATAATCAGTAGTAATTGCATAAGAGCTCCAAAATTCTATATTAATTTTAGAGATCAAGTGCAATTTGTTGCGATTATTTCATGAATAAAACTGTTCAAAACCCAAATTTTATTGTAATTTATTTATGTAAGTACAAATTAGTACAATTAAATACACAGTTGTTATAAATATTTTACGGTTGAAAGTAATCAATTTTATAAATTTTGAAACATTAATTGTCATTAATGTCACTGAATGTATTCTTTCATAGCAACGAAGGGCATCTGACGTAATATACTTGATGACGGAAAATTATCAAAAATTATCAGTTTAATTTAGATTTCTGTAGCTTTCTATTGGTCAGAATCTCCTATGAATGAAATAATCAGTAGTAATTGCACAAGAGCTCTAAAATTATTGAATTTTTCCCGAGGGACACTTTGACAGTTTTAATCTCACGAACCGAAGGCGAGTGAAATTATGTCAAATTGTCACGAGGGCAAAAATTCTATATTAATTTTGGAGATCGAGTGTAATTTGTTGCCATTATTTCAGGAATAAAACTGTTCAAAACCAAAATTTTATTGTAATTTATTTATGTAAGTACAAATTAGTACAATTAAACAAACAGTTGTTGTTAATATTAATTTGACGGTTGAAAGTCATCACTTTTATAATTTTTAAAACATTAGTTGTCATTAATATCACTGAATGTATTTTTTCGTAGCAAAGAAGGGCATCTGACGTAATATACTTGACGACGGGAAATTATCAAAAATTATCGATTTAATTTAGATTTCTGTAGCTTTCTATTGGTCAGAATCTCCTATGAATGAAATAAACAATAGTAATTGCACGAGAGGTCTAAAATTATCGATTTGATTACCGGGTGACACTTTGACAGCTTTAATTTCACGACCCGAAGGGTGAAATTATGTCACAGTGTAATTCGCTAAGATTATTTCATGAATAAAACTTTTTTAAATCATTTTAACTAATATTTTATTGATATCTTTACCTGAATATTTGCTAAACCTGTTTCTTGGTGTTTTCTGTGACAAGTTGTAAAACATTAATAATTGTCATTTATGTCACTGAATGTAATTTTTATTTCTGTAGCTTTCTATTGGTCAGAATCTCGTATGAATGAAATAATCAGTAATAATTGCACGAGATCTCTAAAATTATTATCGATTTGTTTCCCGAGTGACACGTTGACAGTTTTAATATATTAAATTATGTCAAATTGTCACGAATGCAACAAGTCGATAATAATTTTAGACATTGAGTTTAATTCGCTGAGATTACTTCATGAATGAAATTGTCTTTTGAAATTATTTAAATTAATATTCTATTGATATCTTCACCTGAATATTTGCTGAACCTGTTTCTTGGTGTTCTCTGTGACAAGTTGTAAAACATTAATTGTCATTAATGTCACTGAATGTTCATTTTTGCGTAGTAACGAAGGGCGTCTAACGTAATGCTTGACGACGGGATATTATCAAAAATTATCGGGTATAATATCACAAGAGAGTGAGAATAAAATGAAAATAATGCGACAGTTTTTCGAAAATTTGTTGTCTAGCAATAGACAAGAGAGCCCGCAGGGCTGGAGTGGCTATTGTCAAATGACAACAAATTTGAGTAAAATTAAGCATTATTTTCTTATTTATTCTTACTGTCGTGTGCTATTCGTAAGATTATTTTTTAATACGTATATTATGGATATTTTATTAAATATGACAGTTGTTAAAACCAGGAAACTGGTTGCCATTAAACAGAAACAATCTACTTAAAAAATTATATCGGTAATTTTCTACAGTAAATAATTCTCAGTATAATTTTAATCTGATTGGATAGAATTAAACACGTGATCAAATATCTTACTATACGATTGGAAGTTAAAATCATGAAAAAATAATCACTGTTATTTTTATTTTTGTAGCTTTCTATTGGCAAGAATCTCCTATAAATGAAATAATCACAAAAAAATATCAACATTATTAATATTTAAGTGAGAGTGAGAATAAATTGAAAATAATGCGACAATTTTTCGAAAACTTGTTGCTTGGCAATAGACACGAGATCCCGCAGGGTTCGAGAAACAAGTCCTAGAATGGCAATAAGTTTGATCAACAAACTGGAGCTTTATTGTCTTGTTTATTCTTATTATCGCGTGATATTCTAAAGAAATTTTTTTAATAATCAAATACAACATTAAAGTTTATGTACATTCAGTGACATTTAGCACTATTAATGTTTTACAATTTGTCAGGATGAACACCAGTAGAAGATTTAGCAAATTTTCAGACGAAGATAGGAATAAAATATTAGTTAAAATTATTTAAATATATTATTAAAACAAAATACGTTTTATTCAAATTATAATAATGTAAGTAGGTTATTCTCAGTATAATAATAATTTGACCGGACAGAATTAAACACGTAATGCCAAATCTTACTACACGATTAGAAAATAAAAAATAGTCGCTGAAATTTCATTTCTGTAGGTTTCTATTGGTCATATTTTCTACGAATGAAACGTGAAAGTATACGTTATAACAACAACTTTACAAACATTTTTTTGTTATACATTTAGTATTATGCATAAGATGTTAAAAAATAAGAATTAAATAGAAATCTATAGATTATTAGAAATCGTTTTGTAATGATTTCTAGCAGTTCTAGCAGAAATTTATAAACCAGTCACATAGACTTAGCAAAACAATGCATTTTATCCTTCAATTTCTGAATTTTTAAGTACATTAATAAATGCTTATTCTTAAAATAAATTTAAAAAAACCCTTCGTTAAAAAACAAAGATAGAAAAAAATTCCAAATAAAAATTTTTTTTACACACGTACCTACTTGAAAAATCATCCATTTTTTATCTATCCATTCTTCTGCAACTTTTTCGTTTGTCACATATCCATAATTTATTAGTAACAAGTTGAAGAATTCTAGTAACAGCAGAGATGAAAACCCTTCGAAAAATTGATGGTAGTGGTATGGGATAGAACTAGAATTGCAGATATATGACGGAGATGCAAGGCGGAAAACATTAATAACTGGTTAAAAACATAAGATGTAGATCTTTGAAACACACTCAGTGATCAAAAGATCCAAGGTTAATGGTTTAACGACCACTCGTACGAAATCAAACAGATGAAATAGAGAATGTGCAAAAATCCCCTTACGAACAATTCACACATCCACCATTTCGGGCTGGGAAAAATTTTTTGAATAGAATCAAAGATCCAAACACCAGTTCTTAGAAATGTGTTTCGCCCTCTTCAACCCCTCTGGGCTCATCGGTAAAGATGGAGGTTGAATATCTTTAGACACATTCCAATCAAAAAACAACAATTCGAAACCTAGACACAGAAGGTGCGTAAATCTACGGCAATTCCAACAATGACAGTCTCAAGTTTTAATTCCCTAATTACTTAAAGTAAGTAAAATATATGTTTAAAACATAAGATGTAGATCTTTGAAACACACTCAGTGATCAAAAGATCCAAGGTTAATAGTTTAACGACCACTCGTACGAAATTAAACAGATGAAATAGAGAATGTGCAAAAATCCCCTTACGAACAATTCACACATTCACACATTTCGTACGAGTGGTCGTTAAACCATTAACCTTGGATCTTTTGATCACTGAGTGTGTTTCAAAGATCTACATCTTATGTTTTAAACATATATTTTACTTACTTTAAGTAATTAGGGAATTAAAACTTGAGACTGTCATTGTTGGAATTGCCGTAGATTTACGCACCTTCTGTGTCTAGGTTTCGAATTGTTGTTTTTTGATTGGAATGTGTCTAAATATATTCAACCTCCATCTTTACCGATGAGCCCAGAGGGGTTGAAGAGGGCGAAACACATTTCTAAGAACTGGTGTTTGGATCTTTGATTCTATTCAAAAAATTTTTCCCAGCCCGAAATGGTGGATGTGTGAATTGTTCGTAAGGGGATTTTTGCACATTCTCTATTTCATCTGTTTGATTTCGTACGAGTGGTCGTTAAACCATTAACCTTGGATCTTTTGATCACTAAGTGTGTTTCAAAGATCTACATCTTATGTTTTAAACATATATTTTACTTACTTTAAGTAATTAGGGAATTAAAACTTGAGACTGTCATTGTTGGAATTGCCGTAGATTTACGCACCTTCTGTGTCTAGGTTTCGAATTGTTGTTTTTTGATTGGAATGTGTCTAAAGATATTCAACCTCCATCTTTACCGATGAGCCCAGAGGGGTTGAAGAGGGCGAAACACATTTCTAAGAACTGGTGTTTGGATCTTTGATTCTATTCAAAAAATTTTTCCCAGCCCGAAATGGTGGATGTGTGAATTGTTCGTAAGGGGATTTTTGCACATTCTCTATTTCATCTGTTTGATTTCTTACGAGTGGTCGTTAAACCATTAACCTTGGATCTTTTGATCACTGAGTGTGTTTCAAAGATCTACATCTTATGTTTTAAACATATATTTTACTTACTTTAAGTAATTAGGGAATTAAAACTTGAGACTGTCATTGTTGGAATTGTCGTAGATTTACGCACCTTCTGTATCTAGGTTTCGAATTGTTGTTTTTTGATTGGAATGTGTCTAAAGATATTCAACCTCCATCTTTACCGATGAGCCCAGAGGGGTTGAAGAGGGCGAAACACATTTCTAAGAACTGGTGTTTGGATCTTTGATTCTATTCAAAAAATTTTTCCCAGCCCGAAATGGTGGATGTGTGAATTGTTCGTAAGGGGATTTTTGCACATTCTCTATTTCATCTGTTTGATTAATAACTGGGTTAAACACAGAAGAGTAAAATGGAACTCCATAAGGAAAAATTTCGTGTAGCTGGCTCTATACCATTAATTACAAAAATTGAAGAAAAAGATCTTCTGTGTAAAAGGTATATTTATTTAAACCCCAATAAAAGGCTACATTAAAAAACAGAACGTTTTCGCTCTTAAGAGAGCATCATTAGTGTTCTAAGCCCAAAATAAGTATAACCATAATTAGTGAAGACAAGAGTAATAAATTTAAAGGTTGACCAAGATAAAAAATTAGGTTATACTCACAAGCTCTACATGCTAAGCCACAAAAAATACATGGGTTAAATCCCTTAAAATGCCGACCAAAAGTCTTACATTGGCGTGTTTTATATTAAACCCTGGCGATGGGTGAAATTTAAACAAGATATACCTCAAAGCATGATATGACTATACCGCGAGCATGTGGGTGGTTTAGTTGATTTTTCTGTCTTCACAAAGAGAGAAGTGAAACCCAACTGATTACAGCTGACAGGTGTGAAAGCGTTTCTGACTGATGACAGTAGTAGACAGACGGCGTAACATAAAGTTTCAATTCACAAAACTTCATGTTACACCGTCTGTCTCTTGCTGTCATCAGTCAGAAACGCCTTCACACCTGTCACCTGTAATTAGTTGGCTTTCACGTTTCTCTTTGTGAAGACAGAGAAACCAACTCAACCACCCACATGCTCGCGGTATAGTCATATGATGCTTTGAGGTATATCTTGTTTAACCCTCGTAAGGCGGTGCGGGGTGCAGGTGCACCCCAGACCTCGTTTTTCTCACCTATCTTGTTTAATATTTTTTTTTATTTTGTCTATTTTTTTATTCGCATTAAATTTAATTCTAAACGCATTCCACCCATTACAGCATTTAAAACTCTTTGCGTTTACGTGTTTTTTTTTTAGAAAAATGACTGTAGAGTGCAAATGATGAAAATTTCATATCCTGAATTGGACGTTTCTGATTTTCCACATAGAGCTAACAAAGCTAAGGGGCAAGGTCGGTGTTACTTACGTCAGAGAAAAAAAGACCGAAAGTCCTGGCATCACTGTATTATGTGAAAAAACTTTGTGTTGTCACTCTGTGAAAAATTATAAATATATATATTAAAATTATATATATTATATAATTATATATATAAAAAAATTATAAAAATATTCACTCTGTGAAAAATAATAATAATTTTTTTAAGAAGAAATGAGTACTTTTTTGCAAAATTTTGTTTCATACTATAATAAATAAGTCCTAATTATCTTTCAAATCAATTTTCCCGACGTTCACATACAAAAAAAAGGTTATTCAGTTGGGGTGAAAATGCACCCCGCACCGTTGTTTATGTAAGAATCTAAGCACCGCCTTACGAGGGTTAAATTTCACCCATTGCCAGGGTTTAATATTATATAAGACGCCAATGTAAGACTTTTGGTCGGCATTTTAAGGGTTTTAACCCATGTATTTTTGGTGGCTTAGCATGTAGAGCTTGTGAGTATAACCTAATTTTTTATCTTGGTCAACCTTTAAATTTTTTGTACACTTGTCTTCACTAATTATGGTTATACTTATTTTAGGCTTAGAACACTGAGGATGCTCTCTTTAGAGCGAAAACGTTCTGTTTTTAACCCTGCTGTCCCGTTCGAGTCAACTACACAAATGTACTGTTCGGGTCAATATGACCCAACTATGCTTTACGCTCCTTAATCGAAATAAAATAAGCTAATGTTGATAAACAAAACTTTATTAACAAGAAATTATGGTTAGTTAAACAAAAATTATGTTGTTAATATAATTTAAACCTTATTAACAAAAAACAAAGGTATCTTTTTCTTCCAAAAAACCTAGTAACAAATATCTACAAAAATTAAATTCAGTTTACGACTGTGGACAGTAATAAAAAGAATGGATTTTACAAATATGTTTATGATATATACAACATAATAGTTAGTCTTGTTATCGTTTTTAGGGCAAGTTTACAGCGTGCTCGTTTAGCAGGCGGAGTTTGATTGTCCATAGACGGTTCACTAGCATTTCCATCTTGTCTACTTGTTTCTGTTCGTGTCCTTTTTACCAGTTCGTGAAACCATTTAGTTATTGGTATATTTTTTCGGGAAATGATGACTGGTTTAATTAGTTTTTTCCCCAATTCCTCAAGAAAAATTCGCCGTTTTGTCAGTTTATTGGTATTCCATTGGATATTTATTGATGCCCATAACACGAACGCGTTGTAGGCAGAAATGTACAGCAGATTATAAAAAAACAATCATTGGCCAGTGATTTACCTCTTCTCACACGTATACGTGCCAACAAGCTAATCTAGAATATCAACTGCTCCCTTATTGGAATTGTAATCTAAAATAATTTGGGGCTTTTTCATTTGATGAAAGTGATGCATGATGCATCGATTTATGATGCAAAGTACTCATAAGAACAACATTTTTATTATTTTTAGGAATATTGTCAACAACAGTGGTATCTTGCGTGAAACAAAAAAGACGAGCTATGAACTTATTTATTCGCGATTTTTGCTGAAAGCTCCGGTTTATTTTACTGATAGTCCCCGGAATTGTATCTACTGTGTTTTAGAATGAATTGTCCTTAATTTTACGATGTAAAAAAGTTATTACACGTAATATTGTGGCCTTCCAAGTCACTACTCAAGTCACACATCACACGCATTACTGTATAGATCTGCAATTTTAGAGCATAAGAAGTTTTGCTGTTCATAATTACATAAAAATCAAACTTGTGTGCCATATTTCGCTGGTTTGCTTGAAATGTACCATTTGAAGGGAGAGCGGCCTCTAAAGGCAACTAGTTGCTTATCGACTGTAACATTTTCATCAGGGTTAAAAAATTTTGGTACATTTTCAACCTATGTTTCCTAAATTTCACATATTGCAGCAAGTTTACCAAAACGTCTCCTATCCTTTCTAGTAGTTTTGTTATCAAAACGTATTACTTGCAAACTTTTTGTAAATATATCAAGCGACATTTTTGATTGAAATATATTACGACCCGTTTCTTCATTCTACAAACTTTTAGTGTATTCGCCATGGGCCTTATAAACTCGAGCTAAAACTAAACGACCAAGGTATTCTTGGAAACCAACTTTATTCATGTCTTTCCAGTTGGTTCCAAAGACTTGCTGTCCGTCCATATTGGTCATATTTATAATTTGGTTTGCAACATCGTCCAGCTATACTACAGTTTATTTTACAAGTTCTAGCTTGCAGAAACCTGTTTTTATTTAGAGACATATCCGGCTGACAGACACACAGGTACTGCCAATATAGAATACTTCCAACTAAACACACATACACAGGTAATTTTTAACGGTTTAAATATGCGGGTCATATTGACCCGAACGTACCCTAGGTAACAATTTCATTTTTATCAAAAAAATCAGGAAGTTGATTGTTTATCTCGTATGCAATAGAAAGACCTCATATTAGTGAATAAAGTCACGAAACACCAAATCGTTACTGTGCGTAATAATTTGTAAAATAAGAAATGAATTATTTTTTGGGTCAAATAGACCCGAACAGGACAGCAGGGTTAATGTAGCCCCTTATTGGGGTTTAAATAAATATATCTTTTACACAGAAGATATGTTTCTTAAATTTTTTTAAAATGGGACGATCACATAAGCGGAATGACAGCAAACATGACGACAAACACGAGTAGTAAGGACGGCGAGACACGGTTAAGAAAACGGTCAGTGGGAAGACCACGTAAACGATGGAATGATGGAACTTAATGGAGGCACATTAAAAAACAGACCGAATCATGTCTACACAAAAAGAAGAAGAAGAAAAAGGAGTTGAAGTAATTAAAAGTCAAGAAATGTAAATAATAATTAGTGTTTTCAATCAACCTACTTCACCGAGACCAGGATATTTTAATTATTATATTATAAGTAAAATCATTGTCATCTATTCAAAAAATCTTTTCAATTTAAAATTGAAAATCCGTACCTGTTCCTCATACTCCTGTGAATTGCTGCTAACTATGGTTAAGCCGCGAACGACATACTTTTCGGTGAACTCACAAGGGAAATCGGGAGAAAGAATCAGCAGTTAATGTGTGAAAATTTTGTAGAGGGGAGACGTTTAGTTGTCGGTTAGGAGGAGTGTTATTGCAAAAAGCTCTTACTTACACCCTCAGGTGATTTTTACTTTAAAATTGTGACAAAGGCAAATATTGAGCAACTCACCAATTAGGTGAATCAGGGTTAAAAAAAATTACAAATGATACATAGATATACGAGGCCCTTCCCATTTCAGTTGGCCCACCTTTGGAGTTTGCAGTTGTTTATGCCGATTACCATAAACAAGTGATAATCAACATATTTTTATAAGTTCCCATATTAATTATTATTGCATTTTTTACTAATATTTATTGAAAACAGTATCCATATGTTTTTTTTTATTTATTTCAAACAATAAAAAAAAATCGCTAAATCGTGGCTTTTGATTCAATTATATCAACATACATTGATTTTTTCATAATTATCTTAAAATCAGAGTTAAGCTATGGAAAATGATATTAAAACAATTGTCAATTTAGTGTCAAATAGATTTTGTAATATTATAAAGCCTATTGCCGTTTGTCGGGATAAAGTCATCGATGGAAGTGCTTGAAGGTAAAGTTATGGATGAGAAAATTTGTTCAATCATCAATAGATTTTTCAATTCTCAAAAATCGCGAATTTGTTTCAATTGTCAGAGTATATTGTAAAAAATATAGTTAGGAGATACAAAACCTCAGGTTTTGTCATCACAAAACCTATAAATATAGGAAAAACTAAAATAAGCGAAGCAGATAGAAGGGGATTAATACGCACTATAGTGAAAAACCGACGTGCAATGTATCTAGATTTAAGTAGTTTTTGAGTAAACTGGTTGGAACACACGTTTCTAGATCGACATGTCACTGAGAGATCCACATAATATTAAGATTTTCTAGTTACAAAGTGATTAATAAAGTTAAAAAAATTAATACGAATTGTTTGTGAAAATTTTAATTTTATCTCAGACTAACGAAAATCCAGTCTTAACATTACAACACAAGAAAAATAAGTTAAAATGGTCAAAAGAGCATTGAGGTTGGTCAAATTCACTAAGGGATAAAACACAATGGATGAATCCATATTTAAAGTTTGCGTTGAAGTCCAGTTGGATACAGTAGGAGTCGAGTTTTACGCAGGAAAAGTAAAGCTTTTCAGCTTAATGTTTTAACAGAAAAGTCAAATTTCCTACGTTTTTCATGGTCTGGGGCAGCAAAGCATCGAATAGTTTGGAAAAATTGTATTTTATCGATGGAATTTTAAATAGGGTCCAATATTATTTAAAGGTTTTAAATAATTTCTTACCGATTGTGGAACAAAGTCGTTTCAATAAATTTAAATAAGCGAAAGATTTTGTCTTCCAACGAGATGGCGTAGGTTGCCATACCTCAAAAAAGAGTTTAAACTGGATTGGTGACCACAGTATACTACTTCTGGAATACGTTTATAACAGTCCCGACTTGTCCCCGAGAAAAACTTTTGCGTCCCTTTTTTACGCGAAATAAAAAAAATATTGAGGAAACAACTTACTAGATTTGTCAAAGAATTGAAGCAAAACCTGCAAAAATATCCATTTACACCAGTGTTGTCAGAACTGTATAAAAACTATGCCTCGAAAAATTTTGAATCTAATTAAAAATAAAAAAGATGTCACTTGCTATGAACTTCCACATTTGTTTGGTTAAAATTAGATATTTTTTGCGTTTTTTTATTTGTTATTATCCTGTTTTATTAATCGTTCTTATTGATTTGAAACATATTTTTCGTACTTCCGGGCCTAAAGTGACAACTTCACTCCCTTGTGACAGGTACTAAAGTGTCACATTTAATCCCTCCGGGATTAAATATTGACGAAACTCCCGGAACGATTAAATCACAAACAAACGAATTTAAGGGATATTTTTTTGGAAATTTACTTATATCAATATCTTCTCTAATGTTAATAACCGATTTCAGCATTGAGTAATGTGCCCAGCGAGTTGAGGCACAAACCGCTTTTGATTTATCATCGAAGTAGACTAACAGCGCATTTTCAGTAGGTTGTCTCACATTTTTTAAGCGGCACCACTTTTTAAAAGCATCGTACTGCTGCTCGTATAGTTTTCTAGATTTCGGTGGTAACAATTCTTCACCTACTTCGGCTGCTCTTTTATCAATATCAGATACACCTTCTTCACTCATGATACCAATAATTATCAATAACAATGTTTCTTTACAATGACACTAGTAATGACAATGTTTCTAAATTATAACTGTCACAACGCAATGTTACTATGGTAACTTATTTTAAAGACAGTTTATTAAATGAGTTGAAGAGAGAAAAAACTGATTGAAATTATTGAAATAATTAATAAAATCATACCGGAAGTACGAAAAGTATCGTATATACCTTGCGACTGAAGTACATTTAATCCTTCAGGTAAATTATGGCCCTCCCTGCGGTCGGGCCATAAACTTTACCTTCAGGATTAAATGTACTACTTCAGTCCCGCGGTATATAATGTACTATTGTATACTTCTGGAAATCCAAAAATAATTATTGATTAATTAAAACTTTTAAAGTTTAGGTATGCTGGACTTTTGTTTTTGTTTTATAAAATTGGATTTTCTTTTAAATCTACATTGGGCAAACTGATATGGGAAGGGGCTCGTATACATCTGAGTCATCATATTAGATGCCTATTAAATATTTCAAAAAATCTCAGTAGATGCTAAACCAGCAAAAATAAAATTTTAAATATAAAGCTTAACAAGATACACAAAAGGTAGAAATATGTCCCAAAAAAATACACCCAAATTCAAATTAAAAAAATAAGCTATATCCAAAAAATACGATATGATAAATTGAAATCTAATAAAGCAGAAGGAAACTCGCACTAGGCACTGTGAATTGAAGCATTACACATATCGGAGTAAAAGTTATATACATAGAAATAAAACTTGCGAGTTACAAAAATCAGGGTAAAAAGAACTGCAGCGAAACTTCACCGCAAAAATAGAAGAACAAATCCTGAGATAGGAAAGAATAGATTTCATCTAAAATAATACCATAGTTGTTATAGTTCCTCCAACCGTCTTTTTCCTTGCATGAAATTATTCACGATTTACTTTCTATACTAGGTCTCTTTTTTACTCACAGAAACTAGTATCGCAAAATTAAGCCGCTTGCCCATAGAAACCACAATAGGTTAAAAAATGATAAACAATACGTCTTTGATACATTGTTTACTATAATTTTTGATGTTTATCATTTTCAATGACAGTGACATTAAGGCATTTGTTGTGTATATTGGAATTTATTTGTAACTTACATTGTGTTTATTTTATAAAGTTATATTATGTTAAATATATTTAACTTATACATATTATACTTTATATATATATATTATACTTTTTAACGTCTAATGTAGCAGGAATGTAATTTAGAGCTATTGAATTGGCTAGTTTCAAATACTTGTACACTGGATGTAAGTAACCAGTTTTTCTATTTTTTCAACTGTCAAAATTTCACCCTTTTGCTTTTAATTTAAGTGGTTTACTTATTTCCAGGTTTAAACTGATGCTGGTCAGTTTCACTGAAAACGTTTTGTACAATTTCAACTACCTCGTGGATAAATTTTAAGAATTTTCTATACCTAAATACAACAGTGTTTATTTAATTCTACGTTGTTTTATCGAAGGTATACAGCCAACTACAGGGTTTATCCTTTTTAAAGTTTTAATTAATATTTAAAATATTTTAATGAAAAAATAAATACAGCGATAAGCTACAGACTACGAAAACAATGGAACAACAACTTACTAGAGGCACATTGAAAAACAGACAGAGTTATGTCTATACAAAAAGAAGAAGAAGAGGAAGAAGAAAAAATAAATAAATATAAAATAAAATTTTACTATAAAAAATCCGAATATACCAATGAAATAAAACATTTACATTTACGTCGTTGACAAATACTAACTTAGAATTATCAGTAGTAATTGCACAAGAGCTCTGAAATTATTGAATTTTTCCCGAGTGACACTTTGACAGTTTTAATTTCACGAGCCGAAGGCGAGTGAAATTATGTCAAAGTGTCACGAGAGCAAAAATTCTGTATTAATTTCAGAGGTCAAGTGCAATTTGTTGCGATTATTTCATGAATAAAACTGTTCAAAACCAAAATTTTATTGAAATTTATTTATGTAAGTACCATTAAACACATAGTTTTTATAAATATTTGACGATTGAAAGTCATCACTTTTATAATTGTTAAAACATTAATTGTCATTAATGTCACTGAATGTATTTTTTCGTAGCAACGAAGAGCATCAATCTGACGTAATATACTTAACGACGGGAGATTATCAAAAATTATCGATTTAATTCAGATTTCTGTAGCTTTCTATTGGTCAGAATCTCCTATGAATGAAATAATCATTGTCATTTTACCCGTTGACATTGTGAAAGTACTGACACAGTCGATTAATTTTGTGTCACATTAGTTTATTCGTATCATTGATTGGTTATCTATTATAAATTTATATGTATGTATTATAAATCTATAAGTAAAAGCCGCTTTAATATGCAAATACCCGTCAAAACATACATAGTTCTCTAAGTACTATGTATAAAAATCAAGGAGGTACGTTCTTTCCTGTCACTTCCAACTGAATGCGTTAAAGAGAAATCGATAATCTATGACGCACTGAAAGAAGGGTTTGACATGGATTTTATATATTATTACCATGATGTTTAAATTTTTAAACTCCGTAATTTAATAAAGATTTCCTCACAGTTACTAAAAATCTCAACAAAATATTTTTTATTTTATAACTTTGGTAATTTATTCTATATCTACATTATTTATAAAAATAAGATAAAATATAACATAGCGTCAAAATTACATTATTATTCATAAAGCTTTCTGTGTGAATTAATTCAATAAAATTAATTTTGAATGTTGTAAAGATACAAAAACTTGCTTAAAGTTTAATATTTAATAATCTATTCAGAATATAATTTAACTAATTCTCAAGAGGTTTTCTGGATTGTTTCATTCGCTGGGAGTGGACGCGCTTTTGATACATTTATTCAGTTAATTCCGCAGTTCCTGTCCATGATTTAAAAGCCTACACTCATTCGGTTGATTCTGGTGCTCACTTTTCTTCTCAAAACGTTTCCTAATTAAGCTGCTGTCGCAAAATGAAGTTTTAGCCTTTTTCACGACTTTAATTTTTAGCATCCCTACAACGGTCTGTTAGAAGGGAAGATTTAAGAGTTGTCACGGCAACGTGATATAGGGTGGTTCCTAAAAAAACCTATAAATTCTATAACATCTGGTGATTCTATAAATAATCATTTAATAATGGTAGAAAAATAACTTGATAACTAAAATGTTTAATAACTGCGCACAAACTGTCACATGAACTGGGATAAATAATTTTAGACCTATTAAATGAATCAGTTATTTTACAGCTTTGTAATTTTTTTATAGATAAAATTAATTCAAATATAATAAAAGCAGTTTTGAAATAGTTATTTTCCTAACAAGTGCAGAAAATCATACTTTTCCGCACGCGACTGCAGTTTGCCGAACGACGCGAAGCGGGAGTTCGGCAAACAGTCGAGTGCGGAAAAAAGAGCTTCTGCAAGCGTTAAGAACAATATTTTTTCTACGAGTCTTTAAAAAATTACCAAATCTTAATCAATTAATTTAACTAATATGATTATTTCATTCATAGGAGATTCTGACCAATAGAAAGCTACAGAAATCTGAATTAAATCGATAATTTTTGATAATTGCCCGTCGTTAAATATATTAGGTCAGATGCCCTTTGTTGCTACGAAAAAATACATTCAGTGGCATTAATGACAATTAATGTTTTAAAAATTATAAAAGTGATGACTTTAAATCGTCAAATATTTATAAAAACTTTGTGCTTAATTGTACTAACTTGTACTTACATAAATAAATTAAAATAAAATTTTGGTTTTGAACAGTTTTATTCATGAAATAATCGCAACAAATTGCACTCGAACTCTAAAATTAATATAGAATTTTTGCCCTCGTGACACTTTGCTATAATTTCACTTGCCTTTGGTTCGTGAAATTAAAACTGTCAAAGTGCCACTCGGAAAAAATTCAATAATTTTAGAGCTCGTGTGCAATTACTACTGAAAATAAATACACGAATTAATTCTTTGACAAAGTTGTCAAAACCAAAGTTTCAGCATAATTGGTTAGCATGACGACGATCTTGGTTTCCATGAAGACGATTCAAAACCACTCTTACTGTCTACTGATTTGACTTTCGAATATTATGTCAAAATTATTTTATTTCATCGAATTCCCAGTAGTAATTGCACAAGAGCTCTAAAATTCTATATTAATTTTAGAGATCGAGTGCAATTTGTTGCGATTATTTCATGAATAAAACTGTTCAAAACCAAAATTTTATTGTAATTTATTTATGTAAGTACAAATTAGTACAATTAAACACACAGTTGTTATAAATATGTATTTGACGGTTAAAAGTCATCACTTTTATAATTTTTAAAACATTTGTCATTAATGTCACTGAATGTATTTTTTTTGTAGCAACGAAGGGCATCTGACGTAATATGCTTGACGACGGGCAATTATCAAGAAAGTTATCAGTTTAATTTAGATTTCTGTAGCTTTCTATTGGTCAGAATATCCTATGAATGAAATAATCGCGTTAATTTCATTAAAACATGAACACAATAAGATTTATTTAAAATAAATTAGTAAATAATATCTAGATATTAGTTTATTGCATGTATTATAATTACTTTAAGGCCATATTAACATACCTAAATTAACACGCGTGCGGAAAAGTAAAACGCGTGCGGAAAAGTAAAACGCGTGCGGAAAAGTAAAACGCATGTGGAAAAGTAACACGGGTGCGGAAAA
Organism: Diabrotica virgifera virgifera; assembly: GCF_917563875.1. Taxonomy (NCBI): domain Eukaryota; kingdom Metazoa; phylum Arthropoda; class Insecta; order Coleoptera; family Chrysomelidae; genus Diabrotica; species Diabrotica virgifera. The sequence continues at coordinate 182,415,250 of NC_065444.1, read as the reverse complement.
GTAAAACTTTCTTAACTAAAATGCGTGCGCAAAAGTAGACATTTTTGAACGCTCGTAGAAAAAAATATTTTCATTAGTACAACAATTTTTATCACATTTTATCTTTGTCAATTCTGCTGATTTTTCTGCTTAATTATAGTGTTTTTTTTGTGATACTTATTCCATAAGTTAGGAACGATCGTGAACCATTGTATTTTGTATAAGAAAAATGGTATTGTGCTTTTACCCGGATTATAAACACTATAGTGCAAGAGGGGTATATAGATTCTTTGTGTTTCCAAAGGATCTGGCTCACTACAAGGCAAGAAAATATAGTGTAGAAAAAGAACTGAATTTATCGCCCGTCCACCACAGTTTACAAACTATACCACCATGAAAATATCTGTCAATATGTCATATCCTCTCCACGTCAACCCTCCTGGCGGATACTCGTCCCAATATTTTCTGAAATTGCTTTGATTGAAATTCGACGAGTTTCTCTAATCAAGTCTTTCTCACGTGCCATATCCCTATCTGTTGATCCAGTACTCAATGCACCAATGTCTTCCACTCTTAAGTGATGCCATTTATTAACAGTTGGATATGCAAAACATGTGATTCTAAAGAATACTTACATTCGCGTATGAATTTGCTATGGTTGCAAAAGTTACTTCAGTACACTAAAATTAAATGACCCCATACCGATAAGATTTAGACGAATTGTTAATGGTAGGGGAGCAAGGTATGCTAAATTTGCAGTCACTCGAGCGTTATGGAGACCTATTAGGTTGTGATTAATAGGTCCTAGAATCAAAAAAATTAAGTAAAATTTTCCATTTTAAGGGGCGCTTTCCATTTTTCAATTTCATTTCCCATTTCCAACAATCGTTTTTTCCGATTATAGCGCCATCTATCCATAATTCGAAAAAATATCTCGAAAGAAACTTGCTTATTTTTAATAAAAGAATCCAAATTTGCAATAAAAATTTTGGGATCTCATTTAAGATTTTAAAGTAAACGCTCACCCCACCTCCGTAGTGGGTCGTGTTTAGTACCATTCGATAGATTTTTTAAAAATATTTTAAAAGTATACTTTGCAGTTTTTCGATCTGATATTCATTTTGCGAAATATCGCGGGGTTTGAATTTAAAAATTTTAATTTACTTCCCACCCCTCTCCGTGGGGGTCATGTTTAGTACCATTCGATAGATTTTTGAAAAATTTGAAGACGTATTTTTTAATTTTTCGATCTGACGTTCATATCGCGAAATATTCGCTTTTTTTGTGAAAATTTCTGATTCACTCATTTCCTTACGCCTCGCTCAAATCGTCAGATTTTTTAAATATACACCATTTTGCGTGTAGTTAACTTACCTTATTTTAAACTGACAATTTCGAGTACTTTTAAGGATACATTTTTTTAGGGTCCTCCTTAACGAACTGCCCTGTGTTAAGAGCCAATATATGGTTGAGGCACATCTGCAGGGCACCAGGTTTCTCCCCATATGATAACCTGACGCGCTCGAGTAACTGCAAAAATCCCCGCTTGGGCTCCCCTACCATAACAAAAAATACCATTTTTAAGTAACATTACCTAAAATCACAGTCAAAGGCAAATGATAGGAACTAATCACACTAATCAGTGGGACGTTTACAAACTTAGCCAACATTGTAGAGCGTGAGTTAAGTACTTCGAAATCTAACCTGGCCAAAGCTGACTTTCAATTGAACCAACACATAATTAATATATTACACTGGTAAACACACAGTTTGCTGCCGGAAATTTTTTTACTGTTTCTAGGTAATTTGGGTCTGCTAAATCCAAAAATGCCACCAGATTTGCTCCATCAGATCGTTTTCAGAAAATACGACAGACCACATTTCTAACATACCTATAGGGTAATTTAACGCAGCACTACCTACATAATATATGCAGTAATGTAGTGTTGCTACCCATCAAATAAACAAAACACGAATAAAAAGTAAAATATTTATTGTACAACAATATACTTACAAAAATCATCACATATATCGGCAAAAAAAAACTTAAATTTTCATCTAACCAAACCAGCATCGCAGCACAAATCTGTTATTCGGCGTCACCCAAAAACTTCTTTTCGTATGACTTTTTTGTAAAGGCTTTTAAAGTACGGTCCCTTTGAAGATTCCAGAAGTATTCTACCATCATGTGAGTTTCCCATCTCCTCTGATAGCTCTCTCCCTTGTTTCTCAGTAAGGTCACCAAGATTTTCTGGGAAACGGTCTAAGTGGCTGCAGAGGTAATGAATTTTAATACTCATATGACAACCGTGTTTGTTAATATTGTTAAGCATTTCTTCCACTATATCCCGGTAATTTTCCGATTTATTGTTTACAAGAATTTTCACAACTTTCGCAAAAGAGCACCATGCATTACATTCAATTTCAGTCATCGATTCTGTAAAATGCGAATCTTTTATAAGTTGTCGTATAACGGATAACGGTATACGTTAAGGTATAACGGAGGTAATATTATCTTCTTTCGGTCGACCAATGCTTCGTTAACTACGTTAGCTTCTACTTGAACTATAGTATCTCTAGAAAACCATTTTCTTCTACTCCAGTGTTGGTCCTTAGCCCTGCTGTACCAAAGACACAGGAAACAAGGATATTTTGTATAGCCACCTTGTTGTCCCAGGAGAAAGTTCACCATCTTAAAATCAACACAGATCAGCCACTGATGTTGGCCGTACTTATGTTTTTAGCACCAGCGGTATTGTTTTATAGTCTTCTTTCATTTTTGTAGAATACCTACCTAATTAGTATACTTCCATCTTTGTTGCCGTTATGTAGAAGGATACACTTTAAACTTCGTTTGGAACTGTCGATAAAAAGACGCCAGTGATCTGGTGTATACTCCGATACACTTTAATTAAGTACACTTTAATTAGAAGTCATTAGTATGCATTTGGCTTAGAATTTGTTAAGTTTGTTTATAAACATATTGCAATTATAGTGGTGGAATATACAGATATTTAAGAATATTTAAGAATTTGATAAGTATGTTATATCTCGCAAACTAGAGCTGATAAAAAGAAAAGGTTTGTATTTTTGGAATCAGCACTGATCAATTAACCAAAATCAGTTGATTTCTTTTCGGCAGCAAGACAAAAATTTTTTTGTTGGGCTGTGTTATCCTTATAAATATTTTAGTTTTATTTCATTTTTTTCTCAGTTTAAAGTATGACTTGATTGTAATATAAAATTTTTAATTTTGTTCTCCTCTAGTAAAGCTCTTTTATTTTCAAACTATTGACCTCTTCCATAGTCTCATCGCGAAGAAAAACATATTACTCACTATTTTCGTCTCTCTTTTCGACACAAAAATTATGCTCCCTCCGTAGCCATACATTATCACATTTTCATTTTTGCCAGCGCCACCGTTTTTTCCACTTTCACCTAATTGTTTTAATCGAATAACGAGTGGGCCACACCGTGGACGCTAAGCGTTGCGGCGTCTGTTGCTGCAGCGTGGCGACGCTGCCGACGTGATTGATCGCCAATAAGGGACCACGTTCTCGCTTCTCCTTTAACCCTTTTCGATACCTCAGGCGAAATTCGGAATTATTCATTTTGGTAGGGAAAATTAACGTTTTTTTTTTTGTTTTTTTGCTGATTGACTTGCCGTTGAAAATAAAGGGGGAGGCCGTTTGATTTAGTCGTCAACAAAAATACGTATTTTTATTTGTCTCGATTGAAAATAGGATTGACCTTGATCATTACAATTCTTTATGACTAAAATTCGTAGTGGTAATATCTTTAATTGGTTTTTACGTTTATGAGGCTTAGGCGTAAAATTTCGGCTCTAATGCTTTTTAAATGCATACATTTTTTCGAATCCTAAGAAAACTAATAAGTATTTTTGACAAATTTAAACGCAGAATGAAAGATTACGTTATTACCGAGGGCCGAAATTACCTGAAAACTTCTATAATGTTTATTTTATTAAGTTATAGGAGTGAAAAAAAAGAAACTTTAGTGTAAGTTTTAATTTTAAATATCTTATTCAAAAGAAAATTTCTGTTTATTCTAAGGGAATTTCGTCCCTCAGTAATGTTATCTTTCGTGCTGCGTTTAAATTTTTCAAAAATATTTATTAGTTTTCTCTGGTTTTGAACAAAATAAGTGCATTTAACATATTAACCACCACATTAAGGTTTTTTGTTTATGCCTTCAGGCCTCACGTTCAGAATTTCAATGTTAATGTGAAATATATCTATCTTATAGAATGCCTGGTCCAAACAGTGCGAGCGTTAAATATAACTGACGTGGCGTTAAATGTGTTAAAAAGCATTGGAGCCGAAATTTTGCGCCTATGCTCTTAAATTCACACAAATATTTGTAATGTATAACCATTTACGTTAAAATATTCTTGCCATCTCTCCATTATTTTTTCATCTTCTGTTAATATTTCCGTCTTTATCTTTTATATCCGTCGTTCTCTCTATCTTCCTCTGTTTTAGTTCTTTTAAAGTATTATAAAAAAATTTTCAGTTTTCCTTGTATTGTCTTCTAATTTTTTGCCAAACTTCTTTCCTTGGATTTGGCTTTATGTTTCTTTTAAGTTTAGTATTCCTTAACATATTGCGTACCACGCTTTGATCGGGATAATAGTCTCAGGGGCTACTGATATCCACGGCAATAAAAGTAAGTCATACATGTATATCAAAAATGAGCGACGTGGCCCCTGGCAAAATATCTGTGTATCTCAGATACTAATCGTTTTTTTGAAAACTGCTCAGACCCGTCGATTAGTATTTTAAATTGTCCTTTTTGACATACAATAGTAATGTATACAGGGTGTCCCAAATTAGAGAAATGACGCCATTGTTGATTTTCTTAAATGACAACACTGTCATTTTGAAAGCAATTTTGATAGGGTGTTTAATGTTATACACAACTGCAAAATTTCAATTTTTTTTTCCTACCAAGATAATAAAAATAACAAAGTTATGAAAAACAAGTAATCAAATAATAATTGAATTTTTAATTATTTTAATTAAGCAAATTCTCATAATGTTGCCCATTGACTATTTGACAATAATTGGGGGCAACATTATGAACATTTGCTGAATTCAAATAACTAAATTCAATTATTATTTGATTACGTGTTTTTCATAATTTGACTTTTTTTATTATCTTGTAAATGGTAGGGGATAAAAATTTAAAATTTTTCAATTATGTATAACTTTACACACCCTATCAAAACAGCTATCAAAATTATAGTGTTGCTATTTAAGAAAATGAACGATGACGTCATATCTCTAAATTGGGAAACTCTGTATACATTATTAGTGTATGTCAAAAATGAAAATTTGAAGTAGTAATCGACTAGTCTAAGCATTTTTGAAAAAAACAACATTTTTGTTTCTGTTAGTAGTATTTTGTATTTTGACAAGGGCACCCGATTTGGGCGTCGAAACGTTAATAAAAATCATTTTTTAATAATACTGTGGCTTATTTCCCATTATAAATAGTTAAAACAATTAGTATTTGAGTTATTGAATTTATTCCAAATTACCGACATAACTTTGTTATTTTTTATTATTTTATAAATGGTAGGGAATAAAAATTTGATATTTTGCAGTTATGTATAACTTTACACACCCTATCAAAATAGCTATCAAAATGACAGTGTTACTATTTAAGAAAATCAACGATGACGTCATATCTCTAAATTGGGATAACCTGTATACATTATTATTGTATGTCAAAAAGGCCAATTTAAAATTCTAATCGACGGGTCTGAGCATTTTCCAAAAAAACAATTAGTATTTGAATTATTGAATTTATTCCAAATTACCGACATAACTTTGTTATTTTTTATTATTTTATAAATGGTAGTGAATAAAAATTTGATATTTTGCAGTTATGTATAACTTTACACACCCCTATGAAAATAGCTATCAAAATGACAGTGTTACCATTTAAGAAAATCAACGATGACGTCATATCTCTAAATTGGGACAACCTGTATACATTATTATTGTATGTCAAAAAGGACAATTTGAAATTCTAATCGACGGGTCTGAGCAATTTTCAAAAATACAATTAGTATTTGAGATACCTCTTCCATTTTTGTTTTGTCTGTTTTTATTTTATACAGCCATCAGAATGCGGCTATAGGTTAAATTGCAATTGCATTATCATATAACTTAAGTTATTTCTGACTTTATAAAAAAAATGTAATATTTGAGTCGGCTGGCAGCAACCAGACATAGTTTTTATCCACAAATATTTCTTTAGCTTAGTGATTTAAGGAGAATTAGCATTTTGAGCATTTGAGCAAGACGGTAATATTAATTTTTAGACTAAACGGTTAGCATTCTATGGTCGCTACCCAACGAAAGATGCCAACCTATATACAATAATTTAGACAGGCTTTCAATTACATCGTAGTTTATTTACTTAACCCAAAACCGTAAGTTCACCGAATGGACTATACCTCGAATTATCATTATCTCGTTATCACGGTTTAAATTATTTTAATGTTTTTGGTAGATATCTGTAACATTACAATTCTTATTATTTAACTATTACGGTTATTTGTCGACGAAATCGAATGATAAAGGAAAATACACAAATGCACAAAAATATAATAAGTATAAAAGTGTACAAACTAAATTTGTCAAAAAAAGTGTTGGAATAAAGCCAAACAATAAAGGCAAAAACAAGTTGCTAAAACTGCTTTCTTGTGACATGTCTGATTTAAGTGTTATCTTTATATGCGAATGAACCACAATTTTTAGTGTAATAATACTTACATTTTTAATTAATAGGCTATTGATTATGTATTTTAGAAAGGAACTACAACGTACGGGGTATTATTGTTTCGTAATATAGTCAATGGACCTCTAAATAAGAAAAAACCGCGGAGTGCCACCATTTAAAGATGTGCGTTTTTGAGAAAGGGGTGAATTAGTCCCTTAGGCACAGGGCCAATTAGGGTGAGTTCTATGCACTTTTGGTACAAACATGTCTACAGGAAAATTGTTCCAAGTTAAACGTACTATTGAAATATCACATTTTAAAGTCAAAACTATGTTTATTTTACAAAAATATATTCAAAATATTAGCAAGAAAAAAAACCCGAAAGATAGCGACTTGGTTTTTAGGCTTTGGATAGCGAACTTCTTTCTACAGGGACATAGGTATAGGCATTGCTTTATATAAAAAAAGCTGCCGTCCTTCCCCTTTAAAATGACGTTTGGTAGAAGTCCTCACGATTTTCAGTTTCCAAAATATGATTTTTTAAAATTTGTCACTCACAGCAATTTTGCGACATTTTCCTTGTTACTTCCCAAACATTGTTTTGTAACTCTTTTCTACGCAGGTTTAAGTATATACAATATTAAATTAAATTTAATATAAATAAAAGTCAATTAACTTTTAAATTGTCTACTGTAGAAGGCTGTATGACTATTTATAAGCAAGATATGGTTTTTCAATTTTAAAGTTTTATACTTTTAACGATTTTTGATATATCTTATGATTATTTTTTTTTTAAGTTTCACTTTTCTTATTGTATATTTAGGTATATACATTGTGCAATAAAAAAAACTTTATTTTCTTTACTTTGAAAAGGTGTATTGTAAAAAATCATATTTTTAATAAGCTTTTTTTTAAGCAAGATATGCTTTTTCAAAGTGTGACATATTTATACACGTGCAATAAGTCCCACTACGTTGGAACTATATGGAAAACTTTCTTATTATTACCTTTATGAAAAAAAGTTATTCTTTCTAAAATGCTCTACATTCTGCATAGTCTAAAACATAAGATGCAATAAAAAATAATAAAATCCTTTATAAAAAGGGATATATTTAAAATCCTTAAAAAGGGCTACATCACAATCACATAACTAGTTTTCGATTGGTTTACCAATCAGTGCTTACGTGAAGTTACATGCTAACCACCAAGATATAATTTTACAAAAATATGAGGGTCAAAGCTCTGTAAAGGTAATCCGTCAAGGAAAAATCGGTTGAAAATGCTAACCTAAGCATGGATGTTTAAAATATTTACTAATATGCCCCAGGTAACATCTGAGCTGTGGTTCGACATGTTCACATGGTGAAAGTATGGCAGCAAGTAACTTGCATGACTTCTTGCCATAGTTTCACCATGTGAACAAGTCGAACCACAGCTCAGAACCATATGAGACAATAAAATCGCGTTAACGTTGTAGCTAAGTGATAATCAACCAGCGGCCCGCCGGCCGCATGCGGCCCTCTAGCGTTTTTTATACGGCCCGAAGGCTAACTAAAGGGCCCTGTAATTGTTAAATTTCACATGTTTTTCAAATTATTTGATAATGTACCGATGTGTTTGAGACGTGTTTGTGCGTGAAGCAGACAATTCAATGACTTTAATTTTGAAATTATATTGACATTTTTAAGAACTCTGATTAAAAAGCAGGCATTATTAACTTTTAATGATAAATTGTTAAAGTTAATGAACAAATACTTATTATAAACATAATCAATATTTATTTACTACATTGCAACGACTCATTTACTAATCACAAGGAAATTTCAGGTCCGGATTAACAAAAAAAAAAAATAATAATTGTGACATTGAAACAACACCCTGTTTATTGAAATTTTTAAAATTCGTTAGCATATTTGAAAAAAGAACAAAAACAAAGTTTAGTTGCTCGCTTCAGTTTTTGCGCAGACGATTTAATGACATTAATTTTGAAATTATATCGAAATTTTTGTTTTGAAAGTTCGAGTATCGAGTTCGAGTTCTTAAAAATTGTGAAATAATTTCAAAATTAAAGTTCACCTTGTATTGTAAAGTACTTCACCTTGATTGCGGCCTGTAACGGTCCACCCGTTATATTATCATTTTTAGCGCTGTAATTATTTTTAAAAAAATAATTATTTTCTCTTGACCTCCCATTTAAATTCTTTAATTTATCGTAAAGGACTTCTCATGTGACGTCACACTGTACGGAACATAGTTGTTGAACCGTTCCTTGTCGTTTAATTCGTGTTCCGTGAGAGTTTGACGTTTTCCTCGCTGACTGTGGGAGGAATGAGAGGCACTTGGCCGGTGGCTGCGAGGTTGACAGGTTGGTGTTGGTGGTTAGTACCATAGCCACCTTTACTTTACAAGCCATGAAGTTGAAACTTGGCAACATCTAAGCGTAGACCGGTTAATTCTGACAGTTCTCATTTATTTTTAAATGTTTTTAAATAATATTCACTGTATTTACAGAAAAACTCAAACATTTTACAATATTTCGTGCTCCAAATTATAAAGAATATTAAAAGGTATGTATTAAGATGATTTTAGTTCAATATAATATATTTTTATATAATATATTTTATAGTATAATATATTTTTATATAAACTTACGTGCATATAGAAATGCGTCCACTTAAAATTTTTGTCATTTTTGATGTCTTATATTTACTAAACCTGTTGGCCGATTCAAGTGATTTTTTTAATATGTTATAGCCTGATTCTTTAACAATACCGCTGTAATAATACTGTTGCTAAGCAGTTAATTTTTTATTGTATAACGGGCATTTATAAAATAGTGAAATTAAAACTCAACTATAGCCTCAGGTTTTCTTAACATTCTGTTTTTTATTCATTCGCTTATGTTGGATAATAAAAAAAAGTTAGCTACTTTAACAACTAGATAATATGTCTTTTATCAATACAGGGTGTTTCTAAATAAGTGCAACAAACTTTAAAGGGAAAGTAACAAAATTAAAAATTTTGACCCCTGTCAAAATTTCCAATGTATTTTAAATGTAATCATTTTTTTCGAATCTTGAAAAATCTAATAAGTAGGTATTTTTGAAAAATTTAAACGCAGAATGAAAGATTACTTTATCACCGAGGGCCGAAAGTCCCTTAGAATGAATATTCCATAGGGTGATGCGAACTTTGAAAAAAAAAAGACAGTTTAATTCGTACACCCGGTATATATACAATGAAAATTTACTCATTTAGCAACAATATTATTACAGGGGTATTGTTAAAGAATCAGGCTATAACATATTAAAAAATCAATTTAAATCGGCCAACAGGTTCGGGAAATACGAGACATCAAAAATGACCAAATTTTTGAGTGGGCTGATTTCTATGCACGCAAGTTTATATAAATTTCTTTAAGTTTGGTATTTTACATACGGCATACCTACTTATAATTTTGTTTTTGTAGATGCCAAGCCGTTATGCTGTGTGCCAGAGTGCAAAAGCAATTACGATAGCAGTCTTAAAAAGAATGAACAACCAGAAAGCACTTTTTTATTTCCAAAGGATCCAAAGCTGCGAGAACTTTGGTTACAGTGTATCCACAGGAAAAATTTTGTTATTGGAACATCAGCGGTAGTATGTGCCAAACATTTTTATTCTGATGACATCGAGAGAGTTAGAGAATGGGTAGATAAGGAAGGCAACAAACATGTAGAGAAATTAACGAATCCTAAGTTAAAACTTTCTGCAGTTCCTCGCATTTTTTTAATTCAGGATGTTTCTAAATAAGTGCTAAAAACTTTAAAGGGAAAGGAACAAAATGCAAAATTTTGACGCCTGTCAAAATTTTCAGTGTATTTTAAATGCAACCATTTTTTCGAATTCTGAGAAAACTAATAAGTATTTTTGAAAAATTTAAACGCTGAATGAAAGATTACTTTATTACCGAGGGCCGAAAGTCCCTTAGAATGAATGAAAGGTTGTTTTTGAATGACATATTTGAAACTAAAAATCACACTAAATTTTCTTAATTTTTCGCCCCTGTAACTTATTAAAATAAACAGAAGTTTTCAGGGACTTTCGGCCCTCGGTCCTAACGTAATCTTTCATTCTGCGTTTAAATTTTTGAAAAATACTCATTAGTTTTCTTAGGATTCGAAAAAAATTAATCCCATGTATATTCTTGTTATTGGTTTTTTTTTGTATAATAAACGTTACTTACAAGGAAGTGCTTTTAATTTTATTTTGTACAAACTTCTAATTAATAATATTTTCTTGTTCGACTCAAAAAATACTATAAATTTTACCAGAATTTCTACTTTAAAATTGTGTTTTCAAAAGCGGTAGTCCGAAAGTCGGACTACGCACGTCATCAATTGCGATGTTGCCTTTTTCTCTTCATGGCTTGTAAAGTAAAGGTGGCTATGTTAGTACCGTAAATGGCGGTTAATTTCTTCGAAATTAATTTTTATTTCAACTAAGTTTGGAAGTATAGTAAAAAGTTACCACCACTTGTTTCCTGGAGTACGGGTTTCCTGGAGTAAGGATGGGAGTACCATCAGTGGAAGAGGAATAAAAAATTAACCGGTAAATCGTTTTTTCTACTAATGTTTTTTAGTTAACCTTGAATATATGAAATAGTTGGTTCATTGTTAAATGTTCTTAGCCAGTCCCTTAGGTGAAGGATGTAGATTATTTCGATCTTTATATTATCTTTATATCGATCTTTATATTAATGGGGTTTTTGGTTTTACATAACCAAACATTTTTGAAGTCCTCAAATTAATATTGGAAATAATTACCATTTCTCTGTACGTTTTAAACCGATTGAACATCCAATATATCTATAAATTTTCATGTCCAATATATCTATAAATTGTCATGTAACTATCTTTGTCTGGTTCAATACCATTTCATTAAGGTATATAAAATGTATGTAGATGGCTATTACTATCTTAATCTCATGTTATTTCAGATAAGTCATATTTTATATTCCTATTTCAAATGCAATGCCATTATTTGTTCATGTTTTCAAACTCAAAATAGTTCAAGGTTACCTGAGATTAGTTTTTGTTCCATTTTTAATGGTTGTTTTTTTATGTTATTGCTTCTAAAAAGTTTTCCTCGATTATTTCTTCTTCTCTTTACTTTTGTTTACCGGTTTATATGAGAAATCAAACGAAGTATATGTTTTTAGCCATTTGGAAGAAAACTAACCCTCATGTGATGTCGTACCCACCTTGACGACCTAGGGAAGCCACCTTGACCTTATTGCAGCTACCGCCAAGTCAAACTGGGAGTATGTTTTGGGAACAAGCTTTTTGGGGGACATTCCAGCTCCTTTTCGTCCTGCCACCTGGGCCTACGGGGGGGCATGGAGGTGCATCATAGTGATGCTCATTTTCTAGGATGCAACCGCAACCTCGTTTGGGAACATTTAGTGAGGAGTTTTAGTAACTATTGGTTTTTTTTTATATTTCAGACTATCTGTTAAATACACTATGTTTTTTTTCCAGATTTAGGTTACCTCTGTTTTTTTTTGACATATGTATTTGTATATTAGATTATTTGGTTCCCAAACTTTGTATCTACGGTAACTTCTTGTGCACAGGAATAAGCCTAGAGAAAATTAGGTTTTTAATACTTTATTATTGCTTTGATATTGGTTTATGTAATTCGGGTAAATTTATTTTGTAACATTACTTGCTTGTTTCCCAAATATTGTATTTATTCGCTTTATTTCGTTTGTTCGGTTACTTCGTCGTTACTTTATTTCATTGCATTTGCTCGGTTAATTTAGGTCATTTTGTCGGTATTTTTCTTAACTTCACTTCTATAACGTTTATTCATTTGTATATTTAATTTTGCTTTATTCAGTATTGTATTTTCTCTTAGTGAGGCTTGGGCCTATTTATTTGTATTATTTTCATCTTCGTCGGTTTCCTTTAGTTGTACGTAGCAGGCGTACTATAACCATTTGGTAGAAGACTTATGTAATTTTGTACCCTATATGTTAGTAAGAGGTACTTATATTTAAGTTTGTAACAGATAACATTATTGTTGTTATCTTTAAAATATATATATCTTCTTGTATAACTTATGTCATTTTAGAGTCACAGCATAATATGAACTTGCTTAACTCAGAGATTGTTAAAAATCTGGTAGTTATTTTTAATAAATATGTTTATTTATTTTGTATATCATTTATTTTTATTATTCCTTTATGTTCATTATTACAGGTTTGATATATTTAATATCTGACAGCAGTATAAGATACCTGGGAGAATGATCGAAGATCATTTTCATGGCGCCCATGATTTGTTAGATTTATTTATCTTGTTCGTCTTTAGAAATTATTCATCTTCATTCCTCTTCAGTACATTATTCTTATTTTATTATTTCATATTTTAGTCATTATTACTATCTACATAGAGCTACTGTTCTTCGACAGGCATGCAAACGAGCCGTATCCATCCTTGAGTGTCAAGTTGCTCTCTTGCATCTATAGCTAGCCAACTCTATTCAGTTTGCCTCTGTCTCTTCCCACGTCTACTTATTATCCCTTCTAATTCCCCTTTCTTCAGTACTACTGCAAAGTAGTATTTTTTATTTTTCCTACTTCGGCTCAACCGCTGAAGTCCCTTCATTTTTATTTTCATAAGAGGCCCCAACTAGTTACCTTAGTCTTTTCTTTTCTTCTTTTTTTTTCCTTACTTCTGTTGGAGTATATCTTTCTTTTTACTTTCACTCCAACAGAAGTTTTCTTATTTTTGTTACACTGGCTGCCCAATGCGTGGTGCCAACCGTTTATGGTTCTAAGACAGTAGTTCTTTTAGTTCAATTTTCTTTTATTGGAATTTTCTGTTTTATTAACTTTTTGATATCTTTGTATACATGTTACTTCTGATTTATTTTTGGTCTTTAAAACTTTACGAATACTAAACAGGTAGACTTATGCTGCTTTTGGTTTTGATTAGTTTATTTCGATACCTCATTTTTAGTTTTAGTGGTACAGCTCATATGTTAGTTTGGATTTTGTATTTTTATTGGAAACTTATTTATGTATTTAGATTGAGTATACATAACTGACATTATGTTCTATTAGTTAAATTTTTATTCCTTCTACCAATGGTAGTACGTTTGCGCGTACAATTAATCGTTGAATATATGCATACATTTTTTTCTAGTATGGTTATATTTTATACATAACTAGAAATCATTTTCAGTATTTAGGTATTTTATTTACGCTATTGATTTGATTATTTATATATTTTGCTGGCATTTTGATTTGTTGGTGTGTCGCTAATATTTTCTCCATATGTATCTTTGTCTTACAAACTTTAGATTATATTTTATATTTGTTATTTTTGATATTTGGGTTGTTTGGTAAGACAGGCACACACCACAAAGCAATATCAGTCCAGACATTAGTTTCTATACATGATACGTTGAATTCGCATGGTTCGGATGGTTACAGATGGTCATCCAAACTATTTTTCTTTAATTGGTAGTGTTAAATATAACAATTATAATTATTGTATAGTAAAGTAGTTCCATTATCCATCTCAGTTTCTAGTTTTATTATTGTTGATAATAATATTATATCAATGTGGGTACCATAATATAATGCTCATAGAAATCAGATACTTTAGGTTGAGATTCAAATATAAATTCTTTATTAGTTAGGAAACATTGATTCTATTTTTCTATTAAGTTATAGAACAATCTTCAGAAGAAGATTACCTTAACAGTGTTGTTCAAGCTAATCTCTTCTTCTGTTTGTCTTTAGCTTAACTCAATCTTTAGTATGGTTAGAAATTTTAGTCTAATTTTTTTTTCCATCTGATAATGCAGGTACCTACATACATTGCTTGATTTCATCTTTGGCTTTGTTGTTGATGACTTGATTTATGAATTTATTACTTATTGGTTTAAATATTATGTAGTACTTTATGTATGAGTTTATTTTTTTTTGGTATTATACATGATGCATTTTAATTATTAGTATGAGTCAATATTGTTGATTGCTGATCCTGTCAGTAGGATTACACAATTAATAATAACTTCACTTGTATTTTTGTTTAGTTTTTGCACACCTAACCCCCTAAGTTAGTAGGGTTGTTGAATTATTATATATTTATATACTTATTTGGACAGGTAAGCTCATACAAGTACTCTTGTTTAATATGGATATTATTATGGAACTGTATGTTATGCACTACTTATTTCAGGTTATGTGTTATATTATTTGGAATATTTGATTACTTACTAATTTTTTTTGATCATATTTATATCTTATTATTGAATTTGCCATATTGGAAAGATGTGGTTTTTAATTTGTTATTGGGTTACTCTATTAACATTATTTGTCTCCAATATCTTAAACACTTTATAATAATTTATATCCTTCTATCCTACACAGTATGATTCTGGAATTAGTTTGGAATTTTGATGTAAGTATGTATGAATTTTTGAGTCTTTCATATTTCTTCTTAGAAACCACTTAGTCTGTTGATGCTCAAAGTTGGTGAATACGTGGGTTCGAAGTTCAGCAAGGCGCCATTGCTATCCGATTTCGCAATCTATGTCTTTCATTGCAGAGTAGACAGATGTTTATCTATCATAATATTTCTGGTCAGGAAATGCCTGCAGCATGTCCTAACTATTCTTGTCTAATTAGTCCAATTATTCCAGTTACATATTTACAATTTGATAGGGAAGTATTTAGTTTATATTTTATCTCGTACTTCATAGTATGTTTGTTGTTGACTATCCCTATACGCAGTAGGTTTGTTAAGTCAGTATTTGGAGTGTTTAGACAAATGAGTTGTTCATCAGAGTATATTCCCACTTCTTTCCTTAGGCATTAGTTGTTATTCAGATTCTAGAATATTTCCTGAATAATTCTATGTACCTATATGAGAACGCATGAATCTGCAGTTTTAATTAAAATTGGTTGCCCGTTCTCGTCAATTTTTTTTTCCTATCACTTATCATATTTTTTTTTTTTTTTTTTTTCTTCCTATTATTTATCATAGTGCCATAGACCTTGTAAGTTCACTATTCATTCTGTTTTCTTTCTTACTTATTCTTATATTAGTACCTTATCTGTGTCTGGTTATTCTCATACATCTGTTGTAGCAACATGCTATAGTTCGCGAATACCAGCATGAATTAAGTTATGTATTTTCTAGAATACTTTAGTCAATACACTTTAGGTATTTATCTTACCTTTGATTTAGTTTGGTTACATCTCTGTTACTTAGTCTGTTAGTAATTTTTTTTCTGACTTATTTTGGATTACTTAGTTCAGATAGGTTCATATTACCGGATGAGGGTGTATGTAGACCTAATTTATTTATTTTGTTCAGTATTAGTTACCATTGGATCCAATAATTTAGTTTATTTAGTATTAGTAAGAATTGGTCCATAAATTTGCCTGATCGTTCTTCTTTGGATATACTCCTATATAAATCTGGTGTCCATTGATAGTCCGATTCTGGATAAGTGTCAGATTCTTCATTTATTTTGTGTATTTAGTTGGATAGGTTCGTATTACCGGATGTGGGTGTACGTAGACCTGATCTGTTATGTGGTTTAGTATTGGTGTGAATTGGTCCATAAATTTGCCTGGTCGTTCTTCTTTGGATATGCCTTTTATGAATCTGGTGTCCACTGATAGTTCGACTTTGGATTAAGTGTCCGATTCCACATTTAATTTGGTTATTGAGTTTTGGATTCCTTTGGTATGTTTATTATTGGTATTATTTGACATTAGTGAGAATTGTTCCATAAATCTTCCTGATTGTTCTTCTCTGGATATACTATTATGAATCTGGTGTCCATTGTTAGTTCAGTTTTGGATAAAGTGTTCAATTCTTTACCTATTTTAGTTACTGATTTTTTTTATTCACATTTACTTTTTTTTGGTACATTTACTTTTGATATGGTTCGAATTGGCTCACACCTTTTCCTGGTTGTTCCGTTCTTGGATATACCCTTTATAAATCTGATGTCCATGGATAGTTCAATTTTGGTTTTAGTGCCCAATTCGACACTCAGTTATTATTATGAACTTAAGTACAATATTTAGTTTTGTTTTGACTTTTGAGCAATATATGTTAATATTTGGTAGCAGAGAGTAACATAGTAACATTTTAGTATGAGTTTGAGTCATGTATTGATTTATTTTTCCTTGACCATTAGTTTATATTTAGAAGTAATCTTGCGAATCAACGTGGATTGTTAGACTATTGTAAATTTAGTTGTTAATATTTTGAAGTTTAAAAAAAAAAAATTTTTTTTGGTTAAAAAATTTTTTTTTCCCGAGTAGGAGGGGATTGTAACGGTCCACCCGTTATATTATCATTTTTAGCGCTGTAATTATTTTTAAAAAAATAATTATTTTCTCTTGACCTCCCATTTAAATTCTTTAATTTATCGTAAAGGACTTCTCATGTGACGTCACACTGTACGGAACATAGTTGTTGAACCGTTCCTTGTCGTTTAATTCGTGTTCCGTGAGAGTTTGACGTTTTCCTCGCTGACTGTGGGAGGAATGAGAGGCACTTGGCCGGTGGCTGCGAGGTTGACAGGTTGGTGTTGGTGGTTAGTACCGTAAATGGCGGTTAATTTCTTCGAAATTAATTTTTATTTCAACTAAGTTTGGAAGTATAGTAAAAAGTTACCACCACTTGTTTCCTGGAGTACGGGTTTCCTGGAGTAAGGATGGGAGTACCATCAGTGGAAGAGGAATAAAAAATTAACCGGTAAATCGTTTTTTCTACTAATGTTTTTTAGTTAACCTTGAATATATGAAATAGTTGGTTCATTGTTAAATGTTCTTAGCCAGTCCCTTAGGTGAAGGATGTAGATTATTTCGATCTTTATATTATCTTTATATCGATCTTTATATTAATGGGGTTTTTGGTTTTACATAACCAAACATTTTTGAAGTCCTCAAATTAATATTGGAAATAATTACCATTTCTCTGTACGTTTTAAACCGATTGAACATCCAATATATCTATAAATTTTCATGTCCAATATATCTATAAATTGTCATGTAACTATCTTTGTCTGGTTCAATACCATTTCATTAAGGTATATAAAATGTATGTAGATGGCTATTACTATCTTAATCTCATGTTATTTCAGATAAGTCATATTTTATATTCCTATTTCAAATGCAATGCCATTCTTTGTTCATGTTTTCAAACTCAAAATAGTTCAAGGTTACCTGAGATTAGTTTTTGTTCCATTTTTAATGGTTGTTTTTTTATGTTATTGCTTCTAAAAGTTTTCCTCGATTATTTCTTCTTCTCTTTACTTTTGTTTACCGGTTTATATGAGAAATCAAACGAAGTATATGTTTTTAGCCATTTGGAAGAAAACTAACCCTCATGTGATGTCGTACCCACCTTGGCTACCTAGGGAAGCCACCTTGACCTTATTGCAGCTACCGCCAAGTCAAACTGGGAGTATGTTTTGGGAACAAGCTTTTTGGGGGACATTCCAGCTCCTTTTCGTCCTGCCACCTGGGCCTACGGGGGGGCATGGAGGTGCATCATAGTGATGCTCATTTTCTAGGATGCAACCGCAACCTCGTTTGGGAACATTTAGTGAGGAGTTTTAGTAACTATTCGTTTTTTTTATATTTCAGACTATCTGTTAAATACACTATGTTTTTTTTCCAGATTTAGGTTACCTCTGTTTTTTTTTGACATATGTATTTGTATATTAGATTATTTGGTTCCCAAACTTTGTATCTACGGTAACTTCTTGTGCACAGGAATAAGCCTAGAGAAAATTAGGTTTTTAATACTTTATTATTGCTTTGATATTGGTTTATGTAATTCGGGTAAATTTATTTTGTAACATTACTTGCTTGTTTCCCAAATATTGTATTTATTCGCTTTATTTCGTTTGTTCGGTTACTTCGTCGTTACTTTATTTCATTGCATTTGCTCGGTTAATTTAGGTCATTTTGTCGGTATTTTTCTTAACTTCACTTCTATAACGTTTATTCATTTGTATATTTAATTTTGCTTTATTCAGTATTGTATTTTCTCTTAGTGAGGCTTGGGCCTATTTATTTGTATTATTTTCATCTTCGTCGGTTTCCTTTAGTTGTACGTAGCAGGCGTACTATAACCATTTGGTAGAAGACTTATGTAATTTTGTACCCTATATGTTAGTAAGAGGTACTTATATTTAAGTTTGTAACAGATAACATTATTGTTGTTATCTTTAAAATATATATATCTTCTTGTATAACTTATGTCATTTTAGAGTCACAGCATAATATGAACTTGCTTAACTCAGAGATTGTTAAAAATCTGGTAGTTATTTTTAATAAATATGTTTATTTATTTTGTATATCATTTATTTTTATTATTCCTTTATGTTCATTATTACAGGTTTGATATATTTAATATCTGACAGCAGTATAAGATACCTGGGAGAATGATCGAAGATCATTTTCATGGCGCCCATGATTTGTTAGATTTATTTATCTTGTTCGTCTTTAGAAATTATTCATCTTCATTCCTCTTCAGTACATTATTCTTATTTTATTATTTCATATTTTAGTCATTACTACTATCTACATAGAGCTACTGTTCTTCGACAGGCATGCAAACGAGCCGTATCCATCCTTGAGTGTCAAGTTGCTCTCTTGCATCTATAGCTAGCCAACTCTATTCAGTTTGCCTCTGTCTCTTCCCACGTCTACTTATTATCCCTTCTAATTCCCCTTTCTTCAGTACTACTGCAAAGTAGTATTTTTTATTTTTCCTACTTCGGCTCAACCGCTGAAGTCCCTTCATTTTTATTTTCATAAGAGGCCCCAACTAGTTACCTTAGTCTTTTCTTTTCTTCTTTTTTTTCCTTACTTCTGTTGGAGTATATCTTTCTTTTTACTTTCACTCCAACAGAAGTTTTCTTATTTTTGTTACAGGCCCGCAAGCTGTTGCAATGGCTACTATGTGGCCCAGAAAAGAAAAAGGTTGAGTATAGCTGTTGTAGTTCCTTTTAGCTCTCTTATTTTGAACATAATCAATAGCCTAATATAAACATGATACTTAAACTAGACATGACACAAGAAAACAGTTTCAAATCTAGGGTTCTTTATAATTTGAAGTATTTACTAAACAGTATGCATTCCCAAAAGTATTTAAAATACGGCCCTCACAATAATTTTTATAGTCAGCAGATTTTTCCAACTATCGAATTTCCCAACCGATAATTGAAAATTCAGCACATTAATCTTAGAATCGGGTAGTGAAGTGCGAGTGCTTTCCAAGCAATACGAAGCAACCAAGTGGAGGCAACACGAGGCAAGTAAAAGGATGGCTTGGCATGGCATGGCGGGCGGAAACCGGCTTATGGGTAGGAGCTAGTTAATTACAAATAACTCGATTTAAGCGAATGGGTTAAATGTGCGCGGTTAATCTATTGAAATTAGTAAGCAGCGTACCTCAGCAAACGTTGACTTACTTCCAAAGGCGGGGAATTCAATATATTGACACAGGGAACCTTAAGGAATTTGCATCAGTATCGTATTTTTTTTTTTCATTGTCCCACATTAATACAAAAAGAAAAGTGCGATGCGAATATCAAAAATCAAATGTTTTACCAAAAAATTGCGAAAACAAAGTTTTCAACGAGTAGGAATATTGTAGTATAAATTTTGACAGGGAAAAACATCGTCTCAAGTTAATTTTTGGATTAAACTTTTTATGTTTTAAACAATAATCTTAAACAATCTATGTTATTTAATGCATTGCTTATTGTTCAGATTAGAGTAAATTTATTTATGGTGCATTCCATGTCAAATCACTCAGGTAAAAACTTTTGGATCTCCGATTTTTCTGAAACTTGCTGTATAGCTTCTGCGGGACGTAAAAATGATATATTTAAGGTCAAAAAATCTTCTTCTTCTTTTTTTCTCAAAATGTTATTTTATGCGATTTTACAGTGATTTGCTGTTTATTTAAACAAATTTGCATTTTCTATCGTAAAGTATCAATGGAACAAATAATATTTTAATAGAAGGGACTGAAAAATGTCATTATAATATGGCACTACAACAAGTTATCTTGATTCAAATCAAGTTTTTCATCACATTTTATAGTGTAGAAAAGGTTACAATACCGTTTTTACATTTTCCTCCAATCCCAAAATACGTCATAATCGATTTGGCTGAAAATTTGCCCACAGATAGCCAAAATATAGGACTTTAAGTGGTTAGAAGGATTTGAATTATATTACCATACCAAAAAAGTTACATGCAATAATTTCAGACTCAAAAGTATATTAGTCCAGTAGAGTCGATTTAACCTTGCATGTCGAGCTGCCAAAATTTTATTTTTATAATCTTTAGAGGGGTCAATAGTAGCCTAAATTTAAAATCGCTAAAAAATTCCTTCGTTACGTTAGCCGCCATCTTGATTTTAAAGGAGAACAGTTTTTGCTCAATATCTCCGCCATTTTAAGTTTTAGACGAAAACGGTAGGAAATGAAATTGTTCCAAATAAATCGTATTTACAATTATTACAATTTTTTTTTAACAATTTTTGTCGTGAGGTCGATATTTTCCGAGTTAATTGTAGTTACAGTAGACGCCTATATTTTTGACAGATATTGCATGTAACTTTTTTGGTATTGTAATATAATTCACATCCTTCTAATCACTTAAAGTTCTGTGTTTTGGCTATCTGTGGGCAAAATTTCAGTCAAATCGATTATGGTATATTTTGGGAATGGAGGAATGGAGGTTTTTTAACGTTTTCTATACTATAAAATTTGATCAAAAACATGTTTTGAATCAAAATAACTTGTTATAATGCCATATAATGACATTTTTGAGACCCTTCTATTGAAATATTGTGTTTCCATTGATACTTTACGATAGAAAATGCAAATTTGTTTAAGTAAATACCAAATCACTGTAAAATCGCTTAAAATAACATTTTGAGAAAAGAAGAAGAAGAAGAAGAAACAATTCGACCTTAAATGTTTTGTTTCTACATCCAGATGCTATGTACCAATTTTCAGTCAAATCGGAGATCCAAAGGTTTTTTTGATCCAAAATTGAGTGATTTGAAATGGAATCACCCTTATACTTTTCAGGACGTGTTTGCTCCAACATTAAAATATCTTACTATAAAATATATTTGTTGAAAATTTCCACGTACTTAAATACTTAAATAATAATTAGAATACAAAAAGTAAGCTATTAAGTATTTATTTATATAAGTGAATTTACCCAACATCAGTAACGTTCTCTAACTAATAATAGACCAATTTGTCTCCGTGACCGTGGAACAAAAATTACAAAAAATCTCGGTAGGCATGGTTTCCTGTCATCAAAATATAGTAGCTGAACAAGAGGATGATATGACAAGACAAATTAATCAGATCTACATCCTATACTCCGAGTATAAACAAGAAAATATTTTCCATCCTTTATCCTTCCTCCTACTAAACCTACATCTCCAGGAAACAACCTGCAGCGAACTGAAAACCGGTGGAGAAAACCAGCTGAAAAAACTCATAAACCAAAATGTGAGACACCGTGCTGAACCTTGTATGAACATACAAGAAATGGTCTCAAACGGTATCCTCCGGATACCAGGCGCTCTTGGGTTGTAAGAAACCGTACTAGCTCAAGCGGAGCTCAAGTGAACATTGATTTCCTCGCTGTCTTTGAGAACATAAGGGAACCAGTAATAATACTAAAAGCAAAACTTGATGTTCAGGCTAGCCAGTGAAACATCTCTGAAAAAGATATAACATATCCTGGTGTTCAATTTTCACATGTCAAAAATAGTATCATATTTTTTACTGTGTTTAATCTCTTATTAAAACCCTTAACTTTAAATAAATCTGAAGCCAGCCCTGTTCAATACCATTTCATCCCCTCCTAATTTTACCCTCACCCTTACAGACAGACAATATTTGGACAATTTGGGATTGAGAATCCCACTCTTCTCCTACACCCGCCAAAGGGTGAGTCTCTCTCTCATCAGCCGTTCGACGGTCAACAAGAACCACTTACACGTGAGGGTGCAATCTCTTCGCTACGATCTTTCGACGTATAAAGTCGGTACCGCTCATCTCTTGTTGACGGCCAGCCTTGCTTTTGGGCTGTTTCGTTTCGAACAATAGCAATACGTGCACGAACAGTAATTCGGGACTGACGCCATACACGATTTCGTAACAGTCAAAACGCGAGGCACGTCGTACGGAAACAGTCATCTTGTATGTGACCGGATTCAGTGTTCCTGACAAGATTTTACTACTTAGTAAGACTTTATGATACATATGAATATTGTCTGTATAAAACCTTTAAACTCCCACTTGAACTAGCAATCCCTAACTACAGTCCACACCCTCTGAAAGTATATTCATACTCTCACATATGTACATATTTCGTACACCTGAAATGCCCTGAAAACAAATTGGAGGTCAAAATGAGGAGAGCAAGTGATGCGGCTCGGAACCAGTTACAGACGAAGGAAGCGTCTGAAATCTGGCAAACCCTATGAGAAAGCTCTAGAAGAGGTAATACAAACAAAAAAACCTCGGAATGATAAATAGAAAGATAAAAAAGGGGATAAACCCTCTTCTACAAAAACCCTTGGGAAAAGTATGTGCATGAAAACACCCTTGGAGGTGCCCAAATGAAACAACTCCGAACCGAGGAGATGAATGACAAAGTTTTAAATAATTTAAATAATAATTTAAATCGGCCAGAATACCCTGAGTACGCAGTATAGCTTAAAGATAATGGTAATCGTATGAGGCTGCAGGTAGCCGTACTATGGCTGTTCACAATAGGCCAGGATGGCTTCAGGTATTATATGTTAACAATACACGCTCCAAATATCTAACTGAGGCGACTGAAAGACTGACTCAATATATGGGAAGAAGCAAAGCTTAAGGCGATCGAAGGAATTGATCGGCCTAAAACTCAGATATGTACTGCATACACACCTATTAAAAAAAAATATACCTGAATGTCTGCCGAAAAAATTTTCAACAGATTAAGAAAGATGAATTCAGATCCAGGACTAAAATGTACTGCACTGAAATCTGGTCCATGCATCCTAGACTTTCTAAATACACGATCCATCTATAAAGGCTTTGAAGAAATTAAAGTTTAGGCCCTTCTTTGGCTTTGGTAAGATCATCTTCAATCCAAGGGATGCCAGGAGGAAGGAGAAAGCTTCTTCCTCGTAGCAATAAAGGCCAAATAATATGGAAGCAAGGTGAGTACATCCAAGCTTTCCGAAAAATTTAAGCGGGCCGCCAAAGGGAAAGGGGAATCATCCTGTACCTCACAAGGCCAGTAACGGCAATTAAAATCGAGTGGAGTAGCAACTGAAAATCTCAGTGAATAGCTGTATATAAAATTTTGTTACATTGAACGTTCATTTTATTAGCGTTCTCTATTTTTTCTACAAATACATACACAACATTCAAAAGCAATACTGTAATGTAAAGTAACAATTTCCTAAACTCACTCTCAACTATCGTGTATTACAGGTTATATTGACCTTCCAAAATGCATGGTGGCAATTGCCACCATTAGAGACGAAAGGGTTAAGTGTTCACTTTATTTATTTGGAGGTACTCTCTGCTGCTCCTATGTATTTCCTTTTTCAAAGTAAAGTTGTAAATAATCAACTACAATTTAGCCAATATATATATATATATATATATATATATATATATATATATATATATATATATATATATATATATATATATATATATATATATATTATTTTCCAACGCAAGTTGGATATTAGTTTCTGTTTTGGCCGTTTATTATTGCATGAGAATGCATGTATCTGAAATTTTTAACTAGATTTTTGCTTTTTGTATTAGTAAAACAATTTTATTTTAACAAACAAAGAACAAAGTAAGTTATCAATCGAAGTAGCACAGAAGACGACAATAAATATCCTTCCCATACCACCGGATTAACAACAGGTGAAATACTTTTATTGGTTTGTTTTGTTTTGTTTTTCGGTAGATGGCTCTAGTTCAACAGTGACATTTCTTTCTTTGCAATTCGGAAAAGCCCAAAGTGTGATGCCTGGGGAAATCGGAGAGAAGAGGATATGGGACTACTGATGAGGGGGAAAAGACCTCCGAAACCAGTATAGACTCTTCCTGCACTCTCCGATTTAACCAGAGCATTATTCAGCTGCTGCATTTTCGTATTGCAACGCAATTGAAAATGTTTATACAATTTTCTTTTAATTTGTTAACTAAAATCATTTATATAAATCGATAAACAACAAAATGATTAAATTAATATAGGAAGGGCTAATCCATTTCTACCCTATTTCTATCCCTAATCGTACACCGTATTAATCGTTTTCGTCTTCTTAACACTAACGCCCAATATAATGAGCGCGAACGGTAAATGTAGTGAACCGTCAAATGGCCTGTAAGAACTAAGAAGGTGGTTGAGATGCAGGGTCAAGAGTCTATGTGAACAACGAGTCCCGGCCCCCTATTAAACGGGCCCCTTTATTTTGCCTGCCCCCGGCTACAATTAGATATCTTTGTGCTATAATTCACGTGTAATCTCTGCCTGCTAGTGGATGTATGAGAGTATTAGAAGAGGCCAAAGGGATGGTTTTCAGAGGGTGACGGTGATTCCTAGCGTAAAGAGAGTTTTTATTTTGTCGTGAAGATTTCATTAAGATTATACTGAGTATTTTAAGAAATAAATAAACCTTAACACCTGTTGTTTAAAATGATATTTGATAAGATACCGCTCGTTGTCACCAAAAATTGACAGCGTTACAATTCATTATAAAATGCCCTATTTTTCAAGCTGTGGTTAATTGTTTTGTGCCATTTTGTAAAATATTGAACATGTTTTAGTAAAATAGAAAAAAAAGTTATTTTTTAATTCACTAAAGATTTACTGTTCTCTAGATTGTATATTTTTGAATTGTAAAATATCAGCATTTTTTATACAGGTTATAAGATACTTGTTTTTATTGGCTTATTGGATAGTACCATCTGGAATTTATCCCATTTATACAGGTGATTGATTAGTATCATCAAGCTCAGAGGATCCGCTATAGTAATAGGTAGAGAATATAAGTTAATAACAAAAATCGTAGCTAACTTTGAGCTTCACATTAAAAAATTAGTTAGAATATTACAGTGTGTTCAATAACATAGTGGCAGACCAAACTTATGTTTTTTTGTAAATAGAACATCCTGTATTTTATTTTATATTCGTAATCTTCTTAACTTCACCATCCCAAATATATAAAGGTCTGTTATATCATACAGGGTATTTACAAAATTATAACCAATTCTCTATGAAAATCGTAAAAAGTACAACTCCCTGTATGAATAAAAATAATCACAACAGCAATGGCCTATTGGTGCCATATTTTTTTGTTGATTGTGAAAATGTTTAAGAATTGTTGATGTTGCTAATTTTCTTTATATCGAATACAGGGTGAGTCAAAACACAAGTATATTATTTTCTCAGTAATTTTAAATGGGACACCCTGCATTTTATACCACCATCGAAAAGTACCATCACCGTACTTTAATTTTTGTATAATATTCATTATGTCTAAATTTAGTAGTTTTTGAATTATTTAATTTTAAATAGGAAATTATTAATTAGTTGTGTAAATTTTTCCAAATTTTAAGTAAGTCATGCCTAAATTGTCTAAAAATGATAGTTTAAAACTAGTAATTATCAATCCCGTACTCATAGAAATGTAGCAAACAAAGAAAGAAAAATAATTTATTAGCAATTTTTATATAAAAAAAAACACAGAGATGAGACATCTACGAGCTATAGCCGGAAAGACCAAATGGGATAGAATAAGAAATGAGGCAATAAGAGGGATAACTAAACAGGAACCGATAATGAATAAAATAATAAAGAGACAATTAAACTGGTATGGATATCTAATGAGAATGAAACCTAGTAGACTAACAAGGAAAGTTCAGGAAACAAGGAATATTACAAAAAAGAAAAAAGGCAGACCGAGGAAAAAATGGATACAGCAAATAGTAGAAGCAGAAAAAATTCAACAGAAAACGCTAGAAGAAATGAAACTAATAGCACAAGACAGAAAAGAATGGAAGATATGGGTGAATATGTAGCTAAACTTAACCTAAATCCGACACCTGAAAGGGTATAAGGAAGGGGAGAAAGAAAGAAAGGATATAAAAAAACACAAACACAAATACAACATTTTTGTATGTATTATAAAAATGTATGTATAATTAATGTATGTATAATTATTTTGTATGTATAATTAAAAACTACTTTTGTATGTAAATGTAACAGTGAAAAAATAAAGGTGGTAAAAAAGAGGAAACTTGAATATTCTGGGGCATATAATGGGAGGTAGCAGATACTGGATACTACAGTTAATACCAAACGGAAAGATCAAGGGAGAAGGGGAAATTGGTAGGAATAAATAGTCATGGTTCCGAACCCTTCGTCAATGGACCGGCTTATCAGTAGATGAATCGTTACATGCCACGAAAGATCAAAAACAAATCGGCAAATTGTCATGGAAGCTACCCACGCCTAAAATTTGGGCGAGGTACTCAAAGAAGAAGAAGTAGAAATCTCCCGTAATACCTTAAAAAAAGTGTAATGAATTCATGAATTCATTGGATTACAATTCATCCATGGCTTACTTTCAATTTGGAAAAATTTAGACACCTAATTAAAAATTATTATTAGGTACCTATAGCAAAATATAATTTTCTCAAAAATGAAAATATCTTAAAAACTAATAAATTTAGGTATAGGGAATATTATATAAAAACTAAAGTACGGTAGTGGTAATTTCCGACAATGACATAAAAACCCTGCATTTCCTGCAGTTCTATTTAAAATTAATAAGAAAATAATATACTGGCATTTTGACTCACCCTGTATTCTATATAAAGAAATTTAGCAAAATGAATAATTTTTGGAAGTTTTGATAATCTATAAAAAGTACGGTACTAATAATAGACTACTGCTGTTGTGCTTATGTTTATTTCTACATGGAGTTGAAGTTGTTATGATTTTCATAGAAAATTGGTTATAACTTAATATATATACCCTGTAAATACCCTGTATAACTAAACCTTTATATTTTTGTGATAGGGAAATTAAGGAAATTTTGAATATAAAATAAAATACAGGGTGTTTTATTTAAAAAAATGTAGAGTTTGGTCTTCCACTATGTTATCGACCACCCTGTAACAGTCTAACTAATATTGTAATGTGAAGCTTAAAGTTGGCTACAATTTTTTTTATTAACTTTTATTGCTATCTATTACTATAGCGGATCTACTAAGCTTTATCACACTAATCAATCACCCTGTATAACTATATTAAACAAATATGTTGGGCATCTTCTGTGTGCCTCCTCTAACACTGTTCACATTCCTCAGGGATATCATGTGTTCCCATTTTTCTTTTCCTTTCTTTAGCTTTTTTTAATTTTTTTTTATTTAATAAATTGTCAAAGTACTTTTGGTGTCCGTTTTCGTCTTTTTTCTATGCTTGGTTACTTAATATATCACTTTGTTGATTTTTCTGAATTTAGTTGCACAAATAAATTATTGTACATTTTAATTTTAGTGTATGGTAAAACTATTCCCGGTCATTTTTGGCGACTTTGTAATTTTGAGCAATATCCTAGTGATATGTGTCCCAATTATAAAAGGACTGTTTTGAATGTACTAGCTTCCATTTTGTTCTAGTATTTTTGTGTCCTCGATATACTTCCTGTCCACTTCTCTGGTCTTTAGCATCCACAACTTGATATTTTGTAAAATAATATTGGACAATTACTGCAAACTAGTATTTCTGCTAATAATTTTCCAGTAATCTGTCTTTCTTTGCCTTTATCCTTATGTAGGGTCGGCTTCCCCAAAAAACTTCTCGATAAGTTTCTATCTTATCGTGTCCTGCCTAAGCGTGTCCTCTAAGGTCTTACCTGGTTTTCCTTTCCTACTCCTTCAAGGAACCCGCTGATCAGCAATTATGCGTATTGGATAATTAATGTCTCGAAGTTTAACATGACCAAACCATCTTAACTTATGCTCTCTCGTTTTGGCGTACCTAAATTAGGCCACATGTAAACTTTCCTAATACACGAATTCTGTAATTTTATCCTTTTGTGTCACTCCACTCATCCATCTAAGCATTCTCATTTTGGCCACATATGTTCGTTGTTTCCTTTCTTCTTAACTACACAACGTTCAGTTCCGTACATCATAGCCTGTCTTATGTATGTTTTGTAAAATTTTCTTTTCAGCTTCATTGGAATTTTTCTGTTACACCACATTTCACACAATACTTCATCAGTCTAATTCTAATAATTCTACTGCATGCATCTCCATTTATATCCCTATTACCTGATAGTACTGATGCTATTACGGTTTACAAGCATTTCACTATTAAAAGATATTTTTTGTAGAATTCCATCTTCTCCGACGCCCCTGAGGGCCATAAGGAGCTTCGAGAAAGAAGAAGAAGAAGAGTTCCATCTTTAAGTGATCATTCCAAGTACTCTGTTTTTGTCCTACTAAGTTTTAAACCTTTTTCCTAAAAAGCTTGTCTCCACTATTCCAGTTTTTGGTCGCTTTGACTATTTCCTACTAACAATCATGATCACCATACACTAAGTACCGATCGTTGGTGCAATCCTGTCCTATGATATCAACGAAAACTTTTCGTTTATAAATTTGCAAAAGTCTGTGTGTTATTGCGTTGCCGCTCCTGCAATACTTAGAGCAGGTGTATCGATGGATTCTTATGTAGTTTTTTCTTCTGAATCCAAATCTGAAAACGGCATTTCGATATATCTAACCGTCTTCGAGATAATCGACCTCAAAATCTAAAATGGGACGTCACAATCCGGTTATTTCCTACCGACGCACTAAATGGTTGATTAGGAAGTAGGCTACTTTTTTAAGCTCGATTTGTTAAGCAAAGCATAATAGGCTACCTATTTACATTTGAGTTGACACTTCGTGAATGTCAAACTAAATTTTAAATTAAGTATTAATAAAACATTAATGACATTTGATAGTGAATTTAATTATTATATAAAATAAATAAGATGTTCAAAAATACAATTTGAGTATGGTTTAAAAGCAATAATTTATTAACAGCTTCAAAAAGGTATATACGAGTATGCGGCCTCCCCTTTATTATAAATGGACTGTTCCATTTGCTATGAAATTAACATATAGTCGGTTCGCTAAACTTGACAAAACTGGCTAGTGATTTTAGTAGGTAATATTTTTGTTTTTGCGAATTTTGCCAAAATTGACAAAATTACTAATTATTTAGTAATTATTAACTAATTAGTAATTATTTTTTGCAAAATTGGCAAAATTATTGACTAAAATCACTAACCAGTTTTGTCTGAGTTTAGCGAACCGACAGTATATGAAAGAATATTGTTTGGTATAAAGAATTATGGTCTGATATATGCAATTACATCTTTCTAATGGAAAAAAATATTTGAAGATTTTTCTCAAATTATGGATACCAGCAACATTTTCATTATAACTCTTTTATTTTTAATTTGTCGAAGAAAAGTTATTCTTATAAAAAGCTCTTCATGTTCTAAGATTTATGATGCAACCATCATATGTAAAATTTTATTAATTTTATACGAGGTATATAAAAAATATGAATTTCAATCAAGAGTAAAGTGCCTTTATAGTTCATAACATTTAAATTAGAATGATATAATTGCACATTAAAACATAATTATTAATTGTATACTACTTTTCATAATAGCAATTTTCCTTATTATGAATTAAAATACGTAAATAAACAAAGTTTCCGTTATGATAATGCTCGCGTTTTCAGCTTGTTTTTATATGCTAGCGCGTGTGGAATGTAAACGTCTCAAATAAAATGTATGTAAAGTAAGTTATCAATCGAAGTAACACAGAAAACGAAAATAAATATCGTTCCCATACCACCAGATTGACAAAAGGTGGAATACTTTCTTTGGTTAGAACCCCCCAAGATTTTCAAAAATTATAAATCATACAGGATGCCGAGGAAATTAAGATGAGAGAATTTTAAATAATTCTCAACTCATCTGCTCAGCGTGGTAAAAATTCTAACAAGAAAGGTTCCTTAGTACTCAACAAAAGAGTAAATGAATTAAAATGCATAAATATTTTCAGTTTCTTTGCAACACGAAAATGCAGCAACTGCATAATACTCTCGTTAAATCGGAGAGTGCAGGAAGAGTCTATACCGGTTTCGGAGGTTTTTTCGTCCTCATCAGTAGTCCCATATCCTCTTCTCTCCTATTTCCCCAGGCATCATACTTTGGGCCTTTCCGAATTGCAAAGAACGAAATGTCACGGATGTACTAGAGCCATCTACCGAAAAACAAAATAAGTTATCAATCGAAGTAGCACAGAAATCGACAATAAATATCGTTCCCATAGCACCAGATTGACAGCAAGTGAAATACTATTGTCGTTTTCTGTGCTACTTCGATTAATAACTTACTTTGTTTTTCGGTAGACGGCTCTAGTACATCGGTTACATTTCGTTCTTTGCAATTCGGAAAGGCCCAAAGTATGATGCCTGGGGAAATCGGAGAGAAGAGGATATGGGACTACTGATAAGGAGGAAAAAACCACCGAAACCGGTATAGACTCTTCCTGCACTCTCCGATTTTACCATGCAGCTACTGCATTTTCGTGTTGCAAAGAAATTGAAAATGTATATACAGTTTAATTCATTTACGCTTCTCTTGAGTACTAAGGAATCTTGCTTGTTGGAACTTTTACCACGCTGAGCAGATGGGTTGTGAATTATTTAAAATTCTCTCATCTTAATTTCCTCGGCATCCTGTATGATTTATAATTTTTGAAAACCTCGGGAGGTTGTAACCAAAGAAATTATTCCACCTGTTGTCAATCTGATGGTATGGGAACGATATTTATTGTCGTTTTCTGTGCTACCTCGATTGATAACTTACTTTGTTTTTCAGTAGATGGCTCTAGTACACCCGTGGCATTTCGTTCTTTGCAATTCGAAAAGGCCCAGAGTATGATGCCTGGGAAAATCGGAGAGAAGTGGATATGGGACTACTGATGAGGAGGAAAAACCTCCGAAACCGGTATAGATTCTTCTTGCACTCTTAGATTTAACCAGAGTATTATGAAGCTGCTACATTTTCGTGTTGAAAAGAAATTGAAAATGTTTATACATTTTAAATTGTATATAGTTGTAATCGCGTATTATCAAAACGCGCGTTAAGCGCCTGTCATGAGAACGGGGCCTAACTCACAAGTTGTTTTATTGTAAAGGAATAAGGGTCCATTCGCACTACAGCTACATACATCATTTAAATGACTTAAAACGCGCGTTATCCTGTGAACGGTCTCAAGTAAAGTGAATGTATATGTAATCGCGCGGTATCGAAACGCCCGTTAAGCGCCTCTCATGTGAATGGTCTCTAAGTCTTTTATTCACTATTTTTTACTTATTGACAATGTTTTCATATTTTTAAACAGTTAACCAGTAGAACAATTTAAGTAAACTAAGTTTTGTCCAATAACCAAATAAAAGTTCTTGGTAGCCAACAAACCAATTAATTGTATTAACAAATTTTGTAAGAATTGAAGAAACCAACATTTTTTTAATAGATTTTAATTTAAAAATCTTATTAAAAATTGCTAAAAATCAATAGAGACTTAACAGTATACTGTAAAGTCATAGACGTCCAAATTTGTGTATACTGTTTTGCAGAAATAAAGATGGTATGTTGTTGGGAGACAAGACAGAAAAATTGAATAGATGGGCAGAATACTTCGGAGAATTATTAAACGATAAAGCCCAAACAGAAACAGAAATGCAACAGCGAGGGCAAGAAATCGAACAACAACAAATACAAGAAGTGGAACCACAACAAACACAAGCACCGACAGAAAGGGAGATAATAACAGTAATAAAGGACCTAAAAAATAATAAAAGTGCCGGAGAAAGCGGAGTTCCAGCAGAGATATTAAAGGTAGGAGGAAATATACTGCAGCAAAAAATAGCTGGACTTATAAAGAAAATATGGGACAATGAAAAAATGCCGGAGCAATGGAACACAGCACTCATCTGCCCAATTCACAAGAAAGGTGATAAGACCATATGTGAAAATTACAGAGGAATCGCACTGTTAGAAGTGGTGTATAAAGTATTAGCAAAAATTATAAGAACTAGATTGAAAGCTTATGAATCAGAGATAATAGGAGAATACCAGGCTGGTTTCAGACAGGGAAGAGGAACAACCGATCAAATTTTTTTGCTAAAGTTATTGCAAAACAATAGTTATGAACAAAATCTAGGATTACATATGCTCTTTATCGATTTTAAACAGGCTTACGACTCAATCTCACGAAACGGGCTATACGAAGCAATGAGAGCACTAGGAATATCAGAGAAACTGATACGATTAGTTAAAATGACGTTAACCAACACAGTCAATAAAGTTATGATAGAAGGCAGTTTTTCAAATCAGTTTATCGTCAACAGGGGATTAAAACAAGGGGACCCCCTGTCAACAGACTAATTCAATCTAGTACTAGAAAATATAATTAGAGGAGCCAATATCCAGACAAGCGGCACGATTCTTACCAGAAGACAACAGTGTATAGGTTTTGCAGATGACTTGGTGTTTCTGACGCGTTCAAGGATAGAACTTCAAAAAATGTTCAAGCAATTTGAAGAAGAAGCAAAAAAATATGGCCTGACTATAAACCAAGGAAAATCCAAGTATATGGAAATGAGAGGAGAAAATGCTGAAGAAAATAAGTGGATTACTCTAAGGACAAATAAAAAAGATTATAAATTTGAGAAGGTAACTGAATTTGAGTACCTTGGAGTCACAGTTACAAATAGAGGAGATGAAGAGAGCGAGATAGATAAACGGTTGTTAAAAGGTAGCAAAGCAGTAGGTTCATTAAACGCAATGTTGAAGGCAAAAAACGTGTCCAGGGCAGCCAAGATCCGAGCGTATGAAGCAATAGTGAGACCAACGGTGCTGTTTGCATGTGAAACTTGGACAATGAACCAGAAAGTAGAAAAGAAGCTAGAGATTTGGGATAGAAAAATATTGAGAAAAGTTTTTAGTGGTATAAAGGAGGATAACGGGGAATGGCGCAGAAGAACAAACCAGGAGCTAATGGAGATGTATAAGAAACCTAAAATAACTCAGAAAATCAAGGCACAGAGAGTTAGATGGTTGGGCCATGTTTTACGAATGCCACAAGAAAGAAACGTCCCAAGAGTTTTATCAGCAGGAGAACAAGGGAAGAAAAGAAGAGGGAGACCACGAAGGAAGTGGTTTGATGCCGTCCGGACTGACCTAGAAGAAATGGGTACAAGAGACTGGAGAGGACAAGTACAGGACCGCAAAAAGTGGAAGAAATTAGTCAAGACTATCGAAGCCAAGGGCCTCTAAGGCCTGTAGGGCTGTTATATATATATATATATATATATATATATATATATATATATATATATATATATATATATCATACTTTGGGCCTTTCCGAATAGCAAAGAAAGAAATGTCACGGATGAACTAGAGCCATCTACCGAAAAACAAAATAAGTTATCAATCGAAGTAGCACAGAAATCGACAATAAATATCGTTCCCATAGCACCAGATTGACAACAGTTGGAATACTATTGTCGTTTTCTGTGCTACTTCGATTAATAACTTATTTTGTTTTTCGGTAGACGGCTCTAGTACATCCGTGACATTTCGTTCTTTGCAATTCGGAAAGGCCCAAAGCATGATGCCTGGGGAAATCGGAGAGAAGAGGATATGGGACTACTGATAAGGAGGAAAAAACCACCGAAACCGGTATAGACTCTTCCTGCACTCTCCGATTTAACCATGCAGCTGCTGCATTTTCGTGTTGCAAAGAAATGGAATATGTATATACATTTTAATTCATTTACGCTTCTCTTGAGTACTAAGGAATCTTTCTTGTTGGAACTTTTACCACGCTGAGCAGATGGGTTGTGAATTATTTAAAAGTCTCTCATCCTAATTTCCTCGGCATCCTGTATGATTTATAATTTTTGAAAATCTCGGGAGGTTGTAACCAAAGAAAGAATTCCACCTGTTGTCAATCTGGTGGTATGAGAACGATATTTATTGTCGATTTCTGTGCTACCTCGATTGATAACTTAATTTGTTTTTCGGTAGATGGCTCTAGTACATCCGTGACATTTCGTTCTTTGCAATTCGGAAAGGCCCAGAGTATGATGCCTGGGAAAATCGGAGAGAAGTGGATATGGGACTACTGATGAGGAGGAAAACCTCCGAAACCGGTATAGACTCTTCCTGCACGCTCCGATTTAACCAGAGTAATATGAAGCTGCTACATTTTCGTGTTGCAAAGAAATTGAAAATGTTTATACATTTTAAATTGTATGTAGTTGTAATCGCGTATTATCAAAACGCGCGTTAAGCGCCTGTCATGAGAACGGGGCCTAACTCACAAGTTGTTTTATTGTAAAGGAATAAGGGTCCGTTCGTACTACAGCTACATACATCATTTAAATGACTTAAAACGCGCGTTATCATGTGAACGGTCTCAAGTAAAGTGAATGTATATGTAATCGCGCGCTATCGAAACGCTCGTTAAGCGCCTCTCATGTGAATGGTCTCTAAGTCTTTTATTCACTATTTTTACCTATTGACAATGTTTTCATATTTTTAAACAGTTAACCATTAGAACAATTTAAGTAAACTAAGTTTTGTCCAATAACCAAATAAAAGTTCTTGGTAGCCAACAAACCAATTAATTGTAATAACAAATTTTGTAAGAATTGAAGAAACCAATATTTTTTTAATAGATTTTAATTTAAATATCCTATTAAAAATTGCTAAAAATCAATAGAGACTTAACAGTATACTGTAAAATCATAGACGTCCAAATTTGTGTATTTTTCCAATTATACCTATAATACGGTAAGCGTAACAGTTTTCTTGACACACATATCGAATTTTCGATCGAATAAAAAGAGGGTGACTTAAGATTTTCATCCTTTTTCCCTCTCCCTCCTCGATGATGACTCCTTAGGGGGAAGAAACGGAAACCCAGAAGGAAATTAATATCGTAAATATAAAGTTAGTGCATAAGTCATGCTAGTATGAATTTTTCTGAAATATTGGGGCAACAAATTATTAGATACACGTGGTCTCGCGGATTTATGTGACGCACTTTACGTTTTATTTATGTTCAATTTTATGTTTTATTTATGATCAGGTGGGATTTATATTTTTCTTCTCTTTATTGCTTCGCTTTATTTCGGATGATATTAACAGTAATTTAGTGTGGTACAAGAATTATTAATAGCAACGTTTAAGCTTTATTAAAACTGCTTTATTTAACGTTGGATTTAGACTATTAATGTCTTGACGAGATATTTTATAATCTTTAAATTTCTAAGCTTTTTATAATAACAATATGGGGTTTTATTTAAAGATATGTAGTCCAGGGCGCATCTGTTTTGAGATGGACGTTGAGAGGTGACTCAAATTTTTTTGCAGAAATTGCTTGAAAATAACTAAAATAATATTATTTGAGTTATCCCCCACTCAAAATGGTCCGGAACATTGTTTAAATAATCAAAATGTCAAAATATGAAGGAAAAATTCGATATTTTTATTGGTTTTTTGATTATAACTCTAAAATTATTCATTTCTGAGAAAAGTTTTACCGACATAAAAGTTGCGTAATTAAATTTCCTACAAAATCGACTTAACTAAAAATTTAAAAAATAGTCACCCTTGTTGCAAAATAGCAATAATTGCGAAAAAAAAAACATACAAAAACAAGTATTCGCCTTTTACGTTTTTCAACCATTTATGCTACACTTAGGACCTTCTTGTTTTATTCAAAAAAACTTTATGATATAGTAAAACAACACTTCTAATTTTATAAAGATCGGTTTAACAGATTTTGCAAAATAAATTTTGCAATCCAGCTTTCGCAAAAAAAATTAATTTTTTTTAAATGTTGCAGGACTAAAAATAAAGCAGATAGCAAGTTGAATTTTTTTTTTCGCTTATAGAAGTGTACCGTACCTTTCATTTTCAATTTGCAAAATTAAAATCGATTAATTACCACGGCGTCAGGAAATTTTTTAAATAAACATTAATTTTTGGTGCTACGCGCAGGACAGCGGTGTTCGATTCACACAAGTTGATTTCCACTAACATTTCTTCCAATCTTTATCTAATATATTATTTTCTTACTCTATATTTTGTTGTATTTTAATATTTTAATTCCACAAAAATCAAACTAATTTTATTATGGTTTGTGAAATATTGCTTAAACAATTGCATATGTTTAAAAATAATAAACTTTTATTCTCTAAGTTAAAATATATGAACAAAGAAAGTTTTTGCTAAAAAAGGGTTATTTCAAAGGATAGAGTATGTGTTTTTATTTTGCAATAAACAAATTTATTTATTTATATCGAAATGTAATAAAAATTAAAATGTATCAATCATTATCAAACGTCATTGGAATGACCAATCAGAGCAAACTATCCGCTGTCCTGCGCGTGACACCAATAATTAATGTTTATTTAAAAAAATTCCTGACGCCGTAGTAGTTAATTGATTTTAGTTTTGCAAATTGCAAACGAAAGGTACAGTACGTTTCTATAAGCAAGAAAAATTGAACTTGCTATCTGCTTTATTTTCACTCCTGTAATATTTTGAAAAAATGAAATTTTTTTGCCAAAGCTGGATTTCAAAATTTATTTTGCAAAATCTATTAAACCGATCTTAATGAAATTTACAGTATTGTTTTACCGTATCATAAAGTTTTTCTGGGTGAAACACGAAGGTTCCAAGTGTAGCATAAATGGTTGAAAAACGTAAAATGCGAATACTTGTTTTTGTATGGTTTTTTTCGCAATTATTGCTATTTTGCAACAAGGTTGACTATTTTTTAAATTCATAACCAATTCTATGTTGTAGAAAATTTAATTATGCAACTTTTATGTCAGTACAACGTTTCTCGGAAATGAATACTTTTAAAGTTATAATCAAAAAACGAAGAAAAAAATCGAATTTTTCCTTCATTTTTTGATATTTTGATTATTTAAACAATGTTCCGGACCTTTTTGAGAGGGAGGATAACTCAAATATTATTATTTGAGTTATTTTCAAGCAATTTCTGCAAAAAAATTTGAGTCACCTCTCAACGTCCAAATGTACTAATATTTTTACAGATGAGCCCTGGTCTAATACAGAAATAAATACGTTAAATATTTTAAAAATATTTTTATTAATACATTCCTTGCATTATATTCAACTGTGTCAGTGCATTCTCAAAATCATTAACAACAATTTACCTACAACATGACAACTGAGCAAGCCGGTACCCCGATGTATAAAAAAAATATCTCTTCAATTCATAGAGGCTGTGATTCTGACAATATAGACAATTATAAAACTATTAATAGAATTTTAAAATTTACAAAATTACTGATAATACAGTCGAACCCGCTTATGAGAGTACCGGTTATAGGAATATCCCGGTTTATGGAATATAAATTCGAGTTCCCGAAACGTTTCCATTTACTCCTTAATAAATTTATCCGTTCATTGGAATACGTATTCATAAAACAATACCGCTTATTAGAATAATATTTTTCAGATCGACGAATAAATTTTTACCTACAATTTCTACTTTTTACTTATTTTTACTCAATTTTTACTTACAATTCAATCGTTTACCGACGAATCCAGTCGTAAAATAATTTCCTTTGTCTAGAAGCTATACATATTGCCACCCAGATGTTATTAAAGTTTTAAGAAATAATTCGCCATCCTAATCGCTTGTAAAGTTATAAAACGTTTTCGGGATGGCCAAACCATTGTAAATTTTCAGGCATTGTAATTCAGAGGAACAAAAGTGACTAGTATTTTATGTAACAAAAAAACAAGCTACAATTACCGATTATTTTTCAAGACTAAATAAGTAATTTTCTTATTAACCCGCGAGTGGTCGCTATATGAGATTTTCTCTCACGGTCTCAGAAAATTGCGCACAAATTTTTTTCTGGGAAAGTATACGCACTGTAGTTCCTTCTAGTCTCCTAACTATCCTCCCTTGACAATCTAATAGACTCGTCCGCTCAAATAGTGACACAGTTTACTTAGTATCAGCATATTGTTGAGTCAGTGCCCTTCATGTGAGAGATTCTCTCATCAAGCGACCACCGGCGTCACCAACTGTGTATAAAAATTAATATTATTTTTCCCCTTAAAACCTAAAATAATATCCTTTTATGATGTAATAAAAGGCGCCGTGGATGTGGTCGATGATATGAAAATCCTATATTCTGTTTCACGGGTTAGTTGTACATGGTCACTTACCATATATTTTTCAATGTTAAATATTGGCGGTATCAATAATCACATTTTATATAAAGATAATAATAATAGAACAGATAAACCTCGTGTCTTTTTAAAGCAAATGGCTTTGTCGTTGATGAAACCTCAACTTTTTTTGGAAAATTTTGTTAAAAAGGCAAAAGTTGGATATGTGAGAGAAAATTTCACGCGCGACCACTCGCGTAACAACCTACCTAGCGACTAATGCCGGGTTAAGTATATTATGTATTTTAATACGAAAATATTTACATCATTCATATATTGCATACATATTAATTACTGTATGCATCCACATAAAATATAATGTAATTTGGTTTTTTAATAAATACGTTACGCTATTGTATTATTGACATAAAAGACCTAAAACCATATACATATACATAATATTAACATAGTATGTACTATTATTACGTATATTCGGTAGGTACACTTATGACGGCTAGCCACCAATGATTGGTCATTAGAATATTCCGGTTATAAGAATATTTTTGCTTGGCACGAAGGCTATTCCAATAAGCGGGTTCGACTGTAATTAAATATGATAATATGATTTACAACTCAGTGTAGGTAGTACTACGTAGTTTATTTCAATTTAGTTTTATAAGGGATGGGTCTACTAATTATTACTAGCTTTCCAAATGGACGGCGTTATGCATAACTCGACCAAGCGCCATTTCTTTAATATCGAGATAACAGCGGATTCTGGTGACACATAGCTAAAACTATCTTGGAAAAAATCCCTGTTATTGTCACGTTAACGGTTAATAAGAAAAACAAAATTAAACCAAGCGACATTAATCCACTTACCATTAAGCGACCATTAAGCAACCAAGAAACGAAAAACTTTGATAGGATATTTAATATCCTCATGAAAATCATCAATAGTGGTGTAGCCCTACATTGCAGTTTGCTGCACCTATTTTTCAAGCATCCTAGTCTTCGACATACCTCCATCTAAGGCTTGGCTTACCTTTTCATTTCCTCCCCACCCATTGTGGCATAAGGATTCTTGTAGGAGTTTTGGTGTTTTGCGATCTTGCTATATGTTTTGCATATCTTAGTCTTCACATTAGTCTTAGTCTTCACCGACAAAGGTTCGTCCTCACACACAGTATCGATCCAACCATTAGGTATATGGTAGTGGTATTTCATATTTAATATTGTTCTTAAACTTTTCACACTGTTCACTATTCGTTAAATCCTAAATTATAATATTTTTAGTTGTAATATAATTTGGAAACCCTTCTAGTTCTTTCGGTTTTTTGAGGAGTTTAATATTGTTGTGGGTTAGTTTAGTGCTTCTCTCCTTATTAGCATTTGAGATTATAGCTCAAATCTTTTCACCAGTCTGAATAATTTTTATCTGGGTAATTACGGACATCCATTGGCTCTGATATAGCTACACCTATACTGGTACCAACGTAAACGGACAACAGGACCACTCAACTGAAATAAAACAATGAATAGGAAGTTCAAGATGAGCGTTCGAAAGATAAAATATCTTCTTAGAAGTTACGATTTACCATTTTATGCCAAAATTTACATCATAAAGTACTACCTACTTTATACCTAATTTTTCCGAGTAGCGGTCTGGATACTTTTTGAAGTTTATTAGTCCATGTGGTGAGACCGCCTCCGTCTGGAAAAATTTCTGATTCGGTTTCTGATTTCTGATGGTTTTTAGGTGAACCTGATATCATAAAAATTAACAGAGGTATTAAAAAAAAAACAGTAACATTTTTTGGAAAAATTTTTAAAAGATAAATTTTGAAAAA
Organism: Diabrotica virgifera virgifera; assembly: GCF_917563875.1. Taxonomy (NCBI): domain Eukaryota; kingdom Metazoa; phylum Arthropoda; class Insecta; order Coleoptera; family Chrysomelidae; genus Diabrotica; species Diabrotica virgifera. Next base: position 182,374,275 of record NC_065444.1, on the reverse strand, counting down.
AATGTTCAGCATAAATTTTAATACTATTAACTTGTTTGGGCTCATTTGATAGATACTTCTAAGTACTTTGACAAATGTTTCATAAGGTTATGTTATAAAATGCATCATTTTCCCGTTATTTAAGCTTGAACACTTTGACTTGGGTACCCGCCGAAAAAAAAAATACATTCAATTACCTATAAGTCACTTTTAGTTAACATTGAAAGGTTTGTATAGTAAGAATCTTATTTAGTTTTTTATTAGCTTAAATTTTGGTAATTCTAACTTTTTTGTAAAAACTTATAGTTTTTGGGTTATTTATGAAAAATCGGATAAAAACATGCATTTTTCTCACAACTAATTAAAATCTTTGATATTTAATACCTCAAAAACTTTTGATTCATTTTAATAACTTTATATAACAAATTTTGCTTAGAATTTTTCCCTCTATCGAATTATTGGGTTATTTTTAATAAAATTATTTTTACCCCTGGTAAGGGGTGGCATACAGAGTAAAGGCGAACGTTGGCACCATGTCACTTTTGTTACTTGAGATATCCTCTAACCACTCACCAATTTTCATGCAAATCGATGGAAGTTCAACGAAATCGGAGGTAATACCTCATATCCACTTTAAGTGGATAGCACTAAAAGGCTAAAAGGCACTAAAAGACTAATACTTTAAGACATTTTTAACCAGTCGTATATCATACAAAACTGAATTATCTTTATTTTATTTCTCTACGACTTTGTTCCAAAACGCATCGTTTTAAAGTTATAAGCAGAGAAAAAGAAAACAATCGATGTTTTTCGAAATTTTTAAATATTTTAATTTTTTTATTGATGTTCCGGGCATATTTGAGAAGGAGCATAAGTCTATTATAATTATTGAAGTTGTCAACTAACTTTATCTGCAAAAATCCGAATACCACCTCTGAAATCCAAAAATAGACGTTTCGTCACAGATCAGCCCTGGTCTATTAATGATATAAAATATATCTCTACAGGCAAGCAAATTTGTTAATTTAGCTACAGTTTTAAAATTATTTTTATTTAAATAATTTATTTGATAAAGTAACTAACGGCTAATATTCGTGAATCTATTGGGAACACTGCATTATTCGATATTTTTCCTCAAATTTTATGATTTTTCTACACAAATTTTTTACATAAACTAATAAATATTATATAGATACTGAAAACGTTTTCTGACCAGATGTGCATCTTATTAACTAAAGGAAGGCTAAAGTTAGAAAAACTTTTTTTACTAAGAATTTGCTTTCTGCAATATACCTCTTAATTATATTATTTGAATCGGTTTGCAATATTAAATTTCCTCGTGTCATATTTCTAATAATAATGTAAACATTACTCGCATAATGAAAGACAGCGATAAATTTCCGTCGAAAACTTTTCCCTAGGAGTCACCCTACTTTCAAAAGGTAAGTTCACTTACTATCCCTTTCAGGACTTCATAACTTTTAGGTACCCATACTTTCTCTCCCTATCTTTTACCCACACCGACAAGCAAAAGCGTATAAAATTATCGAAATAATTATCAAAAACGAATGTGGCGACATCTAGAAGGCAGAAAGGATAAAATGGGAACTCGAGAGGGCCAAAGGGGGTCCTTACATTCGGTCGCGGCCGCCTAGATAACGCGTCGTTTTCCTGTTTCCGTTCCAGAATTGCCAAAGTGGCGAGAGGAAAGATAATGTTTTGGAAAATATCTCTGCCTGAGACCGGATTCACGGCCAGGTAGGCGGTTACGATGATTCCACAATAGAAAGGAGAATGCAGACGAATCTTTTTCAGGTAAACCATGCGATAATAAATGAAGTCTGATATTTTATACAGATTTTTAAAAAACAACGCCCTCATTCACATATAGTAGATGTGAATCTACAAAACAGTTTTTGGTGTCATGATTTGAAGCTGGCATCACAGCTGCAGTGGCAAAATCAAATCAAGAATTCAGTATTATAATACAGTAATTGTTCAGCTGAAACTAGAATATTTTTCAAACTTACTAAGGAAGTAAAACTTCACTTGTAGGTAGATGGTATATAAATTTATTTAAATTTTTTTCTAAAAAGATCCAAGTTGGATTAAAGTGGGTACATCACAAGTACAAAAAACACAAACGTTTTCGGACTAATCAGTCCATCATCAGGTTGAAACCTAAAATAAGCAAACCACTGTATAAAAAGGCAAAGTTGAAATTTTGACTGTTAGAAAGTTAGGAAAAATTAAAACATATGGTTACTTACTTCAGATCCAAAGTAGTTGGAACCAGCTACATAGTTCCACATAGCTACAACGGACGATCCTGTAACGATGCAGTTTTCGTCGTCAGGCAAGTCATGAAAAAATCTATAATACAACGTCCCGGCTTACTGTTGTTTCATAGATCTACAAAATGCATTCGACCGTGTAGAGCTGAATGACGTAATTCACCTATTATAGAAACGAAACATACCATCAAAAATTATCAAGACTATCGAAAACATAAATACAGTAGGAATAACGTACAGGCCAGAATGAATCACAAACTAACACAGCCGATACAAGTGAAGAGAGGTATTCAAGGAGACTCATTGAGCGCGCTGCTGTTTATCCTCCTCATGGATGAAATTATTTATAAAGTCAAAAACCTGGGTACAGAGTGGGTGAAGAAATTATCTCTATAATATGCTATGCAGATGATGCCATACTTATTGCAGAGAGTGAAGGTGACCTTTAATATCAATTTAACTTGACCTTTAATAAAATGCACTGGATCACATAACACAAAGGATTGCAAGAAACCAAAAAACACGCCAGCAATTTGCACTCATTGCAACGGAAACCATCCTTCTAATTATAGAGGATATTCTGTTTATCGTGAACTACTAAATGCCAGATACAATGACAAATCAAAACAAATCACCACTCAAAATCCTGTCAATACTCCCAATGTAAATATACCTACCCAACATCATAGCCATAATTTCAACAGGATGAGTTATAGAGATGCTGTCATTGGAAACACAAATGAAGACAACAAAAATAACAATGAATTAGCAGATCAACCATCAAATTTCCTAAACGAATTCAAAAATATGTTCTCTCAACTCTTAAACCAAAATAGCATGATTTTAACCATGTTAACCACAGTCATTAACAAAGTAACAAAATAATGACAAAGTCGTTACGAATTGCGTCGTGGAATGCTAATGGCATTTCAAACCATATACTAGAAATATCACTATTTTTAAAAATGAATAATATAGACATTCTCTTAATATCTGAAAGCCATGCCACAGAAAGAACGGTTACCAAGATAACGTGTGATCCAAAATTATTGTCACTATAGGTGGCTTTGAACGACATAGATAGCTATACAGTTCATGTCTATTCTTAATTCAGATATACTTTCCAGTTTACGTCAACTTTGCAGTGTACGTCAAGTAAACAAGAAAAGTTAGGTTATGTAGTTTGTTTGATTTTATTTATTATTGTTACTTATAATTTTGTTAATTCTTATTATTTCTGATTAAAGTTCTGTGTTAGGCTTTGACTGATTTTTTTATATTTTATAATGTTAATCAAAATTAATTGATAAACCAATGATATAAATTCAGATTAAAACAAGACATACGTAATTTTTTGCAAGGCTAGCTTTGATCCCAATAATTGTGGATCGCTCGTTACCTTACTATACTGTGTACTACGCAAACCATCCAGACGGAGGAGCACATGCAGGTTCTGCCGTTATTATTAAATCAAAAATTAAACACTATGCAGTCCAAACTTACATCATGGAAAAAATCCAAGCAGCCATCATTAAACTCGAAACAAATACCTCTCTCAGTGTAGCATCTATCTACAGCCCACCTAGATATCCCATTTCAAGCGAAGAGTATCATGATTTTATACAAACTCTTGGATCCAAATTCATAGTAGCAGGAGACTGGAACGCCAAACACTCCACATGGGGTTCCAGATTAATCACACCTAAAGGTCGAGCATTAATGAATACTATTCAACAACATAACTTAAGATATTTATCAACAAGAGAACCCACATATTGGCCTACGGACCCCAACAAAATCCCAGATTTGGTAGATTTTGCTGTAACAAAAGGGATATCTGACATCCATAGTACAATAGAGTCAAACTTCGATTTAACATCAGACCACAGCACAATAATAATAACTTTAAGCACGCACATAATATGGAGAAGAATACCACCCAAACTTACAACTAAAGAAACAAACTGGGATATTTTCCAAAATTCTGTAAATACAAATATTAGACTAGATTTTAGGATAAAAGAAAACCAAGAGGTAGAGGAAGCAGTAGACTATTTAACAACAGTTTTAAAAACAGCAGGGTGGGAAACAACACAGCAGCGTCAAAGAAGTGTGCAAGGAAACCATAATATTCCCCTCCATATAAGAGAACTTGTAGCAGAAAAGAGAAGAGCTCGACGCATATGTCAACAAACGAGAAATCCATTAAATAAAACGTACCTTAATAGGATAAGTCATAGACTAAATAGAGCACTACATGAGGAAAAAAACGACTCCTTCCAGTTTTATGTTTCGAACCCCTCACGTGAAGACCACTCTATATGGAAAGCTACAAAAAAATTTAAACGGCCGACAATAACAAATTCACCTTTAAGAAAAACAGATATGACCTTGGCCCGCACAAATGAAGAAAACACCACCGTATTCGCAGAGCATCTTGCAACTGTATTCTCAGCACCAGAAAACAATGACGATGAAGATGACGATATAAAAAAGTACCTCGAAACTCCATGTCAACTATCTCTTCCTCTGACAACATTTACTCCGACAGAGGTTCGACAACAAATAAAAATGCTAAATCCTCAGAAAGCTCCTGGCTATGATTTAATAAGAGGAGAATTACTTCAGAAGCTACCGAGAAAAGCAGTGGTGTTATTAACAGTAATATACAACAGCATACTACGTCTTCGCTACTTTCCAATACAATGGAAATTAGCTCAAGTTACTATGATTCTGAAACCTGGTAAACCCGCAACACAAGCAAATTCATATCGCCCGATAAGCCTACTCCCAATAATGTCGAAAGTATTAGAACGGCTACTACTACATAAAATCGAGCAAGTTGTCCCCATAAACGAAATTATACCACAACACCAATTCGGATTTAGATGTGAACACTTAACCATACAACAATGCCACAGAATAGTAAATATAATTAAAACAACTCTTGAAGAAAAAAAGTTTTGCGCTGGAGTGTTTCTCGATATACAACAGGCATTTGATAGGGTATGGCATCAAGGTCTCCTCTATAAACTAAAATTACACATGACAGACCAAGTATACTTTATTCTAAAATCGTATCTGACTGACCGATATTTCCAAGTCAAAATTGAAGACAACTTCTCAAATTACCACATCATCCAATCTGGCGTACCACAGGGTAGCGTTCTTGGCCCATTTCTCTATCTGATATTTACAGCCGACGTTCCAACCAGAAATGATACCTTATTAGCTACTTTTGCCGATGATACGGGAATCTTAGCAGTGGATGTCGACCCTAATGTAGCATCACAAAAAGTTCAAAATCATTTAGACCAATTACAAAACTGGCTCAAGCGATGGAAAATAAATGTTAATGCCAGCAAATCAGTACAAATTACTTTTACAACCAGAAAATCTACATATCCTCAAGTTTGTATAAATAATACTCCGATTCCCATCAAGCCAGTTGTCAAATACTTGGGATTGCATCTGGATGAAAAACTCATATGGAAAACGCACATTAAAATTAAACGTAAACAATTAAATCTTAAACTAAAAAATATGAACTGGCTATTTAACAAGAAGTCTCAGTTATCTCTTGAAAATAAACTGCTTCTGTACAAAGCTATACTTATACCAGTTTGGTCTTACGGAATAGAACTATGGGGCTGCAGTAAACCTTCAAATACGAAGATACTCCAAACATTCCAATCCAAAATTCTCCGTATGATAAGTAAAGCTCCATGGTATGTATCCAACCAGACACTCCACAATGATCTGGACATCCCACTAATCAAGGACTTAATAAAAAATCGTTCAATAAAATATCAAAATCGCACCACTGACCACACCAACGACTTGATAAATAATTTATTCACCCAACCACTTGCTGAAAGGAGACTAAAGAGAATATGGCCAGACGACCTACCACAATAAAGAATAATAGTTAGAGAACCGTCACTGGATGGTACCTAATTCACGTTAATTTACTTTCAGACTATTTACTTATTACTTTGTGTTCAGAGTAGATTGTAAAAATGCAGTATATCAAAAAAAACAAATATCAATTTAATATAACAGCAAGAAAGTGCAACATGATAATATCACCCAATAAAACAAATGTCTGGTAATCTCTAAAGATCCAAAAGGGTGCAAGCTGAAAGTGGACAGCAAAATAATCCAGCAAGAAAGAAGTATTAGTAACCTGGGAATGCTAATGCACAGTTATGAAGACACAGACGCGGAAGTTGCCCAACAAGTAAACAAAGCCAACAGAATAGCAGGATGTCTTAAACACACTATCTGGCGCAACATACATTTACGGACAGAAACAAAGGCCAAGATCGATAGGACAGTAGTTAGGCCAATTATGACTTACACTGCGGAAACAAGACCTGTCACCACAAGGACAAAAACTGATAGAGACGTGTGAAATGAAAATAGTCCGAGATATCACAGGAAAATCATTATGGGATAGACAACGTAACACAGACCTCAGGCAAAACTGTAATATAGAGAATATAAATGACTAGACACTGAAAAGAAAAAAAGAATGGTATAGCCACATAAGCAGAATTGGAGAAGGAAGACTAGTAAATATAGCACGAGATAGATCACCAAAGGGCTGAAGGAGTATAGAAAGGCCAAGGAAGAGATGGAGTGACAACGTGAATATCTGATGAGGACGCATCCGAAGATGGAACAGACTCGAGCCTATTAAGGATGCATGAAGAAGAAGAAGAAGGTTCTTCTTCTTGTAGTGCCTATCCGTTTCGGATGTTGGCGACCATCATGGCAATCTGTAGTTTGCACACTGCTGCTCTAGAAGAAGGTTACATTCTTCTTTTTGTGTAAATTAATTTAATCAAAATTGTTTGTACACCCTGTATAAATAATTATGTTAATGGTTGTAATACTGAATAGAGAATTAAATAACCTTTCAAATGAGCTATCCCACAACTCCTTCGCTAATTTGAAAAAATCAACGATTACATCATCACGCTCAGATGGATGACGCCACTAGTATGATGTATATACCAAAAAGTCATAATTTGAAAATAAAAATTGACCTGTCTTAAAATTTCTCTTCAAATTCGCCCATTCTCGAGATAATGAATTTATTCCAACTCAAACGTCCTCACTGTATATTTTGTATGGTTGAGACGTGTGTTTGACATTTTACAGGCATGAAAAAGAGAGAAAACAAAGAAGCAACCCTAATCCTACTAAAACAAGAAAAACGTGTCGCATTCCATCAGTAGAATGCTACATGCTTTGGTTTACCAATATTTAAAGTGAAAATTAAAAAATCAAATCTTTTTAGGTAAAAATGTAATTATAGTAAAAAAACTATAAAGCAAAGGGATAGCTTGAGTATATAATAATTTATGATGACGGGCATAATATTGAGAAGCATAAAAACATGAAAAAAACTAATAACACATAATTATTTTAGAAAGCAGCTAAGAAACCTGAATATATGGCTGAAATTCGAAAGAACGCGATAGAAGAAAAGTACAAGATTACAATGTTAAATAGTAAAAAGATAATATAAAAAAACAGGATTAAAATAATTAAGAAAAAACAGATTAAATAATTAAAATTAAGGATAATAAAAATAGCCAGGGACAAGTCACCGTTAGGCTGGAGAAGTATAGGACGCCCAAGGAAAAGATGGAATGACAACTTAGGGGCAGAATGAAAGGCACCGTTAAAGAAAAACAAGCAGTACTGCCTATATAAAAGAAGAAGAAGAAGAAGAATAAGAAGAAAAATTATAGATTTACTAAACATATTACTACCTACTTAATATTGTTCTGAAACCATTTTCTTGTGACATTTTTATAATTACTAGTTTTGATGCTATTTTGACAACGGTATCCGATTTGGACGTCGAAACGGTAACAAAATCATTTTTTTCTACGAACAAAAATGTCTACTTTCCGCACGCATTTTAGTTTAGAAAGTTTTACTTTTCCGCACGCGTGTTACTTTTCCGCACGCGTTTTACTTTTCCGCACGCGTGTTAATTTAGATATGTTAATATGGCTTTAAAGTAATTGTAATACATGCAATAAACTAATATTTAGATATTATTTACTAATTTATTTCAAATATATCTTATTGTGTTCATGTTTTAATGAAATTAACGCGAGAATTCGATGAAATGAAATAATTTTGACATAATATTCGAAAGTCAAATCAGTAGACAATAGCAGTGGTTTTGAATCGTCGTCATGGAAACTAAGATCATCGTCATGCTAACCAATTATGCTAAAACTTTGGTTTTGACAACCTTGTCAAAGAATTAATTTGTGTATGTATTTTCATATTAATTAAATTAATTGATTAAGATTTGGTCATTTTTTAAAGACTCGTAGAAAAAATATTGTTCCTTACGCTTGCAGAAAGTCTCTTTTCCGCACTCGACTGCTTGCCGAACTCCCGCTTCGCGTCGTTCGGCAAACTGCAGTCCCGTGTGGAAAAGTATGACTTTCTACACTTGTTAGGAAAATAACTATTTTAGTAAAATTGTGGCTTACTTCCCATCAAATCTAGTAATTATATTACTACTTACAGTATATTATACGCCAGTCAAGGAAAGCAAGAACAGGGATATTACCTCCGAATTCTATCCTACTGTATGGATTTTAATGAAAGTTTGGAAATAGCCTCGACTTATTTCCTAATTCAAAGTTTACCCTTTATACTATGGTGCTTTCATCTTGGGGGCGGTTTTCACCCCTTTAAGGGGGTGGAAAACTTTTTGGTCAAAATAAACACGGAAGTGGCTGGAGAACCTAATTCTAAGCAAAAACTGTTCTATAATTTTTTTTGAAAACTCGATACTTTTTCTGTTATTCGTGGTTGAAAATTGACCGTTTTGATTGAAAAATGACACGTTTTCGGACGGTTTTTTTGCGAATACCTTAAAAACTAGGCATCTAACTAAAAAAAACTATATAAAACATTTTTGTATCTTATAAAAAAACAAAGAGATTCGTTTTTCATAAATCTTCTAGTTATTATACAAAAAGAGATAATATGATAGGTGAAAAGAGTTTGTTTTTTTGGTGCATATTCAAATCGGTGTATTCAACTTAAAATAACATAGAAATGGTCAATTCTAGGTGAACAAAGCTACCAATACCTGTTTCGGTTCTTTAAAAGACCTTTAAAATGAGAAATATTAAATGTCGATTACATTCAAACTAAGCGAGATATGCTGCAAAAAAATTGATGACTAATGTATTTTAAGAAACATCCATTTAAGAAACTCTCATCCACCAGAGATTAAATGCATAATTTTCCTTCTACAAGACATTTTATTATAGTGTTATTTCTATGTTCAAAAAGTTGGACGGGTTTAAAATGAATGGTTTTTGAAAAAAAAATATCAAATTATAGAGCGCATTTTTAAAATCTCTTAAAAATCTTTCTTTTTCTCCATGTAACTTGAAAATGATAAGAGATACAATAATTAAAAATTAAAACAACCCTTCATTTTTGTATGCTATCTTTTTTTCGTATCTTTTATCATTTTCGAGTCACATGGAGAAAAGGGAAGATTTAAAAAAAATTAAAAATGCGCTGTGTAATTTGCTCTTATTTTTTCTAAACCATTCATTTTAAACCCGACTCACTTTTTTAACATAGAAATAACAATATAATAAAAGGCATTGTAGAAGGAAAACGATGTATTTATATTCCGATGGATGAGGGGTTAAATAGTTGGTTTGGAAGAATACTGTTACAAGTCGAAAAGTTCTAATTTTCAGGAGCGACGTTTTAAAATGTTAATGTGCTATTTTTCATTATAATTTTGGTAAGGTAAAAATAAGAGGTAAAGTCTTTTAGAATATTAAAGAGCCCATTATTATCATTTAAATATAAATAGAAAAGCCTTTCTTGTTCTCACCTTTCTACCTGTAATTAGCATTTGTAACAGTTTTTCCCAAAATTTGTTGAAATGTTACTGTATTGTTCATAATAAGTCTATATAAACGCACATATCCTGTAAGGAATACTTACCTAAGAAAATGTAACTGTCTTGAATTAAATATTAAACACAAAATACCAAACAAATACGTTCCTTTTTTAACTTGTAACACTGTTATCCAAAAAAAACACGTGGTAACTTCCACAACAACTGAAACACAACTATATTGGGACGCTCTTCCATAAAATGTAATGCATGGGTTTGACAAAGTCAAACTGTTATAAGTCGCCATCTAGCGGTAATTACATGAGTGAAACTTCTGACAACTTTTCCCATAATAAAGTTTAACATTTAGAATTGGTTAAAGGGTAAACCTAAAAAATGGCGATTTTTGAGTTGTGACATTCTTTTTCCAAACCAACGAAATATACTTCCCATTTTTTTCTTAAAATACATTAGTCATCAATTTTTTTGGCAGCATATCTCGCTTAGTTTAAATATAATTGACATTTAATATTGCTCATTTTAAAGGCCTTTTCAAGCGCTACAACAGGTATTAGTAGCTGTGTACTCCTAAAATCGACCATTTCTCTGTTAATTTAAGTTGAATACACCGATTTGAGCATGCACAAAAAAAAACAACTCTTTCACAATATATCTTTTTGTATTATAACTAGAACATTTATGGAGGAACGAATTTCCTTGGGTTTTCATAAGCCACAAAAATATTTTATATAGTTTTTTTAGTTAGATGCATAGTCTTTAAGGTATTCGCAAAAAACCGTCCAAAAAGGTATCATTTTCAATGAAAATGGCCTATTTTCAACCACGAATTACACCAAGAGTATTAAGTTTTCAAACAAAATTATATATAGAACAGTTTTTGATTAGATTGGTTTCTCTAGCGACATCGGTGGTTATTTTGACCAAAAAAATTTTCACCCACTTGAAGGAGTGGGAACCGTCCCCAAGATAAAAGCGCCATAGTATATAGGGTTAACTTGGTTTCTTAAGCTATTTCCTACTTACTGTGAAAATATCAGGTAAACAGATGTGGTAGGATGGAATTCGGAGCCAAATACCCTCATTCACTGCCCTATTAGTTAAATTTAGAGAATTTATCACGATAGCTAACCTATGTATAACAGTGACCTAATATATTATAACAAATAATTACACCAGCTTTCAGGCCAAAGAACAACTTAGACAAATACGGCATAAACAATAAGAGCCAAAAGAAAAAACAATTGAAGGTGGTTTTTACAAACTGACATGGGGTGACTGTCCAAAAACTTACATCGGTCACACTGGCAAACTTTTAACAAAGATATAGCAGAACACGAAAAGGGTTTCAATAAAAGAAAAATAGATTATGCATACGCTCTTTACCTTCTAGATCATAATCATACTTTTATTGAACAGTTTCACATTCTTGATATTCAAAATAAACTATTTTTATTAGAATCTATCGAAATTAGTACTCTAAAAAAATACAGATATATTTCTGAACGACCAACTTGAGACAAAAATATCCACACTCCTCATCCTATTTAGTTAAATCTTTTAAGGACACTTCTTCTTCTTCTTCTTCTTCTTCTTCAAATGCAAATCCACTAATGGATGTTAGCGATCACATTTTTCATTAACTCTCTGTTTCTTGCAATGGGAACCAAAGATTGTATGTCGTTAATCCCTGTCCATTGCCTTATATTTCGGAGCCAGGAAATTGTCTTGCGTCCCATTTCCCTCTTGCCTTCAATTTTACCCTGGATTATAAGTTGACGGAACTGGTATTTTTCGTTTCGCATGATGTGACCCAAATACGCCGTTTTTCTTTTCTTGATGTTTTCGAAAAGCTGGCGTTCTTGGTTGACTCTTTTAAGGACATCTATATTTGTAACTTTCGCCGTCCATGGTATCTTTAGGATACGGCGATAAAGAGACATTTCGAAGGCTTCTTATCTGTTTATATCCCTCGTTTTGAGTGTCCAGCCCTCTATGCCATATAGCAGCACCGACCACACGTATCATTTAGTAAACCTTAGTCTCAGTGTAAGGTCGAACTCTGAGCAGGTCAGTACCTTCCTGAATTTTACGAAAGCTTGTCGAGCTTGCTCAATTCGACATTTTACTTCCCTGTTCGATGCCCAGTCTTCAAAAAGCCACGTTCCCAGGTATTTATATTTGCTCACTCTTTCAATGGACTTAGTATTCAGTGTTATGGTGGAGTTTTCAAATGCATCCAAGTTTCTGATGATGATCTTGAATTTGGTCTTTTTGATATTAATCTCTAATCCCGTTCGCTTACTGTATTCTCCGATTATTGTGACAAGTTGTTAAAGATCTGATATGTTGTCACAAATTAAGAGAGCATCATTAGCATATCGTATGTTGTTGATCAATACTCCATTCACTTTGATTCCCATCTCTGCATCTTCCAAAGATTCTTGAAATATGGCTTCTGAATAAATGTTAAATAAAAGAGGAGAAAGCACACATCCCTGCCGAACACCCCTTCTTATACAGGGTGTCCCGAAAAGATTGGTCATAAATTATACCACAGTTTATGGGGTCAAAAATAGATTGATTGAACCGTTTTTACCTATATACAATAGTGCACACTGAAAAAGTTACAGCCCTTTGAAGTTACAAAATGAAAATCGATTTTTTTTTCATATATCGAAAACTCGAGATTTTTTATTGAAAATGGACATGGGGCATTTTTATGGCAGCAACATCTTTAAAAAAAAATTAAAGTAGAATTTGTGCACCGCATAAAAATTTTATGGGATTTTGTTCCCTTAAACCCCCCCAAACTTTTGTGTACGCTCCAATTGAATTATTATTGTGGCACCATTAGTTAAACACGACGTTTCTAAAACTTTTTTGCCTCTTAGTACTTTTTCGATAAGTCAGTGTTATCGAGATATTTTGAATATTTGTCGAATCCACCAGATATTTGTATATGGTTAAGTACGGTTATAGATACTGTTAATAATCTGAAAATTTATTTATAATTTACATTTTTAGGTATATTTTGAAAAAGAAGCTACATCTCGATAAAAGGTGACTTATAAAAAAAAGACTAAGAGACAAAAGTCTCAAAAACACTGTGTTTAACTAATGGTACGACAATAATAGTTTAATTGGAACGTACACAAACATTTGGTGGGTTTAAAGGAACAAAACCCCCATAAAATTGTTACGTAAATATATTGAAAAAGAAGCCGCATCTCGATAAAATCTGACTTATCGAAAAAATACTAGGAATCAAAATAGTTTTAAAAACGTTGTGTCTAACTAATGGTACCACAATAATGAATTAATTGGAAGGTACACAAAAGTTTGGGGGGTTTAAAGGAACAAAATTCCCATAAATTTTTATGGGGTGGAGAAATTTCACTATAATTGTGTTTTAAGATGTTCCTGCCATCCATAAGAATGATACATGTCCATTTTCAATAAAACATCTCTAATAGTTTTCGATATAATGAAAACAATCGATTTTCATTTTGTAATTTCAAAGGGCTGTAACTTTTTTTATGAGCACATTTGTACTAAAGTAAGTTAGGTTCAATTGAACTATTTTTGACCCCAGAATGTGTGGTATAATTTATGACCAATCTTTTCGGGACACCCTGTATAATGTATGGGTTTGTATATATGTAGAATTGTCTATTTTTATTTGTGCTGCCTGATACCAGTACAAGTTTTCAATGCATCTTATGTCTTTTTGGTCTATATCAAGTTTCTTAAGGATCTGCATTAACTTGTGATGTTGGACACGATCAAATGCTTTCTCGTAATCTAAAAAGCACAGGAATACTTCCTTCCTCTGATCGTAACAATTTTGGACCAACACCTGTGTTGCTACTATTGCTTCTCTTGTTCCTAAACCTTGCCTAAACCCAAACTGAGAATCACTTATGTAGTATTTGATGTAGTATTTTTAAGAATATTTTTAAACTGTGACTGATCAGGCTAATGAGTCGGTGATCTTTACATCTTTTTGCATTGACTTTTTTGGGTAGGGGAATAAATGTAGAGAGCAACCACTGTTGAGGATAGCAACCAGTATCATAAATAAAACTAAATATTTAAGGACACACACACACAGTAAAAACATGACTTCTTGAGAAAGACATTCTGCCGTAAGAGGTGTAGTGACATTACGTTATAATAAATTTTGTGGAAGTATTGACAACAAAAGTTTTTCAGTGATTTATTCTTAGATAAAATAAACTTCCAGCCAGTAATTACTTACCGAATCAGTCGTATCCATCACCTAGATATAAAGAATTTTTATCGGTTAGTATTTATAAAATTTACTCTGTCGGTTGCTGTTTTAAATAACTCTCTGAATTACAAGTTTTTCACACGTTTTCCCCGTATTCAAAAACACACAATTAAGTGGGAAAAGGTCGTGGAAACCACATAAAGAATAATATGGAGTTAAACAGAAGAGAAAATAGGGATAATTGCATTGTATGGACACTGTGAGAGTAAGAGGTGGAAGACCGACGGTAATGTGGCAATGGCCCGGTAATGGCGAATTAAAATACTTACGTTTTGTGAGCTGTGAAAAATACGGTGTGAGTATAGAGATTACATAAATGGGCCTGTTGATTCTGTTTAAAAACTCCCTTACAGGGATTTAATTTTAGTGGATTAGAGAAACCTTTTCGGTCGCAGAATTTGAAATAATAACTGCTGAATTTTTTTTGCCGAATATTTAGGTAATGACCCTTAAATAAATATGATATATGCACAAATTTATTAGTATATTATACAACGAGAATTTAATGATAATTATTACGAAGCGAGTTTGAGGGTTACGAAACGAGCTGTATGCGGCGAGTTTCGTGTAGAGTACGAGCTTCATAATGATAATTAAATGCAAGTTGTATAAACTATTTTTCTATGATCATTCACAACAAAAAAATATTTTCAAATTTATTAATTTTGTAACACAAATAAATTCAGTAGTTTGTCAGTTTGACGGTTTGTTTACATATTGAGAACTGTCAAAGCGTATGTATTTGACTCACCATTGGTCACTGTGCAGTGTGCGTGTACCACCTTTATCGAGAATGCCATATCGCGATTCTATTGGTTAAAAATCTGTATATTAATGAAAATATGTATCATAATGAAGTTCTTTATAATACAGGTAGTGACATTATCATTGATATATTATAGTATGAGAACAGAAAAATTAAATAATAGTGAAGAAGTGCACTGTTAGACAATACATTTTATTCGATGTTATTATGACGGTATTTCACAAAAAGTAAAATTTTCAATACCAAATGACTCAATTAATGAGTCAAAGAGTAAAAGAAATACTGTAATAAGATTTGATATAAGAAATAAACACTTATTGGAAAGTATCTGTCCCAGGTAGAGAATATAACTTTGAGATAGTTGGACAGTTCGATTATTTGGCAGTAACGTTAACGAATAGAAATGAAAAGACTTAAGAAATCAGAAAAAAAATGGCTGAAGGTATTAAAAGTGCTGGTAGTCTATATAAGATGCTGATATCAATCAAAAAAATTTCAATTCCAGAGGAGCAAAAAGAAAAATATATACAACGGTTATCCGACCAACCGTGCTGCCATTGGTACATAATTCGCAAATATTTTACGGCTATCCCTACTTTTTCTGTCTTTACACGGCAAATTACGTGTAGTAAAATTATCACTGGTAGGAATAGGTAATCTTTAATTGACAATGTCATCATTAACTTTAAAGATGGCTTTTGAATATTCTTGGATGACTGTGACTTGTATAATTAATTGCATTAATTATTAATCCAGTTAATTAATATAATAGTTTTTTTACTAAGTATGTATTCAGTGATGGTAATAATTTATTTACTGTACCACAAAAACTAATAATCAATCGAGAAAAGAGGAAAACTGCCCTGCTTAGTAAAAACGACCGATCTAAAATTTTCGTTTTTTCGTGATAAGGTTAATAGGACGTTTATTCTAAGCACAACGGCTATTAGTTGTAGAAAGGACAAACAATTTTACGCTTTTGTATGATTTGAGATGGCGGCAAAGGACTTTCTGACTAAGCAATAAGATGATAAATGTCTAATAGTAGTTGATTTATAACCTTATCACGAAAAAACGAAAATTGTAGTTCGGAAGTTTTTACTAACCAGGGCAGAAAACTGATAAAGTGATTTTTGAATAATATATTGTTACTATGAAACGCTTACAATTTTGAAGATCTTTAACAACAAAATACTTGGATCATTGAATATATCCTGATGTATTTATTGGATCTGCTTTGGATCTTCCATAAATAATAAACAATAAATAATTTTTATTAAGTCCACGTCTTAAATCAATTATTTATCAAATACACGATCGATATTATTTAATGAACAACTCAAAATATTCCCGATGCCATGTCAAATATTTAAAATTGTCACTGATTTTCACTGTCTGACTGACAATATGCTGACAATATTCTATTCGAATGAGTGCGTTGTATGACAAAGATAGATTTGTAAAATATTACCACGGACATTGTGTTAATTTTTTTCCAATCCTGAAAAACCATTAAATATTTTTGAAACATTTAAACGCAGAATGAAAGCCTAAGTTATTACCGAGGGCCGAAAGTCCCTTAGAATAAAAAAAAAGTTTATTTTGAATGAGATATTTGAAATTTAAAACCACACTAAATTTTCTCTTAGTTTTTCACCCCTGTAACTTATTAAAATAAAAATTATAGAAGTTCTTAGGGACTTTAGGCTCTCGCTAATAACGTAATCTTTCATCGTGCGTTTAAATTTTTCAAAAAATACTTATAGGTTTTTTTAAGATTAGAAAAAAATGAATCTCATTTGAATTGAATTGGAGCGGAAACAACGTACCCATCCCCTTAAGCAAAATCATAGAACTGAAACTAGATGGATGGAGCAAAAAATAGTCAGAGGAATATAATATGGAGGTATAAAAGCCAACATCCGGATCGGATACGCACCGTAGGAAGAAGAATCCAATCCGCAACGGTGCATATATGCCAGTGGGACCTGGATCGTAAGCAAAACCATAGAACTAAAACTAGATAGATGGGAATGGAGGACACCCAGAGGAATATAATACGGCGGAATAAAAGATGTGCATATCTTGAGAAGAAGAGAGGAGAACAAATAGTTAATTATTAATGAAAATGTATTAATAAAAAACAAATCAAACATTACGAAATTTCAAAGGCTAAGATGCATCGAAATTAGATAGATGGGAACGAAAGATCCTCAGAAGGATATATGGAGGTCTAAAAGAGGGGAATATCTGGCGAAGAAGAACGAATGAAGAAATAATGCAAATATATGGACAACCAAAAATAACAACACTCGCCAAAATTCAAAGGTTAAGATGGTTCGGGCATATAGCAAGAATGAAAGAAGGAAGAGTTCCCAATGAACTAATAAACATGGACGGTGGTACAAAAAGAAAAAGAGGACGCCCCCGAAGAAGATGGTTGGAGTAGGCAAAAGAAGATCTGAAGTCGCTGATGGTACAAGATTGGAAAAACCTAGCACAAGACAGAAAGAAATGAAAGAAAACCATTGAAGCCTTGGGCCCCTAAGGCCTGTTGAGCTGAAATATATATAGGTATATATAAGATGCATCGAACACGTAGATAGAATGAAGCGAGGAAGAGTATCCAAAGCACTAATAAATAACGAAGCTAAAAAACGGGCAAAAATGACAACTACGATAAAAATGGATGGAATCGGTAAAAGTAAACTGAGGTTTATTAGGAGTACAACATCAGAAAAAGCTAGCACAAGATAGGAAGAAATGGCAAAAAACTATTGAAGCCTTGAAAAATGCGGTGTGAGTATAGAAATTACCTAAATTGGCCTGTTGATTCTGTTTAAAAATTCCCTTATAGGGATTTAATTTTAGTGGATTAGAGAAACCTTTTCGTTCGTAGAATTTAAAATAATAGCTACGGAGATATTTTTCTGAATATTTAAGTAATGGCCCTTAAAGGAATATGATATAATGCACAATTTTACATGAATTAATAATATTAATAATGAAGGAGTGTACTGTCAGATGACAAATTGTATTTGATATCATTTTACAATAATTCAATAAAATTAAAATTTGTAATACCAAATGGCCCTATTATTGGTTACAGAAATGCGTTGATATGATTGAATAAAAGAAATAATTGCCGTTCACAATGTACTTCAACATACATTATGAAGGTTTGAGTTGGAAAACTCAAAATATCTCTGTTAGGTAGTATTTAAGTTAAATCTGGAGGCAGGTTGATTTTTAAATTTAGGGCTGCTTTTGTTTTGTATAACCTTAACTATAATGAGGTAGTCGTCCATTTATTTTTTACATGGAAAACTATAAATATACGTTCTCTCTTAATTAAATAGATTATTAAATTAAAATAAAAAAAGAGTGGGACAATTAAACTGTTTAGTATTTTAAGAGTAGAAGCAAAAATAAAAAACAGTTTCAAAGAGGATACTCAAATTGAGATCTCATTATTTCTCAGTAAAAAGTAAAGCT
This sequence comes from Diabrotica virgifera virgifera, assembly GCF_917563875.1. NCBI lineage: Eukaryota > Metazoa > Arthropoda > Insecta > Coleoptera > Chrysomelidae > Diabrotica > Diabrotica virgifera. Next base: position 182,355,523 of record NC_065444.1, on the reverse strand, counting down.
TTTTAAAGTAAATTCCTTCCTTCAGTTCGTCAATATTATTGAATCGAATAACATTTATACTTTTGATTTAATATATCTCTACAAAAAATCCAGCGGAGTAAAGTCTGGCAACCTAGCTTACCATTTTACGAAGCGTCTACTTCCAATCGATCAATTTTGAAAATATTTAGTTAAAAACATGACAAACCTCTCATCATAATGGGGAGTAGCTCTGTCTTGTTGATACTACAAAGCTTTAGTTGGTATCTTCGGATTGTTATTATTTGGCAATTATTAATTGCAATTAATTCTGGTACTATATACTGCGGCAGAAAAGTCTAAATATTTTACAATATTGAGACTTTCGTCCACGAAAATTAGGCCGATTATTTTTTAATGATTTTAACTTCCAATCGTATAGTAAGATATTTGATCACGTGTTTAATTCTGTCCAATCAGATTAAAATTATACTGAAAATTACCTACTGTAGAAAATTACCGATAGAATTTTTTAAGTAGATCGTTTCTGTTTAATGGCAACCAGTTTCCTAGTTTTGACAACTGTCAAACTGACAACGACATATTTTATATATGACATAATACACGTATTAAAAAATAATCTTACGAATATCACACGACAGTAAGAATAAATAAGAAAATAATGCTTTATTTTTACTCAAATTTGTTGTCATTGGGCAATAGCCACTCGAGCCTTGCGGAATCTCGTGTCTATTGCCAGACAACAGATTATCGAAAAACTGTCGCATTATTTTCAATTTATTCTCACTCTCTTGAGATATTATACCCGATAATTTTTTGCTAATAATTTCTGCCTAAATCTTAAATTTTTTAAGAAAATTGGGTATAACCTTTAGTCATCCAATAAGATTTATTGGTGGCCAATATCGACAATTTTGATTATTTACAGTGCCTTTTAGACTTAATCAGGATACATCTAAAAATATGATATTAGCCAAAAAACGTATTTATATTGCAACACTCCATTATTTTCTCGCAAAATTCTAATCTTCGATCCGAGTTATCTTTGTTTAGTTCTTGCACTGAATTCATTTCGCAGCGATTCTATTTATGTATTTTATGTACTTTACTATTGAACTTGGCGGATGCCATGATTATAGGCTGAAGTTCTAGAGCTTACATATTATGAATTTTCTTGAGCTGATTTAGTTGTAAATTTTTGTGACACACTGCCTCGCAGTGGCGTGCTGGCCATATAAATGAATCGGTGCAATCACCGAGAGGCCGCGGCCTCTTGAGGCCGGTCAAATAGGTTTTCACAAACATTTTTAGATGTAATAAAAAAATACTTTTTTAATTTCTAATCGGATGTTAATTTTGCTAATAATATTAATAAAACATTTAAAAAAAATTTAATTTTTTTTTAATTGTGAAATACAGCTAAAGTAAATGAATAAGACTCTCTATAGTCTATATACATAAATAGATTGCTACAGACAATATTATTATTTATTTTCATACATACAAGTATATTTATGGTTTTCCAATTTCCTTCAAACATGTATGTACTCTGCAGAATAAAAAATGGAAAAACGTCTTGCACATTTTTGACCGAATTATTGGAAGTATCGAAAAACGATTTGATCAAGACAAATCAAATCGTTTTATGATGATCTAAGCACTCTACATCCTAATTTTGATACAATAAAAAATGGTATACTGAAAAATTAAGAAATTTTTATCCTACCATATCTGCGACTGCAATTAGAGAAGAACTCGTGGATTTTTATGATAAATGGATTGTATTAAAAATATGGTTTTGCAAAATACATACTGAGATTATAGAAGATCGAGTTAATAATGAATATGTTCAGTCTACAGAAAATATGAATGATGATAATATAATATTATTAATCTAAGTGATAATGAACATGAAGTAACAAATGACAATGTTGATATCATGAAAACTTCACCTCCGTGTGGTACTAAAAAGTGTAAAGATTGTATAGCTTGCTGTTACGCTGTTTTGCATAAGTACAACTTATATCAGTGTGCTGTGTGCTTATCCAAATTTAAATAGTATAATATAAAGCATTTGTTAACCCTTTCAATGACACCACTATCTTGCAAAAAAAGCTTTTCAACATTGAAATACATAAAAAAATCGGTTAAGAAGTACTTTAACACAAGATCACTTTTATGCTAATGGCTATAGAAAAAGAAGCTTTGTATGAGCTTAAAAATGATGGAGTAATCGACGTATTTGCTCAAAAATCTACTTTAATGCGGAAATTATTGATCAAGAGTTAAGTAATTATTTTATAAAATAATCGCAAAAGAATATTTAGATTATTGCGTTGTATTAACATTTTAATAGTTATTTATGATATAAGTGTTAAAAGTACACGTTTAAGGCACGCATGTGAAAGTTTGCAGAATTCACACGAGTGCCTTAAAAATGGTACTTTTTAACACGCATATCATACAATATTTTTTCTACAAATGTAATTACAGGACAATATCTATAAAAACTTTTACTTGACATTTAACTGACTGATTTTAACTGACATTCCATTTTTATATTTTTTTGACATTACATTAAAATTGCCTATACGATCAATACGAATTGCAGTGCCATAAAAATTTTAAAGCACTAGTGCCTTAAAGTAGCATTTTTAACGCACGTATGGAGTGCTAAAAATGGCGTTTTTAACACGGTTGTAGAAAAATATTTTCAAATTAAAGTATTTGCACTCTACTTGCACTTGTATTCTCTTGTATAATTAATTTACTAAGATTGAGCTTAATACATAATTGAAAAATTCTCAAAATTTTATTTTACTTTTATCTTAATTTCATCAAATTCATATTATATTTATTCAGGAAATTATGGTTTCTGTGTTACTGCATACAATATTGTCATACATGTCATTTATTATTTGTAAGATTGTTACTCTTAAATGAAAAAATATAGCAAATTAAAAAAATCATTGAATTCGAAGTTTTATGTTTGATTAAAAAATAATTTATATTTGTGTTTTTTTTTTGTTTTTTAAATAACGTATAAAAAATCCTGATAATAGAAGGTAAAATGAGGATGGGAGGCCGCTTTTCTATAAAATCACCGGGCCGCTTGAAAAGTTCCAGCACGCCACTGCTGCCTCGCCCAAAAAAGCTATTGAATATTTCAAAATTAAGAACATTTTTACAATATCTCATAAATCCCTGATTTGGTAACTGACCCTGCATTAGGATTTATTATTAAATGTATTAGACGTCGAATCGAAAAAAGATTAATTGAATAGAAAGGCACAGCAGAACATAAACGAATGAAAAAAGAAATATCAAAAGCGACCAGGAAAGTTGTACGAAAATACAATACAGAAATTATTTCGAAAGTAACAGAATACAACAATACCGCTGAAAGGTATTGCAAATTAATGTAGCAAAAGGTTTAAAAATATACCACCACTAACAATGACGTAGCAAGAGCCAGAGCATGGATTGCAAATCCTGTTGACAAAATAAATGACGATGTGGAATAAACGAAAAACAGAGTGGAAAGTCTTAGACTTTCCGCAGTGATAAAAAAACCAACACAGTGAACGAACAATACAAAGAGGGTTTTAACAAACTAGATTTTCGGCACACAATCCAACATTAGAGACAACTAAGTAAGACGTATATTCAGCAGTGAACATTACAGTATGTGTGATGATGATAATATGATATTTTATATAAACTTTGCGTAAATTGGAACCATATGGGAAACTTTTTTAATATCAATTTTACGATAAAAGTTATTCTGTATAAAGTGCTCTGCATAGTCTAAAACCTAAGATACAATCATCAAATATCAAATTTTGTCAACAGTATACGAGGTATGTCAAAAAATATGAATTTCGCTCAATAGAAAACTACCTTTATATTTCAAAATATCAAAAAATTTTATTATGAAAAGTTATTTGTAATTAAAAACCATATTCAAATATGCAATAACAGCCTTCTACTTAAAAAAAAAATTTCTGAAATTTTCCTAAATTACCGATTCCGAACATCATTTTTATTTATTGGACATGTAATAATTCTTTTATTAATAAATAATTTTAGGAAAAAAAAATTATTCTTCATAAAAATCTGTGCTTGGTCTAAACCTCAAGATGCAACCATCAGTTATCCAAGTTTGTTAATTTTATACGAGGTGTGTCAAATCATATGAATTTAGAAAGAATTCTTTTAATAAGACTTATTACATGTCTAATAAACAAGAATAAAAAACCGCTAAACGCCGTAAAAATGAGTGGCGCGTACAATATTCCAGCTACAAAAGATCTGATATGAAAATTACGTGGCGCGAAAATGTATTTTCATTTTGATGCAAAACAAAATTCTAGTTTTATTTTAAAAGATTTTTCCATAATATTTGCTAAATTTGAAGTAAACGCGCCACAAAAGAGTAAATTTGATACAGTTTGAATTTTGAAACTTTTTTGTGGCGCGTTTACTTCAAATTTAGCAAATATTATGGAAAAATCTTTTAAAATAAAACTAGAACATTGTTTTGCATCAAAAAAAATTTTTTTTTTAAACATGAGTTTAAAACGTATTGACAAGTAGTATCTGATGCATCCAAGATCAAGTATGATAACTGAACGTATTACAGGAATTATTGAGCTTGAAAAACGGTTTTTCCCATAAGAAATAGATTTGATCATACTTATGAAGCCTATAACTAAAAAATTCGAATTTTCCGAGATATGAGATATACACCGTTAGACGCGTCCTGAGTCCTCCTATAAACGCTCAGTTATTGGCGCAATTCGTAGGTTGAAATTTTGAGTAATTGTCGAAAAACCAAAATTTTCAAAGTTTAATTTTTCAGTTTTTCGGCTATGGTGAGCAGTGTATATATCTCAGCTCGATACCTTATGCACCGTTTGAAAGTATAGTTCAACCCTATTGATTTGGTGTATTTTCGGTTTACCTGCCTCTCCTTTAACCTAAGATATATACGCCCAAAAAATATGCTATTTTGTATCTACCTAGCCCTGTAGCTGGCTTACCGGTAGTCAGAAGTCAAAAATTACACCGGCTCTAAATCGGCTCTCACACCCTCTTGAAACATAGAAAAAAAATTCAGATCGGTGTAACTTTTCCACACACATACAAACATACATCCACAGAGAACTGCAGTTCTCACCAGTGGCGCACAACACCCCTACATGCGACACTATATATACACGAAATTTTCGATTTTCTAAACCTGACTGAATTGAAAATTGGGACAAATTCCATCTTAAAGTTTAGGAAAACACTCGTCCATTTATATGTCAACCATCAATTTTGGTCAAAGGGTGTGGATTTTACGGCCCTTCCCATTTAAAGCCTGTTTTTCGTTCTCGTCCCCAAAACTCCCAAAAATTTCAAAAATTTAAGCCCGACCTTTGCGGCTTCTGATAGCACAGATAATTACCTTTCCAACGCATGTTAAATTTTGAAAATCGGTTATACCATTCAAATGATATCGAGCTCAGAAATATGACTCAATTTTTATTTAAAAAATGGAAAATGTTTGTGGATATGTATGTATGTATGTATGTATGTATGTATGTATGTATGTATGTATGTGTGTGGAAAAGTTACACCGATCTGAATGTTTTTTTCTGTGTTTCAAGAAGGTGTGAGGGCCGATTCAGAACCGGTCTAATTTTTGACTTCTGACTACCCTTAAGCTAGCTAGAGGGCTGGGTAGATACAAAATAGCATATTTTTTGGGCGAATATATCTTAGGTTCAAGGAAAGACAGGAAAACCGCAAATACACCAAATCAATAGAGTTGAGTTAAGCTTTCAAATGGCGCATAAGCGATCAGGCTAAGACATACACACTGCTCACCATAGCCAAAAAACTGAAAAATTAAACTTTGAAAATTTTGGTTTTTCGACAATTACTCAAAATTTCAACCTACGAATTGCGCCAATAACTGAGAGTTTGTAGAAGGACTCAGAACGCGTCTAACGGTGTATACCTCATATCTGGAAAAATTCGAATTTTTAAGTTATAGGCTTCATAAATATGATCAAATCTATTTCTTATGGGAAAAACGGTTTTTCAAGCTCAATAATTCCTGTAATACGTTCAGTTATCACACTCGATCTTGGATGCATCAGATACTACTTATCAATACGTTTCAAATTCATGTTTAGTGATCAATATCAGGTAAGCCGTTCAGAAGTTATAGAACTCCAAATGTATAATTAGTCCAGGAACTGAAATTTTTCACTTCGCAATTTTTACAGAATGGATAGATTTGCTTGAAAATTTGATAATAAGTAGTGGATAGTCCAAGGATCAAAATCTATATGATGCAGAAATACGCTTTTACCATGGGGTGGTTCCCACCTCATCTCGAGGGTGGAAATTTTTTATTATATTTTGACCGCAAATGCTGGTAAAAACATTAATTATAAGCAAAAAATGTTCATTATACATTTTTTTGATAAAATTAATAGTTTTCGATTTAGTGGTTATCGAAGCTGTTAGTTTTATATCGAAAAAATTACCAGAGAACGGCAGTTCTCGCCAGTGGCGCAGAAATACACCCCCCAATACGCGACACTATTATATGCACGAAATTTTCAATTTTCTAAATCTAACTGAATTGAAAATTGTGCCAACTCCCATCTTCAAGTTCAGAAAAAGACTTACCCATTCATATGTCAACCATCCATTTTGGTCCAAGGGTGTCGATTTTACGGCCCTTCCTATTTAGGGTCTGTTTTTCGTTCTGGTCCCCAAAACTTCCAAAAACTTCGAAAATTTAAGTCCGACCTTTGCGGCTTCTAACAATACTGATCATTACCTTTCTAACTCATGTCTAATTTTGAACATTACCAGAGAACGGCAGTTCTCGCCAGTGGCGCACACCCACACCCCCCTACACGCGACACTATATATTATATACACGAAATTTTCGATTTTCTAAATCTGACTGAATTGAAAATTGGGCCAACTCCCATCTTAAAGTTCAGAAAAAGACTCACCGATTTATATGTTAACAATCGATTTTGGTCCAAGGGTGTAGATTTTACGGCCCTTCCTATTTAGGGTCTGTTTTTCGTTCTCGTCCCCAAAACTCCCAAAAATTTTAAAAATTAGGTCCAACCTTTACGGCTTCTAATATAACTGATCATTACCTTTCCAATGCATGTCTAATTTTTAAAATCGGTTATACCATTAAAAAGTTATAGAGCTTAGAAATGTGACTCAATTTTTATTTAAAAAAGGGAAAATGTTTGTGGATACGTATGTATGTGTGTTTGAAAGTTAAACAGATTTGATATGTTTTCTCTGTATTTGAAGAGGGGGTCAGGGCTGATTTAGAACCGGTGTAGTTTGTGACTTTTGACCACCTATAAGCCAGCTATAGGACTTGGTAGGTACAAAACGGCATATTTTTTGGGGGTATATATATTCGGACCAAGACGAGGCAGGAGAACTGCAAATACATCAAATCAATAGTGTTGACCTAAGCTTTCAAATGGTGTTTAAGCCGTCAGGATCAGACATACACACAGCTCAGTATAGCCGAAAAACTGAAAAACTGAAAAACTAAACTTTGAAAATTTTGGTTTTTCGACAATTACTCAACATTTCAACCTACGAATTGCGCCAACAACTTAGCGTTTGTAGGACTCAAGACGAATCTAACGGTGTATACCTTATATCCGATAATATTCGAATTTTTGGGTTATAGGCTTCATAAGTATGATAAAATCTATTTCCTGTGGAAAAAACGGTTTCTCAAGCTCAATAATTCCTGTAATAGCTTCAGTTATCATACTTGACCTTAGATCCATCAGATACTACTGGTCAATACGTTTCAAGCTCATGTTTACTGATCAAAATCGGTTAAACCGTTTAGAAGTTATTAAGCTACAAAAGTATAATCCAATTAACGATTATTCCCGAAATGGTTTATGTAGTTGTAGTGGTTACGACGCTAAATTTAATCTGGCAACGGGCAATCCGACTTCATTTACCGGCCATTTCAATATTTTTGTTTCAATCTATTTCGAATAGAAAAAAATCTAGTGTACATTCGATGGACACTAGATCATTTGGGATATAATGCAACAAAGGTGACCATTTATAAAGCTTGACGTGTAATAGGGGAATATTGCATTCAACTTCATACATTTAATTTATAAATAACTTTGAAAAACTCCTGAGACAAGAATAAAAAACCGCTAAACGCCGTAAAAATGAGTGGCGCATAAAATATTCCAGCTACAAAAGATCTGATATGAATATTACGTGGCGCGAAAATGGATTTTCATTTGATGCAAAACAAAATTGTAGTTTTATTTTAAAAGATTTTTCCATAATATTTGCTAAATTTAAAGTAAACGCGCCACAAAAGAGTTTCAAAATTCAAACTGTATCAAAGTTAGTCTTTTGTGGCGTGTTTACTTCAAATTTAGCAAATATTATGGAAAAATCTTTTAAAATAAAACTAGAATTTTGTTTTGCATCAAATGAGAATCCATTTTCGCGCCACGTAATATTCATATCAGATCTTTTGTAGCTGGAATATTTTATGCGCCACTCATTTTTACGGCGTTTAGCGGTTTTTTATTCTTGTATGTACATACAAACATATCCACAAACATTTTCTTTTTTTAAATAAAAATTGAGTCATGCTTCTGAGCACGATAACTTTTGAATGGTATAACCGATTTTCAAAATTAAACATGCGTTGGAAAGTTAATGATCTGTGCTATCAGAAGCCGTAAAGGTCGGACTTAAATTTTTGGGAGTTTTGGGGACGAGAACGAAAAACAAACTCTAAATGGGAAGGGCCGTAAAATCCACACCCTTGGACCAAAATGGAGATGTAACATATGGATGGACGAGTCTTTTCCTATACTTTAAGATGGGATTTGGCCCAGATTTTAATTCAGTCAGGTTTAGAAAATCGAAAATTTCGTGTATATATATAGTGTCGCTTGTAGGGGTGTTGTGCGCCACTGGTGAGAACTACCGTTCTCTGTGGATAAAAATGATGTTCGGAATCGGTAATTTAGGAAAATTTCAGAAATTTTTTTTCCAAGTAGAAGGCTGTTATTACATATTTGAATATGGTTTTTAATACAAATAACTTTTCATAATAAAATTTTTTGATATTTTGAAACATAAAGGTAGTTTGCTCTTGAGCGAAATTCATATTTTTTGCCATACCTCGTATACTGTTGACAAAATGTGATATCTGATGATTGAATTTTACGTTTTAGACTCTGCAGACTACTTTACAAAGAATGGCTTTTTTTCGTAAAATTTATATTAAAAAAGTTTCCCATATGGTTCCAAGTTACGCAGACACCTATAATTATAAACATAAATTATTGGAATTGACGTATAAGAATTTTAAAATGGTACAAAAAATAAACATATTAGATTTGATGCGCTTTAATTTATGTTTGATGACGGAATTTCTAAATTAAACCCCTTTTGAAAGGGAAGATAAATCAAATCAGACGAAAGTATTAAAAAAATACGAGAGTTGTTCTTTTGCTGAAAAATACAATAAGTTCAAAACAATTTTTACAACTAATTTATCAAGAGACTTATAAGTAACAGTTTTGGTCTGTTTGGAATTTCTATCATACTAGTATACTGAATTCTGCTTTTAGGAGTATATACACATTCATTAGTTACAAGCCTTCGTCAATCTGCTTCTGATTCTGCATGCCTTCTTTACGTTGTATGCCCTTTATGCAGATCCGTAATATTATACTTTTCCTTATACCATATAAAATCATGTAAGTAACAGATTGAAATATTTTAAATTTATGATGTACCCAGATCTTAAAACGTCCAGATTATTGAGAAGTGTATCAGTTAAAGACCAACTTTTGACAAAATAGAAAAGAGTAGAGAAAACATAATATCTCACTAATCTAATTTTTAGACTTAATATTGTTTACACACAATAGTTTCTTTAACTTAAATAATGCATCTCTGGCTTTATCTATACGTATTCTAATGTCTTTGCTCATGTCCCAGTCCTCATCTTGATTATAACCAAGGTAGGTGATACTTTTAGTTCTCTCCAGTTGTTCACCATAAGCTGTTACCACTTCCGGTTGTACTGGCGTCTTACTGACCACCATCACCTTTGTCTTTGCGGTATTTAGCTTGAGTCCATTGCAGATGTTGAAATTATTCGTAATTGCTTGCAACTAACACCATGTTATTCGTGTATATTATTAATATTGACGCTATTCATTTTGATACCACATTTAATATTATCCACTGTTTTAATGAAAACGAACTCGGAGTAGATATTAAATATTAGTAAAGAAAAATGCAGCCCTGTCTTACTGCTCTTCGTATTTGAAGCTTTTCAAAAGTAGCCCGGCCAATCCTGATCTTTTAATGTTAATGCCAGTAAATGACATCACGGCAGATCTTTTACAGAACATGGGTGAACGTGGTCTCCAATTAATGTGGAGACGGTGCAATCATGTATGGAGAATCGGCAAATGGCCCAGTGATTGGTGTATTGCACTATTTATTCCCAAGGCATTTGACTGTGTAGACTGGACAGTTTTGTGGAAAGTTCTACATGAGTTGGGGGTTCCTGATCATCTGTCAGCTCTGGTGAAAAGCCAATATGAGAACAGTGAAACCAAAATAAGAATTAAAAACCATAAGTCCGTTTCTTTTAAAGTAGGCAGAGGAGTCCGACAAGGATTTATTCTATCTCCAAGTCTTTTTAATTTCTATGGGGAATATATAATGAGAAAAGCACTCGACAAATGGAATGGCGGTATTTCTATCGCAGGAAAGAAGATCTCAAATCTCAGATATGCAGATGATACAACATTAATAACTGCATCCGAAGAAGAAATGTCCAGCCTGCTGCAGCTAGTGGAAGCCGAAAACAATAGATGTGGTCTCAAGATCAATAAACAAAAAACAAAAATTATGATAGTAGATTATTCAAATTCACTTCAGACAACAGGAGCCTTAGACCAGTTTGAAATGGTTAACGAGTTCAATTATCTAGGATCCTACATCAGTAATACAGGATCTTGTGAAACAGAAATACGTAGAAGAATAGGCATGGCCAAGAACGCTGAGTCGATTATCGAAAATCTGGAAAGATCGCTCCTTGTAGAAGAACACCAAAATAAGATTAGTACGTGCCTTAATTTTTCCCATATTTAATTACGGATCCGAAACATGGACAATGAAATCGGACGACAGAAAAAGGATTGACGCCTTTGAAATGTGGTGCTGGAGAATAATGCTTCGGATCTCATGGACGAAACAAAGAACAAATCACTCAATCCTCCAAGAGCTTAATATTCAGACTCGACTTTTCTCTATTTGCCTCTCCACCGTCTTAAAATTTTTCGGCCATATTGCAAGAAGAAGTGATGATAATCTTGAGAGACTTATAATTTCGGGAAGCGTTGAAGGGCGCAGAAGTATAGGGCGCTCACCTACTCGATGGACGGATCAAGTACAGAAAGCCAGTGGAAAAATATTCTCTGAATTTATGAGGGAAGCTCAGGACAGAAGCCGATGGAAAGAGATAGTTGCTAGTATTATAGGGAATAACGACACTCAGCAATGAGGAAACGACTGAGGAGGAGGAGGCCAGTAAATATTTTTCTTAATCTGTAGGTTTTTATCATCAATACTTACCTGCTGAATAATGGCAATCATTTCAGTATGTTTTTCTCGATCAAACGTCTTCTTAAATTCAATAAACATATAAACTGGATATCTGACATCTCTGCATCTCACTACTATAACCTGAATACTAAATAATGCTTCTCTGATTTCAAGGTTATGGCGGAACCCAAACTGTGTCTCACCAAGTTGTTCTTCTATTTTTTGGTACATCCTAGAGTGCCAAATTTGTAGAAATATCTTTAAAACATGACTCATTAAGCTGATGGTTCGGTAGTCAATACTTTTTTCTCATTTGCTTTTTTATATATCGTCACAAATGTCGACAGCAACCAATCCGTTGGTATATAGCCAGTTTCATAAATTTTATTAAAAATATGAAGGGGAGATCCTCTACCTGAACTTTCGAAAAGATTTATTATTTCCCTCGGTATTTCATCTGGTCCCGTCTCTTTTGCTAACATTATTGTTCAACTTGCTCATGGTTATGTTAGGTTCTGTAACTACTTCGTTAATTTCAAGTTTGGGCCTTTCATCATTAAAAAGTTGCTTTCCATCTGTCTATTTTACCAAATCTGTGATAATCGGTTTTCCGTCCCTATCAACGACATTATTTGCATGTTTTTGTTCTGACCTGTCACTTTTTTTATTTTCTTATACATAGAATCAAAACCTGCTAGATCCATATTTTGACATTTTTCAGGGCACTAAAAAAACCTTAAACATGTAAATTTTACAAAAATATCTGGCATTTCTCAATCAAGGGGGCATCAATAAATGTCATAAAAATGCATACTAATTTGGTATAGTCATTTTTTTGCATGCCTCTTACATCTTCAGAAAGTACTTTTAGTTTGGATTTAGCAGATTTTGATTCTAAGCCTACATAATATTGTCCAAATTCGTCATTTCAACTGCTTTTAGGCGCAATTAATGCACTAAAAGTGGGTATTGAACTATTTTAATAGGACAAGAAAGAAATAGTTTATTCGCAGTAGCATGACCACGAGGGGTTTTGGGGGTTATAACCCCCCCATTGTAATGTACTTTAAGCTTAAATTGGCGGTATACTATACCCCCAGAAACCCTTCAGTAGTTGTAAACCCCCTCAGGATCATTCTGGTTATGCCGTTGCTTTATTATTCATAAAAGTAATGTACCGGGTGTCCCAATAAGAATGGCTCTCGGCCATATCTCAGGAACCGTTTATACTACAGCTTTGGGAAAAAAAATTTTATAACAAAAGTTGCCCCGAGAAAAGCCTGGAAATTATTTTCATAATAATTGTAAGTCCACCGCTAGAGGGCGTAATTGAATATCAAAAATTAAAAAATCGAAATTACAAAATTTGCCTAATAAAAGGGCACTGTTAATCCAATCATCGTATTCTTCATACAATTCTGTGCATATTTTATTTCACAAGTTTAAGTCTACCTGTGCAAATAAGAGGTGGGGGTGAGTGGGAACCTTGTTACGAAAAGATCGCTGTCCGGTTCTGCTTAATCGATTATTACAAACTTGGTCTTGTTGAAAACAGCTCTTTTTTTTGTCAATGTAATAGTTCTAATTTGGAAACAGCGTATTACGTAATATGCCGGCTAGAAGGCGCTATTTATTTTTTTAGAAGTCTAGTTTTCTTTGGAAAATATTAAATAAAAGTATAGATTTTTTCCTGTATTACAAAATTAGCCCAAGTTAGCAACAGAATACCGAAAACCGCATGTCGATACCTTTTTTCTATCTCGAGATATCTTAAGAAACGTGTAAATTTTAAACATAAATGTTGCTGTCATATAAGTGGAAATATATAGAAGCACGTAGTGTGCTATGAAAAAAAAACAACGGAAAATTGTCTAGATTTCACCGTATATAATGAATCAAAACAACAATAGGACAAATAACACTATAAAATATAACAAAAAAAAAGAGTGTCTGTACTTTGTACGCGAGTAAGAAGTTATACTTCTATTATTATAATTTTAACGAAATAAATATTTTTCAAACAGAATAATTTTATTTTTATTTAAATATTATACTAATTTTGATACTTAAGATAATACCAAAAAAATAGCGTTAATATGTAAATTTTTATGAATTGTTGCCTCCGCGCATTTGCTTTTCTCTTGATGAATCGTAGAAAATGCAAAAACGTCAGATTTTCTACACAAATTTTTAATTTTTATTTCATTACATTTTAATATTAATAATTATCCTATTCCCAACTAAGATAAATACATAACTGTTATTGTCACCGGTAAACTAATTTAAGGAAGTCAAAGTGGAAACAAGTAGTGTGCTACGGAAGAAATAGAACTATTAGAAGTATTAACTTCAAAAAGTCATCATGTGTCAAATTATGTGTCAAATCAGTAAAACATAAAAATTTGTTCATTGATGGTTTGTTGCGGTTTTGGTTCTATTAAATTTTATATAAAATTTATACAGTGTGAATTTCAAGATGATTCTTAAAAACTAAGAAGCATTTGACATGATAGCCACATTCTTTGAATGCATGAGAAATGCAACTGTTGCGGCTAGAATATATGCAATGAAATATCCCCAAAGACGTCACCCCAGTAGTAGCGTTTTTCATATTTTTTTTTTGATTTATTATATACGGTGACATCCGGAAAATGTTTTTTGTTTTTTTCCATAGAACACTACTTGCTTCTATATATTTCCACTTATATGACAGCAACAGTAATGTTTAAAATTTACACCTTTCTTAAGATATCTCGAGATAGAAAAAAGGTATAGACATGCGGTTTTTGGTATTCTGTTGCTAATTTGGTCTTATTTTTTAATACAGGAAAAAATACATACTTGTATTTAATATTTTACAAAGAAAACTAGATTCCTTAAAAGAAAATAAATAGCGCCTCCTAGCCGCATATAACGTAATAGGCTGTTTCCAAATTATAGCTATTACATTAATGAAAAAACTGTTTTCAACAAGACCAAGTTTGTAAAAATCGATTAAGGAGAACCGGACTTACAGCGATTTTTTCATAACAAGGTTCCCACTCACCCGCACCTCTTATTTGCACAGGTAGACTTAAACTTGTGAAATAAAATATGTGCAAAATTTTATTAAGAATACGATAATCGGATTTCCAGTGCCCTTTCATTAGGCAAATTTTGTAAAATTTCGATTTTTTAATTTTTGATATTCAATTACGCCCTCTAGCGGTGGACTTACAATTATAAAAATAATTTCCAGGCTTTTCTCGAGGAAACTTTTGCTATACATATTTTTTTCTCAAAGCTGTACTATAAACGGTTCCTGAGATATGGCCGAGCGCCATTCTTTTTGGGACACCAGGTACATAGCAGGGTTTAATTCGAACGTAAACATTTCACTGGTATTTTAAAGCAGATTTAGAGGGTTTTGAACCGAAACTTTATGCCTGTAGACTAATATATACTTGAACTTTGAAAATGTGTAAAAAAAGGGAAAACGAAAAATTTTAATTTAGCAGGGTTTGAGTCTGATGGGCTCACATATTAAATGGATCATCGTTTTCCTGTAACTGTTCAAAACAAACATAAAACTAAATATTCGTAATTAATAAAATTATTAAAGACGACTCTGTTAAAATGAACGGTGGTAAAACATAACCACGACTGCTCTTCTGCCTCATCGTCAACAAATACCGATTTGCTCTCATATTAACCATTTTATTAAATTCCCCGTTGTTATATATGCCTCCGCCTTCTTACCTCCTTGCTTTCCATATATGAGATACTGCGGTTTTATCAAGGAATTACTCGCATCACTAACATACATCATCTCCATCGAAAATTTTGATTAAAATTGCATGGAAAAATTACCATAGTACAGTGGAAAAACTAAAATTGCAATTTATAAAAACCAAATAATTATTCCTAGCAAGTTGATAGTGTGAAAATGTTCATAACACTATTTTAAATATTATTGATTTATAAATGTATTTATTTTAAAAGCTCAATAGACGTTGAAGGCCTAGAGCTTAAAACACAATTAATATATGTAATACAATAATATAATACCATACACACTCACCCAAACTTATATGGAATTATCTGATATTTCTTATTATTTCGCGCGAATTTTAAAAAACAAACACACGAAGTCAAACAATATTTATTTTAAAGCAATTTAATAACAAATACATAACAATTAAATAAAACAATAAAGTATTTAACAGACAAATTGACACTACTTGTTTTAAAGTAAATAGCATACAAAATTTCCATGTAAAACGAATAATGTTTAAATTATTTTTATTTTTTTTTTGTTCTTTTTTTGGTAGTCAGTGTTATCATCTCTAGTCCTTATGCAAGCCTGTTTGCGTAGGCACGCTCCTAATCAAATTATCAACTTTTTTTGTTGTAGGTTGCTTCATTCTTCAAGAGAACCTTGTACTAGCCGTGCGGTGTTTTGTGGATTATCTCGGCCAGGTCTAATTTTTCTTTTAAGCATATCGCAAAAAGGGTTATAGGGTTAGTGAGCAAGCAGGCCACTCCAAACAAGGGATACCTTCTACTTTAACCTTCCGATGACCAACCTTTTTTTGTTACACGGATGACCAAGGGGGGAAAAATGACCCCAGGTCAAAAATGTCAAAAATGACAATTAACAAAAAATGAAGTTTTTTTTAATTGTTTTTTTAATTTTTTTTTTTATTTTTTTTATGGCATGGACTTTATGTCATTCAGCCAGTCACAACATGAGTATTAGTGTCATTTGTAGTGTGTATCTTGAGTAAGTGTCTTGTTACTTTGCAAAGTCGACGTCATTAGCGTAAAACTACTTGTAATTACACATAATAGACGCTATTTTACTAAACATCAACTTCAGAATATATTTTTTATTCGTAAAATATAGAGAATTTTTTTTATTTCAAAATATGAGTATATCTAGAATGATATTAAAGTCAAATAAAAAAATAATGAGTTAAAAATGGAAAATACTTTTGAATTTATTAAAGACAAGCATACGCTGGGGTCACAATTTCCCCCGCTTGATCATCCGAAGGTTAATGATGTCTCTTGTCACTCTAATGGTATGTGGAGTTCCATTATCATGCATGAAAAGTAAATTTTCTCCTGTTGCACCTCTCCAGAGTCTAACTACAGGTTATCAACATACCTGTTAGCAGTTAAGGTTTATTGGTTTAAGTAAAATTATAGGAGTTTTTTTACGGATTACAATTCCTCTCCAGAACATTACACCGCCCCTTGTATATTTGTGAAGAGATCTGACAGTTTTCGTTCTTGCTTGTCTTCCTCGACCTTTACGTACACGATTTCGGGAGTCATCTGATTTTACACAAATCCTGATTTTTTCTGAGAATAGCACATTCTGTCAATTCCCAATGTTCCAGTTTTGGTGGTGAAGACACCAATTTAGGCGATCAATCTTGTGCTGCCTGGATAACTCGAGAACCCATAGCTGTCTCCTGCTGTATACTTCTTGACACGAACTCTTCTTCTTATCCTTTCAACTGAAACAGTTACACCTGTAGCTTCCAAAAGCGTTGGAGCTGAAGCTGAGAAATGAGTAGGTGTCTTTCAGCTGATTGGACATTTAAACGATTGTGGCGAGCCGTTATTACTTTTTGGCGACTTTCCCTTGCTTTATTTTTGAGCTTCCTAGTTCCTGTTACCTAGCATAGGTTTCGGACAGAGCGCCTTGTATTACGCCTAGCTCTACAGCTATGTCCCTCTGAGAACATTACTTGCTCCACAAAACCAATAATCTTTCCCCATTGTAAGATCAGTAACCCCACATGAGGCATATTTTCGTTTTTGGACACAAAATTTAATCTATTTATTTTCGTTCAATTTGCACCTCAAGCAAATAACCTATACCGTACCGAGCGGTACTATCTGATTGTCTTATCGATTGGTTTATTTTTAATAAAAACCCTTAGTATCCTCAACAACAAGCTGGAAAAGCTTCTTTTCCAGTCATGCTCCTTGTCTGCTAAGTTGATTTACAGTTCTTCTCCATTCGTCACTGTGTGTTATTCTTTCTTTCCAACCAATAATTCCCTCATTTCTGAGATCTTCCTGTATGCTATAAACCATCTTTGTTTGGGTCTTTCTTTTCTCTTTTTCGTGATTGGGCCCCGTTTAGGATCATTTTTGGTATCCTCTTTCTTTCCATTCTCATCACGTGTCCCATCCATCCCACTTACTGTACTGTTATAAAGCGACTGATGCTTGGTTCGTTATACAGTTCCTCTGGTTCCCTGTTTGTTCATCGTACCCAAACTTCCTCCGTGTTTTGCCTCTATATACAGCGTGTTTACTTAAGTTGGAAACATATGGAAAACTTTTTTATTATTAATTTTACGAAAAAAGTTATTCTTCATAAAAAGTTCTGCATGCTCTAAAACATAAGATTCAATCATCAGATATCAAATTTTATCAATATTATACGAGGTATGTAAAAAAATATGAATTTCGTTCAAGGGTAAAGTACCTTTATTTCTCTGAACATCTTCTTCTTGTTCTTCTTGTAATAGGACTGTGTTCTGTTTCTTCTGTTACAGTCTTTGCTGCGATCCGGAGCTCCAACTCTCGTACCATCGTTTTTTGGGTCTTCTTATGGGTCGCTTAGTGTTGGGCTTCTGTGTTTTCGCCCAATGCGCCATACGTTCAGGGTCCATCCGATCTACGTGGTCTCTCCACATGCGTCGTCGCGCTCTTGTCCATCTCACTACGTCTTGAACGCATAGCTCTCTTAATGTGTCTTCGTTTCGTATTCTATCTCTGAGTGTGATACCTCTTATGGATCTTAGGGTTTTCATCTCTGTTGTTCTCATTATTTGTTTGGTCTTTGTTGTCTTGGCCCTTGTCTCAGCTGCGTATGTCAGTACGGGTCTAACACATGTCCTATAAATGCGGACTTTGCTTTCGGTGCTCATATATTTATTCCGCCATATTATATCCCTCAGGAAATCCCTCTGAATATCGAAAATTCTTATTATGAAAATTTGTTTGGAATTAAAAACTAAGATCAAATACGCAATTACATGCTTCTTATTGAAAAATAAAATTATTTATTATTTATTACAAATATATAATAACTCTTATTACTCATTTAAAAAAAAAGTTAATCTTAATAAAACGGTCAGTATGAATCTAAGATACAACCATGAATATATTAATTTTATATTAGGTGTGTCAAAAAATATGAATTTCGCTCATGAGTATTATAGTACATTTATATTTCACAATATTTCAATTAAAAGGATGTAATTGCATATTGAAACATAGTTTTTAATTCTAAACAATTTTTTGTAATAACAATTTTCAATATTGTGAAAAATAAAGGTACTTTACTCCTGAGTGAAATTCACATATTGAATTCATATTTTTTAACATACTTCGTATACAATTAATAAAATGTTATAACTGATGGTTGCATCTTGTGGTCTAAGGACATACAAAGCTTTTTTTAGAGAATACTTTTTTTCGTAAAACTAATATTAAAAGAGTTAGCATAATATGTATGTGTAATAAATAAAAGCGAAGTTAAGTATCCCTAAATTTTAGAAAAATTTGGAAAATATTATTTTTCAATTAGAAGCATGTAATTGCATATTTGATCTTAGTTTTTAATTCCAAACAATTTATCACAAGAATTTCCGATATTGAGAAAAATAAAGGTACTTAACTCTTGAACGAAATTCACATTTTTTGACATCTTCTTCACGTGCCATCTCCACGACGGATTTTGTCAACCATCATGGCTATTCTAATCTTAGATGCTGCTGCTCTGAATAGTTCGGTTGATGTGCATCCGTACCATTCTCTCAAGTTACGCAACCATGAGATCCTTCTCCTTCCTACACTTCTCTTGTCCTGGATTTTCCGCTGTATAATCAATTGAAGTATGTTGTATCTCTCTTTAAACATAACATGTCCCATGTATTGCAGCTTTCGTGTCTTGTTGGTTTCCAATATTTCCAGTCTGTTGTTGACTCTTCTCATGACTTCGTTGTTTGTTATATGCTCAGTCCATAATATATCTTCAAGATTCTTCTATACACCTGCAGTTCAAATGCTTCCAACTTTTTAGTAGTCGACGCGATAAGTATCCATGCTTCTATTCCGTAAAGCAGAGCCGAGAAAATATAACACCTTGCCAACCTAACTCTCAAGTATAATTTCAGTTCTCTTGCACAAAGTATCTTTCTCATTTTATTGAAGTGTGTTCTTGCTTTCTCTATTTGAACTGTGATTTCTTTGGAGTTATCGCTTGTGTGATTAATTGTTGTGCCAAGATAGTTGTAGTTTTCGACTTGTTCTAAAATTTTAGAACAGTCTAAGCCTTTAATTGTCAGGCTTTTTTCATTATTTTGGGTTTTTGATACCCTCATAAATTTAGTTTTCTTGATGTTTATTGATAATCCATATTCTTCTCCATACTCAACTATCTTGTCCATTAGCTTTTGGAGGTCTTTAAGGTTGTCTGCTATTATGATAGTATCGTTCGCATAATATTGAATGGTGTTAATTGGCGTTCCATTTACCTTTATTCCTGCTGTTTCTCCCTCAAGAGCTCTTTTCATAATTTCTTCAGAGGATGCATTGAATAGTAGTGGTGACAATACACACCACTGTCGCACTCCTCTTCTATTTTCGAACTTTAATTTTTTGACATACCTCGTATAATATTGATAAAATTTGATACCTGATGATTGAATCATAGGTTCTAGCGCATGTAGAACTTTTTACGAAAAATAACTTCTTTCGTCAAATTAATAATAAAAAAAGTTTCCCATATGTCTCCAACTTAAGTAGACACGCTGTATATAGCTCTGAGCACTTTCCTTTCCCATCTTTTCAATCTCCTCAATATTTGCTTTTTTCATTGTCCATACTTCGCTACCATACGTCACTATGGGTCTTATTACCGTTTTATATATCCTTTACTTTGTTTTTCTCGATACATATTTGGATTTTATCAGTGGTCTTAGGCTTCCCATCTTTTTTATTTCCCTTTGCTAATCTGGCATTCAGTTCCTATTCTTTATGATATTTCTCATCTATAATAACCGCCAGATACTTAAAATGGACCTTCTTCTTCTTGATATAGCTATCCGTGACGAATGTTGGCGATCATCATGGCCATATTCACTTTATCTGCAGCAATGCGGAAATGCTGTGTTGAACAAGGTGCTGAAGTTCTTTAACCAGGATGTTTTTCTTCTTCCTGGCCCTCCAAATATTTTTCCTTGCAGGATGGCTTGTAAGAGGGCATATCTGGAATTTCGCATAATGTGTCCAAAGTATTCCAACTTTCGAGATTTGATGGTGGTTATTACCTCTCAGTTCTTCCCCATTCTTTTAAGGACCTCGTCATTTGTGACCCGATCAGTCCATGGGATTTAAAAATTTTTTCGATATAGCCACATCTCAAGTCCTTCCAATTTTCGGCACATATCTTCGTTTAATGTCCAGGATTTAACACCATAAAA
The DNA here is from genome assembly GCF_917563875.1 of Diabrotica virgifera virgifera. Taxonomy (NCBI): domain Eukaryota; kingdom Metazoa; phylum Arthropoda; class Insecta; order Coleoptera; family Chrysomelidae; genus Diabrotica; species Diabrotica virgifera. The sequence continues at coordinate 182,334,389 of NC_065444.1, read as the reverse complement.
AAGAACAGAGAAGACGTCATTTGAGAATTCTTACATTTGAACCAGGAGAAAGGTTGTAGCCCCATGTGGTTGAACGTTGATCTAGCTTTTCCGATGCGCACTCTTATCTCTTGGTTGTAGGTCCATTCTTCATTGGTATGGTGGCGAGGTAGATGTAGTGCCTCATTCTTTTTACAGGGGCTTGGTTGATGTAGAGTTGACTTTCTGTTGTCTTTTTCTGCTAATGATCATAAGCTTTGTCTTCTTTACGTTTATATTGAATCCATTTTGTTGACTGTAAGACGTTATTTTGTTCATGAGGACTTGTAGTTCTTCTAGGTTGTCCGCAAACAGTATGGTGTCATCTACACACCTGATGTTATTTAGCCAGTACCCGTTTGGTAGAATACCTTTTTCAGTTTCGTGCAAAGCTTCAATGAATATTCTTTCAGAGTAAAGATTAAAAATTAGGGGGGACAAAATGCAGCCTTGCCTTACTACACGCCTGATTTTCACATATTCGGTGTGTTCAACGTCAACTCTGAGGTTTGCAGTCTGATTCCAGTAAAAGTTTATAATTATTTTCAAATCTTGGTTGTTAAGTCCGGCTTCTTTTAGTATTTGCCTCATTTTGGCGTGCTGTACTCGATCAAACGTTTTCTCGTAATCAGCCATACATGCGTATACGTCACAATTGACCTCTCTGCATCTCTGTAATAAGACTTGTATTGAAAACAAAGCCTCTCTCGTACCAACAGCATTTATGAACTCGACTCGAACTGTTTGGGCGAAATTTAACTTTTACATAGCTTGTAAATTCTCGTATGGATTACTTTTAGGAACAACTTTAGGAGATGACTCATCAGGCTTATCCTACGGTATTCTTCGCATTTTTTGGCTCCTGGTTTTTTGGAAGTGCAATAAACTCAGACTTCAGCCATTCTGTTGGTATTTCTCCAGAGTTGCATATATTGTTGAATATCTTTGTGATTATTGCTATTGATTCGTCCATGAGTTTAAGTAGTTCTGCTTGTTTATTATCGGAGTTGCATTATAGAATTTTGGTAAAAGCGAATTAAGCTACACAAGGATATGTAATATTAGGAAAAAAATATTTCACTTTTTATTTGTCTTAGTGTTACACTCAACAGAAGGGTTTATTTTGAATCATTTGACATGGATATCAAAAAAGTCATTTTTACTTTATCGTACTATATACGTAGTATAGTATAATAGATAAAGTTATAGGATCGTGCAAAAAAAATTTTTTCAGATTTCACTTTTTTTCGACGTTTTGAGTCCCCCTGAGTCTAAAAAGCAAATAAAAAAAACATGTCGGAAGTATGTACGTACGTACGTACGTACGTACGTACGTATGTACGTACGTATGTCGCCACCACCCAGCAAAAACTACTGGACCGATTTTGATGAAATTCGGTATGAGTAAGTTTAAGAGAATTTTGTCGAGAAACTAAGCTTTTAAAAAACATCTCTCAAAGGGGGGCCGAAATAGGGGGGTTATTTAGGGCCCATTTTTGCAAATTTTGACAGAAATAAATGAAATTCAACTCAAAGTAAGCTCATCGATAGGTAAATAAAAGTACGGAATTTGACATTTCCAAATTCAAAATGGCGGCCAAAATGGCCGACCGCCCCCCCGACACATTTCCCTATCTATCTAAAAAGTTTTTGAAGACAAGTTTAATTTGAAAAAGTCGTTATATAGCCTAAAGATGGGGCTATAAGAAAGATGTTATCGTTCTTCAGAAAAAGTTACGGGTTGCCTATATTTAAGGGGTCAAATTTTGACATAAATTTGAACTAGATTTTCTCAAAAATGGCTCCAAGGAATTTTTTTATTTTTTGATATATTTTTGATATCCTATCATTAAATTGAATGACATTAGTCATATATCTTATCTCCCCATAGGAGGGGAGTTATGAATTTTTTATAAAAAAATATTCGAGTGCCCGTAACTTCCTTCTTAATAGAAACTAAAATTTGAAATTTTGCAGACATATATGGTATTTTATTATCTATTATCACAATAAATTTTACCAAAAACATGGCTTCTGGTTGAACCGGAAATGAATAAAAAATCTTAATTTTTTTGATACGACCTATATATTTTAACACATTTTGAAAGAATGCAAAATTACCTTTCCAATGACATACAATTTATTGCTGTAGCTCAAAAACTCGAAAAGTTACGGTAAATAGAAATTTTGCTATAATCTTATGTGTGTCCTCTCTCACGCGTTCATAGCAGAGCATTATTGTAGAGCAGTCAATGAGGGTATTTGGCTCCGAACTCCATCCTACTACATTGATGTACTTGATATTTTCACAGTAAGTAGGGAATAGCTCAAGAAACAAAATCTACCCTATATACTATGGCGCTTTTATCTTGGGGCGGTTCCCACTTCTTCAAGGGGGTGGAAAATTTGTTGGTCAAAATAAGCACGGAAGTGGCTGAAGAACCTATTTCTAAGCAAAAACTGGTCTATACTTTTTTTTGAGAACTCAATACTTTTTGAGTTATGCGTAGTTGAAAATTGGCCATTTTCATTGAAAAATGACACCTTTTCGGACGGATTTTTTGTGAATACCTTAAAAACTATGCATCGAACTAAAAACTCTATATAAAACATTTTTTAGATTATAAATAATAAAGAGATTCGTTCCTTCGTAAATGTTCTATTTATAATACAAAAAGAGATATGGTAGGTGAAAATAGTTTGTTTTTTGGTGCATGCTCAAATTGGTGTATTCAACTTGAAATAACAGAGGAACGGTAGGTTTTAGGTGTATAATGCTACCAACACCTTTTGTAGTGTTTGAAAAGGCCTTTAAAACGAGCACCGTTAAATGTCGGTTGCTTACAAACTAAGCGAGATATGGTGCAAAAAATATAATGACTAATGTACTTTAAGGAAAAATGAAAAGTATATACATTTAACTCCCCATCCACCATAATTTAAATGCATTGTTTTTTTCTCAATACCTTTTAATATAGTGTTATTTCTACTTTCAAAAAGTTAAACGGGTTTAAAATGAATGTTTCTTTTAAAAAATGTGATCAAATTATAGAATGAATTTTTAAATTTTCTTAAAAATCTTCCTTTTTCTCCATGTAATTCGAAAATAAAAATATTTCACCCCTGAGAAGTGGTGGGAACTTCCCCCATGATAAAAGCGCCATAGTATATAGGATAGACTTTGAATTAGGAGATTGGGCTACTCCCAAAATTTCATTAAAATCCATGCAGTAGGATAGAATTTGGAGATAATATCTTGTTCTTAATCTCGCGCATTGACTGGCGTAAGCGAAATAGAATGAAATGCAAATATTGTAAACTATTAATTTCTCAGAAAAATGAACTAATTTGAAATGAAAGTATGACTATAATATTCTATTGATTTATGCAATAATCTACACATCTATAGTGTGTCCCCGAAATATGGCATCGAACATTTTCTCAAATGCAGGAATTAATGATGCGTAGAACCATAAAATACATTTAAGTACAGTAGGTGTTTCTAAAATATCAAAATAACGAGTAACTTTGTTATTTTTATAGAATGCCAATATCTAATACCATAACGATAATAGATCGGCACGATAAAGTTCTCGGGCGGCCCTTCCGTCCAGCGTTTTTTACATATCCTACTGTTGCTTTGAGGCGACGATATTGTGAAATAAAAAATCAGAAAATAATATAAAAATATTAGTTTTTTTCGGTTGACCTAGATAATTTTATGTTTATTTATTGTCTGGTTCTTCCCATTTGCTCAAATAGAGGAACAATAATAATTAAAATGGACATTTTAATTATTTAATGGCAATAGATTTAATGGCAATAGGGCTTTTCATCGATTGTCATTTCTTTCGAGCTTCTGTCATGTGTCACATAATATTAATATATCTACGTCATACGTCTTTGGTTTGTATTATTGTATTAATTATACCAATAACGTATGCCGTAGATATATTAATATTATGTGACACATGACAGAAGCTCGAAACAAATAACTATAAATGAAAAGCCCTATACAAAGTGTTCTATTGATTATTATATGCGGTTGACTTTATACACTGTTTTACAACCTTTTACACTTTAAACAATTAACATTACGTCTTTACGACTTCCTATTTTTTGGTGGATGGTTTCCGGAAATTCTCTTTATGGTTATAGAGTTGTAATTGTCACTGGCGCACCCGCCAAAAACCAAACTCGGCAATTAATTTTTATTGGCCCGTTGTCATCAAGACGACATCGCTTTTAGATTTTAGGATCAATCTCAACTGATAGTTATTACCCATTACACCACAATAAACCACCAAGAAGTCGTTCTGGATAGGTTTTATTTGCCTTAAAATGAAGTTTTGTGATTAACGGATTTGTATAGTTTGTTATTTTGTAATTAAGTGTATGTTTAATCTATCGTAGTAAAATTTTCTGCACAGCATTATTAATCAATAGAATATGTAAGGTGTGGTGTGTCAGAAAAAGTTAAAGATCTTATTTGCCTTTTTTATTCTTTACGAATATAATAAACACTTTTTGGTTATATGAGTTTGAGCTTTTATATTTTATACGACCATATAAATATAACTTATTATTTTGTAGTGTTATATTCGCCATCGAGCGTTGGACATAATCTTAGTTACATTATCTATTAAAACAGTTTTTTTTTCGAGCAAAGAATTTTCTAACAGGAATATTTTCTTCCATAATCTTTTGTTTAATTATCAGTAGTAATTGCACAAGAGCTCTGAAATTATTGAATTTTTCCCGAGTGATATTTGACAGTTTTAATTTCACGAGCCGAAGGAGAGTGAGATTATATCAAAGTGTCACGAGAGCAAAAATTCTATATTAATTTCTGAGGTCGAGTGCAATTTGTTGCGATTATTTCATGAATAAAACTGTTCAAAACCAAAATTCTATTGTAATTTATTTATGTAAGTACCATTAAACACACAGTTTTTATAAATATTTGACGATTGAAAGTCATGACTTTTATAATTTTTAAAACATTAATTGTCATTAATGCCACTGAATGTATTTTTTCGTAGCAACGAAGGGCATCTGACGTAATATACTAACGACGGGAGATTATCAAAAATTATCGATTTAATTCAGATTTCTGTAGCTTTCTATTGGTCAGAATCTCCTATGAATGAAATAATCAGTAGTAATTGCACAAGAGCTCTGAAATTATTGAATTTCTCCCGAGTGACACTTTGACAGTTTTAATTTCACGAGCCGAAGGCGAGCGAAATAATGTCAAAGTGTCACGAGAGCAAAAATTCTATATTAATTTCAGAGGTCGAGTGCAATTTGTTGCGATTATTTCATGAATAAAACTGTTCGAAACCAAAATTTTATTGTAATTTATTTATGTAAGTACCATTAAACACACAGTTTTTATAAATACTTGATGATTGAAAGTCATCACTTTTATAATTTTTAAAACATTAATTGTCATTAATGTCACTGAATGTATTTTTTCGTAGCAACAAAGGGCATCTGACGTAATATATTTAACGACGGGAGATTATCAAAAATTATAGATTTAATTCAGATTTCTGTAGCTTTCTATTGGTCAGAATCTCCTATGAATGAAATAATCAGGTGTATATTATATCTTTGTGAATGTTTCGTAATGCATCAAAACTATTCCAGTTATTGTTGCTAAATGTTTCTTGACCTTTCTCGGTTCTCACTCGGATATCTTAATTTCTAACTTTATTTATTGATATAAACTGCTGGTTATTTTTAATGGTCTGTGTAACCACATCTCAAATCATTCTAAGCACCTGTGGAATAGGTATATCGAATTCACACAGTACAATAGGATAAGACTTTTTTCTTCTTCTTCTTCTTCTTTTTGTGGAATTTATGGCTTTGGGGAGAGCCAATTAGCTTTAACCCGCGAGTAGTCGCGCCGTTAGATAGAATCTCACATTTCATCCTTTTTCGCAATACAGTAAAACCTGTCAGTAACGGCCACTAAAAATGAAAGAACTATTAGCCGATATAGAAAGGTGGCCGCTATTGCCAGTTTTTGTAGTCTACATATAATTGGTTTGGGAAATTTTTAAACTGGCCGTTAGGACAGGTGGCCTATGTTGGCAGGTGGCCGTTAACACAGGTTTTACTGTACAGTAAAATTTGTCAGTAACGGCCACTAAAAATGAAAGAACTATTGGCCGATATAGAAAGGTGGACGGTATTGCCAGTTTTTGTAGTCTACATATAATTGGTTTGGGAAATTTTTAAACTGGCCGTTAGGACAGGTGGCCGATGTTGGCAGATGGCCGGTAACACAGGTTTTTTTAATAAAATTGTTAGAAATATATATTTTCAATATAAAAAGTAGATAAAAATAGTACAAAATAAAAATTTGTTTTAAATTCGTATTTTGAGATAGAATCTCACACGCGACTATCGACGTTACAGAAGTGAGCGCGACTACTCCCGGGTTAACTTGAAAAATGATTTTATTGACGTTTCGATTTCCATTTCGAAGATCGTTATGTAAATACGTTAGACAACGACCTCGAAAGTGGAAGTCGAAACGTCAATAAAATCATTTTTAAAGTTAAATGGTGGCTTATTTCACAATTAGAATGGTAAATTACATAAATGCCACAAAGAAATAGCTTTAAAACAATATTCAGAAACTTCAATATAAAAGACATTTCGTTATTATTGTTTTTAAGGACTTTATGAATCCAAGTTTTTGATACATACCAGGCTAATAGTTTGTGATATCTTAGTCAGATGTAACTCTCTGACTAGCACTTTGTCTAATTTACAAAACAATTTTAGCTAAATTTTCTACAATTAACGTTAGTGGAGTCAATGAAGGTTTTCACCTCCGATTTCGTTGAACCTCCATAGATTTTCATGAAAATTGGTAAGTATGTAGGCTGTACTTCAAGAAACAAAGGTGACATGGTGTCAACTTGCGCTTTTACCCTGGCGGGGGGATGTTACCCCTTCTCGGGGGTGGAAATTATTTTATTAAAAATAATACCACTAATCGATAGAGGGACAAATTGTAAGTAAAATTTGTTATATAAAGTTATTCCAATAAATCAATAGTTTTTGAGTTATTAAAGATCAAAAGTTTTGATTTTTCCTGAAAAAAATCCACGTTTTAAAGCAGTTTTTCATAAATAACTCAAAAACCATAAGTTTCTTCAAAAAAGTTGCTATTACCAAAATCGAAGATAATATAAAAATAAATAAGCTCTTTATTCGAAAAATCCTTTATTACATATACAAAGTGAGTTATATGCAACTGAATGTATATTTTTTTTCCGCGAGTACTCAAATCTTAGTATTCAAGCTTAAATAACAGGAAACGATGCACTTTGTTAAATATAGATATTAAACATTTTAATAAAGAATAGAAAGAGACTGTTTGACTTGTACACACTTCTATATAAATCTAAACGGGAACTGGTGTATGTTTTCAAAAGACTGATAGTGTGTAAATAAATTTATTAAATCAGCTAAGTACTTTCAGCATATTATGCCATCATCAGAGCTATCGTCTTATAGGTGTAAAAACCTCAAAAGAAGAGAAAACTTCGAACAAACACATTCTTTAGTTTAAAATAAACCCAGGGATATAACCACTGGTTAGGGTAAAAACCTTTAAATGTTTAAAAAATCACATTTAATGTGTTTTCTATAAAATGGCTACCATTCTTACAAACTGTCAGTAACAGCTGTTTAACAGTGTAACAACTAAAAAAAAAATAAAAATGTAATAAAAAAAATGTTAAAAAATATAATAAAAAAAATAATAAAAAAACAGAGTAAAAAAAACAGTAGTACTAATAGTTTTAAATTTAGATACTAAGCATATATTTTGTAAAAGAGAGAATTCAAAACACATTGACTGGCCAGTTGGTTGCTTAAACCAGTGCCAATAAAACATAAACACACACACACAAAAACATTTCCAAATATACAGGGCCACCCATATTGACAGGGTGAAACAAAATTATCTTTTGTTTAATGGAACACCCTGTATATTTTTACATTTTTGGATTCTCCTCTATGTTTTGTTTCTTAAAATATCAGGTTTTGTGATGTTATACGAAGTAGTTTAAAAGATAATTACGTTTTTTTTTCAAATTTCATAGCAACATTCACCCCCTGTATAATTGTAGTGATTTGACATCAGAAAATCAATTTATGTTCAAGTGATTTTTAATAAAGTCTATTATTGTTAAAAATTATTTTTCTAGCAAAACGTTTAATTTTAGCTAATACAGGATTGGTCGAAACTGAATGAGTGTTTTCTCAAAGTTTGAGAGTATGAGTTTTCTCAAACGGAACAGCCTGTAATGCCTGTAATGAGCATTGTAATAAAATGCTCTTTATTCAAATAGCACTTTATTATTTCCCACCCTGCCAGTGAGAACTGAATTTATTTTTGAAATCCCTAATAGTATGGTATAACTAGACCCAAACCCAGACATCCAAAGTGAAAGTTATCCTCCAACACCAAATTGTTCTGTATGGTCCACATAACGTTCAGAAAAAAGTCACACCATTTTGAGTGTCGGGTTTGGGGGGGAGAGGGGGGAGAAATCGGTAAATTCGTAGTTTTTTACATTATTCGTAAATATTTCTAAAACTATACGATTTAGCATAAACAACCTTCTATACAAAAACGTTCTACATTAAATTTGAAATAAAAAAGGCCCTACGGATCATCCTTCTAAAATAAATGGTTTCAAAGTTTCGGAGGTAGTATAGTATAATTGGTCCAAAAAAATGCCTAACCTAAACATCCAAAGTAAAAGTTTTCCTCCATCACCAAATTGTTCTATATGGTCCACATATTGTTCAGTAAAAAGTTACACTATTTTGGGCGTCCGTTTTGGGGGGAGAGGGGGGAGAATTCGGTAAATTAGTAGTTTTTTACGATTTTCGTCAATATTTCTAAAACTATGCTTTAGCGTAAACAATTTTCTGTACTGATGTGATCTTTATTATTGATATGAGATAATATTCTTATATGTCATTTAATTTAATCAATGCATTAATAATAATCTAATTAATTTACCAGATCACATATCAATATGTTTTCAATCTCAGGGCTTTTTATAAAATTAATTACTTACTTACGTGGCTTCTAAGTATTTCTCAATGGTTCCTAATCGGGATAGGAAAGAAAAGAGTAAAATAATACACACATATGGGTTACAATTAAAATCAAAATATTGTTTATTTTATTTAAATGGCAATCACTGCTTAATATTTGCTATATCTTATTATTCTTAAACATAACATTTACACATGGGAATCTTATTTCCTTTTGGTTTCCAATTGAAAGTTTTTATTAACATTTAACTATTATGATTTATTAGCAACAATTCTATTTAAGTTTGATGAAGCTTTTCTGATATTATTGATTATGTTCTTCAATTTTAAATGTGGTATTTAATACGAAAAACCCATACATTCATGTCCAAACAAATGAGACTGACCTTTTTCTGGTGAACTGAGAATGTCTTCACACAAGACCCGTTTCCTGCTATCCTTGGCTGCGATCAACACCTCGTCCTGGCTTCCAGTAATGTTCTCCTTTGAAAACTAGCTCGTATAGCTCCCGTTCCTGCTTCTGTCGTGATGCTGTATTCTACCTTTTTCGAAACTGCAATCACCTACCGGGACACTCTTGGCTCAAAGAGGTTCTTTTACTCTCAACCTGGCCTACCTCTCGTTCCACGATAGATACTCCACACTCACGGAACTACACCGGCTTTCTCACTCTCCGTACACTACCGTCTACTACTGGACTTCACTTCTCGACAGCTCAAAACATTCTGATCTATCTTTTCATTCATTCCCCTACTTTCTAAATATCCCTTCCAGATTCACAAATCAACCTTCCACCACCAACTCTCATTCGCAGTATTCCTCAAAACCAATTTTTAATCTTTCTAAATATGCTTAATGGATTTCAAAAAAAAATAGTTAATTCCCATTCTAAAATTACTTTCTACTATTTACAAAATTTAATGACCTATTATCTCTTTCAACTGAGTCTTATTTAGCATAGGCTAATGATCGAACCTTCCGCAAACAACGATAATGACCTATTATCTATTTCAACTGAGTCTTATTTAGCATAGGCTAATGATCGAACCTTCCGCGAACAACGATAATGGTACGCGCCATTCACTTTGTTTATTCTAGGCGCATTGTCCCGAGTTTCGTAAGCTTCTTCTAATCACTTCTTAAAATTAAATATAACAATTTGTTGTATACAGGTTGTTCTAAATTTATATGCCCGTGGTTGAGAAAATTGAAAATATTTTATATTAAATTGAATTTTGTTTATAATTATCAAAATTTAATTTTCATATCAAATAGAAATATAAGAAATCCCCGCCTTGTATTTGATAAAATTTATCTGCATTTTTAAATAAATTTTCTCGAGGCAAAACCAACTCCCTGTATATTTCCTTACTTTAATCTACGTCTTATATCCTAACTTACTATCTACTTCATGTAATTCTGTCTTTTATTCGTGATATTTGTATACATCGTGAATATTATAAATTCCTCGGATCTTTTCCGAGTTCCTGTGCCTCAACTCATAACTATTTATCCCATTTTCATTATTCACGATGTATGGGCCTTCGAAAGCAGGCATCAACTTTGCGCAAATGCCCCCAGGAAGATTTGATACTCGTAATGCCCTCACGAGTACCTTTTCACCCTTTTGGAAAGTCACTGGCCTTCTTTTTCTATTGTGTTCCTGTCTTTGGATATATTTTTCGTTGCTTCGCCGTAATCTTCTCTGTACGGTTTCAATCACCTGTTGATATTCTTTTGGCTCTTGGTCTTCCCATGGCCTTATCGGCAGTACACCCTTCATGATGTATTCTGGGGTCTCTTTTGTTACTGTGCTCGGAATTGTATTTAGATACCTTTCTATTTCCGCCATTTTCCTGTCCCAGTGGCGATGTTGACCATCTGTTGCAATGCGAAGAAATTTCGTCACTTCCTGTATGAATCGTTCCGAAGGATTACTCTGTGGATGCCTGATGCTGACAAAATTTGTCTCTATTCCTCTTTCTCGAAGTTGTCCCTTGAAACGATCATTTCGGAAATACGTTGCATTGTCCAGTAGAATCTTTTTTGGTGTTCCTACTATGGCTATAAAATTGTCGATTTTTCTTAATATTTCTTCCCCCTTTGTGGTGCGGCAACTATATAATTTTACGTATTTTGAAAACACATCCACCATTACCAGAATATGTTTGTTCCTTTTAGTGGTCATAATTAGATCGCTTAACATATCTATTGCTACAATGTCTAGTTTGTTTCGGGCTTCAATATTTTTGGCAACATTTTCGTTTTTGAAATTCCGACTCTTATATTTTTGACATACATCGCACTTCTGGGTAATTTCCTTTGCAATGCGGTAATCCTGTCGGCTGATGTAATTTTCCCTAAAAACGAGCAGTTTCTGCTACCGATATGCCCATTGTCCTCATGTAATTTCTTTATTATCTTTTCGGCCAATGTCTGTGTCACTAAATATAGTTCCTTTCCGCCTATTCTCTTAAAATATATGTTATTTTCTACTTCCGCTCTTCTTTTTTCTCTTTCCTCTAGGTCTTCCTGGTTTGTCCTTATCTCATTTAACGAATATATCCCTTCTTCTTGTATTAATCTATTTAGTCCCACCTGTAGAGTAATTGTTTCCTTTTTTCCGGTGTCCTCATCCCGTGTTAGAGCGTCGGCTATTATGTTGTCTTTCCCTTTTATATATCGGAATTCAAAATCATACTCCTGTAATAATAGAATGCCTCTATGTATTCTATTATTTACTAATCTATTCTTCATGATATGTACTAAAGCTGCATGGTCTGTTTCGATTGTGAATTTTGCTCCCAATAAGTAAAACCTCAATTTGTTTACGCAATATAGTACACTGGAAAACTCCAATTCTGTAACACTATATTTTCTCTCATGTGTTTTAGTCACTCGAGATATAAAACATATCGGCACTTCTTGGTCGTTTTGTATTTGAGACAGAACGCCTGCAAATTTTTGTATGGACGCATCAGTTCGGAGTATAAAAGGTAAATTGTAAATGGGGTGGTATATTTTCGTTCCTGTTGCGAATTCTCGTTTTAATGTTTCGAAAGCTTCCTCCTGTTCTTCTTTCCAATTCCATTTTATTCCTTTTTTAAGCAATTTTATCAGAGGGATTTCCTTTTGGCTCAAATCGGGAATCAGCTTTTTAAAATAATTAATCGTGCCAAGAAAACCTCTCAATGTTTTCAAATTCGTTGGTCTTGGGTATTCATCTATGAGCTTGACTCTGTCTTCGGCTAATCTTACTGTTTTGGTGTCCAATTGAAAACCCAAATAAATGACTTCTTTTTGAAAAAATTGACATTTTTCAATGTTTAATTTCAATCCCGCTGTGTCCAATTCTTCCAGAATTATTTCTATGTGTTCCAGATGGGGGTTCCGTCACTGGCTATATATTAGAAGATACGTATAATTAGATCGATCGTCTAAAAATCAAGTTTTTGGTGGTAAAAAGTGAATTTTAAAACTTATAAACAACAATTAATAAAACTTAATTAATAGTTAAATGGTTTAAAATATTTACATAGTGAAAATTCATAATATTTTATTGTGGAAGTGTAAATTTAGTTTATTAACCTACAAACAAGTAAGACGCGTGGTGACAGAATTTAATAAGGTACTCAAAAATAACAATAACATGAACATAGGCGTAACAATTCAAGGTAAGAATATTCCATATTTTTATTATTAAAAATAGATTTTGGATCCTCTGGACGGTTGGATGGTTAAAGTATTGGATTATAATAGTATAAATATTCTTTAAACCATAATAAATAAAGTAAGCCTAAAATCAACTTAAAAATCAATTTAAAAATAAAATATTTGATTTAAAATCTAAACAAACTACATTTAACCACTCAAGGAAAGGCGGTTCCTCCGCAGGGTCGACTTGGGATAAACCTTTATCGGTGAGTGGTCGTGTAGGGAAAGGTAAAAACAAATACATCGTCATGGAAAAAATAATGGAAGAAATAATAGAAAAACTTAATAAAATGGAAGAGAGAGAGATTAGGGTAGAAAATAAATTAGATGCTATATCAATCGAACTCAATAAGCTAAAATTAGAAAATGAACTGATCAAAAAGGAAAACCTGGAAATCAAAGAGGAGATGAAATTGCAAGAAAGAAGAATCGAGGCTCTAGAAAAAGAAGTAAGAAAGAAAAACATTGTGATACATGGTGTAGACGAAACAACAAATGAAAATAGAGTAATCCTAAAAAATAAATTCAAAGAAATAACTAATAAAATGAACATTTCAATAGACGAAAACGAGGAGATACAAGATACCTATAGAGTAGGAAACCAAAATAATAAAAGCAGGCCTATAAAAATAGAACTTAAACATGTGTCGAAAAAAATAGAGATACTAAGCCAAACACGCAGACTCAAGGGCAGCAAAATATTCATTACGGAAGACTACTCAAAAGAATACCAACAGAAAAGGAAATTTCTAATCCACCAACTGAAATTGGCTAGAGATAAAGGTTACAGAGCGTTCCTAAACTATAACGGGCTCAAAATAGATGGAGAAATATATACCCCGGAGCAGTTGGGCTACAAAAATGATAACAATGGAGAAATTCAACCTGAAAATGGAGCAGAGGAACAAAAAACAAAGGGGAGAAAAGCGAGTGAAAGATCCCCAGGAAACGAAATACAGCAAATACCAAAATCAATAAGAACAGCAGAAGGGGGAGCATATAACTCAAAAAACTGAAAACACAGGCACCAAAAACTGCAAAGATACTAGTAAAAAAGACAACGCAAATGGAAAAGGACAACGAAAATAATGGAAAGGAAACAACAATAATAGGTACTTGGAATATCACAAGTCTTTATGGTAAAGAATTCGAATTGACAGAGGAAATGAAAACATACGGCATTGACATCCTAGGCCTGAGTGAAACGAAGAAGAAGGGAAGAGGAAATATGAGATGTGGCGATGGTTACAAGCTCTTCTACTCAGGTGTACAAGAAATGGAAAGAGCAAAAGAGGGAGTCGGTTTTATAATCACGGATGATCTGAGTGGGAGAGTTGTAAAATACCAAGCAATAAACTCTAGAATAATTACCGTAAGTATAAAACTAGACGAGTTAGTTAGCATAATACAAATATATGCACCAGTCGAGGGCACAGAAGAACAGAAAATGTCTCAATTCTATAGCGAACTCCAAACAGCTTTAGACGAAGTGAGAGAAGATACTGAGAACATAATTATTATGGGAGACTGGAATGCTAGAGTTGGAAATGACATCAACAAGGGACTTGGATGCCTTGGGCGGTATGGAGAAAAAGCTGAGAACAGAAATGGGAAGAAGATGATACAATTTTGTGTAAATAACGACTTAAAAATTGGAAATACATTCTGGTATCAAAATATGGAGGACAGATACACTTTTGAAGCACAGGAAAGAAATGCCAAAAGTCTAATAGATTACATCGTGATTCCTGCAGAAATGAATATTATCAAAAATATAAAAACAGAAAAATTTGCAGAACTTAATACTCAACACAAGCTACTCGTAGCCGAAATGACTACAAAGAAAAAGCAATATATAGTCGATAAGTCATACACTAAGATAAATATTAAGAAGCTGAAAACAGAGAAAGAGAAAAGTGACTATAAACAAGAAATATATGAGGAATTGCAAAGAATGGAGCTGGAAAGAGAGCAATTGGATATGGAAGAAAGATGGAAAATACTAAAAGACACAATATATAAAACAGCAGAGAAAATTTGTGGAAAAAAGTCAATAAATAAATATCATAAGAGAACAGAATGGTGGAGTCAAGAACTAAAGAAAATAATAAAGGAAAAGAAGCAAGCCTGGAAAAAATATCAACAATGTAGAAATGAAAATAACAAAGTAGAATACATGGAGAAACGTAATAGAGCAAAGATAGCAGTAAGGAAAGCGAAAAATATGAGCTGGGAAGAATTCGGAAAAGAATTGGAAGCAAATTACAAAACAGATAACAGAAAATTCTGGAACCGTATAAAGGGTCTAAGAGGGAAAAAAGGTAGGGAACAGTATGGAATCAAAGATAAAAATAACCAATTGAAAATAGAGACTACAGAAAGAGTAGAAGTATGGAAACAATACTACGAAGATAAATTCAAACACGAAGAAGTAGAAATATATGAAGCAGGAAGAAATAGACCAGAACTGGAGGAGGAAGAGGAACCAGAGAGTATAAGGAAGGAAGAACTGGAAGAAGCTATAAACAATATTAAACTTGGAAAAGCGGCAGGAGAGGACCAACTAGATCCAGAAATGATAAAATGGATGGGTGAAAAAGGAGAGGACTGGCTATTACAGATATGCAAGGAAGCATGGAGTACAGAGAAAATCCCAGATGACTGGAAGAAGAACATAGTTCTACCAATATACAAAAAAGGACAACATAATAAATGCGAGAATTATAGAGCAATGTGCTTGTCATCGGTCGCCTTCAAGGTATACACGAGAATTATAGAGAAGCGTCTAAGATCAGTGATAGAGAAAGAATTGGAAGACGAACAGGCTGCATTCAGATCAAACCGTCAAACAAACGATAACGTCTACATCATAAGAAATATAATAGAGAGACAATGCCGTAAAGGGAATGAACTATTTCTCATGTTCGTCGATCTGAAGGCGGCATTTGATACGATAAACAGAGAAATATTGTGGAAAATATTGGAGAGCTATAATATACCAAAAAAGATGATAAAAGTCATAAAATCTATATATATATATATGGAAGTAGAAGGCCAAGTACAAATAAATGGAGAAAGATCAGGCACTTTTAAATGGGATAAGGGAATTAAACAAGGAGATGAACTAAGCCCCCTCTTGTTTATAATAGTCATGGATACTTTAATCAAAAATACCAAAGATCAAACAAGAAACCTTCAATACATAGTAGGATATAAAAACTTAAATGCAATAAAGATCAACTCCCTTCTATACGCTGATGATATAGTTCTAATCACAGACACAGTAGAGAAAATGCAGAAACTAATAGATATTTGGCAAAAAGAGATACATAAATTAAAAATGGAAATGAACCTCAACAAAACAAAACTTATGATAATAAATGAAGATGAGAAAAGAGAAAGGAATACTAATATAATAGTAAGGGAAAAAGTAATAGAACATGTATCTACTTTTGAATATCTGGGAAATATAATAACAGATGATGGGAAAACGGACTTGGCAATAAGTAATAAACTGAAGGAGGCAACTAGCGTGTATTACTCTTTAAATAATACAATTTTTGGAAAGTCAGAAATAAGCAACAAAACTAAACTCAGAGTATATAACAGCATAGTAAATCCGATAATGACATATGGGGCGGAAACATGGATTGTCCAAAAGAAACATGAATCAATGATAAACGCGACGGAGATGAAATACATGAGAAAAATAGCCGGAGTTACGAAGTTTGACAGATTCAGAAATGAAGATATAAGAAGAGAGTTGGAACAAGAACCGATAATTAGGAAGATCGAAAACAAACAATTAAGCTGGTTTGGACACATACAACGAATGGAGCAAAATAGACTTACAAAGAAGGTACATGAAGCCAAAATGGGAAACAAAAGAAAAAAGGGAAGGCCGAGGAAGACATGGATGGACCAGATCCAAGATATAGGTGAAAGGAGACACATCAGTATGAGGGATATGAAGAACCTGGCCACCAATAGAAGCAATTGGAAGAAGTGGATAAAAGGCGGAACCCGACATCCGACGCCCTGAAGGGCACTAAGGATTATGAGAAAGAAGAAGAAGTGTTCCAGATGACTCTGAGTATCTTGTGAAAAAATTAATAAATCATCTATATAATGAACTATGAAATCTTCATGGCGATTCAAAATGGTATGTAGAGCTCGGACGAGTGCAGCACAAGCACTCTGCAATCCAAATGGCACTACCTTAAACCGGTAGACAATACCATCAATAGAAAAAGCGGTGTAGTTTCTACACTTTTCAGCTAACGGTATCAACCAAAAACTGTGTTTTAAGTCAATTTTTGAAAATATGTGTGACCCGGTGATTCTTCCAAAAATGGCCTCGATGTTTAGAGGTGATTCATATTGTGATACTGTGTGCTGGTTGATATTCCTGGCATCTAAACATAATCTCAATTCTCCATTGCTTTTCTTTACTATCACAATCGGGTTAAAATACGGTGAATCACATCTTTCGATGATTTGCTCTTCCAACATTTTATTTATTTCTTCTTTCACCTCTTGTCGATACTTGTATGGAATCGGGTGTCTTTGATCGAAAATTTCCCAAGTTTTTCACCGCAAATGAATGTTCGTACTTTTTAGCCACTCTGTTTTCCTCATTGATAAAATTTTCGTAGTTTCTTAACATCAACCGCAATTCTTTTTCTTTCCCTTCTCCACATATCAATTCTCTGTCTTTTTTTTCAGATTCTTCACACATGTTTACCGTGCATTCTGCATCCTCGTTTGCATATACCTCCTCTTCAAATACTACTGTTTCAATCATATTCTTTTCACTTTCATTTTTTAGCTTTATTTCTTCTTCTCCTGAGCTCGTCTCTTCTTTTGAGGAATCCCAGGTTTCCTTTGTTTCTGATACTCTCAAATTTTCTTCTTCTGGGCTCAACTCTTCTTTTGAGGAGCCACAGGTTTCATTTTCTTTTATCTTTTTCTGACCTTTTCTCCTTTTTTTTTCTTTGTCCTTGCTTCGTTGCCAAATTCATTTCCACTATTTGTTCTTTACCTGATTCGTCCGTATTTTGTTTCTCATGTTCCTTGTCCTGTTCTTTTTCTTTTTCTTCTGTTAGTTTCATCGTATTATTTTTAAAATCTATCACTACATGTTTTTCTGCCAATTCGTCAACTCCTACTATCATGTCATGTGACATATTTGGCATTATTACACATTGTAGTGCATACATATTCTTACCCAGTCGTACCATTACTCGTATGCCTTCATTTATAGTTGCCAATGTCCGTTTGTTTGCGCCCACTAAATTTACCCTAGGTATTTTGTAAATTAAATTTGTTAAGTTAACTTCTTCTATTAGTTTTCTGTTGACCAATGTTATTTCCGATCCAGTATCTATTATAATTTTAATTGGTGTCTCGTTGATAAATCCTTCCACAAATTTTAAATTAACTCCATTTTTCTTTTCGTTGTTTCCTGCCAATTTAATAAACTCCTTGGGGTGACAAAAGATTCCTGTTTGATTTTTGGTTTTTAGTGAGCGCCGTCGTGAAAAGACGCCGGTTGCTCATCGTTGTTTATATTTTCGTCATAATGTCTCTCTCCGTCATATTCATCTGTCTGGGTATTATTTACTTCTCTTCTATTTTCTCTTGGTCTGTCGGATCTGTTTCGGTTTTCTCGATATCCCTGTTCATTTTGTCTATCATTATTTCTGTTTTCTTGATTTGAGCGTGTGGTGTTTCTATTCTGGTATTCTCGATTTCTGTCCTCATTCCATTGCCTATTTATTTGTTCATAATTTCCTCTTCCGTTGTCTCTATTTTCGTTTTCCCTTCTGGGATTAAAATCTCGTCTTGTATAGTCCCTCCTATTTTGATTTCTATCTCTGTAATCTTGTGTTTCTCGGGGCCTGTAATCTTCTCGCGACCTTCTTGATTTTCTTTCTCTTAGACGTGATTCTCTTATTTGTAAGAATTGGCATAGACTATCTATGTCTTTGTAGTTTTGCAATGTGATATGGTCTTCCAGCGTTTCTTCGAAATGTCTTGCAATCAGTTCGACTAATTGTTCCGATGAGTAATTATATTGTAAATGTTTTGCATTATTGTAAATTTGTAAAGCATATGTCCTTTCTGATACCCCCATCCTATCATTGTATTTCCCATTTTGCAATTCCTTGTTAATTTCCAATTGTTGGACTTTTCCCCAGAAATAATTCAAAAATTTTTGTTCAAATTGTTGCCAATTGCCGAATTCTTCTTCTTTACTATCGAACCATAGGCTTGCTTCATATTTGAGATGGTTTCTGATAGTTTCTTTTGCTGTTTCGAAATTTCCGATGTGTTGTATTTTCTTTTTCAGGCTATTTATGAACGGCACTGGGTGTAATCTTCTTACATCCCCGCCAAACATTATCTTCACGTCATCTGTGCTATGTATAACCATTTCTCTTCTTTCTCCTACATTTTGTTGCGTCCGGTTTTCGGTGACTTGTTTTTCTATTTCTGTGATTCTTTTTTCCACTTCTTCTCTGTCTACTTGAATAGCATTTTCCAACTTATTTTCCAAATTTTCTATTTCCTTTTTCTGGCAATTCGTTATTTCCTTTATTTTGCTTTTGATTTCTTTAATCTCTGTCTCTTGTTGTCCCATATCGTTCTTGATCATTGTCAAACATCCTTTTACTTCCTTTTCATACTTTCCTATGCGTTCCTCCATTTTCTTGTTGTTCTCTTCTATTGCTTGTTTCATTTTTTGTTGTGTTTCATCCATTTTTTGATCCAATTTTTGTTGTGTTTCATCCATTTTTTGTTGTGGTTCATCCATTTTTTGATCCACTTTATCCATTTTCTTTGATGCTTCATCCATTGCTAGTTTTGTTTCTTCCTGATTTTTATCCATTGTCCTTTTTGCTTCATCCAGTTTTTGTGACTGGAGTTGCATCAGTTGTAATAGTTTATCTATTCCTGATAATTCTTGCTGTTCTGATGCCATGATTGTCGTGTCTAAAATATCTTCTTGTTCTGAATGTTCTTTTTGTTTTTTGTTGTCTTTGCTTTGGCTTCTTGTCACAGACATTTGTTTTCAAGAAGTACTATCCCCGCCAAATATGTAATTTTACTAGTAAGTTACCAAGACGACTTTTTCTCACCCAAATATTATAAATTGTCAATAAATATATCAAATGTAAATATCGTAAAAGTAAATTATTAAATCAGTTATGTAAAATTTGTACCTAAAGAGATCTAAAATTTTATGTTATCAAATGTAAGTATCTCACTTTTTACCACAGGCATATAAATCTTCAAATACCGGCTTTACTCTTTCTATCCTTCAAATTTGCCACTAGAAATACTTTTCAATGCCCTCCACGTTGGACAACAGTTGATGTGATCTTTATTATTGATATGAGATAATATTCTTATATGTCATTTAATTTAATCAATGCATTAATAATAATCTAATTAATTTACCAGATAACATATCAATATATTTTCAATCTCAGGGCTTTTTAATGAAATTAATTACTTACTTACGTGGCTTCTAAGTATTTCTCAATGGTTCCTAATCGGGATAGGAAAGAAAAGAGTAAAATAATACACACATATGGGTTACAATTATAATCAAAATATTGTTTATTTTATTTAAATGGCAATCACTGCTTAATATTTGCTATATCTTATTATTCTTAAACATAACATTTACACATGGGAATCTTATTTCCTTTTGGTTTCCAATTGAAAGTTTTTATTAACATTTAACTATTATGATTTATTAGCAACAATTCTATTTAAGTTTGATGAAGCTTTTCTGATATTATTGATTATGTTCTTCAATTTTAAATGTGGTATTTAATAGGAAAAACCCATACATTCATGTCCAAACAAATGAGACTGACCTTTTTCTGGTGAACTGAGAATGTCTTCACACAAGACACATTTCCTGCTATCCTTGGCTGCGATCAACACCTCGTCCTGGCTTCCAGTAATGTTCTCCTTTGAAAACTAGCTCGTATAGCTCCCGTTCCTGCTTCTGTCGTGATGCTGTATTCTACCTTTTTCGAAACTGCAATCACCTACCGGGACACTCTTGGCTCAAAGAGGTTCTTTTACTCTCAACCTGGCCTACCTCTCGTTCCACGATAGATACTCCACACTCACGGAACTACACCGGCTTTCTCACTCTCCGTACACTACCGTCTACTATTTACAAAATTTAATGACCTATTATCTCTTTCAACTGAGTCTTATTTAGCATAGGCTAATGATCGAACCTTCCGCGAACAACGATAATGACCTATTATCTATTTCAACTGAGTCTTATTTAGCATAGGCTAATGATCGAACCTTCCGCGAACAACGATAATGGTACGCGCCATTCACTTTGTTTATTCTAGGCGCATTGTCCCGAGTTTCGTAAGCTTCTTCTAATCACTTCTTAAAATTAAATATAACAATTTGTTGTATACAGGTTGTTCTAAATTTATATGCCCGTGGTTGAGAAAATTGAAAATATTTTATATTAAATTGAATTTTGTTTATAATTATCAAAATTTAATTTTCATAGCAAATAGAAATATAACAGTACAAAAATATTCTACATAACATTTAAAACAAAAAAGGTTCTATCCATAATTGTTATAAAATCAACGGTTCCAGAGTTACGGAGGGTGAAAAGTGGAGGTTTTCGATACTTTTTATATTTTTTGGGCAATTTCCTACCGATTTTCTTTAACAGGATTGGGTTTTATAAATCAAATTTGCTATTTCAGTGGCCGATGGTATGTTAGTGATAAGCCCTTGAAGAAACGTCAACCTCACCACCCAAAATCATCATCAATTGCCCAAAAAATATAAAAAGTATCGAAAACCTCCACTGTTAACTCTCCGTAACTCTGGAACCGTTGATTTTATAACAATTATTTATCGGACCTTTTTGTTTTAAATTTTATGGAGAACATTTTTGTATAGGATACTGTTTACGCTAAAGCATAGTTTTAAGAAATATTGACGAAAAACGTAAAAAAGTACTAATTTACCGACTTCTCCCCCATCTTCCCCCCAAACCGGACGCTCAAAATGGTGTAACTTTTTACTGAACCATATGTGGACCATATAGAACCATTTGGTATTGGAGGAAAACTTTTATTTTTGATGTCTGGTTTAGGCCTTTTTTTGGACCAATTATACTATACTACCTCTGTAATTTTGGGACCGTTCATTTTAGAAGGATTATGCATTGGACCTTTTTTATTTCAAATTTAATGTAGAACATTTTTGTATAGAAGTTTGTTCATGCTAAACCACATGGATTTAGAAATATTGACGAAAAATGCAAAAAACTACGAATTTACCGATTTCTCCCCCTTCTCCCCCCAAACCCGACGCTCAAATTGGTGTGACTTCTTTCTTAACATTATGTGGACCATATAGAACAATTTGGTGTTGGAGGAGAACTTTCACTTTGGATGTCTGGGTTATGCCATCTTTTGGATCAATCTTATCATACTATAACTTTATATCTTTAATTATTTTAAATGTTTAAATGTAAACGATTAAAAAACAATCAAATTAAATTTAAATAAATAACCAGTGTATTTTTTCCACATTTACTTCATATTTAACGTAGCCTGTACCATAATATTGCATTATCCCTGTATAGCAACGATATACCATGAATGTGAATTCATACTTGAGAAATGTCCTATATCCAGTCTCACAAAAAAAAGGGATTCCTCAAACATAATATATATGCAGACAAAATCAGCCAGTGATTTTTTAGTATGTTTCGTTTGTTTGTTATGTTAGTTATGTAGAAATATATTTAATTAGATTTGCTTTAATTAATTAAAGTAAATAAATTTTTAATTATATTTTATGTATGTGTGGAAAAGAAACCTAGCATTAGCTGCCACATTTCTATAACGGCCAATTGTTTTCTATTTTTAGTGGCCGTTATTGACAGGTTTTACTGTACCAATAATATTTTATTAAATTATGAAACATTATTTAAATAAAAAATTTATAAACTTGATAAAAGAAAGTTTGCTTAGAATTTACTCCTCTATCTAATTATGGGGTTATTTTTAATAAAATAGTGTTCACCCATGAGAAGGGGTAACATCCACCCCCAGGATAAAAGCGCAAGTTGGTACCACATCGTTTTTGTTTCTTGAGGTATCCTCTAACTACTTACCAATTTTCATAAAAATTGATGGAGGTTCAACGAAATCAGGGGTGAAAACCTTCAGTGACTACCTTTTTGGAAATATAAAAGAATGATTATTTTCGTGATTGTCGATTTGATAATTTTCTTATTTTTGGTTGCTATAAGGTTTGAAAAATTATTAAAAAATATAAATCATGCACATAAATGTAAAAAAAATATTTATTTTAATTAAAACAAGATTGCTTGAGCCAGAATACTGAAATCTGCATTTTTATCATTAAAAAAAAAAGGTGTATTTCACCCCTAAAAAGCAGAAAGCGCAACTTGGTGCCATATCACTTTTGTTTTTTGAGGTATCCGCTAACTAATCAAAAATTTTCATGAAAATCGATGAAGGTTCAAAGAAATCGTGGGTGAAAACGTTCAGTGACTACACTTTCAGAAATATAGAAGAATAGGGTTTTCGTAATTTTTGACTTGTTAATTTTCGGATTTTTGGTTGCTATAAGGTTTGAACAATTAAAAAAAATGTAATTCATGTACATAAATATAAAAAAAATAAAAGACTAAGTTTTTCTACCTAATAAAAATATTTGTAAATTAAATATTTTTAAAAGATTTTTAATTGAAAACTTTATTGGCCCATTTCCTGGTGACAACCTCCAAGGCTTCTACAATATGCAAGCACATGGATGCTGCAGTGAAGACTAAGGGGAAGGAATTCTAGACTATGCAATTCACAACCCCCGTCTGCAGCGTGGTAAAGTTCCAGCGGAAAATGGACCTAGTTACTCTATAGGAGTAATACTAATAAAAATAAAAATGTATACCATT
Organism: Diabrotica virgifera virgifera; assembly: GCF_917563875.1. NCBI lineage: Eukaryota > Metazoa > Arthropoda > Insecta > Coleoptera > Chrysomelidae > Diabrotica > Diabrotica virgifera. The sequence continues at coordinate 182,310,568 of NC_065444.1, read as the reverse complement.
TTTATTCATTCAGTTGCGGTGCGAAACCAAAAATGTCTTAATTTTTACTCAGATCAGAGAGTGCAGCCAGCACTCTTATCGACGATTTCACCTCTTTTTAGAGGTTCATCAGAGACTGAATAGGCTGCTTTTCTCTGGCCCAGGTAAAAATCTTCGACATATCCATCTCCCACCGCAACTGACGAGATGGTAGTAGGTGCCTAGCGGCATCTGCTAAATAAAAGACTAAGTTTTTCAACCTAATAAAAATATTTGTAAATTAAATATTTTTAAAAGATTTTTAATTGAAAAACTTTATTGGGCCATTTCCTGGTGACAACCTCCAAGGCTTCTACAATATGCAAGCACATGGATGCTGCAGTGAAGACTAAGGGGAAGGAATTCTACACTATGCAATTCACAAAACAAAAACGAAACTGCAGTGGCAAAGATTCAGAAGTCGAATAGGCATTAGCCAAGTAGTTTTAAAATCAAAATCTGAAGAAATAGTCTAAAATTTGGGTAATGCAAACTTCAAGATAAGAGAAGGAAGGAGTATAGGAAGAAGAAGAATGTCGTGGTTAAAGAATTTAAGGAACTGGTTTAAAGGCAGTTCCTCTAGAACTCTTCAGAGCAGTGGTAGATAGAGTAGAGTGATAATGATATCCAACTTCTGATTGAGAGACAGCTCTTAAAGATACATAAGAAAGAAGAACTTTACACAAACAAATGGAAGGTTACGTAGATTGAAAAATTGTTGACAAGTTTCCATCGAACAAACTGTTGGAGAAAAAGACTCATAAAATATATTTCCATACAAATGCATCGATATTTGCTCTTCCCATAAACCTCATGTAACGTTGAATAATGTAAAAATCCAGCTTTCTTGTCCGCTATTTCAACTTCACTTATCCAATTGTTGGACCAAGGAAAAATTTATACTTTTAAGAGAAATTATAGAAAAGAACATGGATTTTTATAACACAAAGTTTTCAGCTATTTTCGATAGCATGACAAGTAAAATTTTAGTTCTGTCTACTGTCTATTTGATTTACAAAATTTTTACTAAACATTTTCAGTTGTAATTTGTACAAATAATGTTTTGATCACCTTTGTAAAAAAATTACTGCTAAGAAAAAATGCATGATTATCTATAACAGCAAATCCAATAGAATGTAAATTAATAAGTGATGGAGTTTAAATATCTAGGCATTACACTATTTAGCTACAGAAACATAAGTGGCAGATCAAGTAAATAAAGTATAGAAAAAGTAGAAGATCAAGTGATCAGAGCATCGTTGAAGAGCATGTCCACCACAGGTTGCCCTAATGAAACAATATGGACAGATACAAATATCAAAAAGAAATGAGAAGGCATACGATACGGCACTTTTGAGAAAACTGTTTCAAACATTGACGAAGGTAGGTCTCAGTAAAGAGTATGTGGATGCTATCGCAAATATATACAAAAATACAAGAAGTGTAAGTCGTGAAAGAAGGAAACTTTATATCTGAATCAGTCCCTATATCAAAGGGGCTTAAACAAGAATGTGGTTTGTCTCCTACTTTATTTAAAATATACAGGGTGTCCAGAAACTCTACCGACAAACGAAGACAGGAGATTCCTCAGAAACTTTTAAGATAATTTAACCCAATTCACCTAGTCCGAAAATGCTTCCTAAGGGAGCTAGAGCACTTTGAAGATGGCGTCATGTAATTAGTTTTTCTTAAATACCTCCAGAACGCTTCTATTTAGAAAAACGAAAATTGGTATGCGTATTTACTTTACAGAAATGAATCGATTCAATCTATTGCAAATTTGTAGTACCGGTCATAGGCGTCCGTTTTGGGTAGGGCAATGGTTATTTTATCGCCTAATTTTTTTGTATTTAATTTTTGGGCATTTTTGATTCTGAATTATTAAATTGTAAGATATTCTAGTACTAAAAGGTACTCTTACTTTAAGTCGATAGGATACACCGTTTTCTAGAAAAATCGATTTGAAAATTTTTCGTTCTTTGAATTTAAAAAAAAAGATTAAAAAAAGCTATTTAGAAAGATGAAAACTGGTACATTTATTTATATTCCAGAGATTAATCGATTTCATTAATGGTAAATTTCTAGAAACGGTCATAGGCGTCCGTTTTGGGTAGGTCAACAGTTATTTTATATCATAACTTTTTTGTCTTTAATTTTTAAGTATTTTTGACACTAGATTATTCAATTATGAGATATTCGAGTATCAAAAGTTACTCTTGCTTTAATTTGGTAAAATACACCGTTTTTTTATTAATTTTTTTCAATTTTTTTTTTCAAATTCCCAAAACTAAAAACTTTCAAATCGATTTTTCTCGAAAACGGTGTGTCCTACCGACTTAAAGTAAGAGTACCTTTTAGTACTAGAACACCTCACAATTTAATAATACGGTATCAAAAATGCTTAAAAGTTGAAGACAAAAAAGTTATGCGCTAAAATAACCGTTTCCCTGCCCAAAACGGACGCCTATGACCGGTACTAGAAATTCGCAATGGATGTAATCGATTCATTCCTGGAAAGTAAATATGTATACAAATTTTTGTTTTTCTAGATAGAAGAGTTCTGGAGGTATTTAAGAAAAACTAATTACATGGCGCCATCTTCAAAGAGCTCTAGCTCCCTTAGGAAGCATTTTCGGACTAGGTGAATTGGGTTAAATTGTCTTAAAATTATCTGAGGAATCTCCTGTCTTCGTTTGTCGGTAGAGTTTCTGGACACCCTGTATATTTAATCATCGCTAGAACAGTGGATGAAACAAGTATCCGGAATGGGAATAGACATAGGCAGTGGTAAATGTCTAACAACTTTGTTTTTTGCAGATGATCCGGTAGTCGTAGCGAATGATGAGAAAGACATGGACTACATGTTTAGAAAACTAAAGAAAGAGTATGAAAAATCGGGCCTCAATATGAATATGTCAAGGACAGAGTATTTTAAAATAGGCGAAAATGAAGAAGATCCAGAGTTAGAAATTAGAACCAAAAAACATGTAATGAATATAAATATCTCGGATCTATAATATCTAAAGAAGGCACTACTAAAAGAGACATCGAAAAGAGAATGCAGCAGGGCATAAAAGCGGTAAACATTCTAAGCTCTCCACTGTTGTCTAAAGATATAAGACAAAAAACGAAATTGACAATCTATCGTACCTTGGTAGAGCCTATTATGACTTATGGGGCAGAAGTTTGACAGATGTCGAAAAAATATAGAAAAAGAATTGAAGAAGTAGATATGGATTATCTAAGAAGAGCGTGTGGTGTATCTAAAAAAGATCACATCAGGAATGGAGATATTAGAAGAAGGACACATACTGTATATTCCAGTGTAGATAGAATTGAAAGTAGATAACTAGTCTGGTATGGTCACGTGAAACGAATGAATGAAGATAGATGGCCAAAGAAAACTTTAAATTACATACCACACCAAAGAAGAAGAAAGGGAAGACCTTCAGTTGTCTGGGAAGAAAATGTACAGCACATTATGAAAGATAGAGACACCAAAGAAGGCGAATGGATGAACAGAAAACGATGGAGGTCGAAATGCGAGAAGCGACAGAGGCTGTAGAAACCTCGCTTATAGATAGATAGATAGAAAAAAAATGAAAGGAAAAATCTACATCAGACCAATAATAACATACGCGCTGGAACACGACACAGAGAGGACAAAGCGAATGCTAGAAACAGCAGAGATGAAAACATTGCGAAAAATTTCTGGAAGGACACTATGGGACATAGCTACAAGTACCGATATAAGGCTGGTTGGAGAACATTAATAACTGACTAAGAAACAGAAGAACAGAATGGAAAGACCGCATAAGCCAAATGACACCAAATGGAGTACTAAGTACGGCGAAAGACGGTTCCCCAATAGGAAGACGATCAGTGGGAAGACCACGAAAACGATGTAATGACAACTTAGTGGTGGCACCTTTAAAAAACAGACAGAGTCATGTCTACACAAAAATAAAAAGAAGAAGAAAAAAAATGATTCGGCTTCCCAAAGAGTTTGGCCACGAGTTATGTATCTGACAATCTGACCCCCAAAAAAAAATAAAGGACGGATGAAAATTTGGGAATAGGTAGCTGAAATAAATTGTCTATTATTATATAAGAAAAAGTTTACAATTCTACATCCCCTCCATTTTACAAAAATTGGGAAACACGGGGAAAATATTTTCTCGGGAATGAAAAAATATACGTTCAAATTAGGCCCGGAATTGGATAAAATGACTAATTCTAAGCAATTTTGTTTATATAGCGTTTTTTCGCTAAGTCAATACTTTTAATTCTTGACATACCTCGTATAAAATTGATAAAATTTGACATAAGATGGTTGTATTTTAGATTCTATAACATGCAGAACTTTTTATTAAGAATTACTTTTTTTCGTAAAATTGATAATAAAAGAGTTTTCTGAATTGAAATTACGGAAAATATTGTTAGTTATCCATCATTCATCAAAAAAAAAATCAATTAGAAGGATGTAATTGCATACTAGATTATAGTTTTTAATTCCAAACAACTTTTCATAATAGCAATTTTCAATATTGTGAGAAATAAAGCTACTTTACTCTTGAGTCAAATTCAAACTTTTTGACATACCTCGTATAACATTCAAAAATTTTGATATTTGATGATTAAATCTTAGGTTTTGGACCATGCAGAGCTTTTTATGAAGAATAACTTTTTTTCGTAAAATTAATAATAAAAAAGTTTTCCATATGGATACAGCTTACAGGGACATACTGTATAATAACAGATAATTTTAACTATCTATTCCCAAATTTTCATCCATCCTTTATTTTTTTGGGGTCAGATTGTTCTTTGATCCGGCTACATTACAAAATTTAATAATAGTTTTTGATGATCTAGATTAAACCACTTCAAACAAAAATAACAAAACAAATTAAACTGGCTTTTATGCAAAAGCCTTGCTTTATAGAGTAAAATTGTTTTAAAACCCAGATATAAGGACACCTTTGGAATGAATTCACATCCCCTGTTACCGTTTGGTTGCTTTCCACACTCCTCTCGATTTAGGTAAAGGTGACAGGAAGCGGTAGAACATTGGGGGCAGAGAGGCGGTTTCAGCTGTAGAGCCGCAAATGTTCACTGATTGAAGCGATGATGCTTTGCTGGTTTACCGCTTCTCGCAGGTGAACTGTCGAAAAGGTAACAGCCCTTGTCGTTCACTCTCGATTAAATAGGGAATCAGCTAAACATAAACACTTGTCATGTATATTGTGTATAAATTATGTGATTCCGGTATTGTGAAAAACCAAAATTGTATAAAATGAATAATTTAACACAGAAACGCTACATTTTTCTAGCATGAATAATGTAAAATGAAAATGATACTTATGAAATCATATAATATAATTTTTTGAGATACCTACTCTTAATAGTCTAGTCGCAACATAGGGGGTCCCGTGTAAACTTTTAGGTCGTCGCGATTTGAATCTGATGGTGTTATTATAGGTTTTTTGGGTCGCTGAATCGAATGGAAGTGGTCTGGAAGCTCAAATGGGGTGCGTTTAATTGTTATTAAGAAATTATGGTAAAATTATGTATTTTTCAGGAATTATTTGAAGCCCTGTAAATAAATTGATAGTGTTAAGGTTTTGTCTGGTGTATTTTTGACCGCTGAATCGAATGCGACTAGTCGCGATTACTCAAAATGTGTTCTTATTTTGTTAATAACAAAATAAATGTTTATTCACCGAAAACCTCGAAGCTGCGTTATCTACAGCAAGTTTGTAATCTTTTTCATAGTATTTTTATAAGCTAAATCGATTTTCACTAGTCGTGATAGCTTAATCCGCGTTCCGACTTTGTTATTAATAAATTATTGCAAAAATAACGGTTTATAGTACGTTTACTTATGGTTTTTGCTCTAAATTTTAAAAAACCACTTGGAATTACATGAAATTTGACATGCACGTAGGTAACATGTCAAACAAAATAAGTGATATTGTGTCGATGTGTGTTTTTGCCCTGGGGTGAGTTTCACCCCGTTTCGGGGGTGAAAAAAACCTTTAAAAGAAACCCGGAATTGGATAAACTGATTATATTTAAGCAACTTTTGCTCTATACAGTTTTTTCACTAAGTCAATAGTTTTTAAGTTATTTGCGAGTGAATATGTTCGTTTTTCAACAAAAAAACCAAATAACTCGAAAAGTAGGTATTGACTTAGTGAGAAACTTTGTAGAACAAGAGTTGCTTAGAATTAATCAGTTTATCCACTTCCGGACTTATTTTAAAGGTTTCTTTTTTCACCCCCCAAAAGGGGTGAAACTCACCCACAGGGTAAAAGCAGACATCGGCACAACATCACTTGTTTTGTTTGACATGTTAGCTACGTGTATGCCAAATATCATGTCAATCCAAGTGGTTTTTTAACATTTAGAGCAAAAACCGTGAGTGAACGTACTATAAACCGTTATTTTTGCAATAATTTATTAATAATAAAGTCGGAACGTGGTTTACGCTATCACGACTAGTGGCAATCGATTTAGCGTATAAAAATACTAGGTATGAAAAAGACTGCAAACTTGCTGCAGATAGCGCATTTCGAGCTTTTCGGCAGATAAACAATTATTTTGTTATTAACGAAATAAGAACATATTTTGAGTAATCGCGACTAGTCGCATTCGATTCAGTGACCAAAAATAAACCAGAGAAGAACTTAACACTATCAATTTATTTACAGGGCTTTTAATAATTCCTGAAAAATACCTAATTTTACCACAATTTGTTAATAACAATTAAACTCACCACATTTGGGATTCCAGACCACTTCCATTGGATTCAGCGACCCAAAAAACCTATAATACCAGCATCGAATCGCGGCGACTTAAAAGTGTAAACGGGACCCCTATGTTGCGAGTGGACTATGAGGACTATGTCCAAGTAAAATAATTTAAATTTCTTTATCAGAGTTTATGCATTTTTTACACAATTAAAATAGGAGTACTGAAGGGTATGAACGGACTATACAATTGTCTGTAAATATAAAAGTAGATGTGTGATATGGAAATGATTGTAAAAAGGTCAAAAGTAGGTATAAGGAGCAAACATTGAAGATCAGTATACTAAACCAGGGCAGACTTTGTTCATATTTTGTTCGAGTTAGAGTAGGAAAGAGACTATTGAATGTTAAAATAAAACAAACATGGCATGGGTAGCGACAAACGTGGTTCTCCAGGCACTAAATTAATAGGACGAAGAATTCTAAGGTACTTGCTGGAATACCTGTGGAGATTTGGAAGGCCCTAGAAGAGGATGCTGTTGATATTTTATGGCAAATAATCAGTATAATACATAAGGAAGAAAAGATGACCAATGCATGGTAAAAGAGTCTGTTCGTGTTCGTATCTTTGTATAAAGATAAATAGTACATTCGTTGACGGTTTTTGCTGTACATTTTAAAGAACCCTGGATTGACATGAAATCTGGCATACGTACAGCTAACATGTCAAAGAAAAAAAGTGATATAGTGCCGATGTGTGCTTTTACCCTGGGGGTGAGTTTCACCCCTTCTAGGGGATGAAAATTATACGTTCAAAATAAGTCTGGAATTCAATAAACTGACTAATTCTAAGCTACTTTTATTTTATACAGTTTTTTTAATTGAGTCGATACTTTTCGAGTTATTTGCGAGTTAATATGGTCATTTTTCAATTAAATAACCACGTTTTTGGACGGTTTTTCGCAAATAACTCAACAAGTAATCATTTTGTCGAAAAAAATATTCTTAGCAAAATTATAGCGAGTAACAAAGTGAAAAAAATGATGTATGCATAAAGTCTCTAGACCTAGTAGAAGCAGAGTTATAGCTTAAGAAAAATAGGTTATTATTGGCCAAATTCCAAATAGAATACTTCAACGTGAAATAATCAAAAAATGAAGCACTTTTTGGAGACAACTCATTACAACTTTTTTTCCAGAGTTTAAAAGCTTAATTTATGTTTTTATAAAAAAAGATTCTAGCACCAAACGTAAGAAAGTTATGGTCAAAATACTGTTGGTCCCTTTGGTTTTGGCAAAAAGAGATCGGGCGAATCACCCCCTAATTAGCAACTTCAATAAAATAAATCGTTACCGCTTTACATGCTGCTTTATTTATATTGTATTTATATGATCTGTAAGTTTTATTGATTCAACGTGCTTATTTTTGAAAAGTAAAATTTTTAAAATTTTTAATGCTTTTCTGAATATTTTGTATTTTTCGTTTTTCTGTAAGACAAAGATTGGTTAAGATTTGGTGTTTTTAAATTTGCATATACTCATGATATGTGACTCGTTCGGGCCATTTTAACTACAGCCCTTTCAAAAATAAGAACTTTGAACCGATGAAACTTACAGATCATATAAACAATACATACAGCAATAAGGCAACTTGTGAAATGGTAACGAATAAGTTCATTTTAGATGCTAATTAATGGGTGATTTTCCCGATTTTTTACCAAAAATGAGGGACCAACTTTATTTTGAGCGTAATTTGTTTACTTATTTTAATGCTACAACTTTTTTATAAAACAAAAATAAAGCTTCTTAAAACACTTTAAAAAATTTGTAATGAGTTTTCCCCAAAAAGTGCTTAATTTTTTTATTATTTCACGTTCAAATATTAGACTTGGAATTTGACAAATATGAACCTATGTTTCATTAGCTATAACTTTGCTTTAAATTTTCTTACAGGTTATATTTTTGCTAAAAATATTTTTTCTACGGGCGTGCAAAAATGTCTAATTTCGCGCACGCATTTTAGTTTAGAAAGTTTTACTTTTTCGCAGGCGTGTTACTTTCCGCACGCGGTTTTTACTTTTCCGCACGCGTGTTAATTTAGATATGTTAATATGACCTTAAAGTAATTATAATACATGCAATAAACTAATATTGAGATATTATTTACTAATTTTTTTCAATATATCTTACTATGTTCCTGTTTTAATGAAATTAACGCGACAATTCGATGAAATAAAATTATTTTGACATAATATTCGAAAGTCAAATCGGTAGACAATACCAGTCGTTTTGAATCATCGTCATGAAAACCAAGATCGTCGTCATGCTAACTAATTATATTGAAAGTTTGGTTTTGACAACCTTGTCGAAGAATTAATTGGTGTATGTATTCTCATATTAATTAAATTAATTGATTAAAATTTGGTAATTTTTTAAAGACTCTTAGAAAAAATATTGTTCCTAACTCTTGCAGAAAGTCTCTTTTCCGCACTCGACTGCTTGCCGAACTCCCGCGTCGCGTCATTCGGCAAACTGCAGTATCGTGCGGAAAAGAATTACTTTCTGCACTTGTTAGGAAAATATAGTTATTTTCCTAACAAGTGCAGAAAGACAAGAGTCTTTAAAAAATTACCAAATCTTAATCAATTAGTTTAATTAATATGAAAATACATACACAAATTAATTCTTTGACAAGGTTGTCAAAACCAAACTTTCAATATAACTGGTTAGCATGACGACGATCTTGGTTTCCATGACGATGATTCAAAACGACTGTTATTGCCTACCGATTTGACTTTCGAATATTATGTCAAAATAATTTTATTTCATCGAATTGTGGCGTTACTTTCATTAAAACAGGAACACAATAAGATATATTTGAAATAAATTAGTAAATAATATCTAAATATTAGATTATTGCATATATTATAATTACTTTAAGGCCATATTAACATATCTAAATTAACACGCGTGCGGAAAATAAAAACCGCGTGCAGAAAAGTAACACGCGTGCGGAAAAGTCAAACTTTCTAAACTAAAATGCGTGCGCGAAAGTAGACATTTTTTCACGCTCGTAGGAAAACTATTTTTCGACAAAATAGTTACTTTTTGAGTTATTTGCGAAAAACCGTCTAAAAACGTGGTAATATTGTTTAAAAATGAACATATTCACTCACAAATAACTGGAAAAGTATTGACTTGGTGAAAAAACTCTATAGAACAAAAGTTACTTAGAATTAGTTAGTTTATCGAATTCCGGACTTATTTTGGAAGTACATTTTTTCACCCACGAGAAGGGGTGAAACTCACCCCCAGGGCCAAAGATCACATTGGTACAATATCACTTTTTTTCTTTGACTTGTTAGCTACGTGTATGCCAAATTTTATGTCAATTCAAGCGGTTCTTTAAAGTTTAGAGGTTTTGCAATATTTTGCCGTTAAAGAACGTCCCTACTAAAAGGAGACATTCAGGAAGTTAATGTCGCGCATAGTGAAAGTTTGGGTGAGAACTGTAGGGCGAAGATTAAAGAGAGACACCTTAATAGAAGAAAAACAGTTTTGGTTTATACCAGGAAGGAGGACCACAGATGAATTGTTTGCTTGGACCAAAGACAGTTGTTGACAGAGAGATAAGACGAGAAGAAAAGAGACTGGAATTTATAGATATTGAGCAGGCGTACTATACAGTTCCTAGACAAAAGTTATTGAGATGTTTAAGAGAGAAATAGGTTTCTAAAAATACATAAGGCTCTTGAAGGATATGCATGGGTAAATGTACAACAAAGTAACGGATTGTTTTACCGGAAATTTTACAGTGACAGTTGGTTTGTCTTAAGGCTATTTACCGAGTTCCTACCTTCTTAATTCTCTTCTGGACGTACTGACAGAGAAGGTAAGGGAAGAAGCTCCTTGGTAAATGCTATTTGCTAATGACATCACATGAGTGGTGGAGAGCAAAGAAATGGAGGGTGTGGAAGAGAAGTTAAAACTATGGTTCCTACGTAACAGAAAATGGGACCCTAGATCGAGAATTGCCCACAGTAAGGCCTATAAAGATTTAAGAAAAGAAGATAGAGTTAGGTGAAAGGAAGATGGATGCAGGTTAAGACTAGAAAGGACAGGATCAGGAATGAATTCATTAGGTGATAATCCGGGGGAACTAATTTCAAAACGACTCAAGAAATAAGACCTATCCTAACATATGCAGCGGAAACAAGGACCGATACAAGAAAGTCGAAATAACAAATCAACAATATCGAAATGAAAGTATTAAGATCAATATCGCGCATACCATTAAGAGACAGACAAAGCAACAGAAGTATACGAGAACGATGCCAAATTCAAAATATTAACAGGTGAATAAAAACAAGAAAGAAAAACTAGAACGAACATGTAAACCGAACGAAACCAGATAGATTAGCGAACATCTGTAAAAACAACAAGCCGTATAGCAGAAGACCCATTGGAAGGCCGCCGAAAAGGTGGAAAGACAATGTACAGTCAACAACAACTAAAACAGAATAAGAGGCAGACAAACAGGAGTAATCCTAGTCGCGCGTAGAAGAAGAAGAAGAAGAAGAAAAAAGACTGCCATGGTTTGGTCTCTTTAGATGTAGAAATAATATTTATGTGGAACGAAGAAGCTGTTAGCAATTGATGGAAGGAGAGGTAGAGGAAAGTAGAGGAAAATCGAGGAAAAGATGCAAGGAATTTGTGACAAAGGACACAATAGATAAAGCTTAAGTTGAATAAGACACGATAAACAAAAATCAGAGGCGAAGAAGAGTAAGGAACAGCGACGGCTGAAAAGGAAAAATCTGAAAAAGAAGAAGAAGAAGGAAACCAAAATATATCATGGGCGGAAATAAAATAAATGAGGAAGATATAAATTATACCAAGTGTGAAATTGACATCATACTACAGGGTGTTCCAAACAGATTGGTCATAAATTATACCACAGGTTTTGGGGTCAAAAATAGGTTGATTGAACCTCACTTACCTATATACAATAGTGCACCCAAAAAAAGTTACAGCCCTTTGAAGTTACAAAATATAAATCAATTTTTTTTTCATATATCGAAAACTCTTAGAGATTTTTCATTGAAAATGGGCATACGGCATTCTTATGGCAGCAGCATCTTAAATAAAAATTAAAGTAAAATTTATGTACCCCATAAACATTTTATGGGGGTGTTGTTTTTTATACCCCCCCAAACTTTTGTGTACGTTCCAATTTAATTATTAGTACGGCACCATTAGTTAAACACACTGTTTTTAAAACATTTTTGCCTCCAACGACTTTTTCGATAAGCCAGTGTTTTTCGAGATATTTTTAATATCTACCGAATTCACCACATATTTGTATGCGGTTAAGTGCGATTATAGAGACCTGTTAATAATCTGAAAATGTATTAATTTACATTTTTAGGTATATTTTGAAAAAGAAGCAACATCTCGATAAAAGGTGACTTATCAAAAAAAGACTAACAGGCGAAAAAGTTTAAAAAGACTATGTTTAGCTAATGGTTCCACAATAATAGTTTAATTGGAACGTACACAAACATTCGGGGGTTTAAAGGAACAAAATTTTCATAAAATTTTTATGTAAATATATTAAAAAAGAAGTCGCCTCTCGATAAAAACTCGCTTACTGAAAAAATATTAGGAGGCAAAAAAGTTTTATAAACGTTGTGTTTAACTAATGGTACCACAATAATGAATTAATTGGAATGTACAGAAAAGTTTGGGGTGTTTAGGGGGTCAAAACCCCCATAAGATTTTTATGGGCTGAACAAATCTCACTGTAATTTTGTTTTAAGATTATCCTGCTGTAAGAATGATACATGTTTATTTTCAATAAAAAATCTTTAATAATTTTCGATATATTGAAAAAAATCGATTTTCATTTTGTAACTTTAAAGGGCTGTAACTTTTTTTATGAGCGCATTTGTACGAAGGTAAGTTAGGTTTAATCGAACTATTTTTGACTCCAGAATGTGTGGTATAATTTATGACCAATCTTTTCGGGACACCCTGTATTTGGGTTTTACAAAGAATACTGATATCTACTAGTTAAAATGTTAACGAAGAGCACGGACTAGGGTTGAATATAAAAAAGATTTGTTATTCACTGCAACAAATAATTAAAAAAAAAGTCACTTGTAAACTTTTTTAGTAAAGCTCTCATTTTTTTTTTGTAAATATTTCCGCGGTATAAAAGATATACTTATTGTTTTTCTTTTAGTTCTGAGTTCTGTGTCTACGTTATAATTTTTATTGTATTCTGAAAGCTAAAATAGAGTCCAATTTATTTTAGAACCGCATATTTTAAACAATATGTTACACAATGTGCAACTATTTATTATTATTACGAAAAGGTCAGAGATTTTGTGGCACTCCCCGGAGACAGCCTCAAGCAGAATCCAGAAGCCCGTATCCAGTTTTCGGCAACACTTTTGGGAGACTATACACAAGCCAACCGTTGGTCGGCAAAAGCATGAAATATTCCGCGCATAAATTAAGGGAGAAGTTTCTGCAAGAAATTAGGGTGGTTTTGGGGTGCGGGAGGCCCCGGAGCCAGAGACAGGGCCCCCATTAATACAGTCATTACATGCGCGTATCTTGGGAATAGTCCTCCATAAGCAGAATGACAGATTCTTACACCTGATTACCCGCAGGTTTGATTGATTGTTGGAAGGAAATTAGTTCAATTTGCCTCGGATGGGGTCGTTATGCGATCGCGATCGCGTGTGTAGCGAAACGTTTCGACCATATTCTGTTTTCAATCATTTATTTAAGAGTTGCCATCACAAAAATTTTAAAAATATTGTAAGAGCATTTTAAGTTTAAAATATAAACTCTATTATATAATATACACTTGAAAGCAAAATAATCTACGCACTCGCTGAATTGTACACGTTAGGATGTCTCGAATTTACTAAACATGTTGTCCAATTTAAGTGATTATTTTAGTATGGTATAACCCTATTACTTGAAAAAATCGATGTAATAATAATGTGGCTTGACAGGTAAATGTCATTATATACCGGGTGTAACAATCATACTTTGTTTTTTTTTAAGTTTGGAACACCCTGTAGAATATTCTAGCATATATAAAATATTAAATTATGGGTCAATTGTAGCGTTAGGCTTTATTAACATTTTGTTTTTTGACTCATTTGCTTGTGTTAAATATTAAAAAGTTAGGTACGTTAACAACTAGCGATGTTTTTAATAAATAAATCCTCATTTTATGCTTAGTTTAATATAGTCCAGAAAGCCACTGCGCATCCGCTAGGAAAAATGTTACGATTCGGATTTTTTGCACCATCTTACTCAAAAAGGACTCCTTCTAACAAATTTGCATATTGCCAGGACCAAAAGGTGGTCAAAAATTTTTGTGGTGTTTTTTTTCGCATGGAAAAAAGTTTTTTTTAGGTTTTTTGGATCACTCCAAAAAGAAAAGGTCTTTAGTGACTTTTCTCTAAAAATGATAATTTTTGACATATAAGCGATTAAAAATTGAAAAATTGCGAAAGCGGCCATTTTTAACCCTCAAAAACTATGTGAAAAACTGAAAATTTGAATATTGCCAAGGTAGGCAGATATTCTTCAAACATCGATTGATGTAATTCCAAAGAATTTTTTGCAATACAATATTCAAAACTCCTTTGTTTTTTAATTGCTAATCAAGCGTGCGCGACACTATTTTCCACCGACAGTATGGTGCAAATGAAAGGAATAAATTCGTTATCTAGTAAACCGACCACTTTAAGGAAAAATCCCGAAACGGGTCGATTTTTATTTTTAGGTTGTGATATTGCGGCATATATGGTATACTAGTGACGTCATCCATTTGGATGTGATGACGTAATCGATGATTTTTTTAAATGAGAATATGGGTTATGTGCTAGCTCATGTGAAAGGTTCGTCAATTCTCTATTCAGTAATATAAACATTTACATAATTATTTATACAGGGTGTCCAAAAATTTTTATTAAATTAAATTATTTGACACAAAAAGAAGTAGAAGGACACCCTGCATAAATAATTATGTAAATGTTTACATTACTGAATAGAGAATTGAAGAACCTTTCAAATGAGCTACCACACGGCCCTATTCTCATTTAAAAAAATCATCGATTCATCACGCCCAGACGGATGACGTCACTAGTATACCATATATGCCACAATATCATCACTTAAAAATAAAATTCGACCAGTTTCGGGACTTTTCCTTAAAGTTGCCGGTTTACGAAATAACGAATTTATTCGTTTCATTTGCACCATACTGTCGGTGGTGAATAGTGTCGCGCACGCTTGGTTAGTAATTAAAAGAAAAAGGAGTTTTGAATATTGTATTGCCAAAAACTCTTCGGGGTTTCATCAATCGACGTTTAAAGAATATCTACCTACCTTGGCAACATTCAAATTTTCAGTTATTCACATAGTTTTTGAGGGTTAAAAATGGCCGATTTCGCAATTTTTCAATTTTTAATCGCTTATATGTCAAAAACTATCATTTTTAGAGAAAAGTCATTAAAGACCTTTTCTGTTTGGAATGATCCAAAAAACCTAAAAAAAACTTTTTTACATGAAAAAAAAGTACTTTTAGGAAAAAACAAAAAAAAACTTTTAAAAAATTTTTGGACCACCTTTTGGTCCTGGCAACATGCAAATTTGTTAAAAGGAGTCCTTTTTGAGTAAGATTGTGCAAAAAATCCGAATCAGAATATTTTTCCTAGCAGATGCACAGTGGCTTTCTGGACTAATAAACAAGCCTAAAGTATGCTATGAGAAATTAACAATTTAATGTCTTATAATCATTTGGTTGTAACTTTAACAAACACATGATTGGACTAAACTGATATAATAAATAAAATAAAGAAAGAAAATGTAATAACTCGACAACTACACTCGATTATCGATCGATGATATACATATTACAGGTAAAACTAGTATATACCTAAATCTTTAAAACCATAGTAAAATTATAATGATTCAGAGCTGTTTGTGACAAATAAAATAATAAAGACACAATTCAATTGAAATAACGCGTTAAATAGAAATCTGCAAATTAACACTAATGAATAAAATGCGAAATGAACGAATGAGACTTATGAATGAATATATTAGGGAATTATGAATCTAAGAGAAGACACTAAACGACGAACTATAAAGATGAAAATTACTCTTGATATGGACACATGCGAAGGACGGACGAGAGTGGAGTGGAACTCAAATAGAAGGAGAAAAGGAGACGAAGTCGAAGATTACCGTGGAATGGACAAATAAAATAACAATGGAAAAAAGAGACCTTACTGAAAAGTATATGTTTGACAAGAGGAAAAATGACGTTTTTACGCATTTAATAAAAACGCAATAAACGCATTTTTTGTATTAGCAGAAACCGACCTATCCGTTATAGTCCAGGGTAATAAGGTTTTCTCCATGACACTCGAGCAGCCAGGGTACTGAAGCGTTTTTTCGACAGGTAATACCTATAAGAGCAAATTGTAACTATTTCATGCGTAGGATCTGGCGGCCATTTTTATTTAAAAACAATTAAGTGTCAAAAAATGGCATTTTTCCTATTTTTTTTCAAATCAATGGAAAGCAGTAAAACTTATGGTTTTTTTAAGTACAAATATCTTTGAGATTATGGAAAAAGCTTTAAAATGACGTATTACAAAGTTTGATATGCTCATTTATTGTTAATATAATTGCGAAAATAGTCGGAATTGAAGAAAAAATTAATTTCGCAATATCTATTGTAAAAATTAGTGTACAGCTTTTAAATTTTTGTCATAAAAGGGTTCTTTGGTGCCTAATACGTGATAAAAATTTCAAAGCGATTTATTCAATTTTTTAAATTTTATTCAAATTGTTTATCCCAGAGAGCATTTTTTTGTAATAACGTAAGTCAGAAAAAATGACGATAGAACCATTCCACAGATGTCGAATGAAAGAGCGTGAGCTATATTTTCAACTGGGTTAAAAAAAAGCGAATAAAAAATGCATTTATTAGTAATAAATAATGATGCAAAAGTATCGTAAATTTTTCCTTATAAACTTTCTATTTTGTTATATAAGAAATTATATATTTTTATTACAATTTTTTATCAGTTATGATATAAATTACATTACTTGGTAGTTGTGCACTTAAAACAGGGTAAAAAAGTTAATTTTTTTAGAAAAAGTTATTCAAAAACTTTATAAGGAAAGATTTACGATACTTTTGCATAATTATTTATTACTAATAAATGCATTTTCTATTTGCTTTCTTTAAACCAAGTTGAAAATATAGCTATGCTCTTTCATTTGACACCTGTGGAATGGTTCTAACGTCATTTTTTTCTGACTTATGTTATTGCAAAAAAAAAGCTCTCTGGGATAAACAATTTGATTAAAATTTAAACAATTGAATGAATCGCTTTGAAATTTTTATCACATATTAATCAATAAAGAACTCTCATTTGACAAAAATTTCAAACGTGTACACTAATTTTTAAAGCAGTTATTGCGAAAATCATTTTTTTGCAATTCCGACCTATTTTCGCAATTATGTTAACAATAAATGAGTATATCAATCTTTTTAATATGTCATTTTAAAGCTTTTTCCATAGTCTCAAAGATATTTGTACTAAAAAATCATAAGTTTCACTGTTTTCCATTGATTTGAAAAAAAAGGGACAAATGCCATTTTTTGACAGTTAATTTTTTATAAATAAAAATGGCCGCCAGATCCTACGCAGTAAACAGTTACAATTTGCTCTTATAGATATTACCTGTCGAAAAAACGCTTCAGTACCCTGGCTGCTCGAGTGCCACGAACAGGGTATATTTTTGTCTTATTACCCTGGCCTATTATTATAAAATCATGTTCTAATGAGGGTAACAAGAGCTTTAAATTAATGCTAAATAAAGTTTTTTACAAGCATTTTTACAAAGAATATGGCCATTTTAATGAAGCTGTGTTTTTTTTAGAATTTGAGCGCAGATTATGCAAGAACAATTGATCGAAAATAGGTTTTAACAAAGCTTAAATTAAACCTTCTTCTCACTATGCTGTGTCCTGTCGAAGCTCTAAATTTGTCCAAGTGATCAATGGATAACAAATACTGCTGCACGGACGGTTTCTACGGATATGAGGTCAAAAGATCTCCTCAAAAATGTTTATGCCATGAGTTCTGGCATCTTCGTATTGATATTTTGCTGTGTAATTTACCTTCTAATATGACAACTTGAAGTATTTTTTGTGTGAATTTGGCCGAGCCAATTAGCCAGAATTTACCCCTACTTACATGACCCAAGCATTGTATTTGCCTCTCTTTCTTTATGCGTAGTAATTCTCTTTATTTACTCATGCGACCACGTAGTTCATTTATCTGAAGATTTAAAGAAATTTAAATTATTTTGCTTGGACATAGTCTAGTACTAGTATATCATAAAAGGCGAGTGTATCAAAAAATTATATTAGGTATATGATTTTGTTTTGAAGTAGGAATGAAAAATTATATAAACAATTTTTTTTAAATTTAAATTTTTCACATAAAACCTATCTTATACACAAAGTTAAGATTAAATGTAGGAACAACCTATCAAGAGACCCTGTTGTTATTTCACCACGCTACTTTCTATGCATTTATTCATACGTACTCAAACAAACGGATAATATAAATAGCAAAGGAAAATCTTTCTCTCCCCTTCTAAATCAAAATCATGCCACCATATTGCAGTGTATATGTGCCAGATATAAATTAAACTAAAATTACTTCGGCTTCTAGCGTCTGAAAATATATGAGATACTGAAGAGAGCAGGTTTTGAGTCGAAACTCTGCTTGGATATATTAATAAAATAATAATTTCGTTGCCTGCACTGATTTGCATCCCTGCAGCGTTATTGGACTTTTTGCAGCTTTGGGACTAATGTGATTTATTTCAGGGTAATGGAAAAGCCAGATTTGCACTCGTGTAGCTAGATAACTTTTGTTATTTAGTTATTGAGACGCAAATAAAAGCGAAATAATATACGCCGACTGCCTTCACGTCTCTTTTAGGTTAATTACCATACATTTTTCTTTAACGTGACAGAAATAGTACCAGTATTTACATCAGTGATAAAAACATTAATTATGTTAATAATGATTGATTTTACTTTGCATAGTAATTATTGGTATACTATCTCCGAACAGTATCCAAATTATGTAAAACCATCTGGGGTATATAGTTTTCGTATTTTATAAAGAGTAAACTAAATTTGTTTTAAAAAAGTGATAGCGCATTTCCTCCCTTCATTTTTATAAAATTGCTTGTTTGAATATCCCGTCTTTTATTAATTTCATTTGACAATAATTTTGCTTACATTCCTGTTGGATTTTACTTAAATAACTTTGGCGATGAGAAACAACCTATTTTTAAGAATTTTGTCAATATCATCAACATCATCAATGCTGCACTTAGGTGGAGATATATCCCAAATTTATGGAAAATAGCTGAGGTTATAATAATACCAAAACCAGAGAAATTACCAAATGAAGTCTCCTCATATAGGCCATTATCATTTTTACTATGTTCAGTTTTTAAACCAACAGGATTAATTCAAATTTACCGCGCCGTAATGATTGTTTGTAATTTGGTCCGATCTCAGGCAAGTTATGAAATTCATTGTTATGAAATTTTGACGCTAATGACATTTATAAAATTTTGACACTGCTGGCATTTTATAGGTTGATTAAGTTATATCGGCGATTTTTTGTGATTTCTGCTTTATTCCTTTAATTTTTAGTTTTTAGTCTACGTTTATATATAAAAAGAAACAGTTGTTTTTAGAACTCTTTAGCGATATCTTAGTATAATGTAATAGGTATGGATTACCGTCGAAGGCCGATATTATTCACAAAAATAGAAGATGTATTTGGTGATTTTTCTAGTGACTTTCTTGGGTGTGAATCTTTTTAATTTATCCCTTCTGGTTAAAAAACAAACCATAGTGATGTCGAAGTCTCTCAAGGAAGCGTATTAGTACCGGTCGTCAACTTGTTCTATACATATATATATGACCTACATGAACTAATAGAACATAATACGACAGCCATATTTGCAGATAATGCTGCTATCCTACCAGTATCAATTATTGTGATATATCTGTTTAAACTTAAGTAATATCTTCTTAAAGTGGCCGTAATTCTGTTAACCTACGAAGTTTTCAAAAATTACATTTGTTGAGACTTCGTATTATTTGAATTAACCAATTCGCTGTTGGGCGTAAAAAAGGGGACAATCCATAAAAGGTCACAACGAGAAAAACGATGTTTACAATTTTACATGATTATTTTTTAAAGGTGTTTAGAATGATAATCTACTTGAAATTTGTTTTTACATATATACTTTTCCTATATAGTTTAAGAATTTTTTGCTGAATATTTGAGAGCAAAATATGTTTAAAGCGATATTTTATTGACTTACCTCCTTCTTCACAAATACGCACATGACTTTCCCCCTTTGTAATTGAACATAATGTGTTCGTCGGTATTTAAAAATACAACTAATTTTGCAGTTCATAATCAGGCAGTTCATAATCACATAACAAACCAACAAATCAGGCAAAGATCAGGAGTTTAACCTTCCGATGAACAACCTTTTTTTGTTACAGGGAAGACCAAGGGGGTAAAAAATGACCCCAGGACAAAAATGTCAAAAATGACAATTAACAAAAAAAAAGTTATTTTTAAATTTTTTAAAAATTTTTTATATGGCTTTTTTATGACTTTATGTCATTCAGCCAGTCACAACATGAGTATTAGTGTCATGTGTAGTGTGTATGTTGAGTAAGTGTCTTGTTACTTTGCAAAGTCGACGTCATTAGCGTAAAACTACTTGTAATTACACATAATAGACGGTATTTTACTAAACATCAACTTCAGAATATATTTTTTATTCGTAAAATATAGGGAATTTTTTTTATTTCAAAATATGAGTATATCTAGAATGATATTAAAGTCAAATAAAAAAATTATGAGTTCAAAATTGAAAATACTTTTGAATTTATTAAAGAAAAACATACGCTGCGGTCACAATTTCCCCTGCTTGGTCATCCGAAGGTTAAGACGTCATCGAAAGAGCTAGGACGCTTAAGTGGAACTAGGCAGAGCACTTTAATGGATTTTGGGAAGAGCTATGACCTTGAAAATTTCACATAAACTTGTGTACTAAATCAGCATGATTCATAGATCTTGTCAAAATCCAATACCTAAATAATATAACTAAATATTTCCGATTCTAGAATATTGTAAATGATCTAATCTAATCTAATCTTCTTGTTGGAACTTTACCACGCTGAGCAGATGGCACGTGAATTATTTAAAATTCTATCATCTTACTGTTCGTGTCGGCACACGTATAGTGTAAAATTTTTTAAAAGCCGCGGAGGTAGTAACCAAAGAGATTTCCTTCTGTTGTCAATCTGGTAGTGTGGAGAACTTTATTTATTGTCGGGTTCTGTACTACTAGATTGAGAACTTAGTTTCCTATTGTAAAAGACTTTAAAGAGTCTGCGTAAGAAAAGAGATATTTAAGTATATTCTTTATGACATTTTAAAGGTCATAGCTCTTCTTAAAATCCATTACTTATAGCTAAAACACAAGATGAGCGGTGGACATGACGAATCATGAAATGGAGGCCCAGAAACTATAAAAGAAGCCGAGGACGACCACCAACTAGATGGACCGACGACATAAAAACAGTAGCGGGAAACTGGCTACAAGCGGCCCAGTGTAGAGAACACTGAAAAAAACTGAGGGAGGCCTATGTCCAACAGTGGACGCTATTGGCTGATTGATGATGAACCTTCTTTTGGCTGTCCAGCAAAATCTATCTCCAACAATTATAATACTTTGAGCATGTTATGGGAGCAGACACAGAAAACATGGAAAGACTCATTATACAGGGAAAAGTGGAAGGTCCGAGATCACGAGGAAGATCTCCAACAAGGTGGATCGCCAAATTACAGGAATATGCGAAAGACCTATGCATGAGTTAAAATAAATGACCAGAGACCAGGTTTATTTAAACACGGATGACACACATCGTCGCAATGAATACACTCCCTCCGGGGGATCAGAACTGAAGAGAGATAGATACACTATTAATATTTTGTCACAACCATACATCGACACCGCCATCGAACAAGGTTGTAACTCAAGTTACATCTTTTTTCAGATTTCAACACAGGCGAATTCAGCAAAAAATTGCGCACACGTCAATATAAACGACATAGTTTAATTCTCAATAGTTTGGCTAATAAGAAGTTGTATTTTAAGTTACGTATGCCATTTTACTCCATTTTAGCTTGAATAAGGCAGTAACACTGGATACTCCCTATGTAAAATATTTACTTTCTTTATACTTGACGATCAACAAGGTTTTTAAATGAGTTACAACTTTGTTGCACGTATGTTTAATTTATAACGTATTCAAACATATGGTGCATCTCATAAGTCAAATTATCGAAATTAAATTAAAAACGGATTTACGGAGTTTTTTTTGTAGTTGCGGTGGACAAAATAAGTATCGAATAGTGTTTGCTACGTACTTATATGTAGTGAAAAAGTTTAATATTAACATTACACATGTATTTTTAGAAATAGCACATTCACAAAACGAGGTTGATTCAATGCATGTCCTTATAGAAAAACAGAAAAAACATTGAGTCGTATAATATGCTTCATACCAATGGTTAACCATGATACGATATGCCAAAGCATCAGGCAAGCTTAAATCCGTAAATTAAATAAATCAGAAGCAAATTCTAAATTTTGACCCATTTAAGGGCACACATGTTAATTTTTAAGAAGATATTAATAGTAAAAGAGTAAAGTAATAAACTAAAATGGTTTAAAATTAAATATTCACAGATACGCAATAAAAATTCGAAAAATTTGAGATATTTTATACCATGATTTTTTCATAGTGATAGAAGTTGTGTTGAATATTATTGTTATTGTAAAATTTATAATTTCCAATTAAAATTGTGTAAACTGTGAGTTAATATTTTGTTTAAATATACCATAAAAACTAATTTTCTCCTAGCTTTATTGCAAATAACTCAAAACATACAAACTTTAACTAGTTAAACGGGAAAAATAATTAACACGGAGAGTGTAAAATGGTTGTTAGGCGAGTTACAACCTTTTTCTACGAATACTCATGTTTAATCTCAAGGTTGTATCTCAATCTCAAGATTCTCAATAGCTAATAAAATTACAAAGCATACATCTCACAGTAATCCCTTATTATGTTATAAATATCATATCACATTAGTGTAAAAGGGTCTGATCATTTCGCTACAAATTTTTAAAAATTCTTGTTTTCGTTTTTTGTCTCTCCTGTAAAATCGCTAAAAATGAGTTACAACATTGTTCGATGGTGGTGTCGAATAATCACTTTGAAGTAGATTTAAGGTATTCAGTTTATCTTGTTGTGAATAATTTAACTGAGTTGAAATCTCCAGCACGTCAATAAATATAGACAATATCTGCAGTATTTATTATTTTTATTATAATTTAGGAATTAATAATGTTACATACAAGAAAATGTTAAAAGGTATTTGAAAAACATGAGTGTAATTTCATAAATTAAAACACCACCAAAAAGCTACAATATTTTTCGTACGCATACCGTAAGGAAGAGGGGCGAAAATCTCAACTACGAAATGAAAAACAAAAGCTTGGAGTAAAGAGCGGAAGCGGATATATATGCGGGTGAGTATAAGACTGCTTTATCAATTTCAATTTAGACATATGCGTAAGCAGGGCAGGCAACTGAAGGGACTCCTATGGCCCTGTGACAATGAGATTTTAAAGGGCTAAAAGGACAGACGCTCTGCGGTCCTTAATTAAATGAAAATGAATAAACGAATAATAGAATCGATTTTCTTCGGGGTATTTTCATTTTGGGGATTTTCATCAAGAGAAAAGAGATTGAGAGCGTCGGGAAATCTACTAGGATATTTTAATTGAAAATTTAAATTTGCTTTTATACACATTAAAATATAGTAGGTATGATAATTTATTTATACTTACTTCACCCAAAGATGGTCTCATCCCTTTGTAGGATGCTACAAAGCACCAATTATTAAACATTTTTAGGTAACAATGATTCTTATTTTTAATAATTTTCGAAAACAATTTCCGGATTGGAAATCGAAACATTAATAAAATAATTTTTATTAGAATCATTTTAGTGCAGTCAATTAGGGTATTTGACTCCGAATTCCATCCTACTACATCGATTTACTTGATATTTTCACAGTAAGTAGGGAATAGCTCAAGAAAAAAGTCTACCCTATGCCGAGGTGCGCTTTTATCTTGGGGGTTCCCACCACTTCTTGGGGGTTAAAAATGTTTTGGTTAAAATAGCCACGGAAGAGGCTATAGCTAGTTGTGTCTGAGTTTAACGCACAGACTATATTCGCAAAAAACCGTTCGAAAAGGTATTATGTGTTAATGAAAATGGCCAATTTTCAACCACGAATATCTCAGAAAGTATCGAGTTTTAAAAAAAACAGTTTTTGCTTACAATTAGGTTCTCTACCGAATTCAGTGGTAATTTTAATTAAAAAAATTTCCACCCTAAAGAAGGGGTGGAAACCACCGCCAAGATAAGAGCATACATCGGCATAGGGTGGAATTTGAATTAGGAGATAATTAGAGGCTAGGTCCAAAATTTCATTAAAATCCATGCAGTAGGATAGAATTCGGAGGTAATATCCTATTCTTGCTCCCATTGACTGGCGTATTTGTGTTTTAATCTTCTTCTTCTTAAAGTTCCATCTCCTAGCGGAGGTTGAATATCATAATGGCTATGGTCACTTTGTTGGCTGCTGCTCTGAACAGTTGTAATGAACTACAGTTAAACCATTCTCTAAGGTTCCTCAGCCAGGAAATGCGTCTTCTTCCTATGCTTCTTTTTCCTTGGATTCTTCCTTGCATAATAACTCTCAGCAGCTCATATTTCTATCCTCTGGTAATGTGACCCAAATATTCTAGTTTTCTTGTTTTTATACTGTTCATAATTTCTAACTCCTTATTTAAACGTCGTAACACTTCAACATTGGTAATCCTTTAAACCCACTGAATTTTCAACATTCTTCTGTAACACCACATTTCGAACGCTACTATTTTTCTTATATGTTGCCTTTTCAATGTCCAAGCTTCCATTCCGTATAGTAATATAGAAAATATGTAGCATCTTAGAGCCCTCAATCTGAGAGGCAACTGAAGGTCTTTGTTTGTAAGCAGTGTCTTCATTTTTATAAATGCTTGTCTTGCAGTTTCAATTCGGACTTTAATTTCTTTGCTTTGGTCATTTTTTTCATCAACCCAGGTTCCCAGATAATGGGAAAATATGTTTTAATCACTTCTTATATAATGAATATTTGACTTGTTATTATTCTAATGAGAAATAAATACATTTTGAACAGACTACCTCTTAGCTTCGATTAGTGTTATCTAATCACCTTTTATAAGAGTAAGGTTGGCTAGGTGCTACGTTTTCTGGACTCTGTTTTATGGAATGGAAGCTTGGATCTTAAATGCGACATCAAAGAAAAAACTGGAATCATTCGATTGGTGGGTTCTTGCTTGTCTTCTTTGACCCATAAGTACACGATTTTTAGGTCATCTGATTTTACACCAATCTTGACTTTCTGAAAATAGCACATTTTGTCAATTCCCAACGTTCCAGTTTTGGTGATGAAGACACCAATTTAGGCGATCAATCTTGTGCTGCCTAGATAACTCTGGAACTCATAACTGTCTCCTGATTGGCACAAACTTTTCTTCTTATCGTTTCAACTGAAAAAGTTTACACATGTAGCTTCCAAAATCTGCCTTTGGAGCTGCAGGTGAGAAATGGTTGGGTATCTTCCAATATTGGACAAATAAACGATCATGGCGAGCCGTTATTACTTTTTGGCGACTTTCTCTTGCTTTGCTTTTAAGCTATCCTAGTTCCTGTTACCTACTAGCATAGGTTTTGGACAGAACGCCCTGTATTACACATAGCTCTACAGCTATTAATATCTCTCTGAGAACATTACTTTCTCCACAAGACCAATATGTTTCCCCGTTATAAGTTCTATATCCCCACATGAGGCATATTTTCGTTTTTGGACGAAATAGTTAGTTTATTTATTTTCGTTTAATTTGAAACTCAAGCAAATATCCTAAACCGTACCGAGCTGTACTATCTGATTGACTTATCGATTTGTTTATTTTCAATAAAAACCTTTATTTTTTCGCAACAATGACAAGTTTTTTCAAAAGAAATAAATATTGTTTGAAATACCTGGTGATTCCATATGTAAGTTTGGTTATGTGTATGTTATGTAAATGCTGATCTCTTTTGAATCTACATCTATGATTTTATCAATTCAGGCCACCAAAGTAAAACCTTTAGCCTGGAACACAGTTGTATACTGACCTACGATGTAATATTTATTATAATTGCATGTTTTCCCAAAGACTCTTGAACAGGGAGGATCGATTATCGCATAATTTTAAATTGACACATTGATTTGTAATACCCACCAAAATTTACCTTTAGTAACGACAATAAAAAAAGTGTTATTACAACTTTGTGATAAAATCTGTGCTCAGTGCGTAAAGTGAGTTAAGTCCTAAAACACTGTTTTGAGATAAACGCGTTTAAAGTTTGAAATAATATGTTCAAGTTATACTTTTGGAGTTTTTACAAGAATGTATCCCTCAAAATTATTTTAAATACTTTTGATCAATTAAATATTTATTTCTCTCAATAATATAATCAATAAATAATATAAACAAACCATATAAGTATTATAAAAAAATCATAAACTTTTTCTTACATGGACTTAACACAATTTGCACAAATATCCTGAACTTAACGCATAACGCAAACTATAACAAATGGCATAAAAAATAATATTTATGGGGAGTTTTGCGACTAAAGTAACAGGTTTTATTGAATAATAATAGAAGAACACTTAGCAAGACAAAAACTTGTGTTAGTTCATCATAAACCAAGTAAGTAATAATACAAATTAAGTAAAATAATACAAAAAATAAACAAAAACTGATATGAAAAACAAATCAATATTTTTTTTAAGTTTTAGATATTATTTAATATTCACATTTTTCCCTTCTTCCTGACAGTTTGTTTCGTTGATTTATTTTCTTCATTTTAAATATACAGCGTGTCTACTTAAGTTGGAAACATATGGGAAACTTTTTTATTATTAATTTTACGAAAAGAAGTTATTCTTTATAAAAAGTTCTGCATGCCTCAAAACCTAAGATTCAATCATCACATATCAAATTTTCTCAATATTATACGAGGTATGTCAAAAAATATGAATCTCGGTCAAGGGTAAAGTACCTTTATTTCTCTCAATATCGAAAATTCTTATGATAAAAAGTTGTTTGGAATTAAAAACTAAGATCAAATATGCAATTACATGCTTCTAATTGAAAAAAAAAATCTCAAATTTATGGATACCCAACATTGTTTTTAATTATTACAAATATGATAACTCGTTCATTATTCATTTTACGAAAAAAAGTTATTCTTCATAAAAAGCTTTGCATGGTCTAAAATCTAAGACACAACCATGATATATCAACTTTTATTAATTTTATACGAGGTGTGTCAAAAATATGAAAATCGCTCAAGATTATAGTACCTTTATATTTCACAATATTTCAATTAGAAGGATGTAATTGCATATTGAAACATAGTTTTTAATTCTAAACAACTTTTTTAATAACCGTTTTCAATATTGTGAAAAATAGAAGTACTTTACTCCTGAGTGAAATTCAAATTTTTTGACACACCTCGTATAAAATTAATAAAATGTGATATCTGATGGTTGCGTCTTGGGTCTTAGGACATACAGAGCTTTTTATAAAGAATACCTTTTTTTCGCAGAGGTAATAATAAAAGAGTTATCGTATGTGTAATAAATAAAAACGAAGTTAGTATCAATAAATTTGAGAAAAATTTGGAAAATATTTTTTTTCAATTAGAAGCATGTAATTGTATATTTGATCTTAGTTTTTATTTCCAAACAACTTTTCATAACAAGAATTTTCGATATTGAGAGAAATAAAGCTACTAAAAATAACTTTACTCTTGAAAGAAGTTCACATTTTTGACATACCTCGTATAATATTGAGAAAATTTGATATCTGATGATTGAATCTTAGGTTTTAGAGCATGCAGAACTTTTTATAAAGAATAACTTTTTTTCGTAAAATGAATAAGTAACAAAAAAGTTTCCCATATGTTTCCAACTTAAGTAGACACGCTGTATATTTTGATATTTATTTATACTTTAACTGTCATTTTTTTCGGCGTTTTTATATTTACTTTCTTTTTTTGTCAAGTATGTAGTTGCACTACCTCTTCATTTGCTTCATCAGGAATATCATCAGTGTAGGTATTATTTGCTTCGTTTGAGGATATTCTTTATACATTTGGTAAAATACTGGTGAAATGTATGGAAACAAGTTGAAAAGGACATTTTTTCTTCTTGGATATGGAATTTTGTCCTGGGTAACGTAAACCAGGGTCCATTTTGCTAATGGTTTTTTGCCTCTTCTTTTGAAACTAATGCACTGAAACAGTTGATTAAAGTCTAAGGTATTCTTATAGTAAATTATTCCAGACTCGCTTTTAACAAAATTCAGCCACTGTACATCTCTGCAGCTAAAATTGTTTGCAATAGCATCATCTTTTCGCCGCTGAAGGTCGGTTTTTAGCAACTTAGCAAAGTCAAAGAAGCTATCTTGATTCATCTCCTTCACCACGAAAGGGCGCTTCTTACCAGTGCTTTGTATAAGTTAGGCCCAATCATGAGGATGGTGGAACGTCCAGCAAAAGCTGTTTTATTGTTTTCAATAAGGACGTGTGTTGTATCACACTTAATGTGTGTGTGGCTAGGTACTAAAAATTTATGATTATTCTCTTCCAAATTAGGAGAATTTTGCAGGGCTCTCATACACACAGCTGCTACATGAGTATTCTTGTTTTGACTACCACATGTATCTGAGTACCTATGTGATCAAACTTTTCACAACAGGCTTTAAAGCTTTAAAAAATAAATTTGTATACACATGAGCCAACTTCATTAGCACCTCTCCCAGCTACACCTTCATGCCCAAGGTAACAGTAAGTTGTGCCATCACTGCAGTCGTAGACTGTTAGATTAAAAGTAAAAAGTTGGCGTGTTGGCTCAGAACATACTTTAAGTTGCATGTCTAGCCTATCACATTTTGAACAGGTACCTAATTTAGGCTTTTTAATTTTTAAAATTTAAGTTGTGGAACTCCTCACAAAACTTAATATAGCTTAGAAGTTCTAAATTGTTTTCAGATAGGGTACGCTTGTATTCTTCATATTATAAAGTCACTATCGTCAAAGGTGGAGAAACAAATTTTTCCCACAATCTTGTCTTGAGTAGTGGCTTTCATAAGCTGGGATTCCAATTAAAAATTGATTTACTGCATTCCTTTTTTCTTCAGTTATAATTTTTTTTCTAAAATTTCCTCTTTTATCCGGTTGGATTATGCCCGAAGAAGATGATCTTTTCTTTTGAATAATATCTTATAGGTATCTCCGACTTTCTTCAAATACTTTTAGCAAGAAAAGACAAATCAACTTTAAAGGGGGCGTACAGAGAGTCAACGAACTAACTTACCTATTAGTGTATAGTAGTGTGTTCAGTCGGAAAATTGTGGGACTTAACACACTGAGTCTTCCTGTTTCTTAAATAATTTTTAGTGTAGATAGTGATATGTCTAAGTTCGGGACTTAACACGCTTTACACAGTTAGTATTGATTGTTTTTCATTTGTGTAAAATGAATATCTCAGTTTAGAATGGATTAGACTAGACAAATTATACACATATGTAGATATCAAATTCTAACGTACAGATAGTGCATTTTCTAATTTGGACCGTTTTTGGACTTAACTCACTTTACGCACAGAGCACAGAAATTAAATCTTCTGGCTTTTACCGGCCTATGAAAATCGAAAAAAAAAATTGAGTAATAATCACAAAATTAAAAAAAATTGACAAATTGAATTGGAATACCCACCAAAATAGTAACGACAATAAGAAAGTATTATTACGACTTTTGGATAAAATTGCATCTTCTGACCTCTACACGCTTTTGAAAAATAAAAAAAAACATTGGCATTATTAACAAAAGCCCGGTCCTGGTGGTCCTGGTTTGTTTAGTCTAGTCCAATCTTAGGGGTGCGGGGGTGCTGCACCTTTGGACTTTCAGTGATGTTTATTAGTCCTACACTTTCAATGTTCACAAAATTATTTTAAACTTCCTACCTTGGTCAAAGTTTGTGACCACTATGGGCTATCGGACAGATCTGCAGCAGCTGTGGCAAAGGCAGCGCTACAAGACCTTGGAATTGTTACCAACGCTAACAAGAAAAATATGATAGACAGAAACAAACTGAGAAGAGCAAGAGACCAATCAAGAAAAGGTTTTATGCAGAACTTCCCGAATCTTTGAAGACCATATATTTTGACGGAAAGAAAGAGAAAACCTTCGTTATCGAAAATATTGAAGGCAAGTACCACATAAGAACCGCAATCGAAGAGCATGTTTCATTAGTTCAAGAGCCAGGCTCCATATTTTTAGGTCACACAGTACCCCTTTCGGAATCGACTCTAAGCATTTGTCGAAGTATTGTGACTTTTGAGAGTGTTATATGTACAATGTAGAAGAACTAGTTGTAGTAGGATGTGACGAAACTGTGGTAAATACGGGAAGAAAATATGGTGTATTTCTCAAGTAGAGTTAAAGTTAGGCCGCCCTTTACAAAGATTTGTCTGACAGCTTCACTCTAATGAATTGACTTTAAGGCATCTTTTCCAAAAGCTTGACGGTCAAACTCAAGGTGCAAGAGCTTTTGCAGGAATTATAGGAAATCAAGTACTGCAGATATAATTGACTTAATTGCCGATCAGAAATATTTGTTTCAAATTTGTGTCGCAATGTCTACAGGGGAATTTTCTGTCGATTTATTAAACCGAAGCCCTGGACAGTCGAGTCATTTTCGATGGCTCACGTTGGCGAATCGCATTCCACGTCTTTCTGTTAGTACTGAAAATCCAATATCAGAATTAAAGGAACTGACCAAATTTATTGTCACGGTTCATGCTCCTTAATCCAGATCAAATGCAATTCATCATGTGTGAATGGTGCAAAGCAAGTTTTACAAACATTGAAGCGTAGTCTATACCTAGAGCAAAATTTGAAAAGTGTTATAGACCCTGTAATTCAAAGAATAGCCTATTTTGTACATCCGGAAAAACTTCTACTATGTATGCTGCATGACACTCGCCAGCATATAAGAGAGCTTGCACTTCGTCGCATTCTCAATGCAAAAACTAAGGAGCTGAATCATCTAACATCCGACCTTTTATTATTTCACAAATTAATTTTGATGCAGATTACTATGCTCATTTTATTGACTGGCATAACAATAAAATAACTTGTCCTCAATTGAGTCAAGGTTGGAAAGTAGAGGAGCTGAAAAATATTATTTCCAGATCTCCTGAGAAAATCATTGATATCGCTGCATTTGCCTGTCACACCCAATCTGTAGAGAGAATCGTGATGCTCGTAACTGAAGCATGTTCGTCGGTTATTGGGTCACAAAAAAGAGACAGTTTTATCAAGGCAATAATTGATTCGCGCAAAGATATGACAAAATGTGAGTTCAAAAAAGACTCCAAATAATAAATAATTAAAATTAAGGGGGAGGGTAGGGAGTGGGCGGAAGAATAAATATGACATATTTTAAAAATATTTCAGTTGGATATCATTTTTATAATAATAATATGTACTTATTACTTAACTTTTCAATTAAAATCATAAGTTCGTATTTTTTATTTTTTTTTATTTTTTTTTATTTTTACAACCCTCGGTAGAGGGCAGAAGATGAAATTTTTTCGAAAAATCGCAAATAAACATTAGGTTTTTAATACCAATTGACCACTTTTGCGCACTATTCCAAAACAGTTTTCGAAACTTCGATTTTTCGATCCACCCTACTTCTGAACCAGTAACATGGGGAGTTTTAAATCCACTAGTTCAGTTATATTTAGTTATGGTTATGGTTAGTTTTACAACCATATTCATAAACATCACTGGCTGGCTCTAAAATCCGTGATGGGTCTTGGCCTGTTCCAGAATCAGCTTCCATTCCTTACTATTCTTCGCCTTGGTTTTCCAAATTCATATTCTTTATACTCGTAAAATGTCTTACACCTCGTCCTTAAATCGTGCTCTAGGTCTGTCTCTTCTCATCATGCCATTTGGTCTTTGGTTATATATGTGTTTCGCTGGCTTAATCTCATTAGTTCTCTCTAAGTGACCAAGCCACCGCAGCCTGTATATTTTAGACTCATTATAAAGGCGGCAAAGCTCAAAATTATATCGTCTACGCCATGATCCGCTTTCCTGCACACCTTTATTATATCTTATATCAAAACAACCTAAGCGTTCTTCATCACTATCTGTTATCGCCCACGTATCTGACGCGTCAGTGAGGATCGGCTTGATTAGAGTTCTGTATATACAGGGTCGCGCCAAGACTGTCAAGCGCCCCGGGGCAAGTAATTTTAGGCGCCCCTTTTCTCCTTCCTTTGTAGTAGTTTTTGTAGCTTAGTGAATCATTATACGGTATACCTACAAACTACTTTTTATGTATTAAGAGAGTATCATCATAATCTAACTGTTATCGTCCACTGCTGAACATAGGCCTCCTCTCTTACTCCATGTCTCCCTATCTTGAGCTACTAGCTATCCAGTTCCCGGCAGTTCTACATCGTCACTCCAGCGCGTTGGTGGTCGATCTCTGCTTCGTTTATCCGATTGTCCGCCCGCGGTCGCTATTCCAATAATCTTCTAGTCTAGCTGTTGTTCGGTGGTCTTGCCACATGACCTGCACATCTCCATTCCTTTTTTGTTACATGTTATACTATGTCTTTGATTTTTGTTATTTGCCTGATATTATTTGGTATTCTGCCCCCTTGTGATTCTTAGCATGGCCCTCTGGGTAACCCTTATTTTCAGCTCTTAGATTTTCAGCAGCAGGAAAGTAATATACTGATAAGTTATTACTAATACTATAAATATTTGCAAAAAACAACAATTACATTTTAAATATATAATTATTACTATAGTCCATTTGCTCACAGTTTTTGCTCCGTATTTTAAAGAACCGCTTGGATTGACATGAAATTTGGCATACGCATAGCTTATCTAATTTATAATAAAGAAAAAAAAATGATATTGCGTCGTCGGGGATGAAAAAATATACGTTAAAACTAAGTCCGGAAGAGGATAAACTAACTAATTCTAAGCAATTTTTGTTCCATATACAGTTTTTTCACTAAGTCAATATTTTTCGAGTTATTTGCGGGTGAATATGTTCATTTTCAACATAAAAACCACGGTTTTAGATGGTTTTTCGCAAAAAACAGAAAAAGTGTGAATTTTATTGAAAAAAAATGTTCGTAGCCAAAATATAGCTTAAAAAAACTTGTGCAGGCATGAAGCCGGTAGATCTAGTAGAGGAAGAGTTGTAGCTAGAGAAAAGTGGGTCGTTATTCGTCTAATTCCAAATCGAACATTTCAATGTAAAATAACCAAAAAATTAAGCACTTTTCGGGCAGAACTCGTTATAATTTTTAAAGTCTTTAGAAAAAGCTTTATTTTTGTTTTTTTTAAGTTTATGGCAGCAAGTAATCCAGAAACGCTGAAAACAAAGTCGGTCCCTTTTTTTTTTGGTAAAAAAACATCGTAAAAATATCCGCTTAATTAGCATCCCGAATGAAATTAATCGTTAGAGCTTTACAATTTACTTCACTTATGTATATTTATATGATCTGGAAATTTCACCATTACAAAGTGCTTATTTCTAAAAAAAATTGGTTTTAAATAAAGAAAAATTATTTGAAATTTTGAAGGAAACGCCTTTTTTTCAAAATTTTTCCTAAGAACCTATTTTCGAAAACCGTCTAAAAATGTGTTTTTTTTGCCAAAAACAGTTTAAAACCCTGTTTTTTTTTTAATGAACATATTCACTCGCAAATATCTCGCAAGGTAGATATTGACTTAAGAAATATAAAAACTTTATAGAACAACTTAACATTATACATATTATGCCTCTCTCTCTCTCTCTCTCTCTCTCTCTCTCTCTCTCTCTCTCTCTCTCTCTCTGTCTCTCTCTCTCTCTCTGTCTCTTTCTCTCTCTCTCTCTCTCTCTCATTCTCTCTCTCTCTCTCTCGCTCTCTCTCTCTCTCTCTTGTCGTTTCCCCATTACCGAGGATCGTGATTTCTTCCAATATTCCTAACAATGTTTCTCCATTGCTCTCTATCTTCAGCTGCTCTAAGAGCTTCGCAGAATGAGTTTCCAGCTAAATGCTTTATTTGATCAGACCATTTAGTTTGTGATCATCCTCTTGATCTTCTCCCCAGAACGTTTCCAGAAACAATTAATCTCTCCAAACTGTCGTCACCTCTGCGAACCACGTGACCAAATAATTGCAGAATTCGTTGCAGACGTATTGTGGACAGCCTTTTTTTAATATTGAGTTGGTAACATATTATGTAGTTACATATAATTCGTCAGTTTATCCACTTCCGGAATTATGTTCAACGTATATTGCTCCCCTATGGCAAAAGCACACGTCGACACAATATTATTTTCTTCTTTGACATGTTAGCTATGTGTATGCCAAATTTCATGTTCATCAAGCTGTTCTTTAAAATTTTTTTAGAGGTTTTGCAGTATTTTACCGTGAGTGAATGGAGTCAAATAGTAAAAGTTCAGTTTAATGAGAAAAATAACGGTTCGTACACTTAGGGGATCAAAGTAATAATAACTGCTATTTTTATATCTAACTACGATTGGTAAATTTTCAATTTTACAAGATAATAAAAGATTACTAATATTTCTGGTAAGTAATTTCGGTATTGTTAATTTTTTTTTCGACACCTACTGGCGCCTTTTTTTTCGGCGCCCAGGGGCACCGCCCTCTCCGCCCTTAGGGAAAACGCGGCCCTGTGTATATATCAACATTTTTGTTCTTTTTGTGACTTCGTTTGATGTCAAAAGTTTCTTTAATCCATAGTACCTACGCTCTATTTGCTAGATATATATGTCTGTTAATTTATGCAATTACTATATTACTTTGGTTGATTTGAGAGCCTAGATATATGAGCTCTCTTATTCCTTCGAAAGTATATTATGTTCCAACCGTTAAATCTTCGTGTTTTGGTAATTAAATTAACATATAACTACACACTTAACAAAGGACGAAACAGATAAATTTGAGTGCCTGGTAAGGTTCTACATTTGCCCGAAAATGCCCCCGAAGATGCTCTAGATAGCGAAAGTATACTTGGGCAAGATTAAATAAATTCAGTGCTCGATATCTGCCTCTGCCTTTGTAAAATTCTTAATAAATTGGTTAAAAGTTATTACTATGAAAGTCAGAAAGTTACTAAATCAAAGTTTATAGCCCCCCCCCCCTACAAGATACTGAAGAAATTTTTGTCGTAATTTTATTACTAAGCTGTTATTTTTAAGTAATAATAATGAGCGCCAGCACGTATTAGGCGGCCGTCTATGGTGAGTGCGAGAGAGATGCCAGTCCGGCAGTCCAATGGGGCATCTTGCTCGCACTCACATTTTCAGCCGCGTCAATACGCTCTTACGGCTTATTGTTAATAATTAAAAATAACAGCTTAGTAATAAATTAATGACACAAATTTCTTCAGGATCATGTAGGGGGGGGGGTTAAACTTTGATTTAGTCACTTTCTGACTTTCAAAGTAATAATTTTTAACCGAGTTATTAAGTCTTAATAATGGCCATTTTTGCGTTTTTCAAATTTTAAATTGCCTATAATTCGAAAACCATTAACTTCAGAGAAAAATTACAAGAGACCTTTTTCGTCCAGAATGGTCTAAATAACCTAAAAAAAGTTTGTCCCGACAAAAAATTATAATTTTTTTGCAATTCGATTAAAAAAAATTGTTAAAAAAAATTTGGACCACTTTTCTCGTGGGCGACTTCTTGAACCTTATTTTGGGGTGTATTACAAATGTGATTATGCAAAAAAATCTCATGGGAATATTTTTTCCAACGAACCCGCCGTTTTCGCCTTGTCTGTAACTACAGAATATAGAATGTTCTATATGTAAATTATAACATCCGCTCATTTTTTTGGATTGTAGATATGCTAGAAACAAAAACGATAAAAATATATTCACTAAATCTCATGGTAGTGGAGCAATATATTATGCTAAATGTGCAGTCACTCAAGCGTTATGGGGACCTACTGCCTTGTGAAGAGTAGGTCGTAAAACCAAAAAAAGTTAAGTAAAGTTATTAATTTTAGTGGGGAATTTCGATTTTTAATTTAATTTTCCATTTCCAACAATCGTTTTTTTAGACTATAATAATTCGAAAAATATCTCGAATAGAAGTTACTTATTTTTACGTAAGGAATTCAAATCTGCGATAAAAAATAAGGCTCCCATTCAAGATTTTTAAGTAACTCCCCACACCACCTCCGTGGGGGTCGTGTTTGGTGCCATTCGATAGATTTTTTAAAAATATTGAATTAGTGTATTTTTCAGTTTTTTGATCTGATGTTCATTTCGCGTAATATCACGGGATTCGTATTTAAAATATTAAATTTACCCTCACCCTTCTCCGTGGGAAGTAGAATTTGGTATTGTTCGATAGATTTTTAAAAAATATTGAGCACGTATTTTTTAGTTTTTCGATCTGTCATTCATTTCGCGAAATATTCGCTTTTTTCTTGTGAAATTTTGCGACACCCATTTCCTTACACACCGCTCAAATAGGTACATTTTCAAGTACAAGGTTTCTCCCCATGTAAAAATCTGACGCGCTCGAGTAACTGCAAAAATCCCCGCTTGGGCTCCCATACCATTACAGAATTTCGAAATTTATATCCTTCAACAATTTTTCCAGTTAAACTTATTTAAATTCATTTGATTAAATATTGTGAGGTATCTACTAATTTAATCACAAGCGGCCATTATCATTATCACACCCAGTCAAGTGTGGTGTCAATAACGAAAGAGCCCCGATTTTCTTAGTCCTTTGAAGACAAAGGAAAGAGGTTCTTAATATCCGTGTAGCTTTTCTGAGAGACGCTGGTGTCAACTTCAGCGTATAGGATTTCTTAAGAAGCATAATAGGATCACGTTCATCCCTCTTTAAACAGGATCAAGCAGGCTTATCTCGACCAGACTCTGCTTTTTTACTTAGACGACAGCTAAATTACCGTGCTGGGCTAAGTACAAAATATTTTTTTAGAGTTTAAAAGTGGTTTATTTAAAGAAAAAAAAAATCAATTCATGTTGTTGGTAGAGGATTGAAGGTTATGGGAAGTTTATTTCTTTGGGAATTTATTTAAAATTAAAATAATTCACAAATCTCTAAAAGTGAAGCGTAAAGTTTACCGGGTATTATTAGGTGCATAAAACGTAGACCTAATGGTAGGGGCGCAAAGTATGCTAAATGTGCAGTCACTCGAGCGTTATGAGGACCTATTGGGTTGTGACTATTAGGTCCTAAAACCAAAAAAAAATAAAGAAAAATTTTCCATTTTAGTGGGGACTTTCAATTTTTTAATTTAATTTTCCATTTCCAACAATCGTTTTTTCCGATTATAGCGACATCTATCCATAATTCGAAAAAATATCTCGAATAAAAGTAGCTTCCTTTTACGTAAAGAATCCAAATCTACAATAAAAATTTAAGGGTCCCATTTAAAATTTAAAATAACCCCTCGCCCCACCTCCGTGGGGGTCGTGTTTAGTAACATTCGATAGATTTTTGAAAAATATTGAAGACGTATTTTTTAGTTTTTCGATGTGACGTTCATTTCGCGATATATTCGTTTTTTTTGTGAAATTTTTGACTTACCCATTTCCTTACGCCCCGCTCAAATCGTCAGATTTTTAAAATATACACTATTTTGCATGTACTTAACTTACCTTCTCTTAATCTGACATTTTCGAGTATTTTTAAGGGTAGATTTTTTTTTCGGGTCCCGCTTAACCAACTTCCCTGTGTTAAAAGCCAATATATGGTCGAGATACATCTGCAGGGTAATACCAGTTTTCTCCCCATATGATGATATGACGCGCTCGAGTAATGCAAAAATCCCCGCTTGGGCTCCCCTACCATAAGCTTTTTTCATTGTACATGGCATGACAACGTACGAAAATAGCAATATATCCAACTGTGACTAGAGAATAGCTACTATGACGGCAGCAAAGAGTAGATTATTGATGCTATTCATTGTTTAACAACACATTATGTTGTCATTTTTGTATATATCCTTTGTTGTTAATACAATAAAGACAACAACCATAATTCGATTATTGTATTTTTGACTTAAAATTATAGCGACAAAGAAAAGTGAAACAAAGAAACAAAATAATTAGCGATAGGGGAACCTTATACCAGAAGAAAGCTTGTAATATTAATTATAAAATGCGATACTAATATACAGGGTGATCCATTTAAAATAAATGAGACAATTTTGTATTTGCAAATATTGATCACATTGTATATTGTATGGTCATATATCAACATTAAATTATTTAAAAATAACACTATACTTAGTCCAGAAAGCCACTGCGCATCCGCTAGGAAAAATATTCTAATTCGGATTTTTTGCACAATCTTACTCAAAAAGGACTCCTTTTAACAAATTTGCATGTTGCCAGGACCAAAAGGTGGTCAAAAATTTTTTAAAGGTTTTTTTTTTGTTTTTTTCCTAAAATTATTTTTTTTTGCATGGAAAAAAGTTTTTTTTGGGTTTTTGGATCATTCCAAACAGAAAAGGTCTTTAGTGACTTTTCTCTAAAAATGATATTTTTTGATATATTAGCGATTAAAAATTGAATAATTGCGAAATCGGCCATTTTTAACCCTCAAAAACTATGTGAAAAACTGAAAATTTAAATGTTGCCAAAGTAAGTGGATACTCTTTAAACATCGATTGATGAAGTCCCAAAGAGTTTTTTGCAATACAATATTCAAAACTTCTTTGTTTTTTAATTTCTAATCAAGCGTGCGCGACTCTATTTTCCATCGAGAGTATGGTGCAAATGAAAGGAATAAATTCGTTGTTTCGTAAACCGGCGACTTTGAGGAAAAATCCCGAAACAGGTCGATTTTTATTTTAAGTTATGATATTGTGGCGTATATGGTATACTAATGACGTCATCCATCTGGGCGTGATGACGTAATCGATGATTTTTAAATAAGAATAGGGGTCGTGTGCTAGCTCATTTGAAAGGGTCTTCAATTTTCTATTCAGTAATATAAACGTTTATATAATTATTTATACAGGGTGTCCTTCTACTTCTTTTTTTTGTCAAATAATTTAATTTAATAAAAATTTTTGGTTGCCCTGTATAAATAATTATATAAATGTTTACACTGCTGAATAGAGAATTGAAGAACCTTTCAGATGAGCTACCACACGGCCCCTATTCTCATTTAAAAAAATCATCGATTACGTCATCACGCCCAGACGGATGACGTCACTAGTATACCATATATGCCACAATATCACAACTTAAAAATAAAAATCGACCTGTTTCGGGTTTTTTCTTTAAAGTCGCCGGTTTACGAAATATCGAATTTATTCCTTTCATTTGCACCATACTGTATACACATGTAACGGTGTCGCGCACGCGTGATTAGAGATTAAAAAACAAAGGAGTTTTGAATATTGTATTCCAAAAAACTCTTCAGGATTTTATCAATCGATGTTTAGAGAGTATCTACCTACTTTGGCAACATTTAAATTTTCAGTTTTTCACATAGTTTTGAGGGTTAAAAATGGCCGATTTCGCAATTTTTCAATTTTTAATCGCTTATATGTCAAAAACTATCATTTTTAGAGAAAAGTCACTAAAGACCTTTTCTGTTTGGAATGATCCAAAAAATCTAAAAAAAACTTTCTTCCGTGCAAAAAAATAATTTTAGGAAAAAAACAAAAAAAACGTTTAAAAAATTTTTGACCACATTTTGGTCCTGGCAGCATGCAAATTTGTTAAAAGGAGTCCTTTTTGAGTAAGATTTTGCAAAAAATCCGAATTAGAATATTTTTCCTAGCGGATGCGCAGTGGCTTTCTGGACTAACTAGAAAAACTTTGACATCTTATTTAAATTTTTATTTCCTTGGAAACTTAATCCACAATCATTTAAATATTGCCAATTTCCTTAATAAAAGTGTAAATATTTCGAAAATTGTTAATTTTAAATCCTTATACAAATTCTTCATCTTTTTAAAAAATATATTCAAAAACTTTGGTTTTTAAATATATTTTTTATATTTAGGAATTTATATCCAGAGTCGCCCATCCTCCAGAAAATGAATCCATTCCAACGCAAACATCCTAACTGTATTTAAGGGAAAGGCGCAAAATATCGCCTGTCAAAATTTTCAATTTGTTTTAAATTTATAATTTTTTTCGAATCTGGAGAAAAATAATAAATATTTTTGAAAAATTTAAACGAAGAATGAAATATTGTGTTTTTACAGAGGGCCGAAAGTCCCTTAGAATAAATAAAACGTTTCTTGTGAACGAAATATTTGCAATTAAATATCACACTAAATTTTCTCTTTTATTTTCACCCCGGTAACTTAGTAAAATAAACAACATAGAAGTTTTTCGGGACTTTTAGCCATCAGCAATAATGTAATATTTCATTCTGCGTTTAAATTTTTCAAAAATACTTATCAGTTGTCTCAGGATTCGAAAAAAAAACGAATACATTTAAAACACATTGGAGATTTTGTCAGGCGACATTTTGCGCCTTTCCTCTTAGGCTCCACGGGCTGGAAATTGACGCTAGCAGTAGCCGCAAAACGAACTTAAGGTTCCGCAGAACGGAATAGGAATAGCCGAACTGTACCGACTACAGGACTTGTGCGTAGTCGGTTCAGTTCGGCTATTCCTATTCCGTTCCGTGGAACCTTAAGTTCGTTTTGCGGCTACTGCTAGCGTCAATTTCCAGCCCGTGGAGCCGTAGCCTAAACTGTTTATGTGAACTGCAAAACTACAAAAATAATAAATATACATAAAAGTAAATTTACTACGACAACTATTTGTGGTTTTCAAATACAAATCTTTTTCGCAAAAATTAACCTCTTACAATTTTTCATGGTATTTTCATCCGCTTTTGTATTAAAAAGAATATCTTTATCTCAAGTGTTTTCAAAGTTGTCTTAATCATCCGAACCACCTAATTTTCATAAATCAGACCCGATTCAGGCCTTAATTTTTCGCCCCGAGGGTGGTAAAACGCGCCGCGTACTCTCGAGACACAGTCTTGTGTTCGCCTCAGGCGTTCAAGAACTTATATTGGCCACTCTCATTGACGCATCACACAATTTTTACAAGGAAATCATATATAGAATAATAACCATACGGGAATACTCTCCGAAAATACGTAATAAATATTTTTTGTGTGTTCATCATCTAGTTCTAGAATTTTTTAAGCTATTTTATTTTGGTATTATGTATATTTTGTTATCGGTAATATTGAAAAATAATCACAATTGAAAATAGTCTTTCTTTATATTTGGATGTGTAATATGATGCGATGTTTTTTAATTATTTGTAATAACGTCTGATCCAAAATTATTGTCACCATAGTTGGCTCTGAAGTAGGGATGGGAAAAACCTACCGGTTATAACCTAAATCCGGTTTTTTCTTCTGCAATAATCGGTTTTTCCGGTTGTTTTTTGCCCCGGTTATAACCGGTTTTGTCTTTTTAAAGTAACAACCGGTGAAAAACCGGATAAATGGAAAAATACTAAATTCAGAGAACATAATATGGGAAAATTTTTCTCCCCCCGCACGTAAATGAGAAATTTTAAGCTGACTGAAACCGATTTCACAACACTGATGACTGACTTCTATATTGATATGGACTGATATCAATGTGACAGGAGTGTCTCAAACTAAGCGCAATGTAAATGTAACCTATTGGGTATTGGCTATGACTAAAAAAACCGAACACCGGTTTTTGGAATAACCGGTTTTTTTGACCGGTTGTATCCGCCAGGTTAAACCGTAGGTAAAAAAAAACGGTATAACCGAAAACCGGTGTTTTGTCAACAACCGCCATCCCTACTCTGAAGGACAGAGATAGCTATACAGTGCATGTCTATTATTAATTCAGATATACTTTCCAGTTTACGTCAACTTTGACAGGTACTTGCCAGTTCACGTACTTAAACTTAAAAAACACTTTAACTGAACATAAAAAGTAGCAGAGGAAGCAAAATTT
The DNA here is from genome assembly GCF_917563875.1 of Diabrotica virgifera virgifera. Classification (NCBI taxonomy): domain Eukaryota; kingdom Metazoa; phylum Arthropoda; class Insecta; order Coleoptera; family Chrysomelidae; genus Diabrotica; species Diabrotica virgifera. The sequence goes on along the minus strand of NC_065444.1, from coordinate 182,268,369 downwards.
TAACTTTATACGAATTAACCCGGGAGCAGTCGCGCTCACTTCTGTAACGTAAGTAGTCGCGTGTAGAGAAAAAATCTCACAATATATATTTAAATACGAATTTAAATCAAATTTATATTGTATAATATTATTAGAAAAAAAAAATTATACAGAAGTAAAAACTTCAAATTGTTGTCTGGTATAAAAATTGTTTACTAAAACTATCTAAAAAGTCATCCAAATGGATTGCAAAACGTTTTCGTTCTAATTCAGAACATCTTCAGTGCCAAAAATGAAGTATTTCCACGTTAGATTAAAGCAACATAGTTAAAATTACTTACGTTCTGCAGAGTAGTTTGAAACTAGCACACTATTTAAAGTGGTAACCCCATAATATATGGTTTACATATTATATATTAATAGAATATGTTGACTACAAGTCGATGTTGTTAGATATAATAGAATACATGCCTAAAGGGCAACATGCTTCCCTGCTCGAAAATGCTAGGTCCTTGCCAGTTCAATGGGCACAGACCAAGTGAGAAAATAGGAAATGGATATTCAATATGACAAGAGCGTCATGGCATGACAAGATAAAGCCAATTTTTGGTTAAAGCTTAAAAAGTGTTGTTTGATTTTGGATTTTTTGCCTTTTGTATTGTTTTCCTCGAAGACATTGGGTGGTAAACATAATTTTGCGGTTTAAGTATAGGGTTTTTCTGTTTGTAAATAAAAGGAAATTTTAGTCTATCTCCTAGAAACCAAATTTTTTTACTATATTATTGTGTTCTTAAGAAAATAAGGTAGGATGGCTAAGTCACAGTATAAAGAGGGACATTAGAACCACTCTCCGAAAAATAGGAAGTGAAATCTCTAGTCGCGCATGGCGACCGCGCAATGTTTTTAGTCGCTTTTGCCCCACTCTAACATTGCTAGTCGCATAGAAACGTACGGATTTTAACAGGGAAAACCCGCATCCACCATCCACCACTGGTGAATTACCAATTGCGTACTGCCGGTATTACTCCTTGAGATCAAAGTGCCGACAGAGGAGTGGTTTTACTGTGGAACCTCTATATACTGTGGCTAAGTTCTGGTTGACTGAGAACGAATGTGTGTGATTTTCTATGAAAAAATAATAGGTGGAGGAGAGATTTGATGGTAAAATTAAATGAGAGAATTAGGATCATTGTGTTTTTACCATCAAAAGCAAGCAGTCAAGTTTGAAAGCATTGTGTTACAAGTTTAGTGAAAGTTGTGTTAAGTTGGTGATAGCAAGATAGTGAAAGGCGAAACGAGAGAAAGTCGAGAATTCCAAACTCCTTGTGTCCGAAAATATTCCAGCTGTAAGTAAAGAATAGAAGTATTATATAAACTTTGCACTAGGTATTAAGTCGAGGAGAAAAATCTTTCGGTCCTAAAGATTGCTATTCAAAGCTTCCAAACTAAGATTAGCACAAAGTTCAACGATAGGAGTAACATTAAGAGACAAGGTCATTAACGAAGACCTACGAAACGGAACATATTATATGATGTAGGGAGCTTGCAGTTTGAACTATTATGGGCTGGCCAAGTGACAAGGATGAAGAATCGAAAATGGATACGCAGAATTACGGAGTAGACGTAAAACGGGCTGATGATGAATATTAGAGTTTATTACGCTTTCTATAGTCTATTCGCCCAGCTTGGGAATATTTTGAAAGATTTATTATCCGAAACATACAACACAAAAATGTCTACCACCTCTTACCACAAGTAGCCCACATAAACATACTATTGCGGTCTGCTTTCATTGAAAAAAGAAAAAATATTTTTAAATAATGAGAGTATTACGGTATAAAAATAATTATATTATAAACTCCATTTGTAAAATACAAAATGCTAAAAAAAAAAATTGAAAAATTATTCTTTTGGTTTAACTGAAGCAGTTGTTAATAAACTCCACTTATCACCTTCAGCACGTAAGAGCTGGAGCCGTCTGAGCTAAACTTAGTTTAATATACGTACAAATATACACTAAGGGAGTGCGGCCCTGAATGGAGATAAGAAATGTTGTTCCTAACACGGGCTCCGTAAAATTGTTATTTTTAAGCGATAAAACAAAGTAATAAATTGTGAATTTGTGCCGAATTATAGTCGAAACTGTAAGTGTACAAGGTTTAATTAATTTCTTTGTAAAAACGCTTTGAATTTAATATATTGAGACAATTTTTTAAATCTATTATAAACAGTTTTTCGTTATCAGTGGTATCTTCCAATATCCATTTATCCCAATTTAAAATAAAAATTTTTTCACATTTTTCTTTTGTTTGATTTCAGTTACAACCACATACGTTCATAAAGTTTGTGCACTTAAATATATTTCATTTATTTCAGTCTGTTCACTCCACTATCACCAATAGAAATCAATCTCATACTTTTCTATTTCATATACTCATTCAATTTAGATTCTCCTTTACATATTGACACCAACCCACAATTTGACCTATATTGGTAGCTCTCATTCTAATTATTTTATTCACTATTCCACGTTGGTAGACTATCAAGATACATTACTTCCAATTCATTCAGTCCTTTCAAAACTACATAAAGATGAATTAGACTTTATGTCACATAGTTTAATTTTATTATATTATTACATACTCTCATTCATTTCACAATACTATATACAATCATATCCTTCACACATATATCTACCTCACTAACAGTAATCTTTAGTTATTTAATTTTGTTAACAACTATTTTCCAACTTTTAACAGACATAATTATTCATTACAATAGTATAATAATAAATTTAACACAATAAATAGCCACCTTTTGTATATATACTGTTTTCTCGCAATATTCTACCATTTACCTTCAACCTATTGTCTGCTTGCCTTGTTAGGCAACCAACATTTCACCACATAAAAACACTCTTAAATTCTGGTTTTCTCGGCTTGTTTAGCTTTGTTTTTCCACGCAAGTCTAATTATCTTATTATGTAGTGTATTTCCTTGTTTCAACAAACTCAACTTTTATCTCGTCATTTCACATCCGATGACGTCACAACTTAAACCACGTAATATATCTGCATTAAATTTAATGAATTTATAAGTTATTCTGGAATAGAGAGTTGCTAATTTAAACTTTACAGTAGATTTTATTATTCAAATAATTTAAATTATTTTTGCAGACAAACCTTCGCATTTTATTAAAAAATCCAAAATCAAATGCAACTTTAACCAAAAATTGGCTTTATCTTGTCATGTCATGTCACCCTTGTCAAATTGTATATCCACTTCATAATTTCTCAGTTGGTCTGTGCCCATTGAATTGGCAAGTACCTAGTATCTTCGAGCAGGGAACCATGGCACCCTTTTAGCATGTGTTCCACTTTATCCATTAACATCGACTTGTAGTCATAACATTTTAACATATTACATTATGTAAACCATATATGATGATGTTAACACTATTTACGGTGTGCTAGTTTCAAAATACTCGGCAGGATGTAAGTATTCCCACATTTTTCATTTTAACAGTCACTTTTTTAACCTTTTGCTTTAATCTAACGTGGAAATACTTCATTCTAGGCACTGAAGATGTTCTGTTTAGAACGAAAACGTTCTGCAATCGATGACATTTTATAGTTTTTAAATAAACGATTTTATACCAGAATACATCTCGAAGTTTTTACTTCTGTATTGGTTTTTTTAAACTATGGTATACAGCCAACTATTGGGATTTTCCCAATGATTTTTTTTTTTTTTTTTTTGTTTCACGTTAATTACACCTGTCGTGAAACAGACCCAATACCTGTTTTAACAGGTGGTCAGGTTCGGATCCGTTTTATTGACAAAGAGTGTTTAATAAAATTAATTAACCATGGAAAATAATGTTACCACAATGCAATCCAATATCCAATATCAACAAAATATCTCACAAAATATTCTTTAGCAACATCAAAAGTTCAGTTTCCTTCTAAAGAGAACGGGATCATTTTTAATGCACTAAACAATACCAAACTTCAAGAATACCTTATCCCCTTGGGAAATATAATCCAACCCAAAAATATTATATTCTGCTCTCGGCTATCTAACAATCGCATCTGTATGTACCTATCTAGCAAACAACTGGTAGAAGATTTCATGACCAACAGAGGATACATTGAAATTCAAAGCGAAATTTTTCGAGCTAGGAAATTAATAGCACCAGCAGAGAGGATTGTCCTCTCCAACGTATGCCCCTCCATACCTCATGAAATACTAATCAACAAATTACAAAATATTGGTTAAGTACCGGCTTAACCTATGACATTCCTTAAAATTAGTGCCACCTTACCTGAATATAACCATATTCTCAGCTTTAGGAGTCAAATATACATCAGTCCCCACAATTTAACACTTCCTGAATCATTTCTACTTGAGTTTGATAATACCTCTTATAGGATTTTCATATCACAAGATAGTTTGGTCTGCTACAATTGCAAGAAGCCTGGCCACAAGGCATCTCAGTATTCCGAATCAACAGTTCTAGAAGATCAACATTCAAATAATGAAAAATCTTTACCCAGCTTAGGTAATGCAGCTTCGCAACAACCACATACACCATCTGAAGAAATGTTAATCTCCCACGTTTCCACCAATGCAGATTCCCAACATGTATATCAGGTTCTAGAAGAACCAACGTTAGCATCCCACGATTCAATCACAACAACTCCGATAACAAACATTGTTCAAGGATCTAACTCTCATAAGCGCAGCGTTGATGATATAACTTCACCTGAAATTGAGTCTTCTTCAGCAGATTGCAAGTCGTTCCTCGAGCCTAAAATTCTGCCCAAAATCAAGAAGTCTAAAACTATTTCAACGGAAAGTAGTAGTAACTCTATATCACTGCTACTAGAACCAGCAAAAACGTTCATTGAAAATCATTCTCCATCTTTCGTTCTTGATTACAACCAACTGGATATGCTTCTAACTAACATTACCGGCTCTGCTGATTCCTTGAGTATCATTCGATAATACACAAAAGATTACACTGGTCTAATTGATATGTTCTCAAAATTATATCCCCACTTAAAAGACAGAAGTATAAAGCGAAAATTAACGTCAATTAAGAAGAAAATTTATGCCAACATTGGTATAGAAATTTCTGACTCTGACAGTGACACCTCTCAATTATCTCAAAAATAACATTCGCATCATTACTTCAATGGAATATTGATGGATTTTTCCATCACCAATAAATTCAAATGTTTTCGAAAAGACAGAATAACACAAAACAATTTTTCTTCTCGCGGTGTTGCCACCCTTGTCAAAAAATCTCTAGAGGTCAAGGAATTCCCAGTAACAACAAACTTCGAAGCAATAGTAGTAGAAGTACAATCAAAAAACAAACATTTTATTTGCAATCTCTATCTACCTTCTAGTGTATCAGTTACTTACGTTGAATTAAAAGAACTAATATATCAGATACTCTTACCCGGTTTTATAGTGGGAGATTTCAATACCCATAATATAATCTGGGGATCCTCCTGCACAGATCGAAGAGGTAATATTGTGGAGAACACAATTTCAGATCTTCAACTAAATTTCTTAATCGATGGTTCTTCTACCAGGTTCAATGTAAGTACTGGAGACTTTTCAGCAATCGACCTAAGTATTTGCGACCCTACACTCATGCCACGATTTACGTGGGAAGTTCTACCATACACTTATGGCAGTGATCACTCTCCCATAATAATAAAGAACTCCACGGCAATAAGACAAGATTTCTTTCTACCAAAGTGGAGAATCGAGACAGCTGATTGATCCAAATTTGAAAATTATATTGATGGTCAAATGCCAAATTGTTCTTTATCCAATAATGTTGACGAGTCAGTGAATGCTTTGCTTAATATAATTAAAACTGGTGCCAATTTATTTGTCGGAAAAAATAAAAAGACCAAAAAGAACCATCACCCTGTACCCTGGTGGACTCCAGAATGTGATACCGCAATTAGGTTAAATAAAGCTGCACTAAACAAGTATAAGAGATACAAAACTACTAAAAATAAAGTAAATTTTAAATTGACAAAAGCCAGAGTCCAACTTATAACTAAACAAGCCAAGAAATCGTCCTGGTCCAAACACATTTCTGAAATAAATTCTTCAACTCCAACGGCTCAAGTATGGAAAAGGATAAAGAAAATATCTGGCCTAAAATATACACCATTGATCTCAAAATTAAAACTAAACAATGAAATTTCCAATTGTCCAATTGAAATTGCTAATGCTAATGCATTAGCTAAAACATTTAATAATATGTCATCTAATCATAACAATAGTACTACTTTCCTTAACAACAAGATAAAAGCTGAAAGTGCTAACTTGCCAGAAAATGAGAAAGAAAACAATTCACTTAACCTGCCTTTTACTATTGAAGAACTGAATAATGCCCTGATGGAATTAGAAAATATTAGTCCAGGACCCGACGACATACCAGTAATATTTTTAAAACATCTTCCTCTTTCCGCTAAACTATACCTACTTAATCTCTTCAATCTAATATGGCAAAACAACAAATTTCCGACAGCTTGGTCAAAAGCCATCATCTTGCCCTTTTTAAAATCGCAAAAATCAAGTCCAGAATCTGACTCTTATAGACCCATCAGCCTAACATGTTCATCGAGAGAGTTAATGGAGAAAATGGTTTACCATAGACTGATGTGGATGATAGATACATCTAATCATTTAATATCGGAACAAAATGGATTTCGACCTAATCTCTCTGGAATTGATGATATCTTGGACTTGGAAAGTGACATTCACGAAGCGCTAGCCACAAAACAATCCTGTATTGCAATATTTTTTTATTTGAAACGAGCTTTTAACACTTGTTGGAAATTTGATATCATCAGAAAATTACAGTCCTTGAATATAGGTGGAAACTGTCTTAATTTTATCAAAAATTTTTTGTATATTCGGTCATTCCGAGTCAGGATACATAATTCGTACTCTGAGAAATACGCTGAAGAAATCGGAACACCGCAAGGTTCAGTACTTAGTCCTACTTTGTTTCTTGTAAAAACATGAAATTAATGACAGACGCACTGCAGTCAATGCTAAACCAGTTAGAAGAATGGTCAGCCAGTACAGGTTTCGAATTTTCAGTATCAAAAACCTCAAGTGTACCCCTCCTCAAGTGTACCCAATATTAAAGATGTATAACTCCAGAGTGACATTTAAACCATCCACAAAATTTCTAGGCATGTGTTTTGATCAAAAACTATCGTGGCAAGAGCATATAAAACAGACGGTATCCGAATGTCATAAAAGACTAAACCTATTGAAAACACTGGCTAATAGAAATTGGGGATCAGATCAAACAACTTAATTGAGAGTATATCGAACATTAATAAGATCTAATATAGACTACGGATCAATCGCATACGCTTCAGCATTACCAAAAACACTTAAAAAGCTCGACACTGTGACTAATCTTGGCATTAGAATTGCTCTTGGAGCATTTCGGACAACTCCCATCGAAAGTTTAATGAGTGAAGCCGGTGAGCCGCCTTTACAATACCGACGAATGTATTTAACACTATCTCATTCAACTTCTATCGCCTCAGATCCCAGTAAACCTCTGTACGATAATACTTTCAACGACAAATACATGAACTACTTTGATAATAGGCCTCGGACATCTAAACCTTACTATGAAAAAATCCGAATGTATTGTTCTAAACTAAATGTACAATTCCCAAAAGTTTTTTCAATAAAGTCTGACAACTGGCCCCCGTGGATCATTGCAGAACCGAAAATTTATATATCATTAGGTTTAAATATTAAGCACCAAACAAATCCATCAATCTTTTAAGCAAAGCTTAACTTTATCTTGAACCAGCAGTATGAAGACTGGTATAAAATATTTACCGACGCATCTAAAACCGAACAGGGAGTTGGTGCAGCTACTATCACATCAGACGGTCCCTTAAAATTTGACCTTCCCACTTATTTCACCATATACTCATCAGAACTTTTTACCTTATTCAAAGCACTACAGTATATTAATAGCAAAAACATCTCCTACAGTGTCGTTCTTTCCGATTGCCTCTCCGCCATTAAAGCTATGCAAAATCTCTTCCCGAAACATCCCATAGAGAAGATGATAAAATTGGAACTTCAGAAAGCTCAAGAAAATCTCAGAACAGTAAACTTCGCGTGGATACCTTCGCACATTGGCATCGAAGGTAATGAACTGGCAGATGTAAGTGCACGCCATGCTATCGGTAGTGACGATTCGGAGGTCGGATATCGGAGTGCGGCAAGTGATTTAAAAGCCTTTTTCAAAAATAAAGTGTTAATTGCGTGGAAACGGGAGTGGCAAAATTCTGTTTCGAAACTAAAACTGATTAAAAGTGACATTTCTCCGTGGCAACCGACAGCAACAAGCAGAAAATCCCAAATAATCTTAACACGTCTGAGACTGGGCCATAGTAGGTATACACACGCAAACCTATTCACAAACAGCGAAGCTCCAAAACGTTCCGTTTGTAACGTAGTAGACAGTATAGATCATTTCCTAATTGATTGCCCTAAATATACTATTGAAAGACATCTATATGGCATTCCGAAGAGCTTACAAACGTTACTGGGAAAGAATTTTGATTACAGAAGACTAATAGGGTATTTATCTTGTATCAATATGTTGTACAAAATTTAATCATGTAAGTACTAGATATTACTGATATTTGTATCTATTGTAAATTGTAACCGCTATGTCGCTAATATCCTTCGGGAGGATACGGCTATGTTTTAAATAAAAAAAAATATACATTAAGTAATAACTGATTTTACTAGAAATACCTAGTTAGTTACAAATGTCATCTGGAAAAGTTTAGTTAATTTCTCCGCCACTGTCCCGAATATCTCTCTGGCTCTCTCCGCACTTCTTATCCCCTGACACAGATTAAGGCTTTTCTTGTTAAATATTCATGTGGCAGAAAGGGGCAGATAAAAATAAAAATAAAAATGTAGCATCTTTCTTAGGTCTCCCTGGCGCGTAAACACTCGAGGACGATATGGAAGTCTCTTGAGAATCTGAAGATGGCTTAAACATAGTGAAGACGTTTGACAGATATGTGTAAATTTCAGTGATGTAGTGACGTACGGTTATCGGACAAATTTGTCGAGTTTTGAATGGGAAAAGTTTGCCAAATGGGGTAGTTTGTGTTTTGAAATTGTTTAGGGTACCTCGTGTGCTTAAGGTAAATAGATGCTGATAAACACACCACATACTCTTATATCAACACAATATTTTTCATACAGCTTCATTTTTTTTGCTTGAATTTTTAAAATATTTAATTTAAATACGAATGCTTACAAAAGTAAAATTTGGGAGAGGTTCTGATAAAATTACCGCACTTTTTTCAAAAAGGATGTCCTTTTGATAGCCCGGTGGCATAATCAAACGCAACGACCAAAATAAATTAAAATAGACGAAAATTAAATGTGCCGAAAAGATGTTTCCCTAATTATCACAACAATAATTAAAAGAAAAAAAAATATTTAGTTTGTATGATATTTAGAAAAACCATTGTTTTGAGTGTAGTGCTGCATTACATTTATTGCAGTAAAAATTACAATGTTTGTGACAAACACTAGGAGTTTTTTTTTTGTTTTTACATATACAATAAGGTAGTCTATCCGATCGTATCTTGGGTGACTATATTGAGACTATATGGAAGTCTCTTGAGATGCTGAAGATGGCTTTAACATGGTGAAGACGTTTGACATATTATATGTGTACATTGTACATTTCAGTGATGTAGTGACATACGGTTATCTGACAAATTTTTCGAGTTTTGAATGGGAAACGTTTGCCAAATAAGGTATATTGAATTTTGAAATTGTTTAAAGTACCTCATGTGCTTAAGGTAAATAGATGCTGATAAACACACCACATACTCGTATATCATATCGTATATCAACATAATATTTTAAATAAGTATTTATATTTTTATACGACCGTTTAATAATATGCTCATTATTCACTATTTTTGAATAGATAATACCGCCCATTATTTTACCCGTGAGTAATAGTTCATTACTCACAAGCTGAAGTTACTCACGGGTCATTACTCACGGGTTGACGTTAGATTCAAGTGGTGCATGGAACTTTTATTAATATATCTACTTATTATTAGCAAATAAAATTACTTAAACCTGTTTATTTAATAAAATAATCATTATAATTTTTATCAACAATTAACTTGGTTAATGTTAGAATTTTTAACTGTAACAATGGGTTGGTATATTTTTTACGTTTATATGTTAACATTTGACGTTTTAAGATTGACGTTATTAAAAAGTAAACATAAACATTTGGGTACTAATTCCGTAAAAGGGTTTACGGATGTGAAATTTATATCAATGAATTCTGTTTCACTTACTGTTGATTGTACGTAGATTTTTATTGGGAGCAAACGTTCTTTTTCATGTAATTGCCTTAAAATATTTCTTATTTTTAAAAGCCACCACCGTTATATACCATGACAATAATGACAACTACTGTTTCATAAACTCAAGCAGGGTAATTCCAACAGTGTTGCCATAGTTATATAAAATACGTTTTCCTATGAAAAATAAAATCTTTCGATTTTAAATAATGTTAGTAGTTGAAAATTATATTCGTCTACTAATCCAAATAAGAAAAAAAAGGTCGTAGAAAAAGTATAGTATTCTACTCGCATGTAATGGCTATTACTCACTCTGATGAATTACGACACGAGCCTACGGCTCGTGTTGCAAACTCCATCATCGTGAGTAATAGCCACCATTACATACTCGTTGTATAATATACTATTATAATACAGCTTCTGTAAATAAAAATTATTATTATGTAATATTAAACACTGAACATGATATAAATAGATTATTTTATTCACTTTCAAGTTAAACTCGTTATTTCCTTTTATTGAGCTTAAATGCCTTGATAATTAATGACCATTGGCATGGTATAGTTGATTTCGCAATCAGATGGTGTAATGTGTAGTTTGTGACTTGAGTAAATGTCTTGTTACTTAGTAAAGTCGACTTCATTTTCGTAAGAAAGAGACGCTAATCGTATCCGAACGTCTGCGGTTCCTCCGGTGAGTACCGATCACTCAAGGATAGAAATTATTTTCATTTATTAAGTTTTAATGACTGAAAAATTTCCTACCCATCTATTATCCGAACTCACAGCCCTTGGATCCAAAGGTAACCTCACTTACCACTGAACCACAGAGGGGGATAAACTCGTTATTGAATGCATAAATTTATTGTATTGCGTATTAAATCCGATAAGGCCGAAACATTTTTGTTACGCATCAATTTTAATTTAAAAAATTTGAGAGAAGCTCTTATAAAAATACCGTACTTTTTACAAAAAAAAGATGTGTTTTTAAGAGTCTGGTGGCATAATAATCAATGGCTATGTTATGACCAACAAAAATTAGTTAGGATAAAATTTTGACTTGAAAAAATTATTAAATTTAAAAAACCGACCTTAAAAAAATAATCTAATATCAAAAAAATTAAAGAAAAAAAAATATTAAAAAAATTTAAAAAATTTAAACAAAAATAATCACTAAGAAGATTTAAACCACCCCATATCTGGTAATACCTGTCGTTGATTGATATCTCACCGTAGTGAAAAAAAAAATTAAAAAATATTAAAAATAAATAAATAAATAAATAAATAAGTAAATAACAAAAAAAAATAAAAATTGAACGCAATTATATATTTATTAACTTTGTTATTTTATTTGAAAAATGTATACACTATGCATTCTTGAATTATTTTTATTTTTAATAATCAAATTAGAGTACAGGTAGTATAATATAATCACCAATAGTATCTATTAACATATAGGTCTGGATCCCGCGTATGAAAAAAAAGTTGATTAATAGCAAGCTAAAAATTTGTTAATAGCTTAAGGGTGTCTAGTCGAATAAACTTTGATATATGGGAACACTGAAACAGGGGTAGTTTTAATTGTGGAACAGGTTAAAAATTTGGAACGGTCACAGCACGAAAACGGCACATTTATTTTGTCCGACAGAACAGACTTAAACTCTCCGAACAGAGATTAAACTCTCATGAAAAAATCAGACTGCTATTTATTACCTGTCATAATTCCTGTCATTTGACATATTCTACATGTTCCACCCATTAAAACGCCCATTTGGTGATAAACAGCAGTCTGATTTTTGCATGAGAGTTTAATCTCTGTTCGAAGAGTTTAAGTCTGTTCTGTCGGACAAAATAAATGTGCCGTTTTCGTGCTGTGACCGTTCCAAATTTTTAACCTGTTCCACAATTAAAACTACCCCTGTTCCAGTGTTCACACATATCAAAGTTTATTCGACTAGACACCCTTAAACTACTAACAAGTTTTCAGCTTGCTATTAATCAACTTTTTTTTCATACGCGGGATCCAGACCTAATAGTATGTTCATTAGCTGTAATGAGTAGAGTAGAATAAGGATTAAAATGTATTATTATAATAACAATGTTTCACTAACAGTCAAATTCTTAATAGATTTACTGTTGATTTAGACTAGCTGAATGACTATGGTCCAAGCCAAAAAACAAAAATAAAAAAAAATATTAATTTGTTATTATAAAAATTAACGGAAAAAGATCTTAAATAGGTATTTAGTTTATATGACATTTATAAAAACATTGTGTTAAATCTAGCTCCACATTACATTTATTGCATTAAAAACTACAATTTGTGACAAGCACCACAACGAGTTTATTTGTTCTTAATAAGAATATGACAAATAATGACAAATGATGAGTTACGGCCAAGAACTCGAGTGGAAAAAACGCATTACGAAGTTGAAGTGAAAATGATCAGGACACGTCACAAGACAGAGAGAAAACACATGGACAAAGAAGATTTTAGAGTGACGGCCAAGAGCAGACAAGCGAAGTCGTGGAAGACCACCTAACAGATGGACGGACGACATTAAAAGAATAGCGACAAACTGGATTGCAGCTGTGCAGGACAGAGAAGGGTGGAAACATCTTGAGGAGGCCTATGTCCGACAGTGGACAAATTTGGCTGTGTGATGAATGGCAATAAGGTGGTTTAGCCGGTCGTATCTTGAATGACTATGCAAATTGGCTAAATACTATTAGTCCAGAAAGCCACTGCGCATCCGCTAGGAAAAATATTCTAATTCAGATTTTTTGCACAATCTTACTCAAAAAGGACTCCTTTTAACAAATTTGCATGTTGCCAGGACCAAAAGGTGGTCAAAAATTTTTTAATCGTTTTTTTTTTGTTTTTTCCTAAAATTATTTATTGTGCATGAAAAAAAGTTTTTTTAGGTTTTTTGGATCATTTCAAACAGAAAAGGTCTTTAGTGACTTTTCTCTAAAAATGTTAGTTTTTGACAAATAAGCGATTAAAAATTGAAAAATTGCGAAATCGGACATTTTTAACCCTCAAAAACTATGTGAAAAACTGAAAACTTGAATGTTGTAGATAGGTAGATATTCTTTAAACATCGATTGATGAAATCCCGAAGAGTTTTTGCAATACAATATTCAAAACTCCTTTGTTTTTTAATTGCTAATCAAGCGTGCGCGACACTATTTTCCACCGACAGTATGGTGCAAATGAAAGGAATAAATTCGTTATTTCGTAAACCGGCGACTTTAAGGAAAAATCCCGAAACAGCTCGATTTTTATCTTTAAGTTATGATATTGTGGCATATATGGTATACTAGTGACGTCATCCGTCGGGACGTGATAACGTAATCGATGATTTTTTTAAATGAGAATAGGGGTAGTGTGGTAGCTCATTTTAAAGGTTTTTCAATTCTCTATTCAGTAATGTAAACATTTACATACTTATTTATACACGGTGTCCTTCTACTTCTTTTTGTGTCAAATAATTTAATTTAATAAAAAATTTTTGGTCACCGTGTATAAATAATTATGTAAATAAAATAAAAATGTGTACCATTTTTATTCGGTTGCAATGCGAAGGCAAACCAATCTTACTTTTTAATCAGAATACGGAGTGCAGTCCAGTTCCTTTAACCGCGATTTTCTGCTCTTATTGGAGCTTCATCAGAAGGAACGTAGGCACTGTTCTCCATACTCCAACTAAATTGCATCGAGAGGTTTTCCCACACATCGCAACCAAAGTGATGATAATAGATGGCAAGCGCCATCTGGCAATTGAAAGACGAAGCAAGTTTTCAATCCTAATAGTAAATTAATAATATTGAAAAATATTAAAAATCACTAAAAGATTTTTAAATTGAAAACTTATTGGTACATTTATGTAAATGTTTATATCACTGAATAGATAATTGAAGAACCTTTCAAATGAGCTAGCACACGACCCCTATTCTTATTTAAAAAAATCATCGATTACGTCATCATGTCCAGATGGATCACGTCACTAGTATACCATATATGCCACAATATCATAACTTAAAAATAGAAATCGACCTGTTTCGGAATTTTTCCTTAAAATCGCCGGTTTACGAAATAACGAATTTATTCCTTTCATTTGCACCATACTGTCGGTGGAAAATAGTGTCGCGCACGCTTGATTAGCAATTAAAAAACAAAGGAGTTTTGAATATTGTATTGCAAAAAACTCTTCGGGATTTCATCAATCGATATTTAAAGAATATCTACCTACCTTGGCAATATTCAGATTTTCAGTTTTTCACATAGTTTTTGAGGGTTAGAAATGGCCGATTTCGCAATTTTTCAAATTTTAATCGCTTATTTGTCAAAAACTATCATTTTTAGAGAAAAGTCACTAAAGACCTTTTCTGTTTGGAATGATCCAATAAACCTAAAAAAACTTTTTTCCATGCAAAAAAAAATAATTTTAGGAAAAAAACAAAAAAAAAACGTTTAAAAAATTTTTGACCAACTTTTGGTCCTGGCAACATGCAAATTTGTTAAAAGGAGTCCTTTTTGAGTAAGATTGTGCAAACAATGTCAAATAAACGTCAAATTGAAAGGCAGTTTATTTAGAAGTTCTCCTAAAAATTATTAATTTTTATGGTTTTTTCTTAACTTTTTGAGTATTACGAGTAGTATAAAGAAGTACTAAACCAGTGATCTGTAAGAAAGTGTGAAATTTAGCGCCTAGAAGTTAAATTTCAGAAAACAAATAATATGGAAGGTATACCACCCGAACCTCCAGATAAAGGTAAATTTTATGTAGAAATGGAAGGAGATGGGATGATGGAATATGAGGAATTAAATAAAAATAACAATAGAATAAATAATAAGGTAACAAACAAACAAAACCAAACAAGTAGTACTATTGTGGTAAGTAACAAATTTAGTTGCAATAACGATGAAAATTTGACAAATTTAAATCAAACAGATAAGCCAGGTAAGCAAAATTTAAATAAAGTAATAAATTTAAGATAGATTAAAACATAGATATCAATTTGGAGATAATGCACCTTATATAGTACACATAGAAAATAAAAACGGTAACATTGGTCGATTACACAGGATCGGCACGGCCCGTTTGATTTTAAGTGCAGTTCCTGAAATTGAAAATAATATCACACAAATTACAGTAGTTGGTAGAAATAAAATCAAGGTAGAACTAAATAATTTTGCTAGTGCTAATAAATTAATTGATTCTCAAATTCTTAAAAGCAAAGAGTATGAGGCATATATTCCAACGTTTTTTACTCAAAAGAAAGGTGTTATAAAATTGGTAGATAAAGAGATAGAAGATAATGATTTATTATCATTAATTAAACCTAGATTTGGAATTAAATTTGAAGTATTACATGTAAAAAGAATTATGCGGAAAGTGATTCAAGATAATGGTAATACTAATTATGTAAAAACAGGAACCGTAATTGTCACTTTTAAAGGTCAGTCTATACCAAAAAATGTAATAATAGAAAAAATGATATACGAGGTGGAAAATTATACACCCAGAATAATCCAATGTTTAAAGTGTTTGAGATTTGGGCATATAAGTGCCCAATGTAGAGGAAAAGATAGGTGTGAAAGATGTGGCGAAGAACACAACAAATCTAATTGTTCCAATCCGAATAATTTACTTTGTGTATTGTGCAAAGGAAAACACAGCGCTACTGACAAGGGAGCAGATTGTACAGAAAGACAAAAACAGGAATATATTAAAAAAATTATGAATAATGAAAATATAACATATTATGAAGCTAATAATAAATATAAAAAATGTTATTCAACAGTAAGTAAAGACCAAGAAAATACTTCAAATAAATATACAATATCTAAACGAAAAAGATCAAGTAGTATTGATTCTAGTAGTGTAGATAAAGAAACAATGGAAGCACGCAGAAAAATTTTGCAAACACCAAGAGTACAATGTCAGCCTTGTTATAATTTTAATAATCCCATTTATTCTAACACAACACAAACACAAAACGATAATCAAAATAATATAGGAGAAATAATAGTAAACTTTATTTCAGCAACATTAAATCAAATTAATCACAATTTAGATAAAAAAACGTTGGAATTATTAAAAAACAATATTTCACAATTATTATTACCTCGTGATGGCTAACGTTTCATTTCTTCAATGGAATGCGAGATCAATTAAAACAAATAAAGGTTATTTAGAAAAATTCTTGTATGACAATAAAATAGATATAGGATTAATATCAGAAACTTGGTTAAAAAAAAGTAATTTTATTAACTTTACTGGTTATAATGTCTTTAGGAATGATAGAGATGATGGATATGGTGGAGTAGCCATCCTTTTGAAAAAATTAATAAAATTTTACAACAGTCCTACTTTTCACCAAATTAATGACATAATGTGCAATAGCATATCAATTAAAATTCAATCCGGAAAAAAGTTAAACATTTATTCAATATACGTAAAACCAAATCTTAAAATCACTCTAAATGAATGGAAAAAGTTTTTTAATAGTCTAGAGAAGCCTTTTATAATTGGTGGTGATTTTAATAGCCACAATTATGTTTGGGGTTGTAGTACTGTAGATACTATAGGAAAAAATCTGTTAGAAGCTATTGAGGACTGTAATCTTGTAATTTTAAATAATGGTAAAGAAACTTTGATGCGTAGACCGAATAGCAATAATAAATCTGCAATAGATCTTACAATATGCTCAGCAAATATTAGTCATTTTTTCGATTGGGATGTTGTGGACGAGACATTAGGATCAAATCATTTTGCTATTATTATTAAGTCAAATATTAATGTTAATAAAGCGGAATGTGTAAATACAAAATTCCAATGGAACATAAATAAAGCGGATTGGTCTCTTTTCTCTTCTATCACTGATAATTTCATGGAAATAGATAATAATTTAAATTACCAACAATTTTTAAATAAATTAAACGAATATTGTAAGATATGTATACCGGAGAAGAGAACAGGGACTAATCCACGATTTAGAAAAACTTGGTGGAATGACAATTGTAAAAAGGTAATAGAAGAACAAAAACTAGCTTTACGCAAGTTTAAACTACAGTCTAATATACAAAATTATATAAATTATAATAAATGTGTAGCGAAAACCAAAAAAGTTGTATTAGAGAGTAAGCGTAATGCATGGAGAAATTTTTGTAAAACTTTAAACAAAAATACACCAATTAAAGATATGTGGAATCAAGCCAAACGATTACAAAACATTTTTAAACCACAAGTAAATCCAGTGACTGAAGGAGAATGGGTTGAGGAGTTTTTAAGAAAATTATGTCCAGATAATATATTTTCAAAAATTAATGTAATGGAAAGAAAAAACTCTATGCATCCACTTTCAATTCCATTTAGTTTCTGTGAATTAGAAATAAGCCTTAAGAATAAGAAAAATACTTCTCCAGGTATAGATAATGTACATTATATTATGTTGGCCAATTTACATCAAAAAGGGAAAGAAACACTATTAAATTTTTTTAATCAAATATGGTTATCAGAAGATATTCCAGATAACTGGAGAGAGTACCGGGTGATTCCTATTCTCAAAACAAATCGGAATCCTGATTCAGCAGAATCTTATAGAGGTATTTCATTGAGCTCCTGCATAACAAAAACACTGGAAAGAATGATAAAACTTAGGCTCGAAAGTTGGCTAGAAAAAAACAATAAATTATCACAAACACAATTTGGATTTCGAAAAAATCATTCTACTGTGGAAGCTGTGAGTCATTTGGTAACAGATATAAATTTAGCGTTTACGAAAAATTCTTCAGTAATCGCTCTTTTATTAGATGTTGAAGCAGCATACGACAACGTTAATTTAAATATACTATATAACAAAATGATACAAATAGGTCTGCCAGAATGCTTCTGTCAAAAAATAATAAAATTGTATGACTGTAGAAAAATTTATATATCGGTAAATAATAACACATTTGGTCCAAGAGTAGCGATGGGTGGTTTACCTCAAGGAGGAATATTAAGCCCTTTGTTATATTTAATTTACACTTCTGATATAGAAAAAAATTTAAACTCAACAAAAATTTTACAATTTGCAGATGATATAGTTATTTATCAAGAAAACATTAAAATAGAAAATGCAGTCAAATCCATTGAAGAAGGAGACAAACATATTAAAATATGGAGTGAATTACATGGACTAAATATATCTGATTCCAAAACCAAATTATGTATTTTTACAAGAAAACGAAAAGAAATACCCAATCACATCTTAATAAACAATATATCCTATCCTGTACAAAGTTATGTTAAATATTTGGGTATTACTCTGGATAGACAGCTTCTCTGGAAAGAACATATAGACAATATAGTTAAAAAAACAGAAAAAGGAATAAACCTTCTTCGATTCGTATCACACTTACGTTGGGGAGCAGATCCAAATATTTCTTTGTTGTTATTTAAAAATAATATAAGAGCTATATTCGACTACGGATCAATATTATACAGTGACGCATCACAGTGTCATTTAAATAAAATAGACAAAATCATTAATAAATCCCTTAGATTGTGTATAGGAGCCCTAAGAAGTACACCGATAAATAATCTACAAGTTGAATGCTGTGAAATGCCGATGGATATAAGACGAAAAAAACTTGGCATCAACCTTTTAGTTAGATTGTATGAAAAAAAGGCAAGTTTAATTTCCAAAATACATCAACTGTTTTTAGCAGACTTGACAGAAAAATATTGGATAAAAAAGAAAACTCTAAATATGGTAGATTTATATTCAAAAATGACAATATATGATAAACAACTTTATAAATATGACATAAACCCAAATTATAATATTGACTTTAATAGTATGGAACAAGTTCAGGTATACTTTTTAAGGGACTATAGCAAGTTGCCTATATCTTTAAGAAAATTAGTGTTTATCTCCGACAGTTCACAAATGTTCAAAGATTATTGTATGCTATATACAGATGCATCAAAAAATATTGAAGGTGTGGGATGTGCCTATTGGGATAGCAGTAATAAAATTAGTAAAATGTTTAAACTAAATTCTATTATGAGTATATACACAGCTGAATTAATAGCGATAATGGAAGCACTAAAATATTTATCTAATATAAATCATTCAAAGTTTATAATTTTTAGTGACAGTAAAAGTTATCTTAGTAAAATTAGTGCTATAAATCCTAAATCAAAAGTGAACTACATTGAATTATATATCATAAATAAAATTAAAGAACTTCAGCAACAAGGAAAGTCTGTTAAGTTGGCATGGGTTAAAAGCCACTGTGGAATAACTGGAAATGAAATGGTAGATGAATTGGCTAAAAACGCGGTGACACAAGGAGTATTAACCCATTATCTTTGTACGCCAAAAGATATTGAATCAAATTTATTCAAAGAGATTAAGAAAGAATGGAAAGAAAGGTATATTGATGAAAACGTAAATACAGGAAACCACTACAGATCAATCAGAAACTATATAACGGATAAACCTTGGTTTTCTAAAATGGAGTCGACAAAAGATATGATAAGAACCATATGCAGAATGAGATTTGACCACTGTCTTACTCCATCATATTTATTTAAAATTAATATAGCTGATAGTCCACAATGTATTTGTGGACAGTTGGGCAATCTACAACACAAAATTTTGACCTGTTCTCTTATCTCTAATAAAATTAATATGTTTTTAAATTCACTGTATTCTTTGACTGATATCCACCATCCCATTAATTTAAATTATTTATTAACATTAGAAAATAATGAGTTGGTATACCGACTATTGTATAAACATATTTTAGATATTAAGCTTAAATTGTAATTGTAAAATATAGAGTAAGTATTTCTTGTAAATTGTTATATGTTAAAAGAAAAAGAAAAGAAAAGAAAAGAAAAAAAAAAAGAAAAGAAATATAAAAAAAAATAATAAAATAAAAATAAAAAAAAAATAAAAAAAAAAATAAAAAAAAAATAAAAAAATAAAAAAATAATAATAAAAAAAAAAGAAAGAAAAAATATAAAAAAGATATATAAAAAAAAATAGAAAAAAAAATATAATAATTAAAAAAAATATAAAAAAAAAATATGTAGATAAAAATGAATGACGAACTTGGACAGTCCATAGTAAAATAGCTTTCGAATGAAGTAGAGGGCTAAAGAAGAATGTTGCAGTTTTTGCTGTGGAACTCTGAGAACATCATTTGGAAAAAAATTAATAAAAATATATATATATATAAAAAATTATTAAAAAAAAATACAAAAATAATTATTTATTAGTAGAATTGTTTGTTATATTAGTATTAGTTTTAGGATAAGATACGAAAAAATGACTAATAAAATAAAAAATAGTAAAATTGGCGAATGGATTTAGTGTCCGCAGTCATATAAACCCAAACAAACAACAAGATTGTGCAAAAAATCCGAATTAGAATATTTTTCCTAGCGGATGCGCAGTGGCTTTCTAGACTATATGGCTGGATATATTTTAAAAATTGTATTTTTACAGGACTCAATAATGCAATTGCCAGGCAATTGTACATAATTGATGCAAATAGATTACTTAGGCGTTTTTGGAGTCGCTAAACACGAGTACGCCATCAGAACAGACCCCCGGAATACCTGTTGCACACCTGGTGCACAGGGTCATTGCTAAGGCAAGTCATAATCTGGGGTTTCGAGGATTTCTGGTACACAATTGATGCAAACGGATTACTTGGGGGTTTTAAGGTTGTTGAACAAGAAGAGAACATCAGATCCACCCTCGTATTGTGCCTAGTGGGACTAATATGCCTGAGTACACTATTTGCGTCAATTTAGGATCGAAAAGCCTCGAGTTTCTATAAGATGACGTGCCTTAGTTGTTACCCTCTACATGAGGTACTTGAGAGTTCAGTTCTGATGGCGTATTCGTGTTCAACGTACCTAGAAACCCTAGAGAAATCTGTTTGCATTAATTTAGTATCAAAAATTCTCGAAAGTCCAGATGACATGCCTTAGCAGTAATCTTGGGGACCAGATGATCGGGGGGTCTGTTATGATGACTTATTATTGACCCCAAAAACCTTCCAGTAAAAAAATCTAGAGTCATGCTGATTTGACATGTTTATGCACTTCTAGATACATTTCATGCACTGTAAATTCAATTATGCATTTTCACCAATTTTTTTATTAGGTATAGACTTTTCCTAACATCATTCAGAACACAATGAAAAATATTGTAAGTCGATCTTCTTCTTTAAGTTCCATCTTCTATCGAAGGTTGGAAATCATCATGGCAATGCGGACCCTGTTGACTGCCGCTCTAAATATCTCTGCACTACTGCATTCGAACCATTCCCGTAAGTTCTTAAGCCAGGATGTTCTTCGTCTTCCCACATTTCGCTTTCCTCGGATTTTGCCTTGCATAATAAGTTGTAATAATGAGTATTTTTGCCCTCTCCTCACATGTCCCAAGTACTCAAGTTTTCGTCTTTTGATAGTTAGTATTATTTCCGGTTGATTTCCTATCCTTCTAGTTACTTCCACGTTCGACATTCTTTGAATCCATGATATTCGTAGGATTCTTCTGTAACACCAAAATTCAAAGGCGGCCAACTTATTCAAATGGACTTGTTTCAACGTTCACGCTTCCAAGCCATAAAGAAGAGTAGAGAACACGTAACATCGAAGCATCCTTAGGCGTAGTTCTAACCTTATATCCCGACAACAAAGAAACTTTTTAAGTTTAATGAATGATGCACGTGCTATTTCAATACGTGTCTTAATTTCTTTGGTTTGGTCTACATTTGATGTTATCCATGTTCCTAAGTATTTGTAGTTATCCACACTCTCAATCACAGTATCTTCAATAGTTAATTGGATGTTTACGTGTGCTGATTTAGTTATGATCATGCATTTAGTTTTCTTTAAATTCATCTTCAGTCCGTACTCATGACAGCGTTCATTAAGGCGTTGCATTACGTTCTGTAAATCATTGTTGTTATCTGTTATTATTACTGTATCGTCTGCAAAACGTAAGTTGTTCAAAACTTCTTCATTGTAAGTCGATAGTTGCTGTAAATTGATTCATTTTTTCCGCAATGCCTTGGTCTCTAAAAATATGTAGAATATAATATAGCCATAGCATAGCTTTTCCATATGGCCAAAATAGACAAGTTTAACAAATAATTAAAAAAATATATTATCAAGAACTGCGTGCTGTTTATTAAGATAAAACTGCTTTTAGTAATAAATTTTAATTGATAATATCAACCAGTAATTTTAACTTTTAGTTTAAATTAACTATGCTTTTTAATAGTTTGTCTCTGACTTATCTGAATTGTTAAATTTTGTCATTAAAATACTTACATGATTGCATCCCGACTTTTGACACTTCCTCATGTGAAAATAATGTGAATTACATCGAAAATGCTTCTATTCTCTAAGACTTCCTCTACTCGGATATTAGAATCCTTTCTCCTTTGTTCTCAAAGAACGCTCCTTCCTTTATTTCCACCTTCCCCTTCGCACTCCTCTATCGACACCACTTGACATGTGTAAACTTACCGAGTCGAAATTATTCCGAGAATATTCTTAGAGACTTCCCTATGGAGAGATAAAACAGCGTTTCCAATATCCATTAATCCATCATATGTCATCGGAAAGACAGGTGGGAGGAGTGGGAAGGTGTATTGTTGTTTTCAGATTAGCTTGTCACATTTTTTTGTGATTTTTCGATTTTATGTCTCCATATCTTAAAACTTTTTAGTCTTACTGCGGAAAAGTAAGAAACGTGACAAGAAAAAATGGAAATACCGCAAGTATCTACTCACACAAAAATTTATTACTCGATTACTATTTTCGACCTTCTTTAAGATAATCCATCTAAATATAAACTAGTGTCAATTATTGTTGGATTTAACAAATAAATTACTATACGTAATTGGGGACAATGACCTAGCGAAATTATATTTTCAAAGCCATTGAAAAATCATTTAAAAACACTATTCTACAGAGTGGCGTATTGAAAACTTTCCACGCCGACATTTGGCAATATTTATTAATTAGCTAACATGAAAATGATACATGTACAGGGTGTTTGGTAAAGAATGGGCCATAGCTTAACTTTATATGTCTGAGGTTAATATTGGAATATATTTTTGTAATGTTCATATAAACCACCCTTTAGGTTGTTATTTAAAATGTTTATATAAAAAAAAGTAGGTTGTTGTTGATAAAAATGAGAGTAGTTGTTGAATAAATAAAAAGCTGTTTTTATGAAAAGTCAAAATCTCTAGTTCTTTCTTAAATTAAATATATAAAATCTAATAGGTTATGTGGCCCCAGATCATACTTAACTACTGAGTATATTTAGTTTAAAGTATCGGTGTGTCCGAAAAAGCAAGAAAGTATATTTAAAGACTTTGCCGGTGTGTCCGAAGTATAAGGGTTTGAAAGAAAGAACTAGACCTAGTGAAAGAAAGAACTAGAGTGGCGTGTGTCGCAGGAAATTTGAAGCAAAAAAATAATGAGTGACAAAATAGATATATCCACAGTTGGTAAATTTGATGGCGTTAACTTTCAACAGTGGAAGTTCCAACTGAAATGTGCCTTAAGGGTCAAAGGTATATATGGAGCTATTGATGGCTCGTTAATCAAACCAGAAGTAGCAGGAGACGAATTACAGACATGGTTTAAAAAGGATGCCCAGGCTATGTTCACTTTAACATCTGCAGTGAGTTTAAATCAGATTACTTTAATTGAAAGTTGTAATACTGCTAAAGAGATTATGGAGACCCTTGATTCTATTTATGAGCAGAAATCAGAATCAAATAAAATGATGTTGCATGAACGGTTTCATCAATATAAGATGAGTAGCCTAGATACTATCGCTCATTACATAGCAAAAGTGCAGAATTTTGCTAAGCAAATTAAAGAAGCAGGTGATGATGTGAGTGATGTTGCTATTATTACAAAAATACTGAGTACATTGCCCCAAAAGTACAGAAATGTTAGACAGGCATGGTTGTCCATAGACAGTGCTGAACAAACTATAGGTAACCTCACCGCAAGATTGTTAGATGAAGAAATGAATTTAACTGCATATGAAGAGACAGAACAAGCACTGGTAACAATGTCATTCAAAGGAAAATATGATCAGAAAGGTCAAGAAAGGGGTGTAATATGTTTTGGATGTAGAAAGCGGGGGCACATTGTCAAATTTTGCAGAGAGAAAAATAACGAACAAGAAAACAGTAGTAGCAGGTCATATAGAAGTCATAATCGAGGCAGAGGTGGCTTTAGTAACTACAGAAAAGGTTACAAAAAGAATGACAGAGCACAAGCTGGCAACTCTACAGAAAATCAGCATGGTGGTTCTTCGAGTAGCGCATATTATAATGTTAATAATGAGAGTGCATTCAACATAGAAGAAAAACAGCTAGAAAAAGTGGATACAAGTGATGATTGGATTATGGACAGTGGTGCATCAGCACATATGTGTTACAGGGAAGAATATTTTTTAATATTGACAGAACTTTTACATCACAGGTATCACTTGGCAATAATCAAACACTACCAGTACAAGGTAAGGGAACTATTAAAATAGAGAAGTTGATCAATGGACAATGGTTTAAATCCACTATAAATGATGTGCTATATATCTCACAGTTGAGAAAGAATTTATTTTCAGAAGGTGTTTTGACAAACAAAGGTATGAGTGTAATTAAGATTAACAATGAAGCCAAAGTATATGAAAATGAGAATCTAGCAGCAGTTGGTATAAAGGATAGAAACAACACATATAAAATGATGTTTCGCACAATAATATATAATGCATGTGTGACTACAGTAGATGATTTAAAGATATGGCATGAAAGATTGGGACATGTTAATAAGAAATATTTAGAAGAAATGGTAAAAATGAACTTAATCAAAGGTGTTACAGAAAAGAAACAAGATTTTGTGTGTGAAGGTTGTTTGATGGGAAAGCAACATAAGAAGACTTTTAAAGAGAGACGACACACTAAGTTACCTCCTGGAAAAAGAATATTCAGTGATATTTGTGGACCTATGCAAACTGAATCTATGCAAAGAGCACGTTACTTTGTAACATTCAAAGATGAGTACACAGGGTATAGAGTAGCATATTTTATTAGACATAAAGCAGATGTATAATAAAAGTGTATAATAGCAAAATAAAGGCAAAGTATGGCTAATCCGTTTAAAAACTGCATACAGGTAATGGTACTGAGTATACAAATAATGCTTTCAAATTGTACTTAGAACAAGAAGGTATAGAGTCAGAAACCACAGCACCATACACTCCAGAACAAAATGGCAGATCTGAGCGAGATAACAGATTGATTGTTGAAATGGTTCGATGTATGTTATACCAATCTGGAGTAGATAAGAGGCTATGGGCAGAGGCAGTTAATACTGCCATCTACATTTGCAACATAATTACAAGCAAACAGACACCAGGTTCTACAGCTTATGAACGGTGGACAGGGCAGAAACCTGAATTTGATCACATGAAAGTGTTTGGGTGTGATGCATATGTACATATTCCTGACCGGAAAAGAAGGAAACTGGATGCAAAGAGTGAAAAGGTTATATTTGTTGGATATGACAAAAATTCCACAAATTATACAGGGTGTAACAAAAATACAGGTCATAAATTTAATCGCATATTCTGGGACCAAAAATAGTCCGATTAAACCTAACTTACCTTAGTACAAATGTGCACAGAAAAAAAGTTACAGCCCTTTGAAGTTACAAAATGAAAATCGATTTTTTCCAATATATCGAAAACTGTTAGATATTTTTTATTGAAAATGTACATGTGGTATTTTTATGGCAGTAGTATTTTAAGAAAAAATTATAATGAAATTTGGACACCCCATAAAAATTTTATGGGGGTTTGGTTCCTTTAAACCCCCCAAACTTTTGTGTATGTTCCAATTTAATTATTATTGTAGAGTCATTTGTTAAACACAAGTTTTTAGAAACTTTTTTGTCTCTTGGTACTTTTTTCAAAAGTCAGTTTTTATCGAAATATTTGAATATTTGTCAAATCCACCACATATTTGTATATGGTAAAGTACGGTTATCGAGACTTAGTAATAATATGAAAATTTATTTATGATTTACATTTTTAAGTATATTTTGAACCATATTAAAAAAGAAGCCACATCTCGATAAAATATGCTTTATCAAAAAAATACAAAGAGGCAAAAAGTTTTAAAAACACTATGTTTAACTAATGGTACCACAGTAATAGTTTAATTGGAACGTACACAAACATTTGGGGGGTTTAAAGGAACAAAACCCTCATAAAATTTGTATGTAAACATATTAAAAAAGAAGCCGCAACTCGATAATAACTGCCTTATCGAAAAAATACTAGGAGGCAAAAAAGTTTTAGAAATATTGAATTTAACTAATGGCACCACAATAATAATTTATTTGGAACGGACACAAAAGTTTGGGGGGTTTAAGGGAACAAAACCCCCATAAAATTTTTATGGGTTGCACAAATTTCAATATAATTTTTCTTTAAGATGTTCTTTCCATAAGAATTCTACATGTCCATTTTCAATAAAAAACCTCTAATAGTTTTCGATATATTCAAAAAAATCGATTTTCATTCTGTAACTTCAAAGGGCTGTAACTTCTTTTGTGTGCATATTTGTACTAAGGTAAGTTAGGTTCATTCGAACTATTTTTGGTCCCAGAATATGTGGTTTAATTTATGACCTGTATTTTTGTTACACCCTGTAGATTATTCAACCCAACAACACAGAAAATAGTGATATCTAGAAATGTGTTCTCAATGAGAAAATGTACAGTGCAAAGAAAGACAATGTGATCAAGATAGCAACAGAAGATGATGTGACAATTTTTGAAATAAAAGAAAATGAACTTGAAGAGAGACAAGAAGAACAAATAAATGTTAATAATGAAATAAAGTTTTACAAGATGTTGACAATATACCCAACTTGAGACCACAACGAAATAGACGTTTACCAGCAAGATTAAATGACTTAGAGGTAAATTTTACTGAAATTGATATACCACAGAGATATGAAGATAGTGACAAAGAAAAATGGAAAACTGCCATAAATGAAGAGTTTGATGCACTAGTGAAAAATGAAACATGGACTATGGTTAAGAAGCAAGACATGCAGTTCAATATAAAAACAGCATTTTTATATGGACATCTTGACGATGACATTTTTATGTCACCACCTCAGGAGCTAAAGTGTGAACCCGGACTAGTGTGCAAGTTAGTTAAAATCGTGCGGTTTAAAACAATCACTATGCTATTGGAATCGAAAATTCCTCTCGTTTTTGGCTAACTACGGTTTTCAAAAATCATCAGCTAATCATTGTGTTTATACTGGACATGTAGACAATATTAAAATGATCTTCATCATTACGTTGATGACGGTTTATTATTTTCTGAGAAAAATTTAGCAATAGAGACAGTTTTGTGCGCGATAAAATAATGTTTTGAAGTGACCGTGATGGTTGGGAACTATTTTGTCGGACTAGAAATTACAAGAAACTTAAATGCTGGTACAATGTTTCTAAGTCAAGCAAGTTATACAAAACAGATAATAGATATATTTGGTCAACAAAATGCAAATCCTGTAAGTATACCAGAAGATGTAAGTGCTGACTTAACAGCCATAGTGTCAAGACCTGACATTGCAAATGCGGTGGGAGTAATCAGCCACTATAATTATGGCATGAATTATTGTTACTACAAATACAATAAAGTTAACATGCATGGATACAGTGACGCAGATTATGCAGGTGATATAGAAACTCGTCGTTCCACCACTGACTATGTTTTGGACACTGGACAAGTAAGAGATAGACAATCGGAGTGCAATAAAGTGCACATTTGTTATATTTTTTTTTATTTAAAAGGTTTGTTTATGGGTTGAACAACTTAACAAAAAGGTGGGAGTATTGGAATATGTTTTTGTAATGTTCATATAAACCACCCTTTAGGTTGTTATTTAAAATGTTTATAAAAAAAGTAGGTTGTTTTTGATAAAAATGACAGTAGTTGTTGAATAAATAAAAAGCTGTTTTTATGAAAAGTCAAATCTCTAGTTCTTTCTTAAATTAAATATATAAAATCTAATAGTTAAAATAGGTAGATTTAAGCTAACTTACCTTAGTACAAAAGTTAATAATAACCCAAATACGGAGTTTCAAAGTTCAGCTTTTATTTTATTTATTTTTGAATATTTCCTGACAGGCATGTGGGACAACAAGACGAAATTTGGTAAGTAGTGCTGGTACTGTACACCCTACTAAACTATATTAAACAAACGTTTATGGCTACTACCAGAGGCGTACGACGGAGGAAGGTGAATGGTTGACCCTGTCACTGACGGAATTTCTATTTAGTGCAATTTTTTGATTCTCCAATACTTTCTTTTTAAATAACATCCTCTTCATTCGTAACGATAAAGCCATTAGTTGTCGAGATATTTGAAGCTAAAAACGAAGGAGCATAATACATTAATCCAAATAAGTGTGCCTATTCAATTTCAACTTCAAATATCTCGAAAACTAATGACTTTATCCTTACGAATGAAGAGTATATCATTTGCATAGAAAGTATTGGAGAATCTAAAAATTATCCTGAAATAGTAGTTTCATCAGTGGCGTAGAATTTGGTAAGGGTCAACCATTCACTTCCCCTCTGTTACGCCTCTGGTATTAACCACAAACCATTATTTAACATAATTTAGTTGGGTGTACATTACCTACACTTTATGCCAAGTCTTCTTCTTCAAGTGCCCTCTCCTAATCGGAGGTTGGATATCATCATCACTATCTTTACTCTATCCACCGCTGCTCTAAAGAGTTCTATATAACTGCATCTAAACCAGTCCCTTAAATTCTTTAACCATGACACTCTCCTTCTTCCTATACTCCTTCCGCCTCTTATCTTTCCCTGTATTATCAGTCTTAGCATTTCATATCGCGGTCCCCTCATTACGTGTCCCAGATATTGTAACTTTCTTATTTTTATTGTGTTTATTATTTCGCATTCTTTACCCATTTCTCGCAGTACTTCCGTGTTCGTTTCCCTCTGTGTCCATGCTATTCTAAGCATTCTTCTGTAACACCACATTCCAAATGACTGTAGCTTATTTATGTGTTCTTGCTTTAATGTCCAGCTTTCAAGTCCATATTGTAGTATCGAGAACACGTTGCATCTCAAAGCTCTTGCTCTCAGTTCTAAGCTAAGGTCTTTGTTGCAGAGAACTGTTTTCATTTTTACAAACGCATTTCTTGCTATTTCTATCCTGGTCCTTATTTCTGTTGTTTGATCATATTTCTCTGAAATCCAGGTTCCTAGGTATTTGTATCTATCAACCCTTTCTATCGGTACATTTCCCAAATGTATGCTTGTTTGTATGTTTGTTTTCTTAGTTATTATCATGTATTTGGTCTTTTTTATATTCATTTTTAGTCCATATTCTTTACAGAAATTGTTTGTTTTGTTCAGTAGTAGTTGGAGTTGTTCAGCAGAGCTTGCTATAATCACGGTGTCATCTGCATATCTTATGTTGTTAATAGATCTTCCGTTAATTATTATTCCTTCACTTTGAGATAGCAATGCTTCTTCAAAAATGGCTTCACTATATGCATTAAAGAGTAATGGAGACATAATACATCCCTGCCGAACTCCTCTCCTGATTTCAATTTCTGGACTGGGTTCGTTATCTATGACAATTTGTGCTCTTTGATTCCAGTAAAGGTTTGTTATTATTCGTAAGTCCCTTTTATCTATGTTTTTTGTCTTTAGAATTTGGACTAATTTTTCATGTCTTACTTTGTCAAAAGCCTTCTCAAAATCAACGTAACAAACATGCACATCCACAATCATGTCCATGCATCTTTGAGCTAACACATTAAAAGCAAATAACGCCTCTCTGGTTCCTAGTCCGTTTCTGAACCCAAACTGACTATCATCTATTCCTTCTTCTAGTTTTTTGTTTATACGACCATGTATTATTTTCAAGAATAATTTGAGAATAATTTGAGAAGAGATTATGCCAAGCACCATATGTCAAATAGTTTGATAGTACCGGGCACACATATTTCTTAAAGTTTTAAATAAATAATAAATTATTTAAGAAAAACGAATACTTTAAAATAATTTGACATATCCGTGTGATACTTGGCAGAAAGTGTAGACATTGAACACCCTACTAAATTATGTTAAATAATCGTTTCTGGCTACTACCAGAGGTGTACGACAGGGGAAAGTGAATGGCTGACCCTTAGAAAATTCTACGCCACTGATAAAACTGCTATTTTAGCATAAGTTTTAGATTCTCCAATACTTACTATGCAAATAATATACTCCCCATTCGTAAAAATAAAGTCATTAGTTTTCGAGATATTTGAAGTTAAAAATGAAAAGGCACGCTTATTTTGATTAATGTATTATGCTCCTTCTTTTCAGCTTCAAATATCTCGAAAACTAATAGACCAGGGCGCATCTGTAAAAATATTAGTACATTTGGACGTTGAGAGGTGACTCAAATTTTTTTGCAGAAATTGCTTGAAAATAAATTAAATAATAATATTTGAGTTATCGTTCCTCTCAAAAAGGTCTGGAACATTGTTTAAATAATCAAAATGTCAAAAAATTAAGGAAAAATTCGATTTTTTCCTTTGTTTTTTGATTATAACTTTAAAAGTATTCATTTTAGAGAAAAGTTGTACTGACATAAAAGTTGCGTATATAAATTTCCTACAATATAGAATTGGCTAAAAATTTAAAAAATAGTCACCCTTGTTTCAAAATAGCAATGATTGCGAAAAAACCATACAAAAACAAGTATTCGCATTTTACGTTTTTAAACCATTTATACTCGTACTACACTTAGGAC
Source organism: Diabrotica virgifera virgifera (assembly GCF_917563875.1). NCBI lineage: Eukaryota > Metazoa > Arthropoda > Insecta > Coleoptera > Chrysomelidae > Diabrotica > Diabrotica virgifera. Next base: position 182,237,051 of record NC_065444.1, on the reverse strand, counting down.
CTTCATATTTCACCCAGAAAAACATTGATACAGTAAAATAATACGGTAAATTTCATTAAGATCGGTTCAATAGATTTTGCAAAATAAATTTCGCAATCCAGCTTTCGCAAAAAAATTCATTTTTTCAAAATATTACAGGACTGAAAATAAAGCAAATAGCAAGTTGATTTTTTTTGCTTATAGAAATGTACTGTACCTTTCATTTGCAATTTTGCAGAATTAAAATCGATTAACACCAAGGCGTCAGGAATTTTTTTAAATAAACATTAATTATTGGTGCTAAGCGCAGGACAGCGGATAGTTTGCTCTGATTGGTCATTTCAATGACCTTTGATAATAATTGATACATTTTAATTTTTATTACATTTCGATGTAAATAAATAAATTTGTTTATTGCAAAATAAAAACACATACTCTATCCTTTGAAATAACACTTTTATTAGCAAAAACTTTCTGTGTTCATATATTTTAACTTAGAGAATAAAAGTTTATTATTTTTAAATATATGCAATTTTTAAACAATATTTCACAAACAATAATAAAATTAGTTTGATTTTTGTGGAATTAAAATATGAAAATACAACAAAATATAGAGTAAGAAAATAATATATTAGATAAAGATTGGAAGAAATTTTGGTGGAAATCAACTTGTGTGAATCGAACACCGCTGTCCTGCGCGTAGCACCAAAAATTAATGTTTATTTAAAAAATTTCCCGACGCCGTGTTAATTAATCGATTTTAATTTTGCAAATTGCAAATGAAAGGTACAGTACACTTTTATAAGCAAAAAAAATTTCAACTTGCTATCTGCTTTGTTTCTGGTCCTGTAACATTTTGAAAAAATGAATTTTTTTTGCGAAAGCTGGATTGCGAAATTTATTTTAAAAAATCTATTGTACCGATCTTAATGACATTTACAGTATTGTTTTACTGTATCATAAAATTTTTCTGGGTGAAATATGAAGGTCCTAAATAAATGGCTGAAAAACGTAAAATGGCAATACTTGATTTTGTATGTTTTTTTTCGCAATTATTGTTATTTTGCAACTAGGGTGACTATTTTTTAAATTTTTAACCAATTCTATATTGTAGGAAATTTAATTACGCAACTTTTATGTTAGTACAACTTTTCTTGGAAATGAATACTTTTAAAGTTATAATAAAAAACTAAGAATAAAATCGAATTTTTGTAGATAGAAAAAACTACGGTTTCTCTTGCGACAGTCAAATCAGGCTCTGAAACAAGAGCTGTTTCTTCATCTTGGGGTTCTTCTTCAGACGCAACCACTTCTACAAAGTGATAAAGTAAGTTTGTTAGTGTTTGTAAATAATTTCTTTGAAAACTGTGAAAAAGTAAGTACCTACAGTATAGGTAACTCTGTCTTAAATACCTACTTAAGACGAAAAGTTTAAAAATTATTTATAACATAAATTCCCTTCTGAACACTTTATTAAATCACCAATCTGTGCGGCTGGTTCAACAGACTTTTTTGTTTAATAACTCTTTAGTTGATCGAGTCGATCGAGTCACTACCAATGGTAGAACAGATTTTAAGCAGGTACTGGACTTTAACCTTCCGATGACCTACCTTTTTTTGTTACACGGATGACCAACGGGGGTAAAAAATGACCCCAAGTCAAAAATGACCTGGAATGAATAATGTTTTCAGCATTTAAATCTTCTTCTAACAATACATCCTTGTTTTCTGATACTATTTCATGTTCTATATCATCATAAAAATCGCTAGTAGTAACAACTTCCTATTAAAAGAGTAGCCGGAACGAATTGGAAATATGTTGCTCAGGATAGAGACCCATGGAAGGAGTTGGGAGAGGCCTATGTCCAAACGTGGACGATAGAAGGCTAAGAAGAAGAACAACTTCCTGTAACTCAGTCTCAGTAAAATATTTGCGGGTCATATCTTATATTTACACAAAATACTAAGAAACTATAATAATATACGCCAGGAAATAATAATAATGACTAACTGTAGCAGACAGGAATGTCATGGTTCGTACATAACAGGCATGACAATCTAAAAATAGATTTTTATAACAGTGTAAAACAACTTGGAATTCCACATAACAGACGGTATTTTACTATAACATCAACTTCAGAATATATTTTTTATTCGTAAAATATAGGGAATTTTTTTATTTCACAATATGAGAATATCTAGAATGATATTAAAGTCAAATAAAAAAATATTGAGTTAAATATTGAAAAAACTTGTGAATTTATTAAAGAAACATACGCTGGGGTCCAAATTTACTCCCCTTGGTCATCCGAAGGTTAAACAAAATTTGTACAATCAATCCAAACCATTTTAATGCGCATCGGGTCTTACAGACTTGGTGCCCTGACTAAAGGGTTAACACTACCGTGATATTGTTACGATGCAGTTACGTTATGAATCACGTTAATTACTGTCAAAGTTGAAGTTACTGTATCAACATAAATAATTTTGAAACACCTTTTCGTCGGTAGACGTTTAAGTTTTGTTTCTATTTTGTTAACTTTAAAGGTGGTAACATTTAACATGGATAACATGTATAAACATATCACAAAGAAAAATTCCTGTAACTGGCTGTATACCATAAATCACAAAAAATAAAAACCTTATCTTGTAAAAGATATATTTAAAATACCTAAAAAGGGCTATATCACAACAAAAGGTTTTCGGAATCAATATTCCATTATCAATGTTATCACCTAAAATAAGTATAACTCTATAAGTAAAGCAAACGTGAGGTTAAATTTTGAGAAAGGTAAAAAAGTGAATAGATAGTTATACTTAAAGTTTACATGCTGTAAGCCACCAAAATACAGTGATGAGCAAACTAATAACCGGCAAAATAACGCAAAAGATGGAAAACATAATACATTGAGGAACAAAAAGAGATGAAACCCATGGAGGTGGAAATTATCGTTATAAAAGTATAATAATTAACATAACATTACATAGTTTCCCACCTTTATACGTCTGTGACAGGAGTATTTTATTAAATTCTAGTCACAGTGACAGCTGTCATAGTCCTCTGATACGTCTAAAGGTGGAAAATTATGTAATGTAATGTTAATTATTTATACGTTTATAACGATAATTTCCACCTTTACTAGTTTCATCTCGTTTTGTTTCGCAATGTATTATGTTTTCCATCTTTTGCATTATTTTGTATACGGGTAAATACCCTCGAGTTGTTTTTAAACATTTAAGGTTACATTATACATAATATATAAAATCGGATAATATAATGTAACCTCAACTGTTTAAAAACAACTCAAGAGTATTTACCCGTATATTTTGGTGGCTTAAAGAATGTAAACCTGTAAGTATAATAACTGTCTATTCACTTTTTTATATTTGTCAAAATTTAACCTCACGTTTGCTTTACTCATAGAGTTACCCTTTTTTAGGTGATAACACTGATGATGGAATATTTATTCCGAAAGCGTTTTGTTGTGATATAGGCCTTTTTATGGATTTTAAATATACCTCTTACAAGATAAAATTTTTTTTTATGTTTTGTATGTATAAACATGTCTGTTTAACAAAACATTTAATTTTTTTATAGTTTTGATTTTTTTTTACATTATATTATACTTCAAGTTTCTCGCATAGGTCTTAAAAATTATTAGTTTTTCGTACGTATTTACATTAGTAAACATATTGCTGTTGTTACTGTAACAACAAAAGGTTTCTATAATATTCTTTACTAAAGATACACAAAAATATTTGAAATGCTTAAAGATATTACTTTAATTTCAAAACGTTAATGATTTTTTTTTCACTGCCTTTAAGTTTTCCGTGTGTAGATTTATAGTAGATTATACCAGGAGTCAATAATGATGGCTATTATTCCCGAGGAATATTTACGAACCGAACCGCGTTAGCGGCGAGGGAGTAACATTCCGAGGGAATGAGAGCCATTATTGCGAGTAGTATACTCTACTTTACCTAAGACAAATTAATTAATTTAAGATTTTTAATGAAGAACTTTATTTGTTAAAAACATTAAAATTAGTAATAGTACAATTAAGAGGATCGGTACGTATTTTCGGCTGCAATGCTATTCAAATGGGGATTCATTTTTTTCAAATCCTGAGAAAAATAATAAGTATTTTTGAAAAATTTAAACGCAGAATGAAAGATTACGTTATTAGCGAGGGCCGAAAGTCCCTGAGAACTTCTATAATGTTTATTTTAATAAGTTACAGGGGTGAAAAAACTAAGAGAAAATTTAGTGTGATTTTTAATTTCAAATATCTCATTCAAAATAAACTTTTTATTTATTCTAAGGGACTTTCGGCCCTCGGTAATAATTTAGTCTTTCATTCTGCGTTTAAATTTTTCAAAAATATTTATTGGTTTTTTCAGGATTTGAAAAAAATGAACACAATGCCGTGGTAATATTTTCCAAATCTGTCTTTGTCTTACAACGCACTCAACCGAATATAATATTGTCAGCATATATTGTCAGTCAGACACTGACAATCAGTGACAATTTTAAATATTTGACATTGCATCGGGAATATTTTGAGAAATTGATTAAATTAATGTATTTGATAAATAATTGATTTAAGACGTGAACTTAATAAAAAGTTATTTATTGTGTATTATTTGTGGAAGATCCAAGCAGAGAATACATCAGATACATCCTGTGATCCAAGTATTTTGTTGTTAGAGATGTTCAATTATGTAAGCGTTCCAAAATAACAACATATTATTAAAAAATCACTTTAACACTTTTCCTCTATTCTCGATTGATTATTAGTTTTTGTTGTACAAATAAATTATTACAATCACTGAAAACATAGTTAGTGAAAAAATTATCACATTTATTAATTGAATTAATAATTTGCAATTATAAAAATAACAGTTATCCAAGAACATTCAAAAGCCATCTCTTTAAATTAATTATGACATTTTCAAGTAGAATGACATTCTAGTAATGTTTACATATCCACACCAGTGTGAATTTTACTACACGTAATTTGCAGTGTAAAGACAGAAAAAGTAGGGATACACGTAAAATATTTGCGAATTATGTACCCATAGCCTTAATAAACTGAATTGGTTGAGAATCATCATTAACTTTAGTAGAGTTTTTAAATATATTATATTATACGTTTTATTATAAATGGATTTCGATGTTTCAGGTATTAAGGTAGATGCTGTTGCTGTAGCTAGTTCTACAATTTCTGGTGGTGTACAATTAAAAGATTCTTCATTTTCGTCCATCTCAACACAAACTGTCAAATATACTATTCGTTTGACAGTGACACTTTTTGAGGTTGATTATTTTGTTTCCGTGGTGAATTTTGTGATTGTTGTGCCAGAGGGATTAATAGCTATTAATCCCGCATTATTAATCCCTAAGGGATTATTATATGGCATTATATTGCAAACACCACAAGTATAATACATATATTATGTATCAGTCGTAGATAAAAGTATAAAACCTATTTAATGATAAACGAATAGTCTCTTTAATTTAATTTCTTAAATTTTATTAGCACAAAATATTACTTTTTGCACCGTCACTCGATTAAAAATCTGACAATATACCAATTTCTCAACTAAATGAACATCAAGGCCATTTTCAGATGATAATACATAAAAGAAACCCCAATTGGCGAACCGCAGCCGAGCCTAGTCCTCTGATGTTCATTTGTTTTCTTTCACGCGTTACTGCCTCCCTAGACGATTTTCTACTTATTTTCACATCGCGCCAAAGGAAAAAAAAACTGCGACTCGCTTGCCCTTACTCAGTCTCGTTGTCTTCCAAAATCGACATAATTGCTTTGGGGGGCCACAACTTGCAATTTTCTTCAATAAAAAATTCCTAATTAAGGCACCGAGAGGCCCTTGATACACTTTTAGAAGGTAATTGGTTTGAATAATTATCAACTTAAGTAGAAAATATTACTAAAATAGCTCAAAATTGGTCAAATACTATAAAAAAATTGGGCAAATATGAAACGTAGTTCTAGATAGAGGATTTGAATAATCCAAAAATAAGAATAATAGATCTGGATCCCGCGTATGAAAAAAAAGTTGATTAATAGCAAGCTGAAAATTTGTTAATAGCTTAGGGGTGTCTAGTCGGACAAACTTTGATATATGGGAACACTGGAACAAGGGAAGTTTTAATTGTGGAACAGGTTAAAAATTTGGAACGGTCAGACCACGAAAACGTCACATGTATTTTGTCCGACAGAACTTCAGATTGATTAAACTCTCATGCAAAAATCGGACTGCTATGTATCACCTGTCATAATTCCTGTCATTTGACATATTCTACGTGTTCCACTCATAGTATAGTATAGTTGATCCAAAAGATGGCATAACCCAGACATCCAAAGTGAAAGTTATCCTTCAACACCAAATTGTTCTATACGGTCCACACAATGTCCAGAAAAAAGTCACACCATTTTGAGCGTCGGGTTTGGGGGGGAGAGGGGGAAGAAATCGGTATATTCGTAGTTTTTTTAATTTTTCGCCAATATTTCTAAAACTATGTGGTTTAGCATGAACAACCCCCTATACAAAATTGTTCTACATTAAATTTGAAATAAAAAAGGCCCTATGCATAATCTTTCTAAAATGAATGGTTCCAAAGTTCCGAAGGTAGTATAGTATAACTGGTCCAAAAAAAGGCCTAACCCAAACATCCAAAGTAAAAGTTTTCCTCCAACACCAAAATGTTCTATATTGTCCACATATTGTTCAGTAAAAAGTTACACCATTTTGAGCGTCCGGTTTGGGAGGGAGATGGGAGAGAAACCGGTAAATTAGTAGTTTTTTTAAGTTTTTCGTCAATATTTCTAAAATTATGCTTTAGCGTAAACAATGTTATATACAAAAATGTTCTACTTGAAATTTAAAACAAAAAATGTTCTATACATAATTGTTATAAAATCAACGGTTCCAGAGTTACGGAGGGTGAAATGTCGAGGTTTTCGATACGTTTTATATTTTTTGGGCAATATTTATGATATAACTATACCAAAAACCCAGACATCCAAAGTGAAAGTTATCCCCCAACACCAAATTGTTCTATATGGTCCACATAATGTTCAGAAAAAAGTCACACCATTTTGAGCGTCGGGTTTGGGGGGGGGAGTGGGGGGAGTGGGGGGGGGGAGAGGGGGGGAGAAATCGGTAAATATAAAAAGTATCGAAAACCTCCACATCTCACTCTCCGTAACTCTTGAACCGTTGATTTTATAACAATTATGTATAAAACCTTTTTTGTTTTAAATTTTATGTAGAACATTCATCTGTAGAACACTCCTTATGCTAAAGCATAGTTTTAGGAATATTGACGAAAAACTTAAAAAAACTACTAATTTACCGACTTCTCCCCCCATCTCCCCCCAAACCGGACGCTCAAAATGGTGTAACTTTTTACTGAACAATATGTGGACCATATAGAACAATTTGGTGTTGAAGGAAAACTTTTACTTTGGATATCTGGGTTAGGCCTTTTTTTGGACTAATTATACTATACTACCTCCGTAACTTTGGAACCGTTCATTTTAGAAGGTTTATGCATAGGACCTTTTTTATTTCAAATTTAATGTAGAACAATTTTGTGTAGAAGTTCGTTCATGCTAAACCGCTTAGTTTTAGAAATATTGACGAAAAACGTAAAAAACTACGAATTTGCAGATTTCTCCCCCCCTCTCCCCCCCAAACCCGACGCTCAAAATGGTGTGACTTTTTTCTGAACATTATGTGAACCATATAGAACAATTTGGTGTTTGAGGATAACTTTCACTTTGGATGTCTGGGTTTGGGTCTAACTATACAATACTATCATTATAATTCCCATTTGGTGATAAATAGCAGCCTGATTTTTGCATGAGAGTTTAATGAAACGGTAACAAATCAATTGGAAGTTCTGTCGGACAAAATACATGTGACGTTTTCGTGGTCTGACCGTTCCAAATTTTTAACCTATTCCACAATTAAAACTGCCCCTTTTCCAGTATTCCTATATATCAAATTTTGTCCGACTAGACACCCTTAAGCTATTAACAAATTTTTAGCTTGCTATTAATCAACTTTTTTTTCATACGCGGGATCCAGACCTATAACAATACTCTTTATAAAACCACTCAAAGAAAAAATTTCAGGGTTGTTCCGATTATAATTAGAAATAAGAATAGAAAAGTATCAAGAACAATAAGAGCAATAAATTTCTCTCAGAGATAGAATAGACTGGAGTCCAGGATGTGGTGAGATGGGGTCTACCCCAAAATCCCGACAGCCACAATCCCGACGGCCAAAATCCCGACACGCCAGAATACCGACAGCCCAAAATAGTTTATTTTTAACATATAATTACATTTAGTTCTTGTTTTTTGTTTATGGCCATCTGTTTTTTAATTTTTGTTACTAAACAAAATGTAGTGGTCGGAATTTTTACTTATGCGAGGATTGTTGCATGTCGGGATTCTGGCCTGTCGGTGTTTTGGCCGTCGGGATTTTGGCTGTCGGGATTTTGGCTGTCAGGATTTTGGCTGTCGGGATTTTGGGCGGCAGCGGGTGAGATGGATACCAGCACGACGCGCGACGGAAATGGAGAGAACATGTCGACAGAATGAACCCACGAAGAATCACGAAATGAGGTAAAACACATAAACCCAATACAAAAATACCACTGGGAACACTCTAGAATAGGTGGTATGACAGCTGGACGTCAACATCGTAAAGACTCGGATGATAGAATAAACAGAACCATGCCGTACTCGAAGTAGACAAAGAATATGAAAGAAGAGTATGGAATTATAAGTATTATAAAAGAAAAAAATTTAAGCACAAATAGAGATTAAAAGTTTTCTCAGTTAGGGCTGTGTACTGTCTATCCTATTTATATAGTTTATTCAGAAGGTATAATCCAGAAATGAATAAAAATTAATGCAAGGATAGGACAAGCAACAAAAAATGTTTTCATCGAAATAAAAAAATTATTCTACAATAAACACATACAAATGCGTTCAAATATAATACTACTAAGATGCTGCGTCTTCTTCTTCTTTTTAATTTAGCTGAGACAATTTAATCCCTAGCACCTAGTGAAAAGAGATGTTCTCAATCTTATTCTACAGAATAAAAGCTTGGTCACTAAAGAAAGATATAAAAACATTATCGGTAGATAAACTACAGTTTGCGATTAAATAAGATTTGATAGTCAAATTGTATGTAGTTTTAAAGAGATGAATATGAAGGCACAAAACTATATAGTAGGGGAGGCAAGTATGCTAAATTTGCAGTCACTAGAGTGTTATGTGGACCTTTTTAGTTGGGAAGATTAGGTCCTAAAACCAAAAAAGGTAAGTTATATATTTCATTTTAGTGGAGACTTCCATTTTTTAATTTAATTTTCCATTTCCAATAATCGTATTTTCTGATTAGAGTGCCATCTATCCATAATTCGATAAAATGTTTTGAATAAAAGTTATACTTATTTTTACGTAAGGAATCCAAATCTGCAATAAAAAATGGGGGTTCCTATTTAAGATTTTAAAGTAACCCCCAACCCTACTTCTGTGGGTACTCGTGTATGATGTAATTCGATAGATTTTAAAAAAATGTTGATCACGTATTTTTCAGTTTTTAGATCTGATGTTCATTTTACGAAATATGGCGGGATTCCTATTTAAAATTTTAAAGTTACCCCCATCCCTCTCCGTGGGGGTCGTGTTTATTATCATTCGTTAGATTTTTGAAAAATTTTGAACAAATGTTTCTCAGTTTCTCGAGATGACGCTCATTTCGCGAAATATTCGCTTTTTTGTGAAACTTTGTGACTCGCCCATTTGCTTACACCCCGCTCAAATCGTCAGATTTTTAATAATATATACACTGTTCTGTATGTACTGATTTTACATACCATATCTTAATCTGACGATTTTTTTTCGGGCCCCCCTTAAGGAACTCTCTTATATTATTAAGAATCCATATATGGTAAGGTACATTTACAGGGTACAAGTTTTCTCCCCATGTAATTTTCTGACGCGCTTGGGCAACTGCAAAAATTCCCGTTTGGGCTTCCCTACCAACACTTGTTAATAATAATAACCGTTATGTCATTTAAAAAAAATCGAAAATTTCCTGCTTAGAGTCTGCTCTTACTGTTCTCTAAACTCTGTTTGTCAACCTTTATCTATCCATTCTGTAGATCTATCCCAATTGCTTCCATCTTACATATACATGATTAATTTAACGTTAAATTTATTAACAAAAGAAACATTAGTAATGCACAAAAATAATACAAACAAATTAAAAAGAAACGTCAAAGTCCTTCAACAAGAACCGGAGATATAGTTTCTTCTTCTTCTTAACGTGCCCTATCAAGTCCCCGTGACGTTGGCGATTAACATGGCGAAACTGTCTCTGTCTCGAGCTATTCTAAATAGGTGTTCTGCTTTCTTTATTTCTGTCCACTCCCGGATATTCTTCAACCAAGAGGCCTGCTTTCTACCAATTCCTCTGCGTCCTTCGATTTTACCCATCATAATAAGTTGAAGAATATTATACCGTTCTACCCTTACTACGTGTCCAAAATAGGCCATATTTCTATATTTGATGTTATCAAGCAGCTCGCGGGTAGCATTTGTTCTCTTAAGGACTGCCACATTTGTCAGCATAGCCGTCCATGGTATTTTCAGTATACGTCTGTGCAGCCACATTTCAAAGGCCTCCAAACGGTTAATGGTGGATATTTTTAATGTCCATGCTTCGACACCATACAAGAGGACTGACCAAATGTAGCATTTAATCATGCGCTTTCGAAGTTGAAGTTGCAAGGTATCATTACAGAAGAATGACCTCATTTTTAAAAATGTCGTGCGGGTTATCTCGATTCTACATTTTATCTCTTTATCTGGATCTAGTTGTTCAGTAATATAGATATAGTTTACAGCGCGAATTTTAAAGTACCCCCTCCCTACTCCAAGCTGAACGAATTGGAGCTCCAAATTTTGAACTTCGTACATTAAAACGTCAGTCCTTGATTTTTCAAATACCACTAATTGGGTTTCTTAATTATTAAAAACAAACAAGCTATGGATTAAAAAAATAGTGACTAACTTCGTCCCTGATTTTCGTGGGACAGCTTTTCTTTAATTTGAAAATTTGAAAAAATGACAGAATAATAATTGCAGTGGTTGTGCGATGTTGAAAAGGGTTTTTTATACATTTTTCAAGTTCTTTCATAAAATAACTTTTTCTCTTTAAATGTAAAATTAAAAGGTTAATTTTTTTGACACATTTTTTCAAAAAAAAGTTTTTTGGGATTAACAAATTTAATAATTCTGAAACTGGTTGATGAGTCTCTCTGAAATTTAAACCACATTTTTATCACATCACTATAAGACCCATCTTCTCATGCAATATCAAGGTTTATTAATATTAGAATAGTTACTATAGTACGTTCTTTAAAGGTAAAATATTGCAAAACCTTTAAATTTTAAAGAACCGTTTGGATTGACATGAAATTTGGCATACACATAGCTAACAAGTCAAAGAAAAAAGTGATATTGTGCCGATGTGTGCTTTTGACCTAGGGGTCAGTTTCACCCCCTTTTGGATGTGAAAAATATGAGTTCGAAATAAGTCCGGAAATGGATAAAATGACTAATTCTAAGCATCTCTTGTTCTATAAAGTTTTTTCACCAAGTTAATACTTTTTGAGTTATTTGCGAGTAAATATGTTAATTTTTCTACAAAAGAACCACGTTTTCAGACGGTTCTTCGCAAATAACTCAAAAAGTAAGTATTTGATCGAAAAAAAAATCTAATCAAAAATATAGCACGCCAAAAATTGAAAAACATGGTGTATATATAAGGCCACAATACCTAGTAGAAGCAGAGTTATAGCTAATGAAAAATAGGTTCATATTCTCCAAATTCCAAATCGAATATTTTAACGTGCCATAACTAAAAAAAGAAGCACTTTTTTGGGGAAAACTCATTTTAGTTTTTTTAAAGTGTTTAAAAATGCTTATTTTTGTTTTTTTTAATTAGCATCAAAAGTAAACAGGTTATGCTCAAAATAAAGTTGTCCCTTTTTTTTGGTAATAAATCTGGAAAATCACCCCCTAATTAGCATTTCAAACGAACTTAATTATTACCACTTCACAATTTTTTTACTCGCGTATGTATTGATCATAATATTATCTGTAAGTTTCATTGGTTCAAAGTCCTTATTTTTGAAAGAGCTGTAGTTAAAATAAATTGAACGAGTCACTTATCACGAGTGCATGCAAATTTAGAAACACCGAATCTTAACCAATTTTTGCCTAACAGAAAAACAAAAAAAAAATACATTATATTCAGAAAAGTAAAGCCGAATTTTTTTATTGTTTAAACTTTGGTAGCTCTAACAATTTTTAAGTTATTTTGAAAAAAAAACATTTTTTAACACTTTTTTTAAACACTTTAAAAAAGTTATAATGTGTTTTTCTCAAGAATGCTTCATTATTTAGATATTTCCCATTGAATTATACCATTTGGAGTTTTTCGAATATGAACCTATTTTTCATTAGCTATAACTCTGATTTTGCTAGGTATAGAGACCTAATACACCGTTTTTTTCACTTTTTTATATTCTATAATTTTGCTAGGAATATTTTTTTTTCGACAAAAGATTAAGTTTTGAGTTATTTGCGAGAAAGCGTCTAAAAACGTGGTTACTTTGTTGAAAAATTAACATATTCACTTGCAAATAACTCGAAAAGTGTTGATTTGTTGAAAAAACTCTATAGAACAAAAGTTGCTTAAAATTAGTCAGTTTATCCATTTCGGGACTTATCTTGGACATATATTTTTTCACCCACGAGATGGGGTGAAACTCACCCCCAGGGCAGAAATCATGTCAAATTTCATGTCAATCCAAGCGGTTCTTTAAAATTTATAGCAAAAACCGTGAAATAATGTACTAGTAATATTTATTGAAAATTAAGAAATCGTATGGTTTTTTACAATTTTCTAAGCAACCTTAAATCAGTATTCACACATCTTCATGTTTGATGTTTTTTAGGTCGTTCAAAATGCTTTACTTTTTACAGGGAGACGAAAGTTATCAAATGGTGGACTTTTGGCGTTAAACTGTTATTGATTTGAAAAGTCCACAATCCAGCAACCCAAAAAGGGTTTGGGTTATCAAGGTCCATATAACCCAAACAAAATTGTCAAATATCTGGTCAATATTCGGAGAATCCCCTTTCTTAAATATAGAGATTACTATGGAATTACACGGTGTGTCCAGGACATTTTCTTTCTAGAATATTTTTTTATTTAAGATCTTCAAAATTTTTCCTATTATTCTCCCACCGACTTCCAATATTCCGACTCTAATTTTATCCACTTCATTCCAATTAATTCGTAATAAATTTATAATATAAATACGCATTTGACTGGACTATTATGAGTCGACAGCGGCGATTTAGAAATTTGGAAACCGTGGCGAAGCAACTCACTCCAGCTCCTGCACAAATTTTGTTTATATTTCTTTATTTGCCGCGTGTCCATCAATTTGGCTGCGAACAGCTTTAAAAGGGGAATCGTGATGTTTTTATTAATTAAATTGTATTAACTTCACTTTCAACCTGGAGCAAAAAGATAGGCAGTGGCAAAAAAGGGGTTGCAGCTGTTTTGTACACGAAAATAACATTATGTTAAAATTGGTAATATTTCAAGTATTCCCTGCTTTAGAATGCGGAATAATTTTTTTCAGTTTTCAGTAATGCAGAGTATTTTATTCTCTTTTTAATTTTTTTTTCACTGCAATTAAATCAAAAAAGTTAGTATTAGTAAAATAAAAGCTTCGATATTAAATGATATAAGAGATCAAACACGTAATTTCTATTTTATAAATAAATAGGAATAACTTATCAAAGTATTAAAACTCTTCCTCTATAATAATTACATTATTTGTTTCCTTTTTAAAATGGAGAATAATGAAACATATAATTTAATATTATGGTAGGGGAGCCCAAGCGGGGATTTTTGCAGTTCCTCGAGCGCGTCAGATTATCGTATGGAAAGAAACCTGGTGCCCTGCAGATGTACCTCTACCATATATTGGCTCTTAACACAGGGGAGTTCGTTCAGGGGGCCCGAAAAAAAAATATATTCTTAAAAATACTCGAAATTGTCAGATTAAGATAAGGTAAGTTAAGAACATGCAAAACAGTGTATATTTAAAAAATCTGACAATTTGCGCGGGGCGTAAGGAAAGGGGAGAGTTAAAAAGTTTCACAAAAAAAGCGAATAATTCGCGACATGAACGTCAGATCGAAAAACTAAAAATACGTGTTCAATATTTTTGAAAAATCTATCGAATAATACTAAACATAACCCCCCACGGAGAGGAGTGGGGGTAAATTTAAAATTTTAAATACAAATCTTGCGATCTTTCGCAAAATAAACATTAGATCGTAAAACTGCAAAATACAATTAATCAATATTTTTGAAAAGTCTATCGAATGGTATCAAACACGACCCCCAACGGAGGTGGGGTACTTTAAAATCGTAAATAGTAGCCCCAAATTTTTATTCCAGATTTGGATTCTCTACGTAAAAATGAGCAACTTTTATGCAAAACATTTTTTAAATTATGGATAGATGGCGCTATTATCGGAAAAAACGATGGTTGAAAATGGAAAATTAAATTAAAAATAGAAAGTACCCACTAAAATGGAAAACTTTACTTAGCTTTTTTGGTTTTAGGACCTACTCTTCAAAACTCAATAGGTCCCCAAAGCGCTCGAGTGACTGCACATTTAGCATACTTTGCTCCCCTACTATTACCAAGAATAGAGATGAGTTACATCGAATTTTATCTAAAAACATCGAAGGCTTAACTTAACCAATACCGAAGGGAGTTTTTGGAAAAACTAGGAAAAAGACAAACAGCGGAATATGAAGGGATATTAATAAAAATATCAAAAAGAGTATCAAGCGAACTAAGATATAGGCACAAAAGATGGAAAGCAGAAGGGGAAACCAATAGAAACAAAAAATGATGTGATATTCTTCTACAGACAACTAGAAAAAAATATAAATTTCTAGTACAAAATCCAAAATAAAAGATTAAAAGGAATTTTACACATAATGCAAATTTAAAACAAGAAACCATCACAAGGGAACTTCAAATCATTTTTTGCTTTATTTATTTTGACTAATCCGGAAACAACTTTTAAAAAATCTGTGAAACAAAAAATATGAATGATCTTAACTGGTGAATATTTATAATTCTCGGTGGATGGTAACACAAATTTGACAGTTGATTGACTTAGTCTCTACCGAATAGTGATTAGACATGTTTTAAGGTTTTAAGGTGGAATTTTAACATTATACCTGCTACAGCCTTGTAACATATCGCCAAACATATTTGTTTTTTAATACAAAGTACTCATCTCTTCACCATACTCCTTTGAAATATATTTATTTTTAAATGTATCTATAAACATGGTTGCAATCGCATGGTATTTTATAAATGTAGCTTTCTTTATCTCCCCTATGTGTTTTTAAGTGTGTGCTGTATACTAAAGTTGATATTTGAATGTCAGTTTAAGTATCTGTTGATGTGCATTGGTTTTTCTGAATATTTTAGATATGAATCAAGTAAGAAACCCTCATCTTAGTAAATAAAAAAATGTGTAGTAAACACATCAATACGATGTAACCAGATAGAGTTACAAATACTAAAAGAAGAAGTTAGCAATAAGAGTATACAAACCACTAACAAGTTAATGACAAGTAAGAGACACATCATGTATAATTAACTACAACGAGCACAGTAAAATTAGATTAGGATTTGATATCAGTCCGAGGCTACAACAACGCCTCTTATTCTTCTTCTTCTTCTTTAAGTTCCATATTCTATCGAAGGTTGGAAATCATCATGGCAATACGGACCCAGTTGACTGCCCCTCTGAATAGCTCTGCACTACTGCACTCGAACCATTCCCGTAAGTTTTCCGTCTTCCCACATCGCTTTCCTCGAATTTTGCCTTGCATAATAAGTTGTAATAATGAGTATTTTGCTCAAGTTTTCGCCTCTTATTATTTCATCTCAAAAAATGGTGGATGCCTATAAGATAGAGGACAAGTAAATCAACCCTCAAATGGATATTACCAATATTACCATTCACTGCCACTTATAAACATTTATGACAGAATAAGACCAGTCACAATTATTTTTTTTCGAGAATTTTTTGAAACTAACTTCCTGATTTGAAGACGCAACCTCAAATTAACTGTAAAATACAATAATTTAAAAGATGAAGTTTTCGATCATAATAGCATTATTAATAATATTTAGAAAATATTAAAATATTACTAAAAGATTTTTAAATCGAAAACTTATTGGTCCATTTCCTTGGTAACACCTCCAAGGCTTCTAAAATTTGCAAGCCAAATGGATGCTGAAGCGAAGAAGACAAGAAGGAATTCAAAAATCTTACAATTCACGACCCCGTCTGTTCAGCTGGTAAATTCCAACAGAAAATGGACCTAGTTACTCGAAGGAGTAAAGACCAATATAAAAATAAAATAAAAATTTTATTTTTAATTCAGTTGCAATGCGAAGGCAAAACAATCTTACTTTTCAATTAGAATACGGAGCGCAGTCCAGTCCTTTGAATCGCGATTTTCGGCTCTTATTGGAGCCTTCATCGGAAGGAACGTAGGCTTGTTCTCCATCTGACAGAATTCAGCTTCTAATTGAAAAGTAAGATTGTTTTGCCTTCGCATTGCAACTGAATTAAAAATAAAATTTTTATTTTATTTTTACAATAATTTAATTTTCTTTACAGTCACCTACTGTACTTGATTATTTATGGATAATTCTATACCCTCCAATAGTATAGTCCATAAATATTGACAATATAGTTTTAAAGGCAACTACTTTAAAATGTATTATGTATGTCTGAATTGTCAATATGAATGAGTCAGATAAAATTAAATTGTTAGAAGAATTTCTTTACCAAGCCACAAAAACAAAATTGGTTTAATTCATGAATGTTAAATTTTGATTTCCGAAATGGGAAATGAAACGTCAAATAAATTTAATTTCAATCTTAAATTGCGGCTTATTCCCAATAATAATACAATTAAAATAGTAAAATACATAGGATGCCACAATACAATAGCTTCAGAACAATATTTTAATCGTATTTGATAATTTAATATACCTGAACTTTTTTTATATCCCTGTATTAATTACTGCATTTTCCAACCCCTATTAAAACAAAACCAAACCGTAACATGTTTCGTTGAAACAAACTCCTCAAGAACAAAAGGAAATCAGGTGGCTGTAACCGCATCAAGTAACTGGCTTCATAGCTTCTGTGTTAGATACAAACTTGATAAGCAATAAAAATAAAAACGAGAAGGCGGCTGGGATTCTTTTGGCTTCTTCTTTTGGCTTTGAAGGAACGAAAAATGGGGATGAGGCCAAGGGGCTGCTCTTAATTAAATTATCAACCGATATTCAAAACCGACCGAAAGCAGAACCGCACTGAAGAAATTAGTATGAGATTTCAATGTTGTATATTTCTAATCAAACTACTGATTAACCCGGGAGTAGTCGCGCTCATTTCTGTAACGTGAATAGTCGCGTGTTAGATTTCATCTCACAATACGAATTTAAATACGAGTTTACAACAAATTTTTATTTTATTAGTATTTCTATTTATGTACTTGCTATGTTAGAAATATTATTCCTAATAATTACACTAGTTTACAACCAATTTGCGACTCGAATGCAAAATGCTGTGTCTTGTTAATTTTTGCTCTCTGAATATGATTATGATGATAAAAGTTCCTAACACGTAAGATATTTAAGCTATGATTTAAAAAAAATGATTTACGATTTTTGAGTTACGAGTATTTTATTAAAAATTTTTTAAAAGAGCGATTTGTAATATATCTGTGAGTGATGTTATCAAATTAACGTTTTTTTCTAAAAATTGTGCATAATTTGGCAACACGGGGATATCTAATATCTACGAAAAACATTAAAATTTAAACAAGGAATAAACCAAAGGTAATCCTTAATCAGTAAACCCATTTAAATTTAATATATAGTTCTAAACCGTTTTAACGACTGTTACTTCTGAATGACAAAAGTGTCTGGGTTTTCAAGGAAGAGCAAGCATAAAATTGAATATCCAGATATTACCTCAGCAATAAAACCGGTTTTCCATGGAGAAGGTTTACCAGTTCTAGGACCTCCGGCAAATTGGGGGGAAGATTTCGAATTGTATGGCGACAAAAGTGAACCCGATGATGTATCAGAAAAGAACGATTCTTATTTTCCCGAAAGCCACGAGAAAGCACCTTATTGCATCCAACAAGCCGAATTACATGATTTAGTTCGAGACCTTCACTCGTCCAAAGGACATGCTCTAGGTTCTAGTTCTTTTTTTAATGAAATCACCAGGAGCTATCCTAGTTTTTTACTATGCAGGATAAAATGTGTGTTTGTGTTAATCCAAAGAGTATTCTGAGAAAATTTGGATATGCACAAAATTGTGTAAAAATGCCTGACTATACTTTTTATTTCTAGTTCTGAACTTATGTGTATATAGTATATACGAATTTTTATAATAAACAGCAATATTTGAAGCATTCTACACCTTAAAATCTGAAGGTACGTATCCATACAAAAGGGCGAACCCTGCTCGGTGTAGCAGCTCCACATAGTGGATACGTCGGTGAACCCCGCTCGGCGCGGTGCTCACCCTCTTCGATCCAACCTATTTGCGGTTTATATAAGGGAGCTCATAGCGTATCCATTCAAGCTGCTACACGGAGCGGGGTTCGCCCTTGTATGGATACGTACCATATGTAACATTTCACCTGATAAGCCCATGTACGGTGGACGCTACGCAGAAAATGCAAGGCACCTTAAGAAGAAGGTAACTCAAAATATATACGTGGTGGAAAATTTCAGTGTTTGAATTCGCATTTAGGACGCTTTAAATTCTCCGGTACAGCCATTTTAACATTAGTCGCAACTTTTTTTGTTTATTTGTTGACTAGTGTTATTAAAGCTAATTGGCTCTCCCCAAAGCTATAAATACCACAAAAAGAAAAATAAGAAGAAACAAAAATTACTGGCGTGGAAAACAGGAAGTTTTGATTGTTCTAAGAGACTTTCAGCCCTTGGTAATAATGTAATATTTCATTATGCGTTTTTCAAAACTTCACTTGTTTCAAAAATACTTATTAGTTTTCTCAGCATTTGAAAAAAAATGAATGCATTTAAAATGCCCTTAATAAACTGATCATTTTTACGTTAAAATACTAGTGTTTTTATCAACAATGGTTAAATTATTTAAGCATACGAATTCTGTTTTAAATGGGTGTTGCCAAATATATTCAAATGCCCATAGAATGGGTAATTAATAAAAGACGATAAAGAAACCACCACAATAAAATTTTTAACGTAATGAAATAACACATTCAAAAGAAAATAGTTCCAAGTACATTCTTGCTAAATTACAAAAATCCTGCTACGATAAAACTGCATAAGTGCATAACATCTCTGATATTAGTCTTCCCAACACCAGAGAAAAACCCAGTACCTTCTACTCTATTACATACACAGGCAGGATGTCAACAAAAATAGCCAAAGATATAAAAAAAGAAAGGAATAACACCAGCTTTCAGAACAAACAACAACTTAAGAAAATACGTTAAGAACAAGAAGAGTTAAAACAAAAAGCAATTATAGAGTGGTGTATATGTTAGAGTCAAAGCCCGAATTTCAGGCACTCCTAGGTTTGACTAGGCAATCCTCAGGTCCAACTGACGGTCTTAGTCAAAGCCCGAAATAAATTGCAGTTTCGACCTTTGACTGGTCAAACCTAGGAGAGACTAAGTTGGTCAGGCAAAGGTCGAAATTTAATTTTATGAAATCGGGGTTTGGCTAGTCAAACCCCGATCAGGTATTAAAATGTTCTAATTTGTTAGACTAGGGGCCGGTTGTTCGAACGCTAATCAAAAATGATCATTATCAAATATTTAATTACTGTCACAACTGTCAATGTCAACTTTGTTTGGATTGCTGAAAACATAATTATGGATTACAAATTATGAATTTAGTTATTCAATTATGTTAATACTTATTATGTTAATTGACTAACTAATCTCATAATTATAATAAATTATATTTTCAGCAACCCAATCAAAGTTGACAGTGACAGTTGGTGACAGTAATTAAATATTTGATAGTGATCATTGTTGATTAGCGTTCGAACAACCCGCCCTAGGTTTAATAAAACGTCATTTTTAATTTTATTGTTCATTATTTTTATATTGTCGTAATTAAAATTAAAAAATTAGTGTTTATTCTCACATATTGAGGTATTATGGCATTTAGAGTTGCACAATACGTTAGACCTTTTACACTTACGTCATTTGAAAGAGCATTTCTTATTGCAGTAGCTTTTTATAAATCCTTGTCCTTCAAATTTAGAATCTTTTATACTAATTTCTCTTAGCGACAGAGACAGCTTAACGTCTGGAACATCTTCGAAAATAGGAAATTTCTCTTTGCATTCTCTTATTTGATTTTTTTTAAATGTGTTTATTGTTTCGTATTTCGTATCAACTCTATATAAACTCTCAACTGTTTTATTTTGTATGTAACTTAAAATATTTCGAGCATCCTCTTTGGCTCTATCAAAGCTGGGGATAGGTATTTTACAGTTTTTCCGATCGAAGTTGGAGGACATTTATTTTCACTTAATTATTTCATAGCATTAGCCTGGACTTGAAGACCGTCAATCGCATTTCCTTTATTTATTTTAATCTTTTCTGTATGTGCATAACGCACGTTTGAACGCGTGCCAAGGAGATGCTCGAAATATTTTGGGATCATACAAGATAAAACAATAATTGACGGTTTATATAGAGTTGGTACGAAATACGGAACAGTAAACACACTTTTTTCAAGAAATCAAATGAGAGAATGCAAAGAGAATTTTCCTAATTTCGAAGATGTTCCAGATGTTAAGCTGTTTCTAAAAGAAATTAGTACAAAAGAATATAAATTTGGAGCAAAGGATTTATAAAATACCACTGCAATAAGAAGTGCTCTTCAAAACCATGTAAGTGTAAAAGGTCTAACGTATTGTGCAATTTTAAATGTCATAATGCCTCAACATGCGAGAATAAACACTAATGCCTGGTTGCACCAACAGATCTTAAGCGCGTGATACACACGCAAACTTTAAGTACGCGGTTTTAAAGATCGCGGACTTACTCGGCTCGCCGCCGCCGTGATACACGGCAGACTTAAAGTACGCGGTTTTAAAGATCGCGGTCGCCGTCGGTATTTTGTGTTATTTATTCATATATTAGGAATTTCATCGTATTATATACTTCGTATCGTATCCTATCGTGTTATATATTTTTAATACTAATAAAAAAAGACCAAATCGAAAAGTGTGGGTAACAAACAAAATATCATAGATAAGAGGGTAATATTTTTATCAGGAGGATAAAACAGCCTATAAATAATTAGGTTTACTCAAAAACAAATAATCAAAATAATTTAGTATAGCTTAAAATAGTGTTTAACGGTTTTCTTAAAACTTATAAAATGTAACTTGTCTCCTTTCAACAATAAATGATTGAATTATTTCTAAGCAATTTGCTTAATTAGTGAAAATATAAGTGTAACTTTAAACGCAATAACATGATGGCTCGAGGCTTGTGGCTCGTGGCAGTGATACACTTACGGGTTACGAGTAAGATTTCAAACTTGTTGGATCGACGGCGTACTTACTCGGCGGACTTAAAGTACGCGTACTTGCGGTGATACACGTGCGAAAAAGGTCGCGAGCCATAAGTTCGCGTACTTACTCGCGTGTGTATCACCCCTTTAAAGCTCTAGCTTAGCTAAGCTCTACTTATAGATAGGGCCACCTTGAGTATCACTTACGTTGCACCATAATTTTAGATTCTTACGTTATTATCAACTATATCTATTATTATATTATGGTATTCTTATTGTAATATATTATAATTATATTATATTAATTCTTATGATATTCTCGACTTAAGCTTAATATCTGTTGGTGCAACCGGGCATTAGTTTTTTATTTTAATTACGACAATATAAAAATAATAAACATTACAACTAAAAAGTGACGTTCTATTAAACCTTATCTAACAAATTACGACATTTCAATAAAATTAAATAAAATTCAATAAAATTAAATTTCGATCTTTGCCTGACCAAAGTAGTCTCTCCTAGGTTTGACTAGTCAAAGGTCGAAACTGTAATTTATTTCTTTGACTAAGACCGTCAGTTAGACCTGAGGATTGCCTAGTCAAACCTAGGAGTGCCTGAAATTCGGGCTTTGACTATAATACATATTATACAAACTGACATGTAGTGACTGTCCAAAAACCTACATAGATCAAACTGTCAAAATCAAAACTGAGGATACCATTTCATTTATTTATTCCGTCCATTAGTTGAAAATTTTATGCGCCACTGTCGGAGCATGTGCCAGTAAAAAGTGACGCCATAGTGCTCATATGTTTTCTTTTAGGTTCCACTATTTAAGTTACAGACTTTTATCGTACCTAAAATGATTAGCAGCAAATTTCACCTATCCCGGCTCTTAGTGTAGTAGGTAACTAGGGTAGTAGTGTAAGATTCCACCAAATGTGTATAGAAAATAAGAAATAAACTACCCTGCTAATAATCCTAGAGATTCAAATCAATCAAATTAATCAACAAAAATCAAGCAATTTAATCTAAAAATATAATTTTACCAATTTTAATGTAATAAAATTACGTAATACGTTTAAAATTAGAATTATTTTAAAGTGAGGTGTTAATTTAGATATTGAATATTGGTCTTATTATTCTTAGTCCGGTCCCAGCTGAATGCCCTTGGGTCCTAATGCCACTCATGTCAGAAATTTCTTACCGCCTTCCGACAGGAATCCATTTTCGTTTCATTGTTTTTTAATTAATTTATGACTTTTGATATTAAAGGTTGTTGAATTTGGTAATTTGAGACATCTCAATGAATGGCTCTATATAAATCAAATTTAAGAATGTAAAAGCTGGTTTCTGAACTTGAAAATCATTCGTTGATGTTTGTTGAATATTGAAATATTTTGTATGTATATTTGAAGAAGGTTTATGTAGAAAACATAATTTATAAATTACATTAAATAGTATATTATGCAACCAGCATTTAATGATGGTCATTTAGGGTTACGAAACGAGCCGTATGCGGCGAGTTTCGTATAGAGTACGAGCTTCATAATGATAATTAAATGCAAGTTGTATACACTATTTTTTCTATGATCATTCACAATAAAAAATATATTGAAATTTATTAATTTTGTAACACAAATAAATTCAGTGGTTTGTCAGTTTGACGGTTTGTTTACATATTGAGAACTGTCAAAGCGTATGTATTTGACTCGCCATTGGTCACCTCGCGTGTACCACCGCGTACCATCGCGAATGCCATATCGCGATTCTATTGGTTAAAAATCTGTATCTTAATGAAAATCTGTATCATAATGAAGTTGATTATGATACAGGTAGTGACATCATAATTGATATATTAGAGTATGAGAATAGAAAAAATTAATAATAATACAGTTATCTATTGTTCCTCGTTCAAAGAAAATAGATCACCCAGAACACTAAACAAACACCAAGAGAAATAAATAAAACAAATCTAAAATTTGATAATTTGGATTATACAAGATGTCCCAAAATTAGCGGAACTGTCGAATATTTCGCAAACTAAACAATGAATCAAAAAACTTTCAATCATTTTTAAAAATCTATCTTATGACATTAAATACAATCTCCCACTCCACCCCTTGGAGGTGGGGTGGGGGGCCAACTTTAAAATCTTAAATAGAAACCCCCCAGTTTTCATTGTAGATTTGGATTTATTATGTAAAAGTAAGCACATTTTATTCGAGATATTTTTTCGAAATATGGATAGATGAACATTTACCGTGATACCATAGGTAAATTATAGAAACGGTCTAATATCTCTGGAAATACACTTCCAAATGAAAAACCAGAAAATACCTGTTTAATATTTTTCAAAAACCTATCGAACAGCACTAAATATGACTCCCCCACCCCCTAGAGGTGGGGTGGGGGGTAACTTTAAAATCTTAAAGAGCAACCTCCATTTTTTATTACAGATTTGGATTCGTCATGAAAAGTTAAGCAACATTGTTTCAAAACATTTTTTAGAATTCTTGATAGATGGCGCTTTAACTGTAAAAAGACGATTTATTAGCGCCATCGATCAACAATTCTAAAAAATGTTTCGAATAAATGTTACTTAATTTGTCATGACGAATACAAATCTGCAATATAAAATGTAGGTTGCTATTGAATATTTTAAAGTTACCCCCACCCCACCTCTAGGGGGTGAGGCGGAGGGTCATGTTTAGCGTTATTCGATAGGTGTTTAAAAAATATTAAATACGTATATTTTGGTTTTTCATTTGTGTATTTCTAAAGATATTAGGCCGTTTCTATAATTTACCTATGATATCACGATAAATTGCTTTTTCCGATTATAGCGCTATTTGTCCATAATTCGAAAAAATTTCTCGAATAAAATCTGCTTACTTTGACATAAGGAATCCAAATCTGAAATAAAAACTTTCCATTTAATATTTCAAACTTACCCCCCACCCCACCCCTAGGGGGTGGAGTGGGGGGGTCGAGTCTGGTGTCTTTAGATATACTTTTGTAAATTATTAAACACTAGGGTGCATCGAAAAAATAAATGCTGGAAATATTATATCTAATAGCGTGAAAAAGTTGCTAGTGTTATTTTTCAGCATAATAGTATTTTTAATTTTTTTTCTAAGCGAATTTTCTGCCCCCCCCCCCAAAACGACCTTGAATTTTATTAAATATCTGATTTTTATGAAAATTTTAATTTAT
This sequence comes from Diabrotica virgifera virgifera, assembly GCF_917563875.1. Classification (NCBI taxonomy): domain Eukaryota; kingdom Metazoa; phylum Arthropoda; class Insecta; order Coleoptera; family Chrysomelidae; genus Diabrotica; species Diabrotica virgifera. The sequence continues at coordinate 182,212,069 of NC_065444.1, read as the reverse complement.
ATTATTTGGAATAAAATATGGGCTAACTTGATCTAATCTTTCTATTCTGAAAAAAAGAGCATTTTTTACCGAACTACAAAAACTCGTTATTCGCTTTTAACTCCATTTTTTTTAAACTAATCATTCTAAGCCAATCAAACTTCTAGAACCTATTAACAATACATAAATCAAGAAAACCAAATCAGGTCAATGACAAATTTTAATTCGGGTGGTGAATAGGGGGTTGTTTACGATCACTTTTTTGCTGAAAAAAATAGGGACTGACATTCTTTTCATTATAAGTCACTTAATTTTTTTAGCTAGAGATTTTTTTTATTTCTGGAGATACATATTTTTAAATAATTTAAATTAGTTTTAACAAGTTATCTTCGAAAAATGCGTAGTTTTCCCGTCCTTTGACTTTGAAACTACAATATTTAGCATTTAACGAAGAAGAGCCAACGTATAATAAAGTATAGCTCGATTGCTGTTAGTCTTAAAGAAAATAAAAGAAAGGTTTTGTTTATTTTTTCGAAGGGTACATTTTTGTTAAGTAACGTTGTTTTGATAAAACGAAAACTTTTTGAGTCATTAGCAGAAAACTGATTAAAAACATTGATTTTTGAAGTTATACTGCTTTAGGCGCGATTGAGATTGAGGGTGAATTTATTGTTGATCTGCGCGCATGCGCACACCGACAGTATGGTATTGTATTAGTCGATATACGGGCTCTGATTGGATGTTGAAATGATCTGTCAATAATAAATAATTGTTCAATATGGAGGTAAACAAATGTTGTATAATATATTAGTTTTATTGTTGTGAGGACAGTTTTTAAAAGCAACAGGTACGTAATAATTATTGTTAAATGTATCAGTATCCTAATAAAAAATTTCATAAGTAGGTACCTATACCTATTTGAACCTACCAATATACATAGTGTCTATGATTAGTATGTAATATTTTATTTACATAATTTGATTACCATCAAAAATTCTATCAATATTCACCTAATATATTGTTTTCTTACTCTATTTTGTTGTATTTTTTCAATTCTAAATCATTTCAATTCAAAATCAAAATAATTTGATTTAATTCAAAATGTCAAAAGTTTAATCCGTTTAGTTAGTCGATCTTCGCAAATAATGACGCATTGCCTCCGTGGCGAAGCGTTCAAGGCGAATGAACCCCAATACCAACCGCGCTGATAAAAGCTGGTTCGAATCCCAATGGAAACTTTTATTTTTTTTTATTTTTTGTATACATTTTATGATTGTAAGTATATTTATTATATAATTTTATTTTCAGAAAATACGTATTTAGTTAAAAAAATTTCCGACAATTAATGTTCAGAAATCATTTGTGGCATTTTTAATTTGTTTCTGTGTGTTTTATTCTTGTATTATTTTAATTTTTGGCACTGTTTTAATAAAAATGTTTAAGAAGTAGTAAGTATAAATTAGTTTAATATTCAAATAAAATACAAATAAAAAGTATATTAATTTCGTTGAAATCATATAATAGAAGTATAACTTCTTACGTGCGTACAAAGTACACACACATTCTTTTTTTGATATTAAACTAACACTTTCGATAGCGAATAAATCGAAAACTATTAATTTTATCAAAATTAACGAACTGCCCTGTATCAAGAGCCCATATATGGTAGAGGTACATTTACAGGTTACAAGGTTTCTTCCCATGTGATAATCTGACGAGCTCGATTAACTGCAATAATCCCCGCTTGGGCTCCCTTACCATTAATGAATTTTTCTTATTTTCGTTCTTAGCATCCTTTGTTCACTCTTAATATGGTTCTCAGGCAGCTAAATTACTAAATTTTTTTTTCAGTTCTTACCCGTACATAGTGTTTCGGCCGTAACTCATTGGATATAATACACTGGCTGATCAAGCGGGACTGCCTTTGATTCAAAAGGCATGTAAACTCGAGAAAAAGACTAACAAAGCAACTATCAGGGCCCGTCTAGGGAAATACTGGTTGTTGAGAAGTTTTACGTAAGATCGGGAAGGATGCACAAATCCTAATCTAGACCATCACTTAAGCCGATACCGCACTGCAGGATGCTAGATGGTGGCTTGGATGGTGGATTTTAAAGGTGGATGGTGGAGGGTCGCTGCATCCTGGACGCAGTGAATAGAGTGAAATGAAGTCAGTATCCAACTGACTGCTGAGGAGACATCATGCCTCTCTCTAAAGTTGCAAAAAAATGTTACTATATTCGGCAATTGTAATGGCAAATAATGTAAAAAAAATGTTTGTCATTATTTTATTACTAAGCTATTATTTTTAAGTAATAATAATAAGCGCCAGCACGTATTAGGCGGCCGTCTATGGTGAGTGCGAGAGAGATACCATTCCGGCAGTCCAATGGGGCGTCTTACTCGGACTTAGCCGCGTCAATACGATCTTACGGCTTATTGTTAATACTTAAAAATAACAGCTTAATAATACATTAATTCATGTAGGGGGGCTTTAAACTTTGATTTAGTCACTTTCTGACTTTCATAATAATAATTTTTAACCGAGTTATTAAGTCTTAAAAATGGCCATTTTCGCGATTTTCAAATTTTAAATTGCTTATAACTCGAAAACCATCAACTTTAGAGAAAAATTACAACAGACCTTTTTGTCCAGAATGGTCTAAAAACGTTAAAAAAGATTTTTGCAATTTGGTTCAAAAAAATTGTTAAAAAAAATTTGGACCACTTTTCTCGTGGGCGACTTCTTGAACCTTATTCTGGGGTGTATTACAAATGTGATTATGCAAAAAATTAATGCCCTTCTTTTATAAACAGCACTTATTACGCTTTCCTCCATATATGTAATATATTTATAGCGAGGCTACCCGGATGGATTATCAAACACGACTGATATGGGTGGATAGACGCCTGGCGGACCACCGGATGGGTAGATGGTAGTGGAAGGCCACTGCGGCTACCGTCGTTGTATTATTCGTGGTATAAGTAGCTGGATTGTCGCCAGGCGGGTATCTACCAAAGTGAAAAGTGATAGTAGTCTGTTCGTAGCTCAAAACAAGTGCCGAAGACAGCGTTACATACGGATATCCAACACCACGATCACCTCCAAGGTAAGACAATTTTAGAAAATTATAGAAGGGCGCAGGCCCAAAAAAAATATATATAAAAAAATAAAAAGGCGTAAGCCCCCAAAAAAAAATATAAAAAACCATAAAAAACACATAAAAACTCGAGCAACAAGTCATTGGGCGGAGCCCAATAGGGCTCAGCACGATGACTTGGGGCCCAAGCAAGCAATTTTTAGTACCGCGGTTAAGTAAGTAAGACGATAAAGGCATAGAGCGCATCACGCTGAGCCTAAGATTTTTTCTAACAATAAAAAAACTGAAAACGTTTGTTTTCTATACTTCCACAAAATTTATTATATCTAAGTGACTACAGCTGTTTCTGGCGGAGAAAGGCACTCCGCCGAAACAGCTGTAGTCACTTAGATATAATAAATTTTGTGGAAGTATAGAAAACAAACGTTTTCAGTTTTTTTATTGTTAGATAAAATGAACTTCCATCAAGTAACGGTCGAATCCATCAATTATTCCTAAGATTTTTGCATTCGATTAGGGTACCACATGGAATCTTATTACCCAGGATTCCATTGTGAAGAGCATTTGGCTACGATAGTTGTGACCTCATCGCGCATCAGCGTGCTATGGGGGGGAAAGGGATGGCCTGGGGCATTGGAGCGAGGTGGGGTGATCCCTGTTTACACTCGGGTCAAAACACCTCGCCCCAATGAATTGTTACACCCGAATGTACTCTTTCGAGAGGGTGGACATTCCCACAGGTCGGGTTAAATCAAATTGCTTGCTTGCTTGGCGGGTATCTACCATCCACCATCCTACCAAACTTCCTGCACTGCGGCATCGGCCTTAGGTCTGGTAGAAAGCATTCGGGGCTGTTCATTTTAAGGCGTGTTACTGTTGCTATTAGAAAATTCGATGTATAGCCTAATAAAATAAAAAAAGTCAAAATGTAAATTCGTACAGGTTAAAACAAATTTTATATCAAAGTTTAGGTGGGTACAAAAGGTATTTTCAAGAAAGTATCCCAATCATACAAGGGGATCATTGTTTAAAAAATTAAAAATGGGTCATTTTTGCAAAAAATATACTTTTTTAACTACTGAGGTAATTCAGTTATTAATTAAGGTCTATGGGATTTTTTTCTGCAAAGTTGAAGGGTAAGTCTTTCACATAAGACTTACTAAATTAAATTTGACCCCCTATTTATTTAAATAGTTGTATATAAAACTTTAAAAACAAATTTGCAAAAAATTATTTTTAGCGTCTTAAATAAGCACTATAAAATATCTTATTTTACAGACTAAGTTGCACTATGCTATCAGTATTAAGCAAAAAAAAAATTAGTGCAAAAATATTTAATATTTTTTGAGATATTGAATTTGTTTATTAAATGTTACTATATTTTAAATTGCAAAAACGCGGTTGTTGCCAAAGAAATATTCACCTGTTTAAGATGCCATTATTTTTATGTTTATATATGTGTTCGATGAATGTATTGATAAATTCAAATTTCAATTAAACTCCCCCCTAAAATGGCATTTGAAAATTATTCAAATTTGTTTATAATTTGTTTTTTTAATAACGTCGCGGGGATTAAGTATTTTGAAATGTCGTTTCGATAATTAGGTTCCTGGGAATTTTTTACCAATTAACAAGATTTTTTCGTCGTGTTTTCTTCTTCTTTTTTTTCTTGGAGCTACATTACTACGGGCCCTTTTAGGGTTAAATTTTATTAAGAATATCGAATCTCTGAGTTGTAGATTCTAGACCTAAAAATATTAAGATTTAACTAAAATCTCTTAAATAAAATGTGGCTACTTACTGAGTTACAGGGTGTTTTATTTAAAAATTTAAAAATTATTGTTACCAAGTACTTTAAAACTATTTGACGTATCCTTATCATACTTGGCAGAAAGTGTGGCTATTATACACCCTACTAAATTGTGATTAATAAACGTTTCTAGCTAGTGCCAGAGGCGTACGACAGGGGATAGTGAATGATTGACCCTTCCCAAATTCTACGCCACTGACTGAATTACTATTTTAGCGAAATTTTTCGATTCTCCAATACTTTGTATGTAAATAACTTTATTGGTATTGATAAAGCCATCAGTTTGAGAGATATTGGAAGTTCAAAATGAATGAATGAATGAATCAAAATAACTATGCCGTTTCATTTTTAACGTCCAATATCTCGAAAACTAATGACTTAATTGTTACCAGTGGAGAGTATATTATTTACATAGAAAGTATTGGAGAATCGAAATATTTCGCTAAAATAGTAATTTCCTCAGTGGCGTAGAATTTGGGAAGGGTCAACCATTAACTATCCCCTGTCGTACGCCTCTGGTAGTAGCTAGAAACTTTTGTTTATCACAATTTAGTAGACTGTATAGTACATACACTTTCTGCCAAGTATGATAAGGATACGTCAAATAGTTTGAAAGTAATTGGTAAAAATAATTTTTAAATTTTTAAATCAAACACCCTGTAACTCAGTAAGTAGCCACATTTTATTTAATTGATTTTAGACCAATCTTAATATTTTTATGTCTAGAATCTACGACTTAGAGATTCGACATTCTTAATGAAACTTAACCCTAAAAGTAATAATACAACTCCAAGAAAAAAAAAAGAAGAGGAAAAAAAGACAAAAAAATTTGTTAATTAGTGAAAAATTCCCAGGGACCCAATTATCGAAACGGCATTTCAAAATATTTAATCCCCGCGACGTTATTAAAAAAACAAATTATAAACAAATTTGAATAATTTTGAAATCCATTTTAGGGGGAAGTTTAATTGAAATTTGAATTTATCAATACATTTGTCAGAAATATACATAAAAATAAAAATAATAAGATTTAATACAGGTAAATATTTCTTTGGCAACAACCGCGTTTTTGCAATAGAAAATATAGTAACATTTAAAAAACAAATTCAATATCTCAAAAAATATTAAATATTTTTGGACCAATTTTTTTTGTTTAATACTGATAACATAGCGCAACTTAACGTGTAAAATAAGATATTTTATAGTGCTTATTTAAAACGCTAAAAATAATTTTTTGCAAATTTGTTTTTAAAGTTTTGTATACAATTATTTAAATAAATAGGGGGTGAAATTTAATTTAGTAAGTCTTATGTGAAAGATTTACCCTTCAACTTTGCCGAAAAAAATCCCATAGACCTTCATTGGTAATTGAATTAACTCAGCAGTTAAAAAAGTAATTTTTTTGCAAAAATGACCCCTTTTTAATTATTTAAACAATGATCCCCTTGTATGATTTGGATACTTTCTTGAAAATATCTTTTGTACCCACCTAAACTTTGATATAAAATTTGTTTCAACCTGTACGGATTTACATTTTGATTTACATGTAGTTTAATTTTATTTTACTATACTAGTAGTCGTAGAAGGTAAGTTTACAATAGACAAATAGATCAATCATGCATAAGTGGAGAGCTTATATAGCCAATTTTCCGAACTCCCCAGGACCTGTATAATAATTAAACCACGTATGAAAACACTGCTGGTAAAGATAAAGATCATGGGGGAAGAAAGTATAAAGTAGATTATTTTTAGATCAGCATACTTACTATACTTTGATGATCGTGAACAACCACTAACAAGGGAGGTAGAACAGCCAGTTAGAGAGAAAAGAGAAAGTGGACTGCAATTTATTAGTTATCGATTGTGATGCAGATGCATTTTATCTGACCTGGGGCAGTACAAACACCATTAAAAGAGGTGAATAATTACTGCAGTTACAGATTGATGTACATATGCGTATCGAGCAGGACTTTCTACGAAAACGGTACTGCACCATCTCGTGTATGTGGTGGAAAGTTACGGAAAACTAAGTAGGTAGTGGTGCTGGATGCAATTGCTGATAGAGAGGGAGTACAATATCACCTACGAAACAATCACAAAAAACTGCTTATAAAAGGAATACAGGAAACAAGCTGCAGATACACAGTCTGCATGTTGAGAGATCTGTGGCTTACGTAACGTTACTATAAACGGAATACAGGAAACAAGCTGCAGATGGCAGATAGACAAACTGCATGTTGAGAGATCTGTGGCTTACGCAACGTTACTAGTCTCACCATAAGTAACCATCGAGTGTTCCTAAGAGTGAATCGTACGGCCTTTTTTTTAAATTACTGGTCATTGATTGAATGCTGGACTAACTTGAAACTTTACAACATATGGATTCCATGAAAAAGAAACATAATACAAAAACTATTCTGTATTGCGAATATATTTTGGTATCTTGAAATATCTTGATATCTTCTGATCTTGATAAAAATATTTTAGTATTTGTTCATATTTAAATTATTATTATTTATATATTCCACCTATAATACACTATAATACACAATTTATTACTACTAAACTTAGTTGGGTATCAAAATATTCAGTAGGGTGGTGCGAAAAAAGTCAAGTTGATAATTCCGTATCGCTATAGTGCGGAAAAGTTGCGATGGGTAATTACAAGAAAAACAAAAAAAGAATTATTCAAATCGGACTTTATCTTCCGATCCCGCAACGGGCCTAAAGATTATGAAAAAAATGAAATTTTACCTTTTTTTCAAAAATTTTTATTTATCCTTCGAGTACGTTTTATTTATTGCTATAGTAAAATTTATTTACAATTTGCATGGTTGAGTACTAAAAAAAATGTTTTACGCATTTAACGGATATTTTCCGATCCCGCAAGGTCAATCAAAATCTATAAAAATTTGAAATTTTTGATGATTTTGATAAATTAAAAAACGTTATCTCATATTTCTGTTACATTGTGAAGCTCTTCGCTTGTTTAGATATTGTATGACAATATTTAAACAACCCAGATCTCAAAACGAGGGGGTTGTTGCACTTCTAGCTCCACACGCACCCTTCTCTCCAACCAACCAATGAGTGTGTGTTTTTTACGTTATTTACATATTATGTACATTTCTTTTTCATCTGTTTGTGTCCAGCTTTCAAACACCAACTTTGCATTGTGATTTCTTGGTAAAATCTGGCAGCATGGAACTTGATTTAAGTGTTGGCCTGATGCATCCATCTCTTGATTGAAGCCCACATACATTAGCATTAGACAATGCTTCCGTGGCCAACTTTAGACACCGCTCATCAGCTGGCTTGTGGCAGGGATAGTTTTGCACATTCCAGTCTAACATGTCGCCCGATGTAATACAAGGAGTTATATCTTCATTTAAAACTCTTCGAGGAAGTGGTGGAGAAGATTGTTTTGCAACATTCCAGTCTATTATTTTAGTTTAGTCCTGTGCTTCAAAATTTCAAGTAGTAGGGAGAAAGGAAACACATTAGAGAGCTAGGGCCAAGGAGAGCGTTAAAAGCCGGGCAGACTAAAGCTAGGGGCAAAAGTATTAGAAATTTCATCCCTCTTACTTTAAATTTTCAAGAAGAGAACTACACTGAAATAATAGACTGGAATGTTACAAAACTATCTTCTCCACCAATTCTTCGAAGAGTTTCAAATGAAGATATAACTTTTTATATTACAACGGGAGACATGCCAGACTGGAAGGTACAAAACTATCCCTGTCACATGCAAGCTGACGAGCGGTGTCTAAAGTTGCCCACGAAAGCATCGTCTAATGCTAATGTATGTGGGCCCCAATCAACAGATGGATTCATCAGGAAAACATTTAAATCAAGGTTCATGCTGCCAGATTTTACCAAGAAATCACAATACAAAGGTGATGTTCTAGAACTGGACACAAACAGATGAAAAAGAAATGTACATATGTAAATAATGTAAAAAACACACACTCATTGGTTCGTTGGAGAGAGGGTTGCGTGTGGAGCTAGAAGTGCAACAACCCCCTCGTTTTGAGTTCTGGGTTGTTTAAATATTGTCATACAATACCTAAACAAGCGAAGAGCTTCACAATGTAACAGAAAAATGAGATAACTAAATGTTTTTTAGTTCATCAAAATCATCAAAAATTTCAATTTTTTATAGATTTTGATTGACCTTGCGGGATCGGAAGATATTCGTTAAATGCGTAAATCTCTTTTTTTATTACTCTACCATACAAACTGTAAATAAATTTTACTACAGCGATAAATAAAACGTACACCAACGATAAATAAAAATTTCTGGAGAAAAGGTAAAATTTCATTTTTTTTATAATATTTAGGCCTGTTGCGGGATCGGAAGATAAAGTCCGATTTGAATAATTTTTTTTGTTTTTCTTGTAATTACCAATCGCAACTTTTTCGCACTATAGCGACATGGAATTATCAACTTGACCTTTTTCGCACCACCCTAATGTTCAGCCGTTCTCTGTCTGGCATATTAATTTAGTAAATCTCAAAATAAAATACTTGTTAGATACAACTCCTGTTTGAAGTTTTCGTCTTTTAAACTTCTTAAAACCTTTAACTATTTACATTTAAAAATATTAATTCTTTGAGCCTTCTTCAACTTTGAACTCAAGTTTTTCGTCTTTTAACTTTGTTATAATGTAATGATGAAATTCTTACAAATTCTTTTGGAGTTGAGTTTTGGAGAGAATAAAATGGGATGGCATTCGTAAGAAACAAACAATGAATAGATTTTTACAAAAGTTTATGCTAATAAAAGTAACTTTCAGAGAGTGTCTAGAATATAAGATTGTAACGTTTTCAAATGTAACAGTGCCAATTTTAATATGCTAGTTTTTGACGAATTTCTTATTAACTAATTTATTACATAATTATTTAATATACAAAGTAAATAAACTTAATATTACTGTTACACAAATATATTTACACAACATAAAATTAGTAACATCAGAAATTAATAACTAAGTAATTGTTCGATAATAATTAAGCATTGTACACACTTAAACTTTTATGTATCTAGGGCTTACAATACTGAACTAAAATCTGAATACCGGTATTTGATATTTGAAATTTGAAATATCGGGATACCGGTATTAAAACCGCTATTGTTATGCCTAGTCTAATTTCTAAAAAATACTTAGGTTTGTTAACTGCTCAGACTTATGCCTAGTCTAATTTCTAAAAAATACTTAGGTTTGTTAACTGCTCAGACTTTGAAAATGCTCTTTCGGGAGGTACTGATGTGGAAGGTATTGACAAATAATATTTTATAGCCAAATAATAAAGCTCAGGGAAATTGGATTTGTATTTTTTCAAAATCCCATCGGGTTAATTTTTCTTGCAAAATGTGGCATTTCGAAAGAAAATGTGGCATTGGGTAGTAGACGTAAAACATAAATAATCGCTTTATATCGCCGCTTCTCGATGGTGCCATACTTGGCTCGGTAATGTGTAATAATAGGGGAGTGCAATTAGAACGAAAAGATAAAATGTTTCGGAAAAAATCAAACAAAGTTATATTTTTCTAAATCTTTTTTGTTAGTTTATAAATATGTTAAATTAAAAAGTTCTACTCACAAATTTCGCCGCTAATTGTTTATTAATTGTTTAAACAATAACAATTTTTTTGTATAAATAATGTTAAGAATATGGGTGAATTCAATATTTTATTTTGATAAAGAATGTCTTTATTTTAGTTTTGATTATGCTGTACCCGAATCTGACATTAAAATTTGCAAATTCAAAATGACGGATTCAAAATGGCGGATTTTTTCCTAAAAATCCTTAAAAAGTAGTTGTAAAATCCGAATTTTTTTATAAAACCGGTTTGTTTGCTTATAGGTGGATATTTTTGAAAGGTTGCTGAACCTGAATCAAATTTTGATAATTTAAATTATAAAATGGCCGATCCAAAATGGCGGATAACTTAAAAAATAGTTGTAAAATCATAATTACTTTACAAAATGTATTTATTTCTACATAAATTTATTTTTGAGTGCTTTGATAAACCTAACATAAATGTTAACATTATAAACTATAAAATGGCGGATCCAAAATGCGGATTTTCTAAAAAGAACATAAAAAAGAACATTTTTGTAAAACATTTATTGTCTTTATTTTTAACAGGTTGTTGAATCTGAATTAAAGATTGAAAATTTAAATTTCAAAATGGTGGATCCAAAATGGCGGATATTTAAATGAAAAACAAGTAGAATCCAATCAAACAAATATGGAATTTCATTCTTAAAAAAAAGATAAACAAATAATTTTCAAAATAATATTAAAAATTAAAATGTATCAGATAAAATATTAAAAAAAAAACAATTTTCGATTAGAAGGGTATAATTACATATTGGAACATAGTTTGTAATTCCAAACAACTTTACTTTATAAGAATTTTCGATATTGTGAAATATAAAGGTACTTTACTCTTGAGTGAAATTCATATTTTTTGACATACCTCGTACAAAATTAACAAAATTTGATATTTGATGGTTGCACCTTATTTAATTTACGATGCAGAGTATTTTACAAAAAATAACTTTCTTTCGTAAAACTGATATTAAAAAAGTTATCAATAGGTTCTAAGTTACGCAGACATACTGTATAAGAGCTAAAAAAAAATTATTTTTTGTTGAACATTTATTATTGTTGAAGCTTATTATTAAATGTATTTTAGGTAAGTTTTACAGAAAAAAGTTTTGATCACTCTGTATATACATTTTTTCAGCTGGTAATTTTCGGTTTTTGTATTACATTTTTGTTATCTTTTTAAGTTTTCTCAAAAATAAATCGTTTATTTAAATTTTAAACCGAAATAATTCAATGTTTTTTAAAGATTACATCCCAGCCTTTAAAAAATAGCAAAAAAATTGTATTAGATTTATTTAAACTTGAGTAATACCGTCTTAAAATGGTGGGAATTCTGTAAAACTACGAAGTTTTCAAAAATTACATTTTTTGAGACATCGTATTATTTCAATTAAATTTTTGAGATTTCTTTCTAATAAACCATCGTTTAGTAAGATGATTGAGAGTTACGTTGTGCAAATTTGAGAGTTTTATAAGTAAAATTGTATTAGTTACACATTTTTAAATCATTTTTAAACAAAATTCATGTAAGGCTCATTTTCCGCCCACACCGTACTTATGTCCATACATTTTATTTCTTTTTATTACAACCATAAGATAGCTTATTTTATCTTCTTTCATGTCCAATCTGTAAAATTTCTTTTGATCCATTAGTTAAAGAATTACATTAAAAAACTCAACCGTGCACTTCTTCCAACGCTAGTTTACAGTGCGCCAATGTGTGTGAGAAGGGTGACTTTAGCGTTATAAATAAAAAATTACAGAAGCTAGAGATTTAATTTTAGAAAAATCTTTATACAAGGTTTTTTTTGTAAAATTTTCTGAATTTTTTGAATGGTGAAGTCAGTTTTTTTCTAAAAATTATATTTTCGGAGTTATTTAAAAAAACATCTAACTTCGCTGTTCATTTGTTTAATAAAAAATGAAGCACCCACTTCTCGAGTAGAACTTTTTGATATGTTGTTTATTAAACATTTCTTAATGAAATTACATAAAGTTTTATCTTGTTTGATTTCTTCCGAAGTGAAAATCTAAATGCACTCCCCTATAAATTAATATTCCTGATATAGATTTTAATACAACGAAATTGATTATTTATCTTAAAAAATTCTTGTAATTAAATAATATTATTTTAAATTAGATTTATATTGTGCATAAATTCAATTTTTATCAACTAATTTAATACCAAAATACCGGTATTTTTAGATAAATACCGGTTTTTAATACCGGACAAAAATCGTCCGCGATTCCTGTATTCGGTATCCCGGAATCCCGGTATTTTAAGCCCTATATGTGTCATTAATAGCTACAACTAAATTCTTTTTAATACTATCGGTCTTAAAATGATGTCTTCATCACTTAAGAGGCAACATCAGATTCAGAGGTAAACGCGTTCCAAGATTTCAGCTTTAATTTTGAATATTCTGTCGAGATATTTGGCACACATTTTCGTAATATAGTAAAGAATGGCGGTGCAGAATCCAATTTGAAAAATTTAGTATGTGGAAATTTTTATTAGTGTTGTCGCCAGGGGGGTGCCATGGCCTCCTTTGTTTAGATGGACTTACCCACGGTTTTTTATGTATTCTGACCCGTAGAACACGAATTTTTTGGGTAACAGTTGGTCCGTGTGTCGATAAGATTGTTATAAACAAAAACCTAGTAACATTACAAAAAAGCGATTTTTCGCACAACCAAACATCTTTCGTATTATTGTGGTCATTCTAAGCAAAAAATGTTCTTAAAAGTATTTTCGTAGGATGCATAATTTTCGAAATAAACGCGGTTGAACTTTCAAAAAATCGAAAAATTGCTATTTTTTTACCTGAATAACTTTTGATTAAAAAATAAAATAGCAATTATCTTTGCAGCATTTGAAAGTTTAAGTCAAATTATACGGGTTTTGATTATTCGCATTGCTAAAAATTATTGTGTTATATAAACAAAGCTATAAAAAATAGTGTTTGAGCGTTTTGACGTTTTAATTTTTGAATGAATCATTCAAAAATCTAGGTTTAAAGGTAAATAATAATTTAATATCAATTTAAAGTTAGGTACACTTACTAGAATTTTGTTGTAGATTCTATGGATTCCAGGTGGGTCTGGTAAGTGCATGAGAATTATAGCCAGCCTTACATTCTTTAGCACGCCTTCATGGAAATCAAGTGTGCAGTATTTTGCCTGCCCACCTTCATCACCTCACAGGAGGTGATTATAATTGTAAAGTGGGCACAAAAGCTAGATTTTTAAAAGAAAATCCAACCCAATCTTTACAAAATTTTGCATAAGATATAGATACATTTTCGACAAGTTTGGTTACAAATGGGTCTTTCGTATATTTAATTATCAATTATTTTACAGACTGTTCTCCATTTAATATAGAAGAATGCACGAATAATGCAGATGAATTTTTAAGACTGTTGACTGCGATTGTAAGTCATTGGATGAATTGAGAGTTTGGATTTATAAACACAAAAATGCATTAATTGAAAATTTGCCACACCCTTCTAATTCAATAAAACTTCATAATTTGAGATATTTTTATGTTGTTTACATTCAGACAAATGTTTTGAATTTATATACGAAAAATACTGCAAAACTTGATTTCCATGAAGGCGTGCTAAAGAATGTATGGCACATATATTTTTTGTGCACTTACGACACCCACCTTAAATCCATAGAGTCTGCAACAAAATTTTAGTAAATGTACCCAACTTTAAATTGATATTAATATTTGATGGGTACAGGCAAAGAAGGTGCTATGTCAAAATAATAAGTTTTGAGAAAAATGGTTTTAAAGGTTAAGACTCTCTGGAGTTTGTTTATTATTTATGCACTGACGAAAACCAGTTTATTCACGAAATTTGCTGAAATTACAGCGATAGCATCAGCCTATGTCTGCATGACATAGCACTTTCTTCGCTGGGACCGCGCGTACTTGCCACCTTCTTAGCCTGACTGGAGAAATTAAAATATAATTATTATGTTGTTATTTCTGATTGAACACGTTTAAAGCGGTGCTTGACTTATAGAAAGGTAGTCTAGATTGTTGGATAACAGAGGGGACCATAAACCCTTTTTTCTGCAAAATTGATATAGCACCTTTTTTGCATGTACCCATTTACCTTTAAAACTAGATTTTTGAATGATTCATTCAAAAATCAAAACGTCAGAACTCTCAAACACTATTTGTTTAAAGCTTTGTTTAACAATAAAAATATCAATTTTTAGCAATATAAATAATTAAAAACAGTATAATTTGACTTAAGCTTTCAAATGCTGTAAGCAGAATTGCTATTCTGTTTTTTAATCAAAAGCATTCAAAAGTTATTCGGGTTCAAGAATTGTATTTTTAGATTTTTTGAAAGTTCAACCGCCGTTACCTCGAAAACTTTTTTGCTTAGAATGACCCAAAAAAATACAAAAAAAATGGTTTGTTTTGCGAAAAATCGCTTTTTGGTAATGTTTCAAGTTTTTGTTTATAACAATCTTATCGACATCCGGACCAACTGTTACCTAAAAAATTCCCGGCAATAGCACTATATCCCATGCCTAGATTTTGTGTCAGATTGGAATTACTAATGGCAGGGGAGCTCAAGCGGGGATTTTTTCAGTTACTCGAGAGCATCAGAAAATCACATGGGGAGAAATCGTGTACCCTATAAATGTACCCCTACCATATATTTTGGACTCTTAATACAGGGTAGTTCGTAAGGGGATCCGAAATAAAATCTATCCTTAGAAAACCTCGAAATCTGCAGAAGAGTGTATAATTAAAAAATCTGACGACTTGAGCGGGGCGTAAGGAAATGGGTCAAAAAGTTTCAAAAAAAAGCGAATATTTCGCGAAATGAACGTCAGATCGAAAAACTGAAAAATACGTGTTCATTATTTTTCAAAAATATATCGAATGGTACCAAACACGAACTCACAGGGAGAGGGGGCAGGGTCACTTTAAAATTTTTAAATTGGAACCCGCCGATATTTCCGGTAATGATTATCAAATCAAAAAAAAAACTGAAAAATCCGTGTTCAAACTTAACTGTTTTTGGTTTAAGGACCTAATCTTCACAACCCAATAGCTCCCCATAACGCTCTAGTAACTGCAAATTTAGCATGCATGCCCCCACCCATAAAAATTGATTATATAAAAATTCGAACTTGACTGACTTGGCAACATTTTGCGCGCCTATGAGTATAATAATTTTTGTTATCACTAAAGCTCGGATTATAGGCAAAATGCCTTTTTTGCCTATTCTGCCTATTATAATTGTTTTTTGCACTTTTTGCCTTTTTTCGTAAATTCCGCCTATTTGTGCCTTTTTTTAATTTCATGGTACTACCCATGATATTATTCTATTACTAAACCATTCTATAATAAAATTTTGGGTCAATAATAAAATATCAATTGTTTGTTTATATAACAGATTTCTAGGAAATGTACCTGATCGAGACTTGAGGGTTAACTATTTGAAAATCCCTAAGCTTTATTAGTTTATTATCAGTTGTAGAGTCGGTTACTGTATCAGAGTTTAGTCACAAATTGCTATATCCTAGTTTAGTTTTGTTGGGTATACCGAAAAGCAAAGAACACGTTTTACAACGTTTTAGACATTTGTGTGAAAAGATGACATCTAAATTATGGCTATGGATCGCACCTTATTCGGAACTTTCTCTAGAAGGAGTTGGAGAATTTTGTAAACCATGCGGCAAATCGGTAAGTTTTATTTTTTCTCTTTTTTTCTCGTCCCACAACATAACTAAATTCTAAAGCGGATTTAGAATTCTAATTATTTTTTCTAAATTCTCAGATTTCAAGTAGAAAAAAGTACTTTATTGACCAGCATTGTGGAACCCCACTTCATAAACGTAATTTGGAAAAATTAAATTCCTCTAAGTTAGCCCAAATATCTCTGCGGGATAGTTTAAGCAGTTAAAAAAAAAAGGAGGAAGACGCATTTAAATTTGATTTATGCCAGATGATGATTGCATCCAACATTCCTCTATATAAAGTTAATAGCCCTAGTTTTAAATGCTTTTTCGAAAAATATCTTAATAAATCCTTACCGGACGAGAGTACATTGAGAAAACATACTGTGGAAAAATGTTATGTGGCATGTATTTCAAAAATTAAGCGGGAGTTAGAGGGCAATTTTTTGTATATTATCGTGGATGAAACGACAGATGTATGTGGCAGGTATATAGCTAATTTAATGATTGGAATTTTGAACGAAAACTTTGCGAGAAAACCTTATTTAGTTGCCGTTAAAGAATTGGAAAAAACAAACAATTTAACAATAAGTCGATTTATACAAGATAGTTTAACAAACCTCTTTTTACCCAACCCTATACCAGTGAATAAAATAGTTTTAATGCTTTCAGATGCTGCGGCATATACAGCGTGTCTACTTGAGTTGGAAACATATAAACATATGGGAAACTTTTTTATTATTAATTTTACGAAAAAAAGTTATTCTTTATAAAGAGTTCTGCATGCCCCAAAACCTAAGATTCAATCATCAGATATCAAATTTTCTGAATATTATACGAGGTATGTCAAAAAATATGAATTTCGGTCAAGGGTAAAATACCTTTATTTCTCTCAATATCGAAAATTCTTATGATAAAAAGTTGTTTGGAATTAAAAACTAAGATCAAATATGCAATTACATGCTTCTTATTGAAAAAGAAATTTTTTCTCAAATTTAAGGATACCCAACATTGTTTTTAATTATTACAAATATGATAACTCGTTTATTATTCATTCTACGAAAAAAAGTTATTCTTCGTAAAAAGCTTTGCATGGTCTAAAATCTAAGACACAACCATGATATATCAACTTTTATTAATTTTATACGAGGTGTGTCAAAAAATATGAAATTCGCTCAATATTATAGCACCTTTATATTTCACAGTATTTCAATTAGAAGGATGTAATTGCATATTGACACATAGTTTTTAGTTATAAACAACTTTTTAATAACTGTTTTCAATATTGTGAAAAATAAAGGTACTTTACTCTTGAGTGAAATTCATATTTTTTGACATAACTCGTATAAAATTAATAAAATGTGATATCTGTTGGTTGCATCTTCGGCCTTATGACCTACAGAGCTTTTTATAAAGAATACCTTTTTTTCGTAAAAGTAATAATAAAAGAGTTATCGTATGTGTAATGAATCAAAACGAAGTTAGTATCAATAAATTTGAGAAAAATTTGGAAAATATTTTTTGCCAATTAGAAGCATGTAATTGCATATTTGAGCTTAGTTTTTATTTTCAAACAACTTTTCAGAATAAGCCTTTTCGATATTGAGAGAAATAAAGGTACTTTACTCTTGAACGAAGTTCATATTTTTTGATATACCTCGTATAATATTCAGAAAATTTGATATCTGATGATTGAATCTTAGGTTTTGGGGCATGCAGAACTTTTTATAAAGAATAACTTTTTTTCGTAAAATTAATAATAAAAAAGTTTCCCATATGTTTCCAACTCAAGTAGACACGCTGTATGTTAAAAGCTGCTGTTAATTTAAAGATTTTTTATCCTAATTTAATTCATTGCACTTGTGTAGCCCACGGGGTAAATAGAATTGCTGAAGAAATAAGAAATCTGTTTCCGTTGGTAAATAGTTTTATAAATTTTATGAAAAAAGTTTTTGTAAAGGCTCCGTTGAGGGTGCAAATATATAAAAAAGACTTCTCGGTGTCCCTTCGCCACCTAAACCAGTAACTAAAAGGTGGGGAACCTGGCTCGAAGCAGTTTTTTTTTACTTTGAACACAGCAATGAAATAGAATTAGTTATGTCAGAATTTAATGATGATATTTCCGAAGCCATTCGAGAAGCAAAAAAAAATATTAAAAATCCCAAATTGAAACAGGAACTCGCTTATATCAATGAAAATTAAAAATTAATAGTAACCACAATTACCTTATTAGAAAAACAAGAGATAAATTTATGTGAGTCAGTAAAATAATAGATAATTTAAAGACGAAAATTAAATCGGCACCTGGAAGTAACGGTCAATTAATTAAAAAAAAATGAAATATGTTTTCGACAATAATGAAGGTTTTTCGTTTTTATCTAATGTTGCTAAAGTTTTGAATGGGACATTTTCCGAGGAATTACAAATTATGCCAGATTTATTATCCGCTCTGAAATATGCTCCAATTACATCTGTCGATGTCGAACGTTGGTTTTCAATGTACAAATTAATTTTAAGTGATCGAAGACATAGTTTTAAGACCGAAAATATTGAAAAACATTTAGTTGTTTCTATTAATGATAAAATGTTAAGTGGTAACAATGTTTAATTATTAATTAACAGTTATTACGTACTAGTTTATTTATACTAATGTTATGATTATGATGTGTAAATATACCTGCCTTAAGTTAATATTACGTTAATTCACTTTGTACAATAAATAATAAGTTATATTCCTTTATTGCCTATATTTTGCCTAAATGTTAATATTCCCGCCTTTTTAATAAAAATCTTTGCCTATATAGGCGCCTTTTTCTTCAATTTTTATTGCCTATAAATCCGAGCTTTAGTTATTACAGTATTATGCCTTAGTTTTTGATGGTATAATTTCACTGCCATTGTCGTCCTGTCGACGCACTATTGCCGCATTTTTAAAAGATCACAGAACTTTCGAAAAAAAAATGACGCCCTGATGTAGCCTCTTAATTAATTCCTACATTGAAAATAAATTTTCTACATCGACAGATGTATTTATAGTGTATTTTTTACGGGGGATAATGAATCTAGCTTAAATTTTTATTCTCAGGAAAATATCCCATTCAAAACTTTCTTCTTCTTCAAGTGCCGTCTCCTAATCGGAGGTTGGATATCATCATCACTATCTTTACTCTATCCACCGCTGCTCTAAAGAGTTCTATAGAACTGCATCTAAACCAGTCCCTTAAATTCTTTAACCATGACACTCTCCTTCTTCCTATACTCCTTCCGCCTCTTATCTTTCCCTGTATTATCAGTCTTAGCATTTCATATCGCGGTCCCCTCATTACGTGTCCCAGATATTGTAACTTTCTTATTTTTATTGTGTTTATTATTTCGCATTCTTTACCCATTTCTCGCAGTACTTCCGTGTTCGTTTTCCTCTGTGTCCATGCTATTCTAAGCATTCTTCTGCAACACCACATTTCAAATGACTGTAGCTTATTTATGTGTTCTTGCTTTAATGTCCAGCTTTCAGAACACGTAGTATCGAGAACACGTAGCATCTCAAAGCTCTTGCTCTCAGTTCTAAGCTAAGGTCTTTGTTGCAGAGAAGTGTTTTCATTTTTACAAACGCATTTCTTGCTATTTCTATCCTGGTCCTTATTTCTGTTGTTTGATAATTTTTCTCTGAAATCCAGGTTCCTAGGTATTTGTATTTATCAACCCTTTCTATCGGTACATTTCCCAAATGTATGCTTGTTTGTATGTTTGTTTTCTTAGTTATTATCATGTATTTGGTCTTTTTTATATTCATTTTTAGTCCATATTCTTTACAGAAATTGTTTGTTTTGTTCAGTAGTAGTTGGAGTTGCTCAGCAGAGCTTGCTATAATCACGGTGTCATCTGCATATCTTATGTTGTTAATAGATCTTCCGTTAATTATTATTTCTTCACTTTGAGATAGCAATGCTTCTTCAAAAATGGCTTCACTATATGCATTAAAGAGTAATGGAGACATAATACATCCCTGCCGAACTCCTCTCCTGATTTCAGTTTCTGGACTGGGTTCGTTATCTATTACAATTTGTGCTCTTTGATTCCAGTAAAGGTTTGTTATTATTCGGAAGTCCCTTTTGTCTATGTTTTTTGTCTTTAGAATTTGGACTAATTCAAAATTTGGACTAATTTAAAACTTTAGCAACATTAATTAAAAATCAAAAACCTTCATCCTTATCGAAAATATATTTAAATTTTTTTTATTAACTGACCATTACTTCCAGGTGCCGATTTAATTTTTGACTTTAAATTATCGACTAATTTTACTGACTCACATAAAGTACCCCGCACAAACCAATTAGGTCCCAGTGGATTTAGTTTATATTTTGGGAAAATACACTTCGAAGCATCCTAAGGAAAAGTTCTGATGGGCACATCTCGATCGTATGGAGGATTTTAAAGATATAGAGGCACAAACTCGGAAAATTATAAGATTTATCGGGTATTCCAATTCCCTGAGTTACTGGTTTTCTGGCAATAGGTTTGGATTAAATAAAACTACTAATAGTCTAGGATTTTTTCCTGGCTCTCCAATGGCGACATTTACTTTTACCTTGACCTTCAGCGGACGTCATGTCCTAGATTCTAGTGTTTCGAGGGTTTTCAGCATTAAATTGATATAAACAGATTACTCATGGGTTTTTGGGATCACTAAACACGAATATGGCATCAGAATTGACCTCCGGAGGACGAGGTGGCCAGGATCGCTGCAAAGGACTTCATCTACTAGATTTTCGATGGTTTTGGGCATTTAATTGATGTAAATAAATTACTGGAGGGTTCTTCGAGGTTGCTAAACACGAATATGCCACCAGAACCGACTAAGGCAGGTCTTCGTCTGGAGTTTCGACAGGTTTCGGCATTAAATTCATGCAGATGGCTATTACTCATGAGTTTTTGGGGCTGCTAAACACAAATACGCCATCATAACAGACACCGGGGTACCTGGTGCGTAAGGCACGTCATTTTCTGGGGTTTCGAGAGTTTTTGGTACTAAATTGATGCAAGCGGATTACTGTTGTGTTTTGGGGTTGCTGAAAACAAATATGACTTAGATAAAAGATTCTGAAGTATCTAATGACAACGATGAATAACACTATCAAAATAGAATATAGTAAATCGATTTTAAAATAAATGAAGGAAAAACATTGTCAGATATAAATTAAGTTTATATTTATAAATAATTAAAACAATTGAATAGCACAACATAGTTATTTTAATAAAAATCGACAAATATAGTAAAAAAAACTTTTCACTAATTTATACGCTTTCTTTGAAACAGTAACTCAGAAAACCTTCGAGTACTCGGTGTGTACCAATTTGTTTGCATCAATTTAGTACCGACAACTCTCGAAACTCCTGAAGATGACGTGCCTTAGGCGATAGGTACTCCGGTGTCTGTTCTGATGGCGTATTCGTGTTCAGCAACTCCAAAAATCGATGAGTAATCCATTCGTAATAATTTAGTGCCGAAAACTCTCCAACCTAAAGAAGATGAATAACCTTAGGCACCAGGTGCTCCGTAGGTCGGATCTGATGGCGTATTAGCGTTCAGCGACCCCAAAAAACATAAGTAATTCGTTTTTATCAATTCAATGCCGAAAACCCTCGATACTCGAGAAGATGAAGCGCCGTAGGCAAAATGTGATTCGTGTGTCGGATCTGATAGTGTATGCATGTTCAGCAATCCTCAAAACCTAAGAGTAATCCATTTGATTCCTCCGAAACTCCAGAAGACAACCTGTCTTAGGCACCAGGTGCTCCTGTGTCTGTGCTGATCACGTATTCGTCTTCAGCAACCTCAAAAATCTATAACTAATCCGTTTGCATTAATGTAGTAACGAAGACCCTTGAAACTCCAGGAGCTTCTTTCTAGTACTAGTACTTTTCTTTGATCCAAACTTCTACATGTTGCCAGATAACCAGTAGGTAACTCTATAAAGTGAATTGAAATACGCAGTAAATCTTATAATTCTTCTAATTCGTGCCTCTATATCTTGAAAATCTTCAATACGATCGAGTTGTGCCCATGAGAACTTTTTATCACAATGCTCCAAAGAGTATTTTCCCAAAGTATGAACTAAATCCACTGGGACCTAATTTCCATAAGGTTTGTGCGGGGTACTTTACTTCTTGTTTTTCTAATAAGGTAATTTTGTGGAGAATCAGGAGAAACGACAAAATTAATTAATTAATTAATGACTAGATATATCCAAAGACAAGTATATACAAAAACAACAAAGAAAATATTACAATATAAGCCGATAGGAAGAAGAAAAAAGAAAAGAAATAACCATAACGAGATGGATAGATGACGTAGACGTCGACTTGAAAACAATGAATGTAGGAAAATGGAGGAGAAAGGCACAATTGAGGCCTCAATGAAAGGACATAGCCAGACAAACAGAGTTATGATGCCAAAAGAAGAAGAATAAGAACCAACAAACTCGGAACCAACCAAACGACGATCTCCGGTATTAGGAGTGTGTCGCTGATAATACTAAAAATAGCAACTAGAAGTTAAAAATTTTGACATTAAAGTAGAAAAACCGAAATATAAATCCAAATTTAGATTTTAAACTACTATATTTATAATATTATTAAAAATAAAATAAAAGAGAACATAATACGCCAGCCAATGGGAGCAAGAATAGCATATTACCTCCAAATTCTATCCTACTGCATGGATTTTAATGAAATTTTGGGCCTAGCCTCTAATTATCTCCTTATTCAAAGTCTACTCTATGCCGATGTGTGCTTTTATCTTGGGGGTGGTTCTCACCCCTTCTTAGAGGTGGAAAAATTTTTGGATAAAATTAGCATGGAATTCGCTAGTGAACCTAATTCTAAGCAAAAACTGTTCTATAATTTTTCTTTGAAAACTCAATACTTTTGGAGATATTCGTGGTTGAAAATTGGCAATTTTCATTGAAACATAATACTTTTTCGAATGGTTTTTTTGCGAATACCTTTATGCATCTAACTAAAAAACTATATTAAACATTTTTGTAGGTTATAGAAAACAAAGAGACACTTGCCTTCACAAATCTTCTAGTTATAATACAAAAGGAGATATGGTAGGTGAGAATAGTTTGTTTTTGGTACATTCTCAAATTGGTGTATTCAACTTGAAATAACAGAGAAACGGTCGATTTTAGGTGTATATTGCTACTAATACCTTTTGTAGTGCTTGAAAAGACCTTTAAAATGAGCTATATTAAAGGGCCATTACATTAACCTTTAACTACCCACGCATCAAGTTATAATATAACTACACGCGTGGCGTTCTTTATACGCCTCAAGAAAATACTCTTAAAAACAGCGGATCTGTATATTTTTTTTTAAATATACTTAATTGTTTGTTATAAACCTTATTCGTCATCAGTGAATACTTGCAGTTCCTTCTCAGTAAGCCAATTGGGATTTACAACTGGAAACATGGAATAACTGGATTCCATGATAAATAAAATTACTAATAAAAATTTTTTTAAAATGTGATTTTTTACAGGAGAAAAAGTATTAAAAAGAAAAATTTATTTTGTGCAATATGGACAAAAAAACAATTGAAATATGTAGTTATATTACTACTTATATTAATATAATCGTGGCGTATATTGTCCACCACGGGAAACAACAAATAATAAACTGTAAATTACGATCTTCCCAGAACGCCGATTACAACGAAACTAAAACCAAATTGTAAATCACATTCCAGTGATAGGTTAGAGAGATAAACAAGGTCAAAAATTAAAACTTTAAATATATTTGCAGTAGAATTCTTATATCTGGCGTACAAAATACGCCAGCGCGTGTAGTTAAAGGTTAAAACTAAGCGAGATATGCTGCAAACAAAATTGATAACTAGTGTATTTTAAGAAAAACTGAGAAGTAATTTTAACCCCCATCCACCAAAATGTAATTGCATCGTTTTTCTTCCACAATACGTTTTATTATAGTGTTATTTCTATGTTCAAAAAGTTAGACGTGTTTAACCCGCCATTACACGCGCTATGAGGGAATCCCTCACCATATTTGTTTATAACCAATGAAATTGTGTAAACTAATACGATAACCTTAAGCACCCAGGAATGCCTTTAGCATGGTTCATGAGAGGGTATGAAAAAGTTATAAAATATTTCAGGCGGTCAGTGTGCTGTGTGATAGTTGAAAGAAGAGACATCCCTCTTCAAGTGAGGGAATTCCTCACTGCGCGTGCAATCACAGTGAAATCACGTTTCTATTATCTCAAAGAAACTTTTAGGTTTTTATTTAATATTTAGGTAGGTTTAATTAAAATATTATTGTGTAGGAAAATGTAACTTGTCTTTCACAAATAATACAAAAAAACTTTCGGTGCCCAAGCAAACCCCCTCCCCCCCCCCCCAGAGGAAAATTCTAGGTGCTCCACTGGTTAAGAACCCATTTTTAAATTTACCTATTCTAATTGGGAAATAAGCCACAATTTAACTTGAAAAATTGATTTTACTGACGTTTCGAATTCCACCTCGGACGTCGTTTTCAAAATACAAAATATTAATAGTTAATTACATAAATGCCACAAAGAAATAGCTTCAGAACAGTTGTTAATTTTAATTTGTATTTTTAGTAAAATTAATTCGCGTAAAGAACGTTAATTTCTTCAGTGGCTTGCTGAAATTGAAAATTAAGAAAAATTGCTTTTGATCTATATTATTTTTACTTTTGTTTTGTTAAATTAATAAAAAAAATGGTTTACGAGACTTTCTATAATATGTGAGTACAACCTATTTTATATTTATACATGCTGACATTCATTCTTCCTCGAAATAAGTCGAATTTATGTAGGTGAGGCGACGCTCATACGCGTGCAACCACGTCACAATAGAAGACGCGTGTAACGGCGGGTTAAAATGAACGGTTTTTGAAAAAAACAAGATCAAATTATAAACGCTTTTTGAAATTTTCCTAAAAATCTTCCTTTTTCTCCATGTATCTTAAAAATGATAACAGATACAGTAATAGAAAATAAAAAGGAAATTTTTACCTGAAAAAGTCCTATATTTTTGTATGGTATCCTTTTTTCGTATCTCTTATCTTTTTCGAGTTACATGGAGGAAAAGAAAGATTTTTAAGAAAATTTAAAAATGCGCTCTATAATTTGATCTTATTTTTTTCAAAAACCATTCATTTTAATCCAGTCCAACCTTTTGAACATAGAAATAACACTATAGTTAAAAGTATTGTAGAAGGAAAACGATGTATTTAAATTCTGATGGATGAGGGGTTACATATACTTCTCATTTCTTCTTGAAATGTATTAGTCATCAACTTTTTTGCAGAATATCTCGTTTGAATATAATCAACATTTAGTATTGCTCATTTTAAAGGTCTTTTCAAGCACTACAAAAGTTGTTAGTATCATTATACACCTAAAATCGACAGCTTCTCTGTTATTTCAAGTTGAATACACCGATTTGAGCATGCAGCAAAAAACAAACTCTTCTTACATACCATATCCCTCTTTGTATTTTAACTAGAAGATTTATGATGGAACGAATCTCTTTGTTTTTTATAACCTACAGAAATATTTTATATAGTTTTTTTGTTAGATGTATAGTTTTTAAGGTATTCGCAAAAATCCGTCCAAAAAGGTGTCATTTTTCAATGAAAATGGCCAATTTTCAACCACGAATAAATAAAAAAGTATTGAGTTTTCAAAAAATAATTATAGAACAGTTTTTGCTTAACATTAGGTTTTTTAGCCTCTTCCGTGGATATTTTAACCAAAACATTTTTCACCCCCAAGAAGGGGTGGGAACCACCCCCAAGATAAAAGCGCACATCGGCATAGGGTAGACTTTGTTTCTTGAGCTATTCCCTACCCACTGTGAAAATATCAAATAAATCGATGTGGTGGGATGAAATTCGGAGCCAAATACCCTCATTGACTGCCCTATAACATACTGTAAATGATTCTGTAGAATATTATTGACGAATTTTTTTTATATTTTACGACTTTGATACTTAAATTTATAACAAAATTTACTAACTTACCTTTAATTCTAGTTGCAGTAGGTAATGTTTCTGACGTAGAAGCCTGAAATTGAAAATATTTGAGTTAATAAAAAAGATACCTGAGTCAGTTTATCTAGTATAAAACAACTATTGTAGATATCAAACATTATTAAATGTATAACAGCGTAGTGTATTACATAATAAGTAAACCTTTTTTATCTTGGAAACCAGCAGTATCGTTTCTCCTGTTTAAATTAGCTGTATGAATATTTCATAACATAATTTTAAAATCTTCTAGAAAATCTAATAGAAAGTTCAACTGATTACATCTACTTTTATATAAATATTGCAAGACGTTAAGAGGAAGCAAATATGATGACAAGTAACAAGTGCCAACTACCTCCAACGGCGTGCCTTGTGAATACCAAGCAGACAGCCAGAGATAGCACCCTTCTGGCCTGGTGGTCCCTAAAGGGTGACGTTCAGGGGGCCGTAAGGGAACGGAAACGAAATGAATGGACAATGGCGAGCCATCTTGTTTGTCAGAAAACTTTTGGCAGTTTGACGGCGTGTTTTTCGCTTTTCTTGTTTGTCCCCAGGAATTCTAGGAATTGAAAAATGCATTTTAACACATGCGACCTCTGGAAATTTCATTTAACTTTTTTTCGAGAGTATAATTTGTTTTTCTTTTCGTCGGAGGGTTTAATATGCGAATAAAAGGCGCTGGATTATGTATTGTCGTATTGTCTCTGAGTTTTATTTGAGTGTTTTTTATTCGGTAATTGTTAGGCTTGATTTGTAGCTACGTTCTTTTGTTCTTAGGTATGTCGGAAGAGGGGAATACAGACATAAATGTAAACAGATGTATTTATTCATGAAAGAAATGTATCAAGCTGTTGGCTTTTAAATTAAATATTTTATGGTCATGTACGTTAATAAAAGACCATATTGCATGAATTAATTATATTACATTTGACGCATTTCTATGTACCTATTATTAAAAAAATAAAGCAATAAACTAAAGTAAACGAAGTCTAAACTGTAGTCTTCTTGGATGGACTATATATTTAATAAGGGTATTACGAATAATAAAAGTTAATATTACACCATTCAATGGGAGCAAGAATATAATATTACTTCCGAATTCTATCCTACTGGATGGATTTTAATGAAATTTTGGGAATAGCCTTTACTTATCTCCCAATTCAAAGTCTACCCTATACCGATGTGCGCTTTATCTTGGGAGTGGTTCCCACTCCTTCTCGGGGGAGAAAATTTTTTCGGTTAAACTAACCCTGGGCCAGGAAATGGCTATTGAACCTATAGTTGTAAGCAAAACTGTTTTATATATTTTTTAAAACTCAATATTTTTGAGTTATTCGTGGTTGAAAACTGGCCATTTTCATTAAAAATGACACCTTTTCGACGGTTTTTTGCGAATACCTTAAAAACTATGTATCTCACTAAAACGACTATATATATAACATTTTTATAGCTTATAAGAAAACAAAGAGACTCTTTCCTTTATAAATCTTCTAGTTATAATACAAACAGATATAATAAGTGAGAAGAGTTTGTTTTTTTGGTGCATGCTAAAATCGGTGTATTCAACTTGAAATAACAGAGAATCGGTTGATTTTAGGGGTATAATACTACCAATACCTTTTGTAGTTCTTGAAAAGTCCTTCAAAATGAACAATACTAAATGTCGATTACATTCAAAATAAGCGAGATATGCAGCAAAAAAATTTATGACATGTATTTTAAGAAAAAAATGAAAATTATATTTAAGCCCTCGTCCCTCAGAATTTAAATGCATCGTTTTCCTTCTACTATACCTTTTATTATAGTGTTATTTTTATGTTCAAAAAGTTGGACGGGTTTAAAATGAATGGTTTTAGAAAAAAAATAAGATCAAATTATAGAGTACATTTTTAAATTTTTTTTAAAAATCTTCTTTTCTCCCTGTAACTTGAAAACAGTAAGAGTTACAGTAATGAAAAATAAAAAAAAAACTATCTAAAGAAACTCTATATTTTTGTTCGGTATCTTTTTCGTATCCCTTATCATTTTCGACTTACATGGAAAAAAAGAAGGTTTTTAAGAAAATTTAAAAATGTGCTCTATAATTTGACCCTATTTTTTCAAAAACCATTCATTTTAAACCCGTCCAACTTTTTGAATATAGAAATAACACTATAATAAAAAGTATTGTAGAAGGAAAACGATGTATTTAAATTCTGAAGGATGAGGGGTTAAAAATGTACTTTTTTTTCTTAAAATATATTAGTCGTCAATATTTTGCAGCATTAGGTTGAATGTAATCGACATTTAATATTGCTCATTTTTGAAGGCCTTTTCAAGCACTCCAAAAGGTATTGGTAGCATTATACACCTAAAATAGACCGTTTCTCTGTTATTTTGAGTTGAATACACCGATTTGAGCATGCACCAAAAAACGAACTATTTTCACCTACCATATCTCTTTTTGTATTATAACTAGAAGATTTTTGTGAAAGAACAAGTGTCTTTATTTTTTTATAAGCTACAAAAATATTTTATATAGTTTTCTCATTAGATACGTAATTTTTAAGGTATTCGCAAAAAACCGTCCGAAAAGGTGTAATTTTTTAATGAAAATGGCCAATATTCAACCACGAATAACTCAAAAAGTTTTGAGTTTAAAAAAAATTATAGAACAGTTTTTGCTTAGAATTAGGTTCTCTAGCCACATCCGTGGTTATATTAACCAAAAAATTTTTCACCCCCAATATAAAAGCCCACATCGGCATGGGGTAGACTTTGTTTCCTGATATATTCCCTACTTACTCTGAAAATATCAAGTAAATCGATATAGTAGAATGGAATTCGGAGCCAAATATCCTCATTGACTGCCCTATATAAACTTCTAATTACAATTTACTTGCAAAATCCCGTCTTAAAAAATTCTATTTGATACAACATAGTCTCACTTATGTGTAGGAGAATAGTAGATGAGAATTTGAGACGTGTATATGTATTACGTATGATAATGTATAGGTATAAATCAGTGGCTCTCAAACTTTTTTGATGGCAGAATTTTCTAACAAATTTAATGTTTAATGGAAGCCTAAATCCTAGAGACCTAAACTAAAAGCAAAACCAATAATTATATGTGTATTGTTTATTAACAATAATACAGACAGAAGGGTACACACAGTAAGACTTACTGAGTAAGTAGAAAGTTAATAAACAAACTATAAAATTATTAAGTTCATTTAATCGGATGTTTATTTTAAATCTGTGGACTAATATTTGCCGAATATTTTTATCTTGGATATTAATATTAAGTCGTCTTCATGTATTGATCTTTTTCTTTAAGTGCCATCTCCGCGACGGAGGTCGGCAATCATCATAGCTATTTTCGACTTTGGAGACGACTGCTCCGAAAAGTTTATTTGATGTACATCCATACCATTTTCTCAGGTTGCGCAGCCACGATATTCTGCGTCTCCCTTTGCACAATTTTCCTCTAATCTTTGGAGAAATAAGTTGGAGCAAGTTGTATCTCTCTCTTATTTTCATTTCATTATTCATCTTTCCCAGAACCTCTTTGTGACGTGTTATGTCCATGATATTTTCGGAATTCTTCTATAAACCCACAACTCGAATGATTTCAGTTTTTTCATTGATGCCGTATTCAAGGTCCAAGCTTCCATTCCGTAAAACAGAGTCGATAAAACGTAGCACCTAGCCAACTTTACTCTTTGCTTTAGATCTCTCGTGCAGAGCACTTTTGTCGTTTTGTTAAAATTCGCTCTAGCCTTTTATATTCTAATTTTAATCTCCTAGAAGTAATCATTTGTGGAGTTGATCATTGTTCCAAAATATGCATATTGGTCTACTCGTTTGACATTGATTCCGTTTATGAGGAGATTCTGGTTATGTCTTTGAGTTTTAGAAATTGTCATAAATTTTGTCTTCTTGATGATCATTGTTAGACCGTATTCCTGGCTATACATCGCTAGTCTGTTAAAGAGTCTCTGAAGATCTGCAATATTTTCCGCATATCTAATGTTGTTAATGGGGAACTCCGTTCACCTTTATTCCAGCTGTTTCACGCTGAAGAGGGTGGAAGGGTTTTAGGATCTCTTCCGATTAGGCATTAAAGAGAACTGGCGAAAATACGCATCCCTGTCTCACCCCACGCCTAATTTCAATGTCCTTTGACAGCTGTTCGTTAACATCTTCTTTTGCTCGCTGCATATAGTATAAATTAAATATGATCCTGAGGTCATTGTAGTCTATCTTCTTTAATTTTAGGACATTTATTAATTATTTTTCACGTCGTCCTTTATCAAAAGCTTTATTATATGTAGTCAATAAAGCAGACATATATATCTTGATTGACATCTAGGCACCTTTGTATTAGGATATTTAGTGAGAAAAGAGCTTTACGAGTTCCTAGGCCTTTGCGAAACCCAAATTGTGTATCATTAATGTGTATGTCTAGTTTATGATAAATATATTCGGTTATGGATGACTTGCAGTAACAACTTTAGCACATGGGACATCAAGCTAATGGTGCGGTAATCGGCACATTCTCTTGCGTTTTTCTTTTTGCGGAGACAAGATGGGCAATTCTGCCCAGCATTGTACTTTCTCATCGGTCTGTGTTATAGTAATCCCGTGTCTATCCAGAAGTGCACCAGTGAGATTTTGTTTTCTTAGTCCTGCCATTTCTTTTACTTTCTTGTGTTAGATTAAATAGATCGTATCATATATGAAGATGCTCGATCTCTTTGCCTTTCTCTTCAAAGTGTTTTTCTGTTGCCTGCTTTATCATCCTTTTTATCTGGTGGTTAATCTGCCTGTATTTATTGTTATCTTTGTTCTTATATTGTATCCGTTGTTTCATCATATTGAGTATCTCGTCGATCATCCATTCTTTTTTTCTTTTTGCACGTATTGATGATTTTTATATTGTAAGTCAAAAGAAAAAAAATGCTTAAATAGCCTGCATAATTTGCTGAATTTATTTTTTAACACTATATATAAATAAAGCTAATCTATTATAAAACCATTATTGTTTTATATTGTTATTGTATTGTTATTTATATAATATGCTCTTTTCTATTTAAATCTTAAATTTCCACTAAAAATACGCTTTATTATATTTCTCAATCTCATTCGGTGAACCAGATTTCTTAACTGTGTTACATTATAGATATGTCCTCCATAAATATCATTCGATATTAGCTTCCGTTACTTTTCTCGGATATAATTTTCTCTCAAAATGACTAAGAGGGTATTAGGAGGCGCCATGAGCTTGAATACTCCCGCAGTCTTATTGTTATTATTATTTTTATTATCATTGTGATTGTTTTCGCTGATTGAATTTTATAATTAAAATAAAATGTAAGATGGAGTCGGTTATGTTTGTGTCTATTTTTGTAGCTAGTTTATAATAGTAAAAAATGTGTGTATATAAATATATATTGTATATACAGGGTGATTATTTAAAAATTCCAGTTTGACTTTTTAGAGTAACTTGACATAATGAACATTTGAAAATAGTTGTAGTCTCCTATGATTTCCGTTGCTATAAGCAACGGGCAAAAGTACTTGTTAATGATTAGCTGACAGAGGAAATTGAAATCAGAGGTTGGGTGAGACACGGATACGTGTTATCGACAATTCTTTTTAATACCTATTCGAAAGAGATCTTATAAAAACTATTGAGGATAAAACAGCTGGAATAAAGGTAAATGGAGATCTGCAGTGGCTGGTGACCAGAGTAGTGGAGTTTGGACAAGAATACGGTCTAACAATGAACGTCAAGGAGACAAAGTTTATGAGAATATCGAAAACTCAAATAAATAACGAGAATCTTTGTATAAACGGATCCAATGTCGAACGAGTCGACCAATATGCATATCATGAAAGAATGATCAACTCCAAAGATGATTACTTGTAGTAAATTAAAATTAGAATAGAATAGGCTAGAGCAAATTTTAACAAAATAAGGAAAGTGCTCTGCACAAGAGATTTGAAGTTGAAGCTAAGGGTCAGGTTGGCTAGGTGCTACGTTTTCTCGACTTTGCTTTATGGAATGGAAGCTTGGACCTTGAATGCTGCATCAATGAAAAAATTAGCATTATTCGAGTTGTGGGTGTACAGAGGATTGCTGAAAATATCCTGGAGAGAACACGTCAAAAACAAAGATGTTCTAAGAAAGATGAATAAAGAAATGGAAATCTTAATAGATTTTCGTTAAAATAAACGATGGAAATATTATTTTAAGAAAAAAATTATATCTCTTCTCGCTTGGTCACAGAAGGTTCTGTTTTTTTTAGAAAGTATATTTTTTCACCAGCTTTTTACTGAGCTTACGTACAAGCGTGTGACCTCAAAAATGTCAGTTATTAGAAATGTTTATAAGCAAAAATATCAGCCGGTTTTTTAAACTGTTTTTTAATTATTAAAAGGAAACAGAAAGGTCCAACAGATGTTCAAGCTGTATACTCGGATCAACTGGAATTGACCGAGGTATGTTTATGTAACATCTTCGTTTAAGAAAGAAAACAAAAAGATATACAAAAACTATTGCGGAATGTGCGTCAAATTGTCCATAGTAAAACACAAAAAAGTTGGGACAAAATTGGTGAACGCCAGGCAGGTTTTACAGAAAGTAGATAACAAATAGACCATATTTAAACACTCTACTACCAATCGTAAGAAAAAATTCAAAAAGTGCAATATAAATATGTTTTAACCCGGGAGTGGTCGCGCTCACTTCTGTAACGTCGATAGTCGCGTGTGAGATTCTATCTCAAAATACAAATTTAAAACAAATTTTTATTTTGTACTATTTTTATCTACTTTTTATATCGAAAATATATATTTGTAACAATTTTATTAAAAAAACCTGTGTTAACGGCCACCTTCCAACATCGGCCACCTGTCCTAACGGCCAGTTTACAAAATTCCCAAACCAATTATATGTAGACTACAAAAACTGGCAATACCGTCCACCTTTCTATATCGGCCAATAGTTCTTTCATTTTTAGTGGCCGTTACTGACAAATTTTACTGTACAGTAAAACCTGTGTTAACGGCCGGTATAAAAATTTCCCAAACCAATTATATGTAGACTACAAAAATTGGCAATAGTGGCCACCTTTCTATATCGGCTAATAGTTCTTTCATTTTTAGTGGTCGTTACTGACAGGTTTTACTGTATTACGAAAAAGGATGAAATGTGAGATTCTATCTAACGGCGCGACTACTCGCGGGTTAAAGCTAATTGGCTCTCTCCAAAGCCATAAATTCCACAAAAAGAAGATGAAGAAAAAAAATCCTACGCATTACTACACCCTTCCTCGAGGCACTTACGAAATTTTTTCAAAATTGAAAAATTTTTCATAAAGTTATCGCCAAAAAGGATAAAAATTGAGATTCTATCTCACCGCGCGACTACTTTAGGGTTAAGAAAGAAAGTACTGCCTGGTTGCATCACAAAATCTTAAGCTCAAGCTTAGCCCAGCTCAGCTTATAGGTAGGCCCGCTTTAAGTCTCATTTACGTTGCACCATAATTTTTGATTCGTACATATCTAAGCAATCCACGTGGAAATCCATTGTGGCCAGATGAATGTTGATCTAAGAGTCAATAGTGTCACGCATATGTTTCGTCAGCATAGCTTTAAACACGTCTTAACACATTGGCTGCCACGTCGCTCAAATAATGGAGACACAGATATTTTGCCAGGGGCCACGTCGCTCATTTTTGATATACACGTATGACTAACTTTCATGGACGTGGATATCAATGGCTCCTGAGTGTAGTATCCCGATTAACGCGTGGCACGCAATGTGTTAAGCTTAAGATATAATGGTGCAACCTGGCATAGAAGACTTATGTTCTTAGTAGCAATTAGGTCAGATTTCTAAGAATGAATCCATAAAATAGAAACAAAAAAATAATTAATAAAGCAACACAAAACAAAATGTTCAATAAAATTAGAATATTTAGGCAATTTTATTACAACAATGGTCTTTAATAGGAGTGCTTCACATCTGCAGGACTATTTAAAATATATTTGGAAAATCCACTAAAAACATGGAAAAAAATTCTAGTTTACAGAGAATGAAGCAGCCATTGCACAAAACCCTTAAAAGCCTAACCACATGATGACTAAGCTACAAACATAATATACTAAACAGGCCACAAGGTCAACTTCGCAAACAAAAAAAATTACATTAGAAAATGAGATAGAACATTTGCAGATAACCTTCTATATAATAATAATAATTTTATTTATCAATAATAAGTACAAATTTTTTCAATATTTACATATAAAGTGAATAAAATAACCCGAAGGTTTCCGAGAGGTGTGGATACACCTGTTTCGGTAAATATCATATAAAATTATTAATAATAACATATCAACATAAATAACAAATAATATAAATAACGTAAATAAAATAAATAATATAAATAACATAAATAACATAAATAATATAAATAACATAAATAACATAAATAACATAAATAACATAAATAACATAAATAACATAAATAACATACATAACATAAATAACATAAATAACGTAATTAACATAAATATCATCCTTTTCATGAGCATTTTTCAGTGGGTCACAAATGATAGGAAAAAAGGTAATTCCGTGATAATACACATTTATAATTATAAATATACGAAGCAGCAATGGTACGAATGGTACACACATTTTTATTTTACACATTTATAATATTTAATCTAACATGACATTTTAGTTGTCACATTTTATTTGAAATTTGGCATAAAAACAAATCAATTGTGTTTATTGCATTTATAAAATGGTATTTTCTTTGATTTGTATAGTCTTATAAATTGTACAGATTATATTCGTAAATATATTATATAATTCGTAAATACCTTTTTTCGATTATAGCGCAATCTATCGACAACTAGAATAAATGTCTGTAATCACCGACGTGCCTTTTTTCTGTCACATACAATTTAATGCGTTAGAAAGAAATCGAAAAACTGTGACGCACTGAAAGATGCTGATGAGAAAAAGAATACCATAAATAACGTAAATAATAACAATACATAGTAAATAGATAAGTTTTTTTAATTGTAAATACACAGTTATATTTTGGTAAATATGATACGTAAAATAAATAATAATATAATAAAAACAATACAATAAACTCATAGGGCCGGTTGTTCGAACGGTCATCAACAATGATCACTATCAAATATTTAATTACTGTCACCAACTGTCAATGTCAACTTTTATTGGGTTGCTGAAAACATAATTGATTATAATTATGAGATTAGTTAATCAATTAAC
Organism: Diabrotica virgifera virgifera; assembly: GCF_917563875.1. Classification (NCBI taxonomy): domain Eukaryota; kingdom Metazoa; phylum Arthropoda; class Insecta; order Coleoptera; family Chrysomelidae; genus Diabrotica; species Diabrotica virgifera. The sequence goes on along the minus strand of NC_065444.1, from coordinate 182,176,485 downwards.
ATAACAATTATTAACATATTTGATTAACTAATTTCATAATTGTAAACCATAATTATGTTTTCAGCAACCCAAACAAAGTTGACATTGACAGTTGGTGACAGTAATTAAATATTTGATAATGATCATTTTTGATTAACGTTCGAACAACCGGCCCTTGGCTAACAATAAAGCACGAACAATTAATTTTTTTTAGAAACAATTATGTAGGTTTATAATAATTATAATTAGTTAGTAATATTTTGAAGAATGGTGTAGATAAGCATGTTTCACCTAATAAACAAAATAAGCAAAATAAATCAGTTTTAAACAATATAGATTTGAAATATAAGCGAAAGCGAATAATCTAACTATTAAAATTTTATAAAAAGTTGAAGTGACTCTGGAGTTTCATTTTTGTTTTGTTTTTAAGGTATGTAAATTTAAGCTACAATAATGATGTCACAAAAATTTCTTGTTTGTTCCATCAAAAATGATTTTAATTTCTTTTTAAAAGAAGAACATTCTCAGTATCAATGGGGATATGATTGTATATTTTCGGGGCTAGAAATAAAAAACTTCTTTGGCAGAAGGACTTAGTCATTTTCGGGACCATATAGAGGTGTTTACTTCTGGTATCATGTTCATATGATGGTAGAGTGCTGTCTGTTTTCATGGTATGTTATTTTGAAGACACACAAAGAAAGTATAACTGTTTTAAGTCAAATATATTACTCTCTCTATATAATCTATCTGTAGACTAAGTGTATGGTTTAGATATAATAATTTTCAAAAATCTTCTTCGTATGATTTCTAGTGGGAGAATGTGTGTTTTCATGCCACTAAAGATGAAATATCAATACAAGTACTTGATGTCTCCAATACCGAATGATGAAAATGCATAAACCAAAAGACAATATTAAAGATACATAACTCAAGACAATTTATAACTAAGAAATGTTGCCATCTTCCAAATAAAGAATAAAACAGTTTTAAACATTAAGAATAAGATAATATTGCCATTCTATTAATATATTTATAAATCCGGAATTATATTCCTAATGGTTGTATTTTTCGTAATTCTTTTTTTAGTTTCTCTAATGTTTTTAAAAAACTGACACTAATTTACTAAAGTGAAGTTTTTATATCTTTATCAATTATACTATCTTTAAATTTTCTCGGAACTAGTATAGAGGGCACCATACGTTAATTGAAATGTATATAGTATCTTTATTTTTAAATTATTTTATTGTACCCTCTTTGTGCGTTTTTCCCTTGACATCACACAGTAAACAACATATACCAGTATATATGGCCTATAGTGAGGACAAATGACCTGGGGACATTGGCCGTATTCTCCAAATAAATCCTGAAACTGAGGGAACTTCACACGCCATGGGTGGCTCGTCAGAAATGATTAATAAAGTGATTTTTTACAGTAGATATTTCATGACTAAATACCTAACATAAAACACTATGACTTTAATGATACAGATTATTGATTTACAGAATATAGTCCGGGATGTATGCTCGTTCCCGTTAGGTAAATTATTCCGATTCGTTTTTTTTTCCACAAACTTTCTACAAGAGGTCCTTATAACAAATCCACAGTGCGCCAAGAGGTACCGAGGTCGGAAAATTGTTTAAATATTTTTTTAACAAATTCAAAAAATCAAATTTTTTTCCGGCCGTCCAATGGTACGTCCCACTCGCATTCACATTGACGTCCGCCTCAATACGCGCGAAGCGCTCATTGTTATTAATTAAAAATAACAGTTTAGTAATAAAACAATGACAAAATTTTCTTTAGAATCTTGTAGGCTGCCCTACTAAGCAAAAAGGGGGTATCTAAATTTTATTAGAAAAATGAGGTAATACTGTTTAGTCATTAAATACACTTTCATACATGCTCCAAACCCACATAGAAACTGTGGAACTATACAGTAATAGAAAAATATATAGAATCTTTAAACTCATTCATATAATTTGAGTTCAATATAGTGTTCAATGAGTAGCCGAAAAAATATAAATTACCTACCCCCTTTTCACTTAGTAAGGTAGGCTTTAAAATTTGACTTGGTTACTTTCTGACTTTCATAATAGTAATTTTTAACCGAGTTATTAAGCCTTGAAAATTGCAATTTTCGCGTTTTTCAAATTTTAAATCGCATATAACTCGACAACAATCAATTTTAGAGAAAAATCACAAAAGACGTTTTTTGATCATAATCACCCAGATTATCTAAAAAAATTGTCCGAAGTTAAAAAATTTATTTTTTAAATTTGTTTAAAAAAGATGGTTTAAACAATTTTCCGACCGCGGCACCCTGTGGATTTGTTATAAGGACCTGCTTTTTGAGCAAGTTTCTGTAAAAAGAATGAATCGGAATAATTAACCTAACAGGGGCGAACATACAGCCTGCACTAATAGTAGTTTGTATCCTTTTAATATTGTATGGAAATACCAACAAAAAAGTCCAATCTTTTTTTAAATTTTTTGTTGGACTCTCTTTTAAAAATCATCTACTTTTGCTTCCATTTAACCTACACCAGATTAAAATAATCTTTTACATATAAGTAACAGACTTCAGTTTGTATAATGGTATAGAATTTATTAAAAACTTTGAAAAAGTCATCTAAATAGAGTATAGAAAAACATCAGAACGTTTTCGATCTAGTCAGACATCTTCAGTGACCTTTACCAAAAGGTAAAATTGTGACTGTTAAGAAAAAACAAATGTGCTAAATACTTACATTCTGTGTAGTAATTGAAACTAGCCCACTAGTTATTATATAGTCTTCAAAATTACATAGTTATTTATTAAAATATACTTATGTAATGCGACACAATGTCGATGTTAATGTATTTTACTATTAGTACCCAAAAGCGGCATGGCTTTCTTGCTCGATAAACAGAAGGGGTACTTGTCAAGGCGACTGACACAAACCGAATGAAATAAATCAGGAAGTGAAGATCTAAAGTGACAAGGATGACATTGAAGCTTTTTGCGTACAACTGGAGCCGGAAGGAGGCTAAAAATGAGTCGGCCTCACACTTTGGGTGCCAGTTGAAGCGTTTAACATGTCTGCTCATATGGGAACAAGGAAAGACTATCTATAGAGATACTGGGGGGTAAGAATGGGGCTAAAGAAGAAGAAGCAGACACATAAAGCCTCGTTGCGGGACGGCAGCTCATTTGTTGTGCGGGAGCTAGGTCGTAGATTCGTTAGGGAGGGTGAAGGGGTGTTAAGATGACTAAACTACCATAACCAAATACAAAGGGTACTTACTCAGACTAGAGGATTTTTCTACTATTTAAAAAACAGGACGCCGTTCGAAACAAATCCTCTGGTTCATATTTGGGTACTTACTAAGATATTTTCTTCTCTTATGGGGTACCAAATGGGGAGACATTCCTCTCAGATTCCTCGTTTGGGGTTATACTAGGTAACTTTATCTCAATACTGGCTTCTATGCCACATTCTTTTTCTTCTACTCTAAAACTTACACACAGTTGCATTAGAATTTAGTTAAAATTTTTCCAAAACAAGGTTACAGAAATGAAATGGTAGATACACTTACAAAACGTTTATTCAAAACTTTAAACTCTTACCAGGTTTATTCAAAATTTTACTACAAAAACAATGATTACAATGATTACAAACAAAACAATTACAATTGAACTTGTTGGGCAGTATATGTCAAATAAAATTTGACCTATTTATTTCAACACAAGATTTGACGTAGCTGTCAAATGTCATAAGTCACTGCCTTTTTTTACCATTATGAAAGCAAATTTCTTTATACAATTATTTACCAGCAATTTATCCACTTGAAATTTAGTAAAATTAAAAAAACGTATCATACCTTAAAAACAAAAAAAACTCTTCGTCACAGTCACAAACTACAGGGGAGGGGTTCATCAACAAACAGGGTCATCGAACTGAGGCAGGGGGCAGGGGGAGGACATGGCTTCTTTCTTCAATTTCAGGGCAATCACTGGAGGGTGGGGTGTGGGGTAGACATTCCATACACAAATCACAAAGGGGGCTCTTCTGGGAAATTGAAACTTTTCAGGGCAATCAACTGGAACTTGCATAGGGACAGGAACAAACAAAGACTTCTACACAATGCCGGCTTATAGAACTGCGTCACAACTCAACCAGAGTATGAGAGCACAAAATTCTACCATACAAATCCACTATGGGGCAGAAAAATCATCGTGCACTCACACTAGATCTTCTTAACTTCTAAAACGACCATTCTATGCTTATTACCGGCGAGGAACAAAAGGGGCTACGCCCTTTTTCAAGTGAGTCGACCAGCGGGATCATACCGCTTCGAAATCTAAAACCGGACTGATCTGCGCTTCGCTCTGAAGCTACAGATAGGGAAAAGTACGACGAAGTACCGAGCGATTTTGATCCTTAGGGATGCTTACATGACAAACTCACGTCACTTTCGGTTCAACATTTCTTCTAGAAAATTCATCTACGCATCAACACTTCTTATAAATTGTAACACATTGAAATGTTGTGCAATACTTAATGGCTGTATACAGGGACGGCTTGGGATATTTTTGATGATATTCAACTTCACAAAATAAATTAAAAAAATGGACATTCTTTTTGGGAATTGGGATTTTAAATTAATGTTGGAGTTTTTTCAAACGCTACAAAGCCTCCGCGCAAAAGAGAAACCTGGATAAGATAATCCAGTTTTCGATAACAAACAGAAAAAAATCCAACATGGACATCTTAGGTGTGACAGGACGACAATATCAAAATATTTAGATAATGGCTAGTGGGGATTAAACAAAACAAAAAGGTCGTTAGGGATTGGGCTAGCGTGCCATCAATCGCCAGACTCTTTAAAGTCGAGTAGACTTAAATGTTTATTGACTCTACAAAGAACTGTAGGTGACAAGAGTTTCTGTGCCTTGGGAAAGAAACTAAACTTGTGCCCTGTGTGGACCTCGCTGACATCCACAGCAGTAACACAAGCGACATACCAGGGCAGACACAGCCTTATCACCTCGTTGCCTAACCGCGAGCGGTTCTCAAAAACTAAAAAAATATGACAGATATACATCTGCTCAAACTCAGCTAACACCTAGCGAGTTTCACGGGACAATTTGGCAACGGTTCTGCAAAATGAGGATTTAGACAATCCAGTCTAAATACCTCAGTGAGATAAAATCTCACCAACAACTTACCTCAACAACTCATTCAAATAAGACAGGGCTAGACAAAGGGGTATATGACAACAACAAGGACTAAAATCAAGACAATATTAACAAGGGGGGAGGGGGGATACGTGTGACAACGACAAAAGACCAAAAAGACTAGTATACTGGGTTCAAACAGGATATCAAACTTTTTAAACAAGACTAAGGGAAATGAACGCAACATATGATATAGAGAACACTACATCATTACGTTTTCACTCAACAGTCCAATCTAGGACATAAGAACCTTTCATGAAAGTTCACAAGACAACTCTCTCATTTTCAAATCACAAACTGGGGGAAGACTTCATTTTCAAAACAGGGCTACACTTCACTTTTCGAAACAGGGGATTGACTTCATTTTTTAAGACAGGGGGGTTGGGCTTTACTTTTCTAAACTGGGGATAGACTTACTTTTCAAAACTGGGGGCATTTCATTTCTCAAGACTGGGGTTGGACTTTATTTTTCAAAACGGGGGGGCTACTTTTCAAAACTGGGGGCATTTCATTTCTCAAGACTGGGGGGTGGACTTTATATTTCAAAACGGGGGGCTACTTTTCAAAACTGGGGATGAAAGCAACACACAAGGGAAAGACCAAAGGGACATTGGAAAGTATGACAGTCCTGACGAACAACCGCTTCCATTTATCGACCGAAAGCAAGCTTCACCTGTACTCAACGCGGCCAGATCCTAACCTCACCAGCCTTGTCACAGCTTCTGCTCTTGGCCTACTTTCAATCAACAAACAGAAGAGAGGTCAACTAACTATTCGCCAAAAAAAATCAAACCCCAGCACGGACACGGGCTAACAAACAACACGGGCTAATAGACAACACGGGCTAATAGACAACGGGCTCTAAAATTTCCAGACAAAACAGGGATAGACAAACAAACAGGCAACGACATACTCAATGACTTCTAGATATACTCAGGGGCTTACAAACACAAACAATATTGAAATTTGGTTCCTATATGAGCTCACACGGGATAAGACATTTCTTGCTCCGACTACTAATGAAAGTGTTCACAGATAGCTGAACAACACTTCCTTCATCACGAGTATTACACTTGTGACATGTCAGATACAAAAAGACATACTTCATTCACGGGGGGACTTCAACTACTTCACTTCACGGGCTCTTTTCAACCAACCTCTGACATCCTTTTGACACCTACAAAGATAGATTAGTCAAAAAAACAAGGGGCAACACAGACAAGGGGGGGGCTTTTTCTTGAATAAGTGGGGGGCCTCTCGACGGTTTCCCTCTTCACTTCTTCATGAATAAGTGGGGGGCCTCTCCACGGTTTCCCTCTTCACTTCTTCATGGGGCCACTTCTCAAGGGGTGACTTCTTGAACAAGTGGGGGGCCTCTCCACGGTTTCCCTCTTCACTTCTTCATGGGGTCACTCCTCAAGGGGATGACTTCTCACAGACAATACGGGAATAAGCTCATACACGGACCATACCAACATTACACATCTACTCAAATGACCAAATCAATAAATCACAAAAAACGATTATTCTGTAAAAAACTGTTGATCTATAGGAATACATGCAAAAAATACAACATACTGTTATACTTCATAATTGGATTCAATATTCAAAATATTTAACGTTACTTTTTACCAAAATTTTCAAAAAAATTTTACGTTACTTTTTTATTCAACTGTTTGTCTATATATTTCATCAATATTTTCAAAAAAATTCAAATCAATGCTTTCATCATGGGTACAATATCAATACAATACAGTTAGTACGCTACAATAACATACAATTCTGTTCTACGATACTTACAATACAATACAATACCAGTATACATATGGGGTTACAAGTTAAATACACTATGATGTATGAAATGGTACATGCCTATACAATCAACAGCATGACCAAATCAACATCACAACAAAATGTGTACATACTTACACCTCTTTGGAAAAATTATTAACTTCTGCAACAAAAACTACAAAAATGGGCTCTTTCATGGGGACTAACAGACTGAAACAGTTTCGGGGGCACTAACAGACATGAAACAGTTTCTGGGGGCAAGACAAGAGGAATCTGGGCTAAACTACATGGGAAGACTGGGGCGATATTTACTCAGGTCAAACTTCAGGGTGTACGTTACAAATGTAACACTAAGTGGGGGGTGGCTAAAGACATTGGGGACTAGTAGATAGGCTAATTACTAGTTGAACATGTCTACAAGCTAGACTTGTAACAATGGGCATACAAAACATGACACGAGTCAAGCTTCCATGTTATCGGAAACACCTGCACCACAAACTGAGATCGGCTGCCCAAGGGGACGGGCACTGCCTAACAGTTGTAGTACAAATGAGACCGAAAGGAGGCTAAAAGGACATGGTAGTGGGAACATGCAAATGGGGTCTGAGGGAGGCCAAAAAAGACATGCCCCACGTTGTCGGGGCCATTTGAAGCATTCAACTGGACAAGACAACTACTGGATACTGAAGGAGGCTAAAAATGAGTCGGCCTCACACGTTGGGTGCCAGTTGAAGCGTTTAACATGTCTGCTCATATGGGAACAAGGAAAGACTATTTATAGAGATACTGGGGGGTAAGAATGGGGCTAAAGAAGAAGAAGCAGACACATAAAGCCTCGTTGCGGGACGGCAGCTCATTTGTTGTGCGGGAGCTAGGTCGTAGATTCGTTAGGGAGGGTGAAGGGGTGTTAAGATGACTAAACTACCATAACCAAATACAAAGGGTACTTACTCAGACTAGAGGATCTTTCTACTATTTAAAAAACAGGACGCCGTTCGAAACAAATCCTCTGGTTCATATTTGGGTACTTACTAAGATATTTTCTTCTCTTATGGGGTACCAAATGGGGAGACATTCCTCTCAGATTCCTCGTTTGGGGTTATACTAGGTAACTTTATCTCAATACTGGCTTCTATGCCACATTCTTTTTCTTCTACTCTAAAACTTACACACAGTTGCATTAGAATTTAGTTAAAATTTTTCCAAAACAAGGTTACAGAAATGAAATGGTAGATACACTTACAAAACGTTTATTCAAAACTTTAAACTCTTACCAGGTTTATTCAAAATTTTACTACAAAAACAATGATTACAATGATTACAAACAAAACAATTACAATTGAACTTGTTGGGCAGTATATGTCAAATAAAATTTGACCTATTTATTTCAACACAAGATTTGACGTAGCTGTCAAATGTCATAAGTCACTGCCTTTTTTTACCATTATGAAAGCAAATTTCTTTATACAATTATTTACCAGCAATTTATCCACTTGAAATTTAGTAAAATTAAAAAAACGTATCATACCTTAAAAACAAAAAAAACTCTTCGTCACAGTCACAAACTACAGGGGAGGGGTTCATCAACAAACAGGGTCATCGAACTGAGGCAGGGGGCAGGGGGAGGACATGGCTTCTTTCTTCAATTTCAGGGCAATCACTGGAGGGTGGGGTGTGGGGTAGACATTCCATACACAAATCACAAAGGGGGCTCTTCTGGGAAATTGAAACTTTTCAGGGCAATCAACTGGAACTTGCATAGGGACAGGAACAAACAAAGACTTCTACACAATGCCGGCTTATAGAACTGCGTCACAACTCAACCAGAGTATGAGAGCACAAAATTCTACCATACAAATCCACTATGGGGCAGAAAAATCATCGTGCACTCACACTAGATCTTCTTAACTTCTAAAACGACCATTCTATGCTTATTACCGGCGAGGAACAAAAGGGGCTACGCCCTTTTTCAAGTGAGTCGGCCAGCGGGATCATACCGCTTCGAAATCTAAAACCGGACTGATCTGCGCTTCGCTCTGAAGCTACAGATAGGGAAAAGTACGACGAAGTACCGAGCGATTTTGATCCTTAGGGATGCTTACATGACAAACTCACGTCACTTTCGGTTCAACATTTCTTCTAGAAAATTCATCTACGCATCAACACTTCTTATAAATTGTAACACATTGAAATGTTGTGCAATACTTAATGGCTGTATACAGGGACGGCTTGCGATATTTTTGATGATATTCAACTTCACAAAATAAATTAAAAAATGGACATTCTTTTTGGGAATTGGGATTTTAAATTAATGTTGGAGTTTTTTCAAACGCTACAACATGACAAGGTAGTCAGTTTTTGGTTACGACCACTAATCAATTTAGTTTTTAAATTTAATTGTACTTTATGAATTAATGTTCATTTTAAATATATTATTAACTCAAGTGACTATTAATATATACCGGGTGGTGAATCGTAAAACGAGCCATTGGAAACTCAATGTAAAATTCTAAACTGTTGAATTCCTGCTTCCCTAATAATTTTACATCAAAAGTCATGAGAGAATATTTGTAGAGGATTGAAATCTGTATTAAAATCAAAAATTAAAATTGTTCGACGATTTAAAGGTATTCCAAAATTTTGAAAAAATATAATACATTTGCCACAGTCGGTATGTGTGTAAAAGTTAGGCCCCACGTTACTATTTAACTGACAGTGATCAGACCATTGACTGCATAAAAAATCTTTATCATTATTACTTTCTCCGCAACTGAGAATATCTTATCAACTTTATTGTTTTTAAACAATAAATGATAAAAAAATATTGACAGTTAAAAAATGTGAAAATAATAACTTCATTGTGATACATTACTGCACTGTGTGTGGCCTAATTTTGGGCTGAAAAACTGAAAAATGTATTACATTTTTACAAAATTTCGGAATATGGTTAATTCGTAGAACAATTTTATCAGTTGTCTTCAGTACAGATTCTTATATACCTCTACAAATAGTTTTTTGATGTAAAAATGTAAAAAATGTCTTTTGATGTAAAATAATTAGGGAACCAGGAGCTCAATAGTTTAGAATTTTATATGAAGTTTCCTATGGCCCGTTTTCGAATTCACCACCCGGTATATGATTCTGAGTTAAATCTTTATTGATGAAAGAAAAGCTGGATTTAATAAAATCACTGATAAGTTTTTAAGAGTAAAAGACGGTCACCCATCGGAGAAGATTCGTGTTGGCCAATTGTAGAGCAATAGGATTTTTCAACCCTTCTCATTTTTGTTTCGAGCTTTTGTCATATGTCGTATAATCCGTGTATAATATTAATATACGACATATGACAGAAGCTCGAAACAAATGCGAAGCGTTGAAAAGTCCTATTAGACTTCTTGTGATCCTCGCTAGATTGTGGGGTAGAAAAAAGACTTAACTTTGCAGAGAAACATTATCAAAGCTAAAAGTCAAACTCAACATATTTTTTTATTGTTCCCTAGTGGACTAACTAATATTAAAATTGCAAAAAAAAAGAAACCTCTCCATTTTTAAATTTATTTATTTTTTCTAGTTTCGTTAAACACGCCGTATAGTTATTTTTTTCTACTTTCTAACTATGTTGTCATATTGTTGATAAAGTCGTAAAAAAATAAAATAAAGATAATAATTGAAATTTCTATGAGATACCACTGGTTAAAAATGTTTTAATTCATTACCCCAGCTGCAAAATAGTAACAAATACAAAAAAGGAGGAAAAGAAGCATTTTAGGATTCCATATTATTCAACCACTTACATTGCAAATCATCACCATTCATCAGCCAATAGCTTCCACTGCTGGACATAGGCCTCCCTTGGTTCTTTCCTGTGTTCTCTACACTGGGATGCTTGTAGCCAGTTTCCCACTACTCTTTTTATGTCATCGGTCCATCTAGTCGATGATCATCCTCGGCTTCTTTTATAGTTTCTGCGCCTCCATTCCATGATTCGTCTTGTCCACCGTCCATCTTGTGTTCTGGATAAGTGCACTGCCCAGTTCCACTTAAGATTAGCAGTTTTTTCAATGACATCTTGAACTCCTGATCTTTGCCGGATTTGTTGGTTTGTTATGTGGTCTCAAAAGCTCACGTTCAGCATTGCACGTTCCACGGCTCGTTGTGTAACTCTGAGTTTATTCGCCGACTTTCGCATCAGTGTTAAAGTCTCTGTTCAATAAGTTATTACAGGCAAAACACACTGGTTATAAATCTTTCGCTTGACATACATGGTAATTGAACTTTTTAGAATATGGCTTAGTTTGCCAAATGCTGCCCACGTCAGGCCTATCCGCGTCTATATTTACATGTGTTTAATTGTCTCTGCTTATTTTGATCTCGTGTCCTAGATATTTGTAACAGACGTATGTCTGTTACACTGTGTACATGTGTATTGTATACTGTGTACAGATATAGGTCTGTTTGTTGTATGGTATTATTGCTAATAGTAATATTTCCACTAATTACGAGAACTGCACTTAGGACATTTATAAATTACCCAGAAAATTTTTATAATAATAGGAAAACAGTTTATTAAATTTCGTTAAAATCAATTGAATAGAGTTCACATAAAAATTTTGTAATTTAATCTTTTGTTAATTAATTTTTTTTAAATCTTGCTCAACCAAGACTAGACCATACAGAATATAGAAGTTTGCCATTTTTTACGTATAAGAAAGAACTCCACTTATCTAACGGTCGGCTCTATTTGGGCGGCCTCAGGAATATTTTAAAGTAATAAACAATTCCTAATCGCACATTATAATTTTGATCATTGCTATGAAAATAATAGTAAGCCACGATATTTTTAATTTCTACCGGTCCTCCATAAATTTTGACCTGCCAAATCATCAAACAGCTTATTTTCATAAAAACCAGGTATGTATTTGGTATCTCATACGTTTGGGTTCAAAAAGTTTTCTTTTGCAACTGGTATGTATAGCATTGTTTGGTGTCTTCAAAACAATTTCCGAAGTGGAAATCAAATCGACAAATAAACGTATTATGTTTAAGTGAAATCTTATCTATTTTCCAATAATAAAGTAAATAAAGCTAATCCGTATCGTAATGATAACTTTAGATTATGTTCAAATAATTTTGAAAAGTAATTAATTAAAAGAAAAATAAAAAGCTTATCTTGCAAAAATTATATTTAAAATCCCTAAAAAGAGGTTTTTAAGAGGTAAAAAAGAGAACGTTTTCGGAATCAATATTTCATCATCAGTGTTATCACAGTTTTACATGCTTCAAGCCACCAAAATATACGAGTAAAAACCCTTGCGTTGTCATCTAAACTCTGCCATGTAAGGTCCTACCTTCAAATATTCTAACCAATATGGTTGATGTCATGTAATGCCAGGAATTAATCTGGAAATACTCTTTATCCTTAAAAATTTTTATATTATAATCTAACCTTCCCAAGTTCAGAACAACGTAAGGGTTCTTACCCGTGTATTGTTGTGGGTAACGCATTTAAACCAATGATAACATTGATGATGGAATATTGATTTCGAAAATGTTCTGTTTTGATATAACCCCTTTTAGGGATTTTAAATATACCTTTGACAAGATAAGTTTTTATTTTTTGTGATTTATGGTATACAGGAATTTTTCCTTGTGATATTTTTAATTGCTTTTAAGTATTACAGATTAATGGGAAAATAAATATAGACTCACGCAATAGATATAGTGTGAAATAAATAAAGTAACATAAAGTAGGTAAGAGGTGTGTTGGTTTACAGAAAAATTACATGTAAACTGAGAGGAAAATTCTATTAAACTACCTATCATAACACGTGTTATGATGTATGGAACTCATTAGAGGACAGTTGAAACAAAAAAGAATAACAACGAATGCATGTGCCAGAAATTATAATGTCTAGATGGATTAGAGTGGCAAAAGAGATCAAGATAAATTACTATATGTCAGCAATAACTGATGCCAATGACAGAATATAGATGACAATGGTTCGGGTATGTTCAATGTCTAGACGTTATTGATCCAATGCAATTACCAAAAAATTGTTGATCTGATAGCTCCTGGGAGGAGTAGTAGATGAAGATACCTGCGGGACACGCTTAGGCAGGACCAGAAAAAATAAAACCATATTCAAATATAAGAAGATTTTGGTCAACCAAATTTAGCTTTGATTTCATTATTTTGTATCCTGGTCAAGAATCACAAACGTTACATTTACCTATGTAATGAGCAGTATATTTATACCTACTTTGTTATATATTTTTTAGACACGGAATTATTAATTTTAAATTTGTTACGCCACTGCCTATTAAAATCAATACAAACTGGCAGTCACCAGATCGGCCATTATTAAAAATTGCTACCATCCTCTCTATGGACAATAGACTCAGGCACAGTTTTTGTTGGTATTTTTTATTTTTAGTTTTTTTCGAACAATATCACCGAACATTGCAGTGTGGTCTATTGTAATGAAGACATATGTACAGACCGCATGAATGCGAAAGGGCCTTTTTTAACAGACCACGCAGCCACGAACGTATAGTCTGAAATATACGAACATTTTTTAGTGGTTATTTAGATGAGATTTGATTATTTTACCAGTAAAAACGGTTACAATGAATACAGATTTTTAAATATAATACCAAAAATATAAGCGTGTTAAATGTCACAGCCAAAATTTTATGAAAAATGAAACATTGTCGGTCACATTTAAAACGTTTACAATTTTTGTATATTGTAATATTTTTTGTTTTAAAGTTCTTCTATGTACTCTTCACTCTTCAAAATGCCATTTTTATCAACATAAAAGGTACCCCCCGTTAAGATAGGCAAAATGTCCTCAACCCTGAATTCAATATTTTCCAATTCTTTACGTTGTATGTGATTAAAAAAATAAGATTTGGTAGTTCAACATATATTGGGCAAACACACAAGTATCTTCTACTTAGAAAGGTTTATGAACGCAAAAATAGTAGATATAGAAACCAAAAAATTAAGCATTACATCTTTAATTAGGCATTCTATAGAAAATAACTATGATTTTGACTATGAAAATAAACAAATGTTGAAAAAAGAACAGAACTATCACAAACGATGTATACTGAAAATTATTTACATAAAAAAAATTAAAATTGTATCAATCATAACACCTATATCAAAGATCTCTCCAGTATATATCACGAATTAATAAACTAAAATGTTCGTAAATTCACCATTGGTATTTTAAATATGATTATGAATCATGGAGACTCGTAGATTACATGTATCCGCCATGTGGTTTTCGGCTACACTTTTGCGTTCCATCACAAACTCGTAAATAGGGCGGCCAAAAATATAAGTGAAACTTCCGTGATGGTTATCTAATTAAAGTGTATAGTCCGAAATGTACTGACATTTTTTAGTAGTTATTTAGACGAGGTTAAATTATTTTACCAACCGCCAAAATTGTATTAAAAGTATTGGCGTCACATTAGTCCTGTCGCCAGGGGGGGTACAACGGCCTCCTTAATTCAGATGGACTTACCCAAGTTTTTTTTTATTTACCCAAGTATTTTGACCCGTAGAACACGAATTTTTTGGGTAACAGTTGATCCGGATCTCGATAAGATTGTTATAAACAAAGAACTTGAGGAATTACATAGCAGCGATTTTTCGCAAAACAAAACATTCTTTTGTATTTTTTAGGTGATTCTCAGCAAAAAATGGTCTTACAACTTTTTTCGTAGGATGCATAGTTTTCGAGATAAACGCGGTTGAACTTTCAAACAATCGAAAAAGTGCAATTTTTGAACTGGAATAACTTTTGATTAAAAAATGAAATAGCAATTCTGCTTACTGCATTTGAAAGTTCAAGTCAAATTCTATCGGTTTTGATTATTTGCATTGCTAAAAATTAAGTTTTTATTTGTTAACCAAAGCTATAATTACATACTGTTTCCCGTGCCCAATGCATGCGTTTTAATGGACGTAATATAGGTAGAAATTCTGTATGCGCGCCTACTCGTTCGATTTCAAATTAGAAAATGCATTGAAAACATCATTCAATCACTATGTGTTTATAGCTTTGTTTACCAATAAAAAAAAATAATTTTTAGCAATGAAAATAATCAAAACCGATAGAATTTGACTTGAACTTTCAAATGCGATAAGCAGAATTGCTATTTTATTTTTCAATCAAAAGTTATTCGGGTTCAAATATTGCAATTTTTAGATTTTTTGAAAGTTCAACCGCGTTTATATCGAAAACTATGCATCCTACGAAAAAACTTGTAAAAACATTTTTTGCTTGGAATGACCCAAAAAATACAAAAAAATGTTTTGTTTTGCGAAAAATCGCTGTTATGTGATTCCTCAAGTTCTTTGTTTATAACAATCTTATCGACATCCGGATCAACTGTTACCCAAAAAAATTCGTGTTCTACGGGTCAAAATACATAAAGAAAACCTGGGTAAGTCCATCTGAATTAAGGAGGCCGTTGTACCCCTACTGGCGACAGGACTACATTTAAAACGTTTATATTTTTTGTAAATTTGTATTTGATTTTTAGAATGCTCTATAACGTATTACTTAAAAAGCTACTTTCTTGCCTGTTATCTATAATATAAAGGGTATCCCCGTTAGATAGGCAAAATGCTCTCAATCCCAGAATTTAATATTTTTCATTTTTTACGTTCGACGTGATTAAATAATACGACTCAGCGCCATTTTAGCCCACTATCCCCCTTCCACCTCACCCTACCATCAAAAAGCGTAATATTTTTTTAAAATTTAAAAAAATTCACGCGCATAGTTGAGGCTTTTACAAAACTTGTTTATTTTTTATAGACCCGTAGGTTGAGTGTATATTACATAAAATTGCATAAAACTGCATTCGTTTTGTCGAAATTAAGCATATTATTCATTTTTTGTGGAGATGCTGGAGGTAAAATTTTTGGCATTCTGTATATTTTATCACGAAATATATTTTTGATTTTCTTCAGATTTATCTGTAATGCGCGTTCACCTTCAAAAACCCGGAAAACTATTCTTTAGGGGCTTTTTGAAGATTTTCCTGATTTTATAGACTTCTAAATGGGTCAAATCAAGGTTTTTCTTATGCAGTGTGTCACATATAAGATGAATACACCCCTCCATATCGGTTATTAAAATAAATACAAATAAAATAAATACAAATTTGAAATTTTGCATAGTCATACAGGTTGATAGTTCACATTTATTAAGATAGTCAACTGAAATTTAAATTTTAAACAGAGTGGATTTTGCTTCGTGTTAGAGATATCGGAAAAAGTTATTTGGAAAACAAGCGAAAGTTGTCATCATCATCCAGCCTCAAAAGTCCACTGCTGAACGTAGGCCTCCTCCCCTCGTTTCCAACCCCATTTATCCTGCGCCGCTTTCATCCAGTTTTTATTTAGCTTTCTTAAGTCGCCATTCCATCTTGTAAGCGGTCAACCGACACTTCTCCTGTTCTTCTCTTGGCCTCCATTCTAATAACCTCTTTGTCCATCGCCCATTTGTCATTCTGGCTATGTGTCCTGCCCATCTCCACTTCAACCTGGCTATGCTTTCAATGATGTCAGTCACCTTTGTACTTTTTCTGATTTCTTCGTTTTTGATTTTGTCTCGCAGAGTTATTCCTAACATTGACCGCTCCATCCTTCTTTGCGTGACTCTCAGTTTGGTAGCCGAGGCTTTAGTTAAGGCACAGTATATAGAGGTTCCCTCTTTATACTGTGGTTAAGGTAAGTGTTTCTGATCGGTACGTCGAGACTGGGAGGACGCACTGATCAGAAACCCTTCTCTTTAGGCATGTGGTCAACTCACTTTTAAAAGTTTTTCTCAGTTTTCCAAATGCTGCCCACCCAAGACCGATCCTTCTCTTCCGTTCATGAGTCTGGTTATCCCTGCCAATCGTAATTCCATGTCCCAGGTATTTATATTTATCTACGAGTTCTATTTCTTTCCCACCAATACTGATGATGAGGTTGGGTACCAAATTTGTCATTAATTTTGTTTTCGAGATGCTTATTGTTAAACCTACATATTTTCTGTAGCCTCAACGAGTTCCTGTATCATCTCTCTTGTCATACTTAGATCCTCAGCTACTATGACTATATCATGGGCGAAACCTAAGTTGTTTAGTTATTCTTCATCTATTTTTATTCCCTATGTCATACGAAAGTTGTACTTTAATAAAATTTAAAATAGTATCAAAAATAAAAAATATTGGGACCAAGCTTATGGTAACACCTTCATGGTTTCTAAAGTTTGCAAATCAACGAATGCTGTAGCAAAGAAGGATGGGGGAGATCTAAAAGTTGCATCTCACTTCCAGCCTCTCCAGCGCGGTAAATTATTATTTATTTCTATTATTTGGAAAACTTGTTCCAAATAGTATTATAACCCCACATGCAAGCAATGTGCTGGATACAGAAAGATGAAGAAAGATTGAGGTTCCTAGAGAGAAAGGTCACTCGAATAATAGCAGGCCCACTAAACTTAAATAATAATTAATTTAGAAAACCAATTAAATACGAAGTAAGAGAATTTTTGAAAGGAGAAGACATCGTCAGATTTATAAAAGCACAGAGATTCAGATAAATGGGACATAGAAAGTGGAGAAATTCAAAGGCAGTTATGAACGAATGGAGAAATAGTGTAGAAGACACCAAGTCACACAACCAATTGTAAAACTAAAATGATCCCCCCCTCCCAAAAAAAGAATCGGAAGAGCCCTAAATTATAACATGCGACACACTCTATGTTTTGCGGATTATCAGATTCTCATGGCCGAGGATTATCACGATTGAATATATTATGAACAGCAAAATCATGGAAGAGTATCAGAACTGGGGTTTAAAAATTAATACCAAAAAATGGAATATATGTGCGTCGGAGATGTACAGCAGGATCTAGCGTTGGAAAATAAAAGAACGATTAACCACTGTCAGGACTATAAATACTTGGGGATTAAAATTACACAAGATGAAACATCGGGCAAGAATATCCAAGAAATTATCGCATTATTGAATACAGTTCTATGGGACTAAAGTATTTCCAAAGAAAATTAACATAACATCTATAACAGCATTGTCAAGAGCATTATAACATAAACCAGCAAGGAACAACTACCGAAATCGAATTCTGGAGAACAGCTGCTGGTATATGAAGAAGAGATAAAATCAGAAATACAAGAATATTGAAGATAGTGGATGTGAAGTATACTATAATTACGGTTACCATATGTACTTATTTAAGTAGGACAGTACTTATTTTTAAATATTGTCCTAATGTACTTTAAAACCTTTCTAAGGACACGCGAATGTACTTATTTTTTCTAAAAAATGAATATTTTTATCTTTTACTACTTTTAAACAAATTTCTTTGTATACTGTTCTAGGTATTGCAGCTTTTGGGTCTTGATGGTTTCCAATATTTCCATTCTTTTGTTGACTCTTCTCCTGACTTCGTTGTTTGTTACAGGCTCGGTCCATGCTATCTTCAGGTACCTTCACCCACAGTTCAAATGCTTCCAACTTTTTAGTAGTCGACGCGTTAATTGACCATGCTTCTATCCCGTAAAGTAGAGTCGAGTAAATATAACACCTTGCCAGCCTAACTCTCAAGTCTTAATTATTTCAGTTCTCTTGCACAAACTACCTTTCTCATTTTATTGAAGTTGGTTCTTGTCTTCTCTATTCGAACTTTGATTTCTTTGGAGTAATCTTTTGTGTGATTAATTATTGTGCCAAGATAGTTGTAGTTTTCAACTTGTTCTAAAGTTTTACCTTTAATTGTCAGGCTTTTATCATTATTTTGGGTTTTTGATAGCCTTATAAATTTAGTTTTCTTGATATTTACTGATAACTGATAATCCATATTGTTCTCCATACTCAACTATCTTGTTCATTAGCTTTAGGAGGTCGTGGAGGTTGTCCGCTATTATGATAGTGTCGTCCGCATATCTAATGTTAATTTTCGTTCCATTTAGGTACCTTTATTCCTGCTGTTTCTCCCTCAAGAACTTTTTTCATAATTTCTTCAGAGTATACATTTAATAGTAGTAGTGACAATACACACCCCTGTCGCACTCCTCTTTTAATTTCGAACTCTTCTGATGTGTGTTCGTTAATGCGTATGTGTGCCTGCTGTTTATACTATAGATTTGTTATAATTCAAAGGTCATTGTATTGTAATTGTTTTGCTTTGAGGACGTCCATTAGCTCTTTGTGGCGGACTTTATCGAAAGCCTTGTTGTAATCTATGAAACGGACGTACATATCCTGGTTCACATCCAAGCATCTCTGGATTAGTAGTGTAAAACCAAAGTGGGTTTCTTCAATATCCATATCAAGTGTTTGGTAAATGCATTTATGAATGATCTTTAAAAACATTTTAAGTGTGTGAAACATTAGGATTATGGTGCGGTAGTGCGGTGGTCGCACACAAAACTTCACTGCGCAAGTGAAACATTTTTACACAAAATGTGTAACCTACCTAGAAAACTGGAGTACAAATTTTCATGAATTTAAACTATTCAAAAGCATAGATCTAAAGCGGGCTCCACATTCTCGGCGAAGTTACTTCGCCAAAGTTGACCGAAGTTCGAAGTACCCTCTCTACACACTCCTTCTACTTCGCGAGGAAGTGCGATACCGACAAAGAGCGGTGCGATACCGACAAAGATCCCTTTGACCAGACCAACAGAGAATGGAAGTAGAACGAAGTGAGGCAAAGTTACACAAGGTGGCCGTCTACACTCTCGTACTTGTTAAACCTCGATCGACTTCGGCGAGAGTGTGGTGCTCGCGTAAGAAGTGAAATAACATGAAACGATGTTTGTTATTCTCTCGAAGCTTTTAAATTGTATATCAAGGCAATCATGTTAAACGAAGATCAACTCTTTGACAAACTGGGAATTTTGAAAGACGTGGCTACAAGTGAAAAAATTGCTGAGTGGAACAGAGAAGAAAAAAATAGTCAGGATCGATGACTTAAAGTTTTTAAGTGTTTAGATCAATTCAAACTGAAAAACTTACAAATATTATGCGAATTTGTTTTTTGTATTCCGGGTACTAGTGCGGCTATCGAGCATTTATTTTCTGTAATAAATAATTATTATTGGACGTCGGAAAAGTCACAAATGTCCATATCCACTCTCAAGGCAGCGATGATGGTGTACGCAAATTTTGATGAGACTTGTATGAAATGTTTCATTTACTTCAGTCGAAGCCGGACCTTCTGAAATTAATTTTAAGTTTAGAAAAATATGAATGATGCAAAAAACCGGAAGAAGATGAGGTTATTCCAGGTCCCTCATCTAAAAACTCGTAATTACAGGCTTGTAACTTTTTCAAAGTTAATGTAATGTGTTATGTTTAGTTTAATTGATATATTTTTTTTATGTCTAGCTACATAGTTTATTTATTTTTATCGCAAAAAGTTATATTTGTCCAATAACAAGATACATTTTGCGTTTTTAATACATTTTTGTTTTTTGTACTTATTTTTCTTTAAAAAGATATGGTCACCGTAACTATAATTGACAATATAAAAACAAATTAACTTAGATGGTTTGGCCACGTGGACTTTCATTCAACGTAGAAAAGAACATAAAACTATATACGGAACAAACGATGAATACAGAGCGTTATCGAAAGTAATCAGAAAACAGTGCCGCAAAGACAAAGCTGATTACATCTCTCAAATATGCAGAGAGATAGAGGAACATGGCTGTCTAAAGAAACCGAGTGATTTATTTCAGAAGATCAAACTCCTTACCAGAGAACTTAAATCTCAAACGTGGTCTGTAATAGATAAGGAAAGTAATCTAAATACCGATACTGACGAAATATTGGAAATATGGCGAAACTACTGTGGCGAGCTATATAAAAATATCGAGGTACCAGCAGAAAATCAGTGGCTCTCTGACTACCCTAGAAAACCTACTGTCTTGATCGCTGAACTCAAATATGCAACTTATTCGCTAAAACGAAATAAATCACCAGGCATTGATTCAAGACCAGGTGAAATACTATAGTTACTAGGTCAGAAACGATTACATATCATCCACTCTATCCGTGTTGCTGTGTGGAATTCAGAAACATGGCCATCTGATTGGTGTACCTCAATTTATATCCCGATACACAAAAAAGGAACTACTACCAGATGTGAAAACTACCGCACACTGTCATTAATAACACATGCTAGTAAAATCTTGTTGCATACCATCAAAAACAGATTAAAAACCTATCTACATTTAAATTACCAAATACCTCAGGAACAAGCGGGGTTTGTAAAAGGTAAAGGTACATGGGAACAAATCCTTAACCTGAGACAACTCATTGAAAAGTCTAGGGAATTTCAAGTACCTATGAGTATATGCTTCGTTGACTACCAAAAGGCATTTGATTGTGTCAGCTGGATAAATTTGTGGTCCCTTTTAATATAAATGGACATGAAAATGCACCTGGTGACACTTATTAAAAATCTGTCCAATATAGCAACAGTACGAGTAGATCAGAAGTTCTCAAACCAATTTAAGATCGAGAGAGGTGTTAGACAAGGATGCTTGTTGTCACCTGATTTATTCAACATTTATGGTGAACATGACATGAGGATAGCTTTAGAATGATGAGCCTGTGGAGTAACAGTAGCTGGTAGGAAAATCTCCAATTTAAGATTTGCTGATGACACTACATTTATAGCAGCGAATGAGCAAGAAATGTTTGATCTCCTGCGCAGAATTGAGTACGAAAGCAATAAAGTTGGTCATAAATTCAACAAAGCCAAGACAAAAATAATGGTGGTCGACAGATTCCACACTATTCAACTGACTAACATGTTACATGAATACCAGATAGTAAGCAGCTTTGTCTACCTCTGATCTAGTATAACTAACGATGGTAACTGTGAAGCAGAAGTTCGAAGATATATTGGTATATCAAAAAATGTGATGAATCGCCTAACTAAAGTTTGGAAAGACAGATTCTTCTCTCTAAATATCAAGATGAGACTGGTTAATGCCCTTGTATTCTAAATACTTCTATACGGGGCAGAGACTTGGACACTTCGCGCACGCGAGCTACAAAAAATTGAGGCCGTTGAGATGTAGTGCTGAAGAAGAATGCTGCGCATACCTTAGTCAGCTCATAGGTGAAACGTTTCCATTCTAAATCATCTCGAGATTAAAAAAAGGCTGTCCACAATTATGTCTGCAATGAATTCTGCAATTCTTCGGTCACGTGGTTCGCAGAGGTGACGACAGTTTGGGGAGATTAATTGTTTCTGGAAACGTTCCGGGGAGAAGAATAGAACGATCACCAACTAGATGGTCCGACCAAATTAAGAATTCAGCTGTAAACGCATTTTACGAAGCTCTTAGAGCAGCTGAAGATAGAGACAAATGAAAAAACATTCTTAGGAATATTGGAAGAAATCACGATCCTCAGTAATGGGGAAACGACAAGAGAGAGTTTGGCCACATACAACTTGTGGCAGATGAAAGAAAGATTTACAACTTATGGAAGAGGCACCAAAAGGACGGTGGAAAAGGGGAAAACAGGAAAAGCTAAGTAGAGTGAATTCATAGCGAAATTAAATAAAAAGGCTTGAGCGAGGACATGTGTTGCAATAGAGAACAATGGTGATTGGGAATCGGAAGACGTTGTAGAACGTTATGAACCGATTATATTGTATTGACGAATCAAATATCTCTGGTTATGAAAAGGTATCAATCAATAACTCTCTAAAAACTGGTTTCAATTGTGTTCTTTTTTGGAAAAATTAACTAAATTAGTAAGTCAAATGGTTAGTTATTGGAATGACCATTTTTATTTTAATAAAGATCGAACTATTTCACAAAAAATTAATTTTTAATTATTCGTGTTATTTATATTAGTTAAATAGTAAACTTTCAAGTTCTTACAATGTATAATTTATACAGCAAGTGTTCGCGATGTATCATCATTGGAAGCTTTCAGTTTCTCTCGCATAATATAGAGCTGCAGGTCTAAGGTGCTCATATATCTTACCTCCACGGCGCCATTATGACTCCATCCAGCGGACATCTAACACATGTCTCGCGAATTTGCTTGTCACTATGAGTTAGTATCGGCATATCTCCTAAGGGCAGCGCGCATTATTTCTCGTCTGACTTTCTAGAAAGCTCTTTAATCTCTACACCTCCATCTCCATTTAGTTTTGCGAGATAGTTAGCTAGTTTATGGATAAGTACGAGATTAGTTAATCAACTAATAATTAAAATTATGTGCAAATAATTATGATGCTTATATAAGATTACAAGTTAGATGTATTGGTATATTTATATATTATGACCTAATGTTTCATCAAAATCTCCAATATACAGGGTGTCCCGAAAAGATTGGTCATAAATTATACCACAGATTCTGGAGCCAAAAATAGGTTGATTAAACCTCACTTACCTATATACAATAGTGCACACAAAAAAAGTTACAGCCCTCTGAAGTTACAAAATGAAAATCGATTTTTTTTCATATATCGAAAACTCTTAGAGATTTTTTATTGAAAATGGACATGTGGTATTCTTATGGCAGCAGCATCTTAAATAAAAATTAAAGTAAAATTTGTTTACCTCATAAAAAATTTATGGGGGTTTTGTTCCCTTAAACCCGCCCAAACTTTTGGGTACGTTCCAATTTAATTTTTGTTGTGGCACCATTAGTTAAACACACTGTTTTTAAAACATTTTTACCTCTTAAGACTTTTTCGATAAGCCAGTGTTTATCGAGATATTTTGAATGTTTATCGAATCCACCACATTATTTGTTTATGGTTAAGTACGATTATAAAGACCTGTTAATAATCTGAAAATGTATTTATAATTTACATTTTTAGGTATATTTTGAAAAAGAAGCCACATCTCGGTAAAAGGTGACTTATCAAAAAAAGACTAAGGGGCAAAAAAGTTTTAAAAACACTGTGTTTAACTAATTGTACCACAATAATAGTTTAATTGGAACGTACACAAACATTTGGGGGGTTTAAAGGAACAAAACTCCCATAAAAATTTTATGTAAATATATTAAAAAAGAAGCCGCATCTCGATAAAACTTCGCTTATCAAAAAAATACTAAGAGGTAAAAAAGTTTTAAAAACGTTGTGTTTAACTAATGGTACCACAATAATGAATTAATTGGAACGTACACAAAAGTTTGGGGGAGTTTAAGAGATCAAAACCCCCATAAAATTTTTAAGGGGTGGACAAATCTCACTATAATTTTGTTTTAAGATGAACCTGCCATAAGATTGATACATGTCCAGTTTCAATAAAATATCTTCAATAGTTTTCGATATATTGAAAAAAATCGATTTTTATTTTGTAACTTCAAAGGGCTATAACTTTTTTTATGAGCACATCTGTACTAAGGTAAGTTAGGTTCAATCGAACTATTTTTGACTCCAAAATGTGTGGTATAATTTATGACCAATCTTTTCGGGACACCCTGTATAATAACATTTTTTAAGAAATGTGCAAAAATACAATAAATATTAAAAAAAACTGTGTGTACTTTGTAGGCACGTAAGAAGTTATACTTCTGTTATATGATTTCAACGAAATCAATATACTTTAAACAGTTTATTTACATTTTATTTAAATATTAAACTAATTTTAATACCTAATACTTTTCAAAAAATTGTATTAAAACAATACCAAAAATAAAAAAAATAAAAGAATAAAACACACGCAAATGCAATAATTGTTGACAAAATTTTTAACTAAATACGTATTTTCTGAAAAAAAAAATATATTAAATATATACTTACAATCATAAAATGTACAAAAAAAAATAAAAATTTGCATTGGGGATTGAACCTGCGTCTATCAGGTTCTTAGATTTTGAACTCACCGCACACAGAATTTAGCTACTGAGACATAGGAATGACGTGGGAAGATATAGCAACTAAACGTTCTCTTATTATTATATAATCGTTATTCTCTTAGTTTAATCAAATAAGTTTGATTCTTGTGGAATTAAAATATTAAAATACAACAAAATATAGACTAAAATAGTACCTACCTAGCTATAGTTTATTTTTTAACCAAGAGAAGTAAACTAGAAAGACAGATTCACACCCAGAAAAGTCACTACAAAAATAACTAAATACATCTTCTTTTTTGGTTGATCATGTAGGCCCCCAAGGGTATTCCATAAATATTATATTTTATTAATACGTCGCTAAAGAGTTCTAAAAACAACTGCTTTTTACATTAAAGCACCCTAAAATCTAAAAATTGAAGGAATAACAAAGAAAACATAAAAAATCCAATCCAAATTTGATAAATGTCATTAGTGTCAAACTTTGATAACAGTGGAGTAAACTGGACTGCGGTTGGACCAATTATAAACAAGCATTATAGCGCGGTAAATTTGAATCACCCCTCTAGGTTTGAAAACAAACCATAGTAGGTAATGCTTTGATTTAAATAATTTGATTACCAACAAAATTTCTACCAATCTTCAGCTAATACTTTCCAAATACGTATGTAATTTTTTATTGCAATAATGAAACATTTAGAATAATTACTATATAAATAGTTTACTACATAATACATAATAAAAAGTCTCTACAATTATAAATTTGCTTTTTTTTTTCTGTCCTCGCAACAATAAAAACTAATATACACACAAATTGTTTACCCATAACCATTGACGTATTAATAAAATAACCGACATATTGAACAATTGTTGACAGTTCATTGTAATTACCCGATCAGAGAACGTATAACGTTTAACACGGGAACAGTCGCGCTCTATTCTGTCACGTAATCGGTCTCGTGTTAGATTTTATCTAAAAATAGGAATTTAGACGCTAAATTACATCAAATCTTTTTGTTATTGTATTTTTATTTACTTGTAATGTTAGAAATATAATTTCTAACAATTAATAAAGCTAATTTTTTCTCACCAAAGCCATGAATTCCAAAAAAGAAGAACAAGAGGAAAAATACCTACGCATTACTACACACTTCGTCGAGGAACTTGCGAGTGGAAAGTTATGTTGCAAAATTTTTCTTCAAGTTATCACGAAAAAGGATAAAATGTTAGATTTTTTCTAACGGCGCGATTGCTCGCGGGTTTAGCTGCGCCCAGGACCAAGACTTTTGATGAATTCGCACATATATAAATTTACTTCCAACGCGCCTAAAGAAGTATAACTTTAAAAAATTTATTTGTCGATTCGACATCCAGCTAGGATATTGTTTTCAAATTTCATTTTTTTAGTTGAAATTTCGCCTCCCATTTCCCACTTCCTTTCCCATTTTTTCTTCGAGCGTGTGGCGAAAATTATTTTAGTTATATTTTTGTAACAGTACCAAGGTATCGCCACTTCCCCTTCTAACTTGGGAACTAGGGATCGTATGTATGTAGGTATAGTTTTTTAACCCCTTAATGTTGTATTTCCCTATTGTTAGATTTTGTCTTTTTCTTCTTCTTATTGTATAGACATGACTCTGTCTCTTGTTTTAATGTACCTCCAATAGGTTGCCGTTTCATCGTTTTCGTGGTATTCCCACTGATCGTCTTCCTATTGGGGAATCGTCTCTCGCTCTCCTTAATACTCTACTTGACGTTATTCGGCTTATGTTTCTATTCCACCCTTCTGTTTCTTAACCAGTTCTTACGTTCTCCACCTTGCATCACTATCGTATATCTATACTTCTAGCTCTGTCCCGTAGTGCCTTACCATCAATTTTCCGAAGGGATTTCATCTCCGTTGTTTCGAGAAATATTTTTATCCTCCCTGTGTCAATCGTGTTTCTGCCGTATATGTCAATATTGGTCCGATGACTGTTTTGTAAAATCTGCCTTTAATTTTTTTCTGATATTTTTATTTCTTCATATTGTGTCATTCAGGCCACCTGCGGCCAGATTTTGTAGCTGCCTTAGTTCTCACGCTAGTATTTGTACAACTTTATTTATTAAAGTCTGTCGAGGATTGACTGCTGCGTCTCTTATTATTTTTCTAGCAGGATATTGGACAAGATGCATGATATGGCATCTCCCTGACGTAGCCCCTTTTTCCCATCTATTGTTTTCGTTAATTCATTTAGAATCCGAATTTTACTTTCTATTTTTAGATTTTCTTTTATGAATACCATTAGTGTATACTGCAATGTGTGTAGTGGAAAGTGATGGGCTTAGACGAATACCATTAGTTGTATTTGTATATTTTTATTTTACTGTTTATATTAAGAATTCCCGATTTATACTGTTATTTGGGCTTTAGGAGTGTATGAAGAAATGATATGTGTCGATGATATATTAATTTCTTTTTTCGAGGATCTGTTGTACAACAAATATATTATGGTCCATTGTTGACTTCTGATTGCAGAAACCACGTTGCTATTTACAATTATTTTTTCATCATGTTGTCTACGCCTTTTATAAATGATGTTGGAGAATATTTTGTAAACTGCGCTTAACCAATGGCTCAATTATACCATCACTTTACTTCGCTATTAACTGCTTGTTCAATGCTTTTCTAATCTCGGCTATTTTTTCTGGACTCTTTTCTTTTTTTTCTGTCAATCTTATAAATATTGAACACGAATAACTAATTTGAGAGAATATACTAGAGAGATTACACCTTTTTGATTTATCAGGATCTTAGAAGCGACGACTGAGGCAAGTATGGGTTTTGTAGTGGATATCGAATCCATATCATTCGGCATTAAGGGAGGATCTACCTAGGTTAGAGCTACCTAGACCTAAACTATATTTTATTCTAGTTATCCCGTTTTGGTACCAGTATAGTTTTCTAAGAAGAGCAACGAATAATTACCCTAAAATGGTAATCGATTAACGAATACAAGTACAGGAAATGATCCAATTGAAGCTGACGATGGGATAAGACAGGGGGATTCCTTGAGTCCTTTATTGTTCAACCTAATCATGGATGAAATACGAGAAACAGTAAGAACTAAAGAAGGATATCAAATGGAAGAGAACAACTTAAAATATTCTGCTGTACAGACGATGCAATACTACTCCCTCAAAGTGAAGATGCTTTATAACGTAGGCTGCACCAGTTTGATAATAATATACAGTAATTTCCCCAAAACAGATAAAATGCATGGTTATAACATCAAACCAATTTAGACGTAAATTATAGCTGTAGGGCCAGATAATAAAACAAATGATACCTAGGCATCACACTATCTAGCTACGGAAAGCTCGAAATAGGAGTGAAAGATCAGGTGAATAGAGCAAACAGAGCCGCAGGTTACCCGAATGAAACAATATGGAGAAGTAAAAATATCGGAAAAGTAAAGGCAGAATTTACAAAGCAGCCATAAGATCAATACTGAGATACGTGGGATATAAAAGACCTAACACAGAGAGAACAAAATGATTGCTCGAAACAGCAGACATAAAAACTCTTCGAAAAATCTGTGGTAAAACACTATGGGACAGAGCTATAAGTACAGATATAGGACGGAGATGCAAGGTGGAGAACATTATTACCTAATTGGGTAAGAAACAGAAGAGTAGAATGAAATGACCACATAAGCTTAATGAAAATAAATAGAGTAGTACGGACGGCGAGAGACGGTTCCCCAATAAAAAGACAATCGGTAGAAAGATCACGAAAACTATGGAAAAGAATAAGAAGAGAAGGAAAAAATATTATAAAATGGAAAAAAATAAAAACTTTTTCCATGCAATAATAAGAGGAATTATTTTGTAACATCCTTTGAAGAATTTATGTGTGTAGTGTAAGACCACAATATTAAAATAATTACCAATATGTTTTAACCATAACAATTTATTATTTACTATAAGTACACTCACCACTTCATTATAAATATTAGCTAATGCCAATAAAAATAAAGTTTCTTAGATATATTTTTACGACATATTCTTTGACACTCACAGGCATTTTCGTTCAAACACTCGACTATATTAAACCAAAACAAATCCTTATCCTCGCTTGTCAAAAGTGCTTGACACTAGCCGAACACACTTCCACAGGGTGTAGCAAAAACAAATAAACGACATAACAGGAGTGATATGTCGACAAAGAAAGAAAAAGTGAACATCGCCCCTGCGGCAATCGAAAGAAATAGAAAAAGGGCTCAGGTAACTGAATCTTGGATCGTGCGTGGAAATCTTAAGCAGCATTCGCATGGTTTGAGCTTTTGAGCTTTTCCAGTCACGCACGCACAGGTAATAGAGACAATGAGGGGGACTATGGGGAGCATTTTATTGTTTAACTGATAAAATTTTTTTGTAGATGGTCAGCAAATTACCCGTGACTAACCAATTAATCACACTACATGTAGAAGATTTTAATTCTGAATTTTTTGTTCTTTGAAGGTTTAATATTACTACCAAATAGACGTAAAATGAACGACAAATTCAATCTAAAAAATAACTTATTAAAATAGTTTTTGTAATAAAAAATATAGCAAAAACTGTAGGTAATAAGTATACTTATTATAAAATTCAACAGAAAATATTTTATACCTTATACCAAGGCCATTATTAACATCATTAAAAAATGATACTCCCATAGATTTGTTCAGTATTTTGCTCTAGGTGGTATTATTTGTCATGTTATTCTTTCAGTTTATGATTTGTGATTTATTTATCCATTTACATCCTTTTTCAATCTACACGCATGTCCAAAAAATTGGAATATGTACAAATTAATAATATATCTTGTCTACGCTTATGGTGCTTTTAAAACTTTTGTTGATATTTATTCTAGAGCTAGTCCTGTCGCCAGGGGGGGGGTACAACGGCCTCCTTTATTCAGATGGACTTACCCAAGTTTTTTTCATGTATTTTGACACGTAGAATACGAATTTTTTGGGTAACAGTTGATCCGGATGTCGTTAAGATTGTTATTGACCAAGAACTTGAGGAATTACATAACCGCGATCTATCGCAAAACAAAACATTTTTTGGTATTTTTTGGGTCATTCTAAGCAAAAGATGTTTCTACAATTTTTTTCGTAGGATGGCTAGTTTTCGAGATAACCGCGGTTGAACTTTCAAAAAATCGAAAAATTTGCCATTTTGGAACCCGAATAACTTTTGATTAAAAAATAAAATAGCCAGTCTGCTTACCGCATTTGAAAGTTTAAGTCAAATTATATCGGTTTTAATTATTTACATTGCTAAAAATTTATTTTTTTATTGTTTAACA
The DNA here is from genome assembly GCF_917563875.1 of Diabrotica virgifera virgifera. Classification (NCBI taxonomy): domain Eukaryota; kingdom Metazoa; phylum Arthropoda; class Insecta; order Coleoptera; family Chrysomelidae; genus Diabrotica; species Diabrotica virgifera. The sequence goes on along the minus strand of NC_065444.1, from coordinate 182,146,283 downwards.
AAGCTATAAACACATAGTGTTTCCCGTGCCTTTACATGCATTTTAACGCATGCTACGTAGAAATAGCCTCGATTGCACTAGTACCTATTCTACCTACTGGTTAGATTTTAAATGAGAAATCATAGAAAACATCACTCACGCACTAGGTGTTTGTAGCTTTGTTTAACAATAACACAATAAATTTTTAGCAATGCAAATAATCAAAACCGATATAATTTGACTTGAACTTTCAAAGGCGCTAAGCAGAATTGCCATTTTATTTTTTAATCAAAAGTTATTCGGGTTTAAAATTTGCAGTTTTTCGATTTTTTGAAAGTTCAACCGCGTTTATCTCGAAAACTGAGCATCCTACGGGAAAACTTGTTAGAACATTTTTTACTTAGAATGACCCAAAAAATACCAAAAAATGTTTTGTTTTGTGAGAAACCTCTGTTATGTAATTCCTCAAGTTCTTGGTCAATAACAATCTTATCGACATCCGGATCAACTGTTACCCAAAAAATTCGTATTCTACGGGTCAAAATACATGAAAAAAACTTGGGTAAGTCCATCTGAATAAAGGAGGCCGTTGTACCCCCCCTGGCGACAGGACTAAGCGTTTTTAAATGAAAATGATAAAAAATTTGAATCGTGTTTGCATCATTTTGGTCACATTCGACTGATTAGCATATTTACACATTATTCAATCTTTGTTTTTTGAATTGAGCTATTTAAAAATGCCTACAAACGTGATATCTAATTTTGACATATCTAGAGTAATTGCTTTGTTACAACCAAGCTTTATTCAAAGTGAAATAGCGAATTTTGTTTATGTTTTCAGAGTGCTGTATCGGAAATAAAAAAAATCCAAGATACAAATGAAGTGAAGGATCGCCCCAGATGTGGTAAAAGTCGATTTACAACAGCAGCACAAAACCGACAGATATCATTGATGGCTCGAAGAAATCGTCTGGAAGCTACAAGTGATATATCCAGAGAACTTTAAGGACTGGATATTTCAGTCCTAAACATAGGAACTAGTAAATATAAGCCGCTGTATAGGCTATTGATTATGTTTAAAATAAGAGAGCTAAAAGGAACTAAAACGTTAATGGGATTTTATTATCTCATATGGTCAATGGACCTCTAAATTTAAAAAAACCCGCGGAGTGCTACCACTTAAATGGGTGCATTTTTGAGAAAGGGGTGAATTAGTCCCTAGGCACAGGGTGAATTAGGGTGAGTTCTATGCACTTTTAGTACAAACATGTATACAGGAAAATTGTTCCACGTTAAATTTACTATCGAAATATAATATTTTAAGTTCAAAAATATATTTTTTTAAATATACTCAAAAGAACAACAAGAAAAAACACAAAAAATGTAATTTTGTTTTTTGCCCCATAACCTTTTTCCACAGGGATATAGGTATAGGCATTGCTTCAGCAAAAAATAACTACCATCTTTCCTCGTTAAAATGGCGTGTGGTAGAGGTCTCTAGGGTTTCCAGTTTCCGAAATAGGATTTTTCAAATTTCTCCGATTACAGCATTTTTGGGCCATTTTCCCATTATTTCGCAAACATTGTTCTGTAACTTTTTTCTACGCATTTCTAGGTATATACAATGGTACACTTACTAGAAAGAGAAGTCAATTACCTTTAAAATGGTCTGCCGTATAAGATTGTACGACTATTTTTAAGCAAGTTATGCTTTTTCAAGCTTTTATACTTTTATGATTTTTGATATTTTTTATGATTATTTTTAGAATTTTTCATTATGACTTTTTTCTTGTAAATTCAGGTATATACATACCTTGTAAAATAAAAAAAGCATATTTTCTCTGCTTTAAAATGGTGTATTGCAAGAAATTCTAAGACTATTTTTAAACAAGATATCCATAGGATATCCAAGGGTATGCGTAATTTGAGAAAAAATTTAGAACTTTTCATTTTTTTTTTCAATTAGAAGAGTATAATAGCATATTATAACATAATTTTTAATTCCAAATAACTTTTCTTAATAACACTTTTCGATATTTTGAAATATAAAGCTACTTTACTCTTAAGCGAAATTCATATTTTTAACACACCTCGTACAATATTGACAAAATTGTATATCTGATGATTGCATCTTAGGTTTCAGACTATGCAGAGCATTTTATAAAGAATACCTTTTATCATAAAGTTAATATTAAAAAAGTTTTCCATGTGGTTCAACTATAGTACAATAACAAAAGCCCTATCGGAAAAAAAGACAGAGTTTCATACTTATCAAATACAAAACGAGCGCAGTTTCAGGGTTGTTCTTAAGAACATGCATTACTTGATGGACAAAAATCTTATTAAAAAGGAAATAGAAGAGAAAGGCCACACTGTTAGAAACATTTGGAACATCAAACACCCTAAAAATTGAACCACCCTACCAAAAAAGAGAGATACCACAATGCTCTAGATGTCAACGATACGGACATACCAAGACATACTGCCACCTTAGACCACGATGTGTAAAGTGCACAGGGGATCGTCAAGTGTGTACTCTGCGAGGGAGACCACCCAGCAAACTACAAAGGTTGCAGGGTATACAAGGAGCTACAAACGAAAAAATTCCCAACGATTAGACCCAGGCCTAGCATGCCAATTAATCATGCACAACATGTCCAAGCAGGAGTTACCTACGCCCAAATCGTTAATAACTCACAACAAATTACGAATAGTAATACAAACCAAACAGAAGTAACTACTACCAATACTCCCGCCTCAAATGACATGGCTGAACTAAAGAATATGTTAAAAGTCCTGATGGAACAAATGGGTACACTGTTAAATCTTCTCACCACCGTCGTCACTAACTTAACAATATGATCAAATTCTTAAAAATAGCTATTTGGAATACCAACGGGCTAACAAATCATGCTCAAGAGGTTAAAGCTTTTATACTAATACACAACATCGACATAATGTTAATATCTGAAACACATTTTACAAATAGAAGCTATCTGAGAATTCCCAACTATGCAATATATAACACCAAACATCCAGATGGCACTGCACATGGAGGAACTGCAATCATAATTAAGTCATCGATAAAACACCACGAGTTAAATAAGTTTAAAAGAGACTATATACAAGCAACAAGTATTAGCATAGAAGACTGGAACGGTCCCTTAACAGTAACTGCAATATATAGTCCACCACGACATACTATAGCCAAAAATCAATACCAAGAATTCTTCAACACACTTGGAAACAGGTTTCTAGCAGGCGGCGATTATAACGCAAAACACACTCACTGGGGATCCAGGCTAATAACCCCGAAAGGTAGGCAATTATACATGGCAATGGAAACCAACAACCTTAAATACATATCTACTGGCGAACCCACGTACTGGCCCACAGACACAAACAAAATTCCGGATTTGGTTGATTTCTGTGTGACGAAAGAAATACCACTTGAATCCCAGACAGCACAATCTTGTTTCGATCTTTCATCCGACCACTCTCCTGTCTTGGTCATGATATCCACAAATATCCTCGAAACAGAACCTCCACCATATCTAAGTAGTAAATATACCAATTGGATTAAATTCCGGGCTATCGTTGATGAGAGACTGGACTTAAACATCCCACTAAAATCGGATGGCGAAATTGACGAAGCAGTAAATCAATTAAATAGGATAATTCAGGAAGCTGGCTGGCAGTCAACACATACAAAACCAAGAACAATCATACACAAAGATTTACCCAACGAAATAAAAGAAAAAATCGCAGAAAAAAAGAAGACTAAGGAAAGTATGGCAAAGAACCCGCGCACCCCAGGTTAAAAATAGATTAAACCAAGCTACAGCGCGACTAAAAACTTTGTTAAACAACAATAAAAACAACGACATAAAACGATATCTACAAAATCTATCTGCCACGGAAACCTCCGAATACTCGCTATGGAAGGCAACACGAAAGATTAACAGACCACAACTCTCTAATCCGCCTATCCGGGCCAGTAACGGACGATGGGCTAAAAGTAACAACGAAAAAGCTACAGTCTTTGCCAAATACCTGGAGGACGTGTTCCAACCACATGCCCAAAACAACAACTCTGATAGAGAAGATAATATTCAATTGTATTTAGAATATCCATACCAACTAGAAGCACCGTTGAAGAAATTCACAGCCAAACAAGTTTTCAACAAAATCCAAACAGATATGAATCCGAAAAAGTCCCCAGGGTTCGACTTAATCACTGCAAGAATTTTAAAAGAACTTCCCAAGAAAGGCGTGCAATATTTGACACAGATTTTTAACGCAATCTTAAGAACTGGTTACTATCCCGTTTTGTGGAAAGTGGCACAAATCATCTTAATACCCAAACCAGGCAAGCCTGTAGAAGAAGTTAAGTCCTATAGACCTATCAGTCTACTTTCAGTGATGTCAAAGGTTTTTGAAAAACTCTTACTAGACAGATTACAGCCAATCCTTGTGGAAAAGCAGCTAATACCCAACCACCAGTTTGGATTTAGACAACAACATGCTACCACCGAGCAAATTCATCGAGTCTGCAATTCCATAAACAAAGCCTTAGAAGAGAAGCAATACTGCTCTGCAGCCTTTTTGGATGTCTCGCAGGCTTTTGATAAAGTCTGGCACACTGGCTTGCTATACAAAATAAGAAAAGTCCTTCCTCTCAACTACTTTCTAATCCTCAAGTCCTATCTCTCCGACCGCCATTTCCTTGTAAAAGTTAAAGATCAGTGCACTAACTTACATCCAATCAAAGCTGGAGTACCCCAGGGTAGTGTCCTTGGACCAGTTCTCTACCTACTCTACACAGCAGATCTTCCTACAAGCCAAAACATCATCACAGCCACATATGCAGATGACACAGCAATCATTGCAGCTCACTCAAACCCGTACATCGCCTCGCAACTGCTCCAGACAAATCTCGACACTATAAATATCTGGTTACAAACATGGTGAATTAAAGTAAACGAAAGCAAGTCAGTACATTTAACGTTCACTAATCGAAAAGATACGTGCCCAACCGTCTCATTAAATAATCAAGTACTACAACAAAAGGATGATGTAAAATACCTAGGTATGCACTTGGACCGCAGACTAACGTGGAAGAAACACATATTCACGAAAAGAAAACAGTTGGGTCTGAAACTCAATAACATGTACTGGCTGATAGGAAAAAGTTCACAACTGAGTTTGTACAATAAACTTTTAGTATATAAGGCAGTGATTAAGCCAATATGGAGCTATGGTATCCAACTGTGGGGATCTGCGTCGAGATCCAATATCGACATCCTGGAGAGATTCCAATCGAAAACCTTGCGCATTATCACAAATGCACCGTGGTACATGCCCAATGAACTCATTAATCGTGATCTCCAAACGAAGACTGTCAAAGAAGAAATTGCCAGTTACGCCCAAAAATACGACACCCGACTACAAAACCACCCCAACAGGCTAGCGAAGAACCTAATGAGACCCGAGACAAACAGAAGGCTAAAGCGCCACACTCCAAGCGATCTACGAACAAGATTTTAAATTTTAAATTTTCAAAAATATTTTATTTATTATAGAGTTATATTTATAGGGTTTTATTTATTAGTCACAAATAATTTTGTTAAGTACTAAAATTATGATTTCATAGGTTATTGTCACTGGACAGTCTCCTGCAAGTCTCTTTTAATTGTTAAACAATTTACTTATTGTAATCATTATTACAGATTGTAAATAAATAGGATGTTAAAAAAAATGTGGTTTCAGCTTAGTGGGACCTATTGCATGTATATGTGACATTTTGAAAAAGCATATCTTGTTTAAAAATAGTCCTAGAATTTTTTACAATACACAATTTTAACGTAAATAAAATAAGTTTTCTTTTTATTGTACAATGTATATAACTAAATATACAATAAAAAATGTTATAATGAGAAATTTAAAAATAATCGTAAAATATATCAAAAATCATTAAAAGTATAGAACTTAGAAAAACACCTTCTACGATAGACCATTTTAAAGATAATTGACTTTTGTTTCTATTAAATGCAACATTGCATATAATACCTAAAGCTGTGTAGAAAAAAGTTACAGAACAATGTTTGCGAAGTAACAAGGAAAATGTCCTAAAATCGCTTTAAGTGGCGAATTTTGAAAAATCATAATTTGGAAACTATAAATAATAGGGACTATACCAAACGTCAGTTTAAAGAAAAAAGATGGAAGTTGTTTTCTGTGAAGCCATGTCTATACCTATATCCCCATTGAAAAAAGTTTTGGGACGAAAAACAAAATTGCAATCTTTCGTGTTTTTTTCTTGCTGTTTTTTGAATATATTTTTGTCAAAAAAATATTTTAACTTTAAAATGTGATATTTCTATAGTAAATTTAACCTAAAACAGTTTTCCTGTAGACACGTTTGCACCAAATGTGCATAGAACTCACCCTAATTCGCCCTGTGCCTAGGGACTAATTCACCCTTTTCTCAAAAACGCAGCCCTTTAAATGGTAGCACTCCGCGGTTTTTTCATACTGAGAGGTCCATTGACATGAAACAATAAAATCCCGTTAAGGTTGTAGTTCCTTTCTAAAATACATAATCCATAGCCTAGTATGTGACACCCATATATAGATAAATTTAATAGGTGCCGCCCAAAATCCCGAAAGCCAAAATCCCGACAGCCAAAATCCCGACGGCCAAAACACCGACACGCCAGAATCCCGACACGCCAGAATCCCGACAGGCCAAAATCCCGACATGTAAATTATTATGTATTTTAAAAGAAAAACATATTTAAACACTTCATTTTATAATATAAAAGCTATACTTACTGAAATGGAAGGTTGTAACATGATAATAAAATATCTATTATATGAAAGTAAACTTGAATTCAGCATTTGAATATACATATTTTATTGGACTATATATTGGCAAAAAAATAATTTAATTCATATACCCATGTTAGAAATTTTATTTAGAAAATTAGTTCATATTAAATGGTAAATACTTTTGTTTACTAACAAAAAATAAACAATAGATGGCTATAAACAAAAAACAAGAAATAAAAATGTAATTATATGTTAAAAAGAAACTTATCAAACTTGTCGGGATTCTGGCCTGTGGAAATTTTGGCCTGTCGGGATTCTGGCGTGTCGGAATTTTGGTTGTCGGGATTTTGGGGTAGACCCAAATTTAATATACTTTAGTTACTTGTACATTACTGTGATTTTTTGTTAGTCATTAAGAAACACTTTTACTGAATAATATGGTCTGTTAGATAGATGGGCTTTTGTCATTTTACGGAACTTTGGGGAAGATGTTGCAGATTTAAGTTGTAAAGGGAGATGGTTGTATAGTTTTTTTGCGGAATATAATATAGATCTCTTTACTAACTCAGAAGACGGGATCGGTAAATGGACATCAAAAGTTGAATTTCTGATGGAGTAGTCATGATGAGGCCTTGCTGGAAAGACATGCAGGTGTTTACGAATTCAGCAAACAGTTTCTAAAATATACAAAGATAGAATGGAAACTTCTGTAATGGGTTGTCCTTCTGCGGCCAGATATCTTACTGCTCTATTTTGTAATTTGAAAATAATATCAAATTGGGCAGCTGTACGAGAACCCCAAAAAGGAAGACCATATCGAAGGTGAGACTCGAACAAAAAAAAATATATATGTTATTTTAGAAGATGCTAAATTGAATTAGCGCAGCATAGCAGGCTGAGGCGAGTTTCTTACTTAACAAATCGATATGAAGGGAACATTTGAGGTTGCTGTCTAAAGAAATACCAAGAAATTTAACAGATTCAACGGTAGAGATCTGGCTGTTATTCACAAGTAGGGGTTGAAGAGCAACTTTATAGAATAATGCTACTGCCTTATCCACGTTAAAGGAGAGTAAATTAGAGTCAGACCAGGTTTTATCGTAAGAAGATCAGAAGTTTTAGTTGTTCGAAGAGTTGTAATAATTGAGTTGCTCCCAGGCGCGGATCCAAGGGTGGTCAATGAGGTCATTTGCCCCCTCGTTGAGACTTCGCCTGGTGTCGCTTTAAAAAAAAAGAGATAATTACGATTGAAAATAAATAGTGAGTTTTGTGTCCTATTGACAACTGAATAACGGAATGAAACATAAAACAGAATTCCTTCTCCAAAGTACGTGTTCTCGGTTTTACTGTATGGTGTCGAGTTTTGGACTGTGAATAAAATCGATCTACTTACCTAAATCGCCTTAAGGCTTTCGAAATATAGTTCTATAGAAGAATTTTAAAAGTATCTTGGGTGAAGAAGATTCGAAATTCCACAATACTAGAACGTCTCAGCAAGACTACTGAGATTATAGAAGGCATCAAGAAGAGAAAAGTGGAGTATTTTGGACATGTAATGAGATGTTTTAAATATAGGTTGCTACAAAATATTATGCAAGTGAAAATAGAAGGCAAACGCAGTCCAGGACGAAAAATCACTTCGTGAATAAAATTAAGATAGCTATGATAGTAACCAACGTTCTGAAAGGACATGGTACATGAAGAAAAATAAAGCAACAGCCCATACCGAAAAAGAATCCTGCGTACGCGAGTGACGAGAAAATTTTTATTTCATTGCCCCCTCCTTGTAAGGTTGGTTGCTCTGCCGTTGGTTGCTCCACGTGATAATGGTAGCATCAGCAAAAAAAAATTCCATCGATTTTTAAATTAGTGATGTCATTTATAAAGATAAGGAAAAGCAGAGGACCCAATACTGAACCTTGTGGTACTCCACATACATTGGTTTTAAAACTAGAGTCAGTATCATTTGCTCTAACCAGTTGTTTCCTATTATATAAGTAAGATTTGAACCAATTTAAAGAAATACCTCGAAATCCATATAAATTTAGTTTTTTAATCAAAATTTCGTGATTTACACAATCAAAAGCTTTGGCATAGAAAAGAGTGGCAGTATTATATTAATCATCATCCTTAAAACGACATTAAGAACGTTTTGAAAAATAATTACAGTGACTAACTTTAACATTATACAAACAACAAGATTAAAAAATTCTTTGTCGAGACGCCGTTAGTGTCAGCAAAAGTTCATATATGTATATAGAGCACCTCCGAAATTATTCTATAACCAGACAGTAGACCTGCGAGGCACTATAATGAAATAATTTGATATATTAAAGTCTGACTCCCGCGATTTAGAATGGATAATGTAATTCGGCAGTAAAGGAGAAAGCCTGAGTGGCTGAAATCAGCTTTTGTTTCCCACACCAGCTCAGTGAACAGCCAGAACTCTCCCATACTCTTTCCGGCGCGGCATTTCCTTGGCCCCAAAGCCTTGGGGTTCACTCCGTTGAATATATATTATATATATTTGATAATTGATATTTCGATGCTCAACTCTAAGCGAAAGGGATGTGGATGGAATAGAAGTGGGTTTTAAAGAAATTTGACAGTGTTTGGTTCAAGCAGAACTAAGAAAATGAATAATACTTAAAACTGCAATGCATAATTTACCAAAGTCGGTGCTAATTAGACAATATGTAGACAATGAATTCTTGTAATATGGAAATCAAACGCTTAAGTGTTGAAAAAAAGGTAGGAAATTAATTGGGAAAAAAAAGTATTTTAAAAATGTGTCAAATATTTCATTCCTTGCTTAGCGTTTTTGGCATACAAAGCAATCATCAGAGCAATGCTAAAATAAAATACATACCTTGTTTAATTTATGTCAAAATTTAAAAAGTACAACAACTAAAGAGATCTCACTGGTGAAACAATTTGTTGAAAAATTTATAAAATTCTTCTTCAGATGTTAAAAAACTTTAGAGTATAGTTGCAAAAACATTATTTCTACGACAGTGCTAAAACAGCCACTTTTCCGCAAGCATTTCGTTTCCGAAAGTTGAACTCTCCCGTACGGTGTTCGGGAAAGTAGAATACCTTGTAATATGACATTATAATATATTATAATACATGCAATAAACTAATATTAAGATATTATTTACTAATTTATTTCAAATTTACCTTATTGTGTTCAGGTTTTAATGAAACTAACGCGATAATTCGTTGAAATAGAATTATTTTGACATACCATTTAAAAGTCAAATCAGAAGACATTAGGTTTGTTCTAGCAAACAATTAAACTAGTCAGAAACCACCGTCAGCAAACAGTTGGTCAGTGAGAGAACATACTACAGTCACCAGTGCTATCCCCTCTGCTCGCGCTGGTCCACTATTCGCTGATGGTTTCAAACCGTTTGAAACTGATGCTAGAACAAACCTAATACCAACGGGTTTAAATCGTCGTCATGGAAACCAATATCGTCGTGATGGTAATCAATTTTATTGAAAGTTTGGCTGTGACAACCTTGTCAAAGAAGGTGTTTTGTGTATTTTCACTCCTAAATAATAATTGATATAACTCTATTTGTTGTGGCCTTTTCCAAACATACGGCCCTAGAAAAAATGTTGTTCCTAACTCATACGGAAAGTCTTTCTCCCGCACTCGATTGCTTGCCCGAACTCTGCTATCGCGTCATTCGGATCAACAGCAGTCTCGTGCGGGAAAATATCACTTTCCGCACTAGTTAGGATAAAAACTATTTCAAACGGCACATTAATGACAATGTTTCACCATAAACACATTAAAAATATTTGAATATGGTATGGGTGCAAACACTTTTTGAATGGAGTTAAGGCGCCAAAGAGAATGAAGAAGACCTAATGCGCTTCTTATATGTTATTTTAACATAATATTCCAAGCTGTGGGTGAAAAATAGGTCGATTTCAGGATATAATTCAGGAATTTTTGAAACCTATCAAGTGTTGTAAAGGACGACGCCAGGAATAACTTATACTAAAATGTAACCAAAAATTTTGTGCGGTTTTTTATTTAAGACGATTTTCATTTGTTAAATTTGCAATTTTTAAAGATTTTTAATTTTGCAGCTTAGGATATTCATTTTAGAGAAAAAGTTTTAAATAGAAAATTGTAGCAAATTAAAAAACCTACAATTTGAGCTATTGAAAGTTTAATTTCGGTGGTAGGTTATTGCAAAACAGCCTGCGAAAGGTCCAAAATGGCCGTTTTTTGCAATTGCGTTATTTATTGTAAAAATAACTTTTATGTATTTTTTAAGACTTTAAAATGAAGATCTTTTAATACTAAACATAAAAAATTTGTAGTGCCCGATTGGTGAACTAGTTGCTTAGATATTATAATTTGTTTATTCCAAGAGGTCAAATGTCCAAGGCTATAACTTTTTGAAAAAAAAAATCGTACAAAGTTAATCCAACATTCACTCTCCTTCTAAAGACTTATATTTTCATATTCTGATGTAAATAAATGCGTATAACATTTTTCAACCTCTTATTTCGGGTTTGAAAATAAGGGGGCAAATTTCGTTATAAACATTTAGAACTGAAGCCGCCCCTGTAAATCCTATGAGTTTTTAACTTGCAATTATTGTTACTGAAGCCAAAATAATGTTTAAAAACTAAATAAAAATATTTTACTACCCACTGAAGCCGAGATAATTGTTTTTGTTTTCTTAAATCGTAGTGACTTTATTTATAACAATTAAGAAATTATTTCACAGTCATTGACTAAAGAAAGACTGATATTATCTTAAAATAAAAATTATTTTGACCGAAAGTTACATTTAATTATTAAAAATTATTTTTAAAATGTAGACGAGATTTATTTTTCGTTTCGACTGTGATTTATTGTGTCGGTTGCCCTTAGCAACGGCTAGCAACTTATAATACATTGAATCACGGTTTTGGCTTTAAATTTTAAAGCACCGCTTGCATTGACATGAAACTTGGCAAACACATAGATAATATGTTAAAGAATAAAAATGATATTGGGCCCCTGTGTGCTTTTATCTTAGGGGTGAGTTTCACCCCTTGAAATGGGTGAAAAAATATATGTTCAAAATAAGTTTGGAAATGGATAAAACGTCTAATTCTAAGCACCTTTTGTTCTATAGCATTTTTTCAATAAGTTAATACCTTTCGAGTTATTTTAGAGTAAATACCTTAATTTTTCAACAACAAAAAAACACGTTTTTAGGCGGTTTTTGACAAATAACTCAAGAAGTAAGTATTTTATTGAAAAAAAGAGTTTTAACAAAAATATTGCAAATTAAAAATTGAAAAAAATGGTGGACGCGTGAAATCTCTAGACCCAGTAGAAACCAAGTTCTAGCTAATGAAAAAGAGGTTCATATCCCTCAAATTTCAAAGTGAATTATTTCAACGTGAAATAACCGAAAATCATGCACTTTTTGGAGAAAAATCATTACAACTTTTTTTAAGTGTTTACAAAAATATTATATCTGTTTTAAAAAAAGTTTATAGCATCAAAAGTAAGCAAGTTGCGCTGAAAATAAAGTTGATCTCTTTTTTTTTTGGTCAAAAATCTCGGGAAAGTCACTCCCCAATTAGTATCAAAAATGAAATTAATCAATTTTACTTCAATGTTGTTTTACTTGTGTATGTGTCGTTTATGTCTGTAGGTTTCATCGGTTCAAAGTGCTTATTTTTGAAGGGGCAGTAGTTAAAAGAACTTGAACTAGTCAAAAATCACGAGTGTATGCAAATTTAGAACAGCCATATCTTAACAAATTTTTGCCTTCCAAAAAAAGCAAAATATCCAAAATATTCATAACAGCAAAAACTAAATTTTTTTACCCTTTGTGATTTTTGGTCACATTATTAAATTTTAAGTTATTTAGAAAAAAAAAATTTTAAATCAAAAATTAAAAGAGATTTACTTTAAAACCAATTTTTTAAATAAGCCTTTTGAACCGATGATACTTACAGATCATATAAATATTACATGAGCAAAGTAACTTGTGGAGCGGTAATGATTAATTTGGTTTAAGATGTTAATTGGGTGTTGACTTTCGAGTTTTTTGACCAAAAAAAAAAGAGATCAACTTTATTTTCAGAGTAACTTGCTTACTTTTGATGCTATAAACATTTTTTAAAAACAGATATACATATTTTTTTAAATACTTTAAAAAATGATTTTTCTCCAAAAAGTTTATGATTTTTTGATTATTTCACGTTGAAATAATTCACTCTGAAATTTGACGGATATGAACCTATTTTTCAGTGGCTAGAACTGTGTTTATACTCTGTCTAGAAATTTCATGTATACATCATTTTTTTCAATTTTTAATTTGCTATATTTTTGTTATAACCCATTTTTTCAATAAAACACTCATTTTTTGAGTTATTTGTCAAAAACCGCCTAAAAACGTGTTTTTGTGTTGTTGAAAAATTAAGGTATTTACTCGAAACTAACTCGAAAGCTATTAACTTGGTGAAAAAATGCTATAGAACGAAAAGTGCTTAGAATTAGACGTTTTATCCATTTCCGAACTTATTTTGAACATATATTTTTTCACCCTCATAAGGGGTGAAACTCACCCCCAGGACAAAAGCACACAAAGGCCCAATATTATTTTTATTCTTTAACATGTTATCTATGTGTTTGCCAAATTTCATGTCAATTCAAGCGGTGCTTTAAAATTTAAAGCAAAAACCGTGATACAATGTATTATAAGTTGCTAGCCGTTGCTAAGGGCAACCGACACAATAAATCATAGTCATAACGAAAAATAAATCTCCATTACATTTTAAAAATCATTTTTAATAATTAAATGTAATTTTCGGTTAAAATAATTTTTATTTTAAGATAATGTAAGTCTTTCTTTAGTCAATGACTGTGAAATAATTTCTTAATTGTTATAAATAAAGTCACTACGATTTAAGAAAACAAAAACAATTACCTCGGCTTCAGTTGGTCGCAGAAAATTTTTATTTAGTTTTGAATCTGTATTTTGTCTTTAGCAACAATAACCTTCAAGTTAAAAACTCATAGGATGTACAGGGGCGGCTTCAGTTCTAAATGTTTATAACGAAAGGACATCGCACACATCTTATGGAAAATATAATGTCACTAAAATTCAATAAAATTTATACGAATAGATTCGTTTTAAATTAATGGTCAAATCTTATCATTGCGCCAACTCTATATTTTCAATAATAAGAGCAGAAATTGATATAAATAAATCTGAAATCAAATGGGTACGTACATAAGTTAGAGAGAGAAAAAATATTTTAAAATACCCAAATTGTCGGTACTCCATAAATCAGCGGACTAGTTTCACTAATCCGCTTAGGCCCAGCGGGGTTTAAGCTCTTTTGAATAGCACCCAGAGCAATAGTGATTGTAACTGACACTTTTACTGACACCAAAAATGTGATTTCGATAAACTTTAATTGCAATTTGCGCCGTAATTAATCATAATTAAGAGTTGGCGCAATGATAAGATTTGACCGTTAATTTAAAACGAATCTATTCGTATAAATTTTATTGAATTTGAGTGACATTATATTTTCCATAAGATGTGTGCGATGTCCTTTGTCCCCTTATTTTCAAACCCGAAATAATAGGTTGAAAAATGTTATACGCATTTATTTACATAAGAATATGAAAATATAAGTATTTAGAAGGAGAGTGGATCTTGGATTAACTCTGTACGATTTTTTTTCAAAAAGTTATAGCCTTGGACATTTGACCTCTTGGGATAAACAAATTAAAATATCTAAACAACAAGTTCACCAATCGGGTACTACAATTTTTTTTATGTTTTAGTATTGAAAGATCTTTATTTTAAAGCCTTAAAAAATACATAAAAGTTATTTTTACAATAAATAAGGCAATTGCAAAAAACGGCCATTTTGGACTTTTCGCAGGCTGTTTTGCAAAAACGTATTAACGAAATTAAACTTTCCACAGCTCAAATTGTAGGATTTTTAATTTACTACAATTTTCTATTTAAAAGTTTTTCTCTAAAATGAATATCCTAAGCTGCAAAATTAAAAGTCTTTAAAAATTGTGAATTTAACAAATGAAAATCGTCATAAATAAAAAACCGCATAAAATTTTTGGTTACATTTTAGTATAAGGTATTCCTGGCATCGTCCTTTACAACACCTGATAGGTTTCAAAAATTCCTGAATTATATCACCTTTTTTCACCCACAGCCTGGGGTATAACAACTAACATGTGTCTTGTACGGGAAATTAAGATTATTTAAATTTGGAAAATGTTGAAAAGTTGCAATTAAAAAGAATTGGGAAAGGTATCAAATGTCTAAAATCTAGTTAAATAGATTTTTTTTAGCATAACATATTAGCATGGAAGATACTTTATTTTAATATTTTCTGGTATGGTACCTATACTTAAGTGGATTTGGTGGCAACATCTTGGTCCAATGCTGAATAAATGCATTTTTATTTAAATTTTTTTTGAATGCTGAGAAAATTAATAAATATTTTTGAAAAATTTCAACGCAGAACAAAAGATTACATTATTATCGAGGCCCAAAAGTCCCTTAGAAAAAACAAAAAGTTTCTTTTGAATTAAATATTTGAAATTAAAAATCACACTAAATTTTCTCTTTTTTTTTCACCCCTGTAGCTTATTAAAATAAACATTATAGAAGACTTTCGGCCCTCGGTAATGTAATCCTTCATTCTGCGTTTAAATTTTTCACAAATACTTAAAAGTTTTCTCAGGATTCGAAAAAAATTAATGCATTTAAATAACATTGGACCAAAATTTTGCGCCTACTCCCTTAAAATTGTGTTAAGTAATAGGAAATGTAAAGTTAAATCTCCTAGCACCGAGTTAATAAAGTGTTAGTATACTGTGTGTGTAGGTGAAAAGTGTTAGTATGCTAATAAACAAAATTCCGGAGATAATGCCAGATTTTTTTAGTAAATAATGCGCATGGAGATATAGGATTTTCTTTATGTGGAATAATTACATTATAGTGAACTATTGGTAAATACCACTTTGGTAGTAGATAGGTTTAATAGGTGACTCCAAAAGGTCAAATCGTTGGCCTAATATAAAAAAATGCCTAAGTCCAAAATATTCAATTTTAGACTTTTGATGGCATCTGTTAGCATTATCCAAAAGGTATGTACCTCTCTATTTTGTTGTGATTTAGATTACTAGATTTTGCTAAAATTGTGAAAATGAATTTTGCATAAGTCAATTAATGTTGAAAGCCATATAAAATCTGTACAAGTCCCAGAGGTCCGCTCTTGTTAGTGGCCATATTGTTCAAATGTATTGATTTTTTTCTGATGTTTATACAATAAAAAGTATTTTCATTGTAAACGGGGAGTACCTACAGGATATAGGTTAAAATGACAACATATTGTTTGATAATTAAAAATTGAAAATTGTTTAGAGACTTCTACAATTTTCACATTATCTTTTGTATTGTTATATACAAGTGGAGTTATGCATAGTTAGTTTATTGTCTCTTCTGTAAAATTAGGTATTTTGGACTTATACATTTTTCACATTAGGTCGACGACAGGCACAAATATTTGGACGCTTTCTCTTGGTATCGAAATGTTCTTAAAATGCTGATGCTTATGCTTTAGTTTTGTTTCATAAAATGGAGTTTTTCGCCTAGAATATTATTACCTTAAACAGTCGTTAAAACAATAGAAACTCTGGAAGTCATATTTTAGTTGAGCATTAGAAATAATTTTATAAAAGTGGGTAAAACAATATACACTTCTCCAAGAAATTTACGACCACCTTAGAAATAGGTCACATTGATGTCTAGAATGTAATTGAACTGTGTAGATGCAAAATTCACATTCTCTAAATTTTCATATTTTTAGTTATGCATATCAATGAATTCGTCTTTTCACGCCGAATCGAACCGTGATAATAATTTGAACCAAAACTCTTTAATATCGAAAAACCAGGGCCCCCGTAACCGGGCGTGCAACGAGTGCGGCGCACGCGGGCGTAACCCCAAAGGGGCGCCAAACGGAAGGTTTGGTAAATAAGAAATATTTATTTTAAATGAGATAATCATTTTTTATATACAATTTTAATTATTTCGTGAACAGCTAGAGAAATCTCAAAAATCAAATATTGTGTTATTACTGAAAAAATAATTATTCCCGTCCTGAAATATTGAACTTAAATATTGTGTCAAAAATATTTTGTTGTTCCTTCCTAATTTTTTTTTTCTTTGAAGTAGATTGAATTACGCTTGGCATACCATCCAATCGATTTATGTTGTAAATTAAAGCGACACTCATAATAGTCAAATAAACATCAAATCAGACCCTTTGACGAGTAGAAACATAAATTAACACCCATAAAACGCAACTGAGCAGTTTTACTCCAACAAAAACACAACTTGCTGGATCAAGCAGTGTTACTCATATAAAGTGAATATTTTACTCGAATTTATGATAATTAACCTTAAGTAAACAATTACTCTATGCATTATGATTATGTATTTGACTTGAGTATCTTTTCCCTTCTCGTCTATGCGTTTATTAGGCACAAAAAGTATTTACTGTGACTGGTGAACGGGTGGTTTCCTGCAGTGAAAGGTTTAAAATTTTATTTTATATTGGTATTAATAATTACCTACGACTACGACTATTATTGCAATATCTGTTGGGTTTGTTCTGCCCTGATTTTAAACTTTTATTTTCGTGTAAAAAATATTGGAGGATCTTTTTTATTTGTTGTTATTTTAAGTGGTGTGGAAATTAAATTAATTGTGAAAATGGTAAATATCATAATCGTTGCATAGATTAATAATAGTTCATTTTAAATAGTCGATTATGGTTTCCTCTAAAAAAATCCACAATAATAATTTACAATTTATTTTGAAAAAAAAAAGAAAATAATTAAGACATTGTGTCTACGTAACTTGGAACCATATGGGAAACTTTATTATTAATTTTACGGAAAAAATTTATTCTTCATAAAATGCTTTGCATAGTCTAAAAACTAAATTGTGTTAATCTTATGAGTATCAAAAATATGAATTTCGATCAAGAGTACCTTATATTTCACAATATCGAAAATTATTATTATGAAAAGTTGTTTGGAATTAATTAAAATTATATGTTTTAATAATATATGCAATTACATCCTTTTAATTGAAATTTTTTCTCTCAAATTACAGATACCCAACGCTCTTCTCATTTATTACGAATAAGGAGATAACTCTTGTATGGTTATTGATTAATTAATTAATAATAATAAAAGAGTTATCACATTATTTGTAATAACCGAAAAGGGCCAATTATTAATAATAAAAGACATCACATTATTTCTAATAAATCAAGAGGGCGTTGTTGAAAAGTACAATTAATGTACGATAAAAAGTTCTTTCTAAAAAGCTTTGCATGGTCTAAAATCTAAGATGCAACTTTCAAATCCTATTAAATTTTTTAAATTTTATATGAGATATTTGTAAAAAAATATGAGTTTCGATCAAAAGTAAAGTACCTTTCTAGATCACAATATATTTCAATAAGAAGGATGTAATTGCATATAGAAACATAGTTTTTAATGCTGAACAACTTTTCATAATAAATTTTCAATATTGTGAAAACTAAACGTACTTTGCTCTTGACCGAAATTCATATTTTTTGACATACCTCGTATAAGATTAATAAAATTTGATATTTGATGGTTGCATGCTAAGTTCTAGACAATGCAGAACTTTTTATGAAGAATAACTTTTTCTGGTAAAATGAATAATAAAACAGTTTCCCATATGGTTCCTAGTTATGTAGACACCCTGTACAAAATTTGTTTGAAAACTTTGAAATGACAAAATATTATTGTTTATTTACTTAAATGTATATTAATGTTGCCAAAAATCTAAGTGGAAAGGCGCAAAATGTCGCCTGTCAAAATTTTCAATGTGTTTTAAATGTATTATTTTTTTCTGAATCCTGAGAAAGTTAATAAGTATTTTTAAAACATTTAAACGCAAAATGAAAGATAACGTTATTACCGAGGGTCGACAGTCCGCTAAAAATAAATAAAAAGTTTCTTTTGAATTAAATATTTGCAATTATTAAAAATCACACTAAATTTTCTCTTTTATTTTCACCCCTGTAACTTATTAAAATAAACATTATAGAAGTTTTCAGGGACTTTCGGCCTCAGTAATAATGTAGTCTTTCATTCTGGGTTGAAATTTTTTTTAAATATTTATTAGTTTTATATGTTATGTGAGTTAGTTTTATATCTATTTTATATGATTTAAAGGGCGCTAAAATATGTTCCGCACGCAGGCGCCAATCAGCCTTGCGGGGGCCCTGCGAAAAACCATACTGAAAATTATGTTCTGAAACATAAGTCACATTATCCAACACATGATTTGCAGCAAAATTAACATTCTCCAATTCGACCAGTCAGAGTGAGTAGGGCTCATCACGTGATTGTCGTCACTCTGGTGATGTTTTGTTAACGGTTTTTTGAAACTCTCCTCATTTCTTGCATTTACATGTGCTTGTTAAGGTTGATTAACCCTTTTATGATTGTGATTTAAATAATAATACGACTTTTATTACTAGTTAATAAAATAAATTATTGGTGCATAATGGATGAACTAGTAGAGCCCTCGACTGGCGGCCAAACAAGGAAAAAGAAAAAAATCCCGAGAAGTGGAAACGAAACAAATCTAAATTAGCAAGGTTAGTTGTTAGTAGTCTAAAATATTAGTAGGTTAGTTTTATTATTTTGCATCATAACTAACATTATCCATGAGATTTTGGTGCAAAACTAACAGTTAACCACATTTTGGGACAAAACTCACATTGTCTGTATTTTAAATTAAATTTACAAAACAATCTTCATTAAATACACCCATAAAGTTTAGGAAAACAGTTTCTATTCCAGCAAAGTTGTTACACAAAAAAATTGACGGATTATACCATGGCCTTCAATAGTAAACAGTTTTTCTCATTTTTCCGAAAGTTGAGAAACGTAGAGAATGTGAATTTTGCATCTACACCAATCAATTAACCTGTTGTCCGATTTATGTGATTTTTTCAACATGTTCTAGCCTTATTATTTAATAATATTGCTGTTATAATATTGTTGCTAGACAGGAAAATTGTCATTGCAGACCGAGTGTACCATTCAAAATGTGATTATTCTCAAAGTTCGCGTGACCCTGAGGAATATTCTAGCATTTATAAAATACTGTAAATAAAACTCAACTATAGCCTCATGTTTTACTAACATCTTGTTTTTTTATTCATTAGCTTATGCTGGATAATAAAAAAGTTAGGTATTTTAATAACTATTCTTGTTTTTCGTCAATACAGGGTATTTTTAAAAAAGTATGGCAAACTTTAAAGAGTAATTTTGCATGACAAAATAACGACAGTTTGCTTTATAAACGTATGTCCGCAAATGCTTCGTTTCCGAGATAGGGGGTGTTGAAATGTTTCTGACATAGTGACGATTTATTTATTGCTCTCAAACAGGTTAAGATATGCAAATGAAATTAAGTGGGTTTAAAAAGGTAGTTATTGCGCATTTTTGATATACAAATAGGATTTTAATATTCACCACTGGCGCGGATACGGGTACTATGACCCTTATGTGCGCTAATGGTGAGCATAAAATTCTTATTTGTATGTCAAAAAATGCACAAAATCTACCCCTTAAAACCCACTAAATTTCATTTGGATATCTGAACCAGTTTTAAAACAATAAATAAATCGTCAGTTTGTAAGAAAAATTTCAACGTCCCCTATCTCGGAAACGAAGCTTTTGCGGACATACTTTTATCAAGAAAACATTCATTATCTTTTCATGTAGAATTACCCCTTAAACTTTGCCATACTTATTTAAAAACACCCTGTATCTTGATAAAAAATAAGGCTAGTTGTTAAAGTACCAAACTTTTTTAATATCCAACATAAGCGAATGAATCAGAAAACAAAATGATAAGAAAACATGAGGCTATAGTTGGGTTTTAATTTTATTATTTTATAAATGCAAGAATATTCCACAGGGTGACCCGAACTTTAAAAAAATAATGTGTGTGTACTTTGTACGCACGTAAGAAGTTATACTTATAACAGAATAAAACACACACAAACACATTGAAAAATGCCACAAATGATTTCTGAACAATAATTGTTGGAAAAATGTTAATTAAATACGTATTTTCTTAAAAAAAATTATATAATAATATACTTACAATCATAAAATGTATAAAAAAAATAAAAAAATAAAAGTTTGTATTGGGGATTGAACACACGTGCATTGTGTTCAAGTTCCAGCACCTTTGGATATCGGCCGCGGGGACATAATATGTATTAGACTGGAAGATAGAGCAACTGAACAACTTGACACTTCCGAATTTAACCACATTAGTTTGATGTCTACGGAATTCAAATATTACAACACAACAAAACAGACCAAGAAAACAATATTAGATGAATATTTTTAGAAATTTTGTTGGTTAGGTAGGTAGGTTTATTTTACATACATACTAGGTAGGTTTATTTTACATTTTCCAAATAGGTTATGTATTTTTTATTGTGATACTAAAACATTTACAATTATTATTACGTACCTGTTGCTTTTAAAAACTATTTAAAAAGTCACTACAATTATAAACTTTTTTGTTACTGTCGTCACAACAATAAAACTAATATATTATACATTATTTGTTTACCTCTATATTGAACAAATATTATTGACAGATCATTTCAACACCCAATCAGAGCCGGTATAACGACTATTACCGTACTGTCGGTGTGCGCATGCGCGCAGATTAATAATAAATAATCACCCTCAATCGCGCCTAAAGAAGTGTAAATTCAAAAAATCACAGTTTGATTGATACACCCGGAATACAATGACAATTTATTTGTCTAATTAGTAACAATACTATTACAGCGATATTGTTAAATCACCTAAATCAGACAACAGGTTTAGTAAATTCGAGACATTAAAACTAACCACATTTTAAGGTGGTACGTTAGTTTCTTGAAAAAGTTTAGAAACAGGGATAAATGTATTCATTTAAGTCTACTGCCATATAAGTTTTTACTACTAACAAAAGCAATTGGTGTCACAATGACTACTTATTAGAATTGTTTGTTTATCTCATGTGTTCGAAATAATAAGCGTTTGTTAAACAACAATTGTCCAATTCTCTTGAAATAGACCATAGTAACCATAGGACTTCGCACGTCCCTCGCGATTTGGGCGAAACGAATACAGGCCTGGCATTGCCTTCGAAGAGTGTCTTAGGCCTCTCTCGATGCTCCCCCGAGGCCTCAGGGCCACAACACCGGCACAACAGGATCAACTCACATGGATCTTCTTGTATTTATCTTGTCATATAACTAAATTAGTTCATTAGTATGTGCGGAGCTAGCGCTGTTTTAACGGTGGGTTAATTTGGCCGAAGGCCTGGTATTAATCATCCCAAAATTATATCGAAATAATGTTCCTGAGTTAAAGTTTGCGCGAAAAATTTTCAGGTAGAAGGCGGGATTTGGGACCTATCTGAAATTCCGAGGTATTACGGGGATTCTGGAAAAGGGTTCAGATAGGGTAAAGTATTTATAGACACATATGTTTATGTATGTATGTGTTTCGTTGTTGATGTTATCAGCATATCGACGGACCAAGTATCATTTATTTTATTTACCAAATTAGACCAGGGCGCATCTGTAAAAATATTAGTACATTTGGACGTTGAGAGGTGACTAAAATTTTTTTGCAGAAATTGCTTGAAAATAACTCAAACAATAATATTTGAGTTATCCTCCTTCTAAAAAATGTCCGGAACATTGTTTAAATAATCAAAATGTCAAAAAATGAAGGAAAAATTCGATTCTTTTCTTCGTTTTTTGATAATAACTTTAAAAGTATTCATTTCCGGGAAAAGTTGTAGTAACATAAAAGTTCCGTAATTAAATTTTCTATAATATAGGGTTCGTTAAAAATTTAAAAAATAGTCAGCCTTGTTGCAAAATAGCAATAATTGCGAAAAAACCATACAAAAACAAGTATTCGCATTTTACGTCTTTCATCCATTTATGCTACACTTAGGACCTTCATGTTTCACCCAGAAAAACTTTGTGATACAGTAAAACAATAATATAAATTTCATTAAGATCGGTTCAACAGATTTTGCAAAATAAATTTTGCAATCCAGCTTTTGCACAAAAGTTCATTTTTTTTAAAATGTTACAGGACTGAAAATAAAGCAGATAGCAAGTTAATTTTTTTTGCTTATAGATGTGTACTGTACCTTTCATTTGAAATTTGCAAAACTAAAATCGATTAACTACCACGGCGTCAGTAATTTTTTTCAATAAACATTAATTATTGGTGCTACGCGCAGGACAGCGGATAGTTTGCTCTGATTGGGCATTCCAATGGCCTTTGATAATGATTGATACGTTTTAATTTTTATTACATTTCGATATAAATAAATAAATTTGTTTATTGCAAAATAAAAAAACATACTCTATCCTTTGAAATAACACTTTTTTAGCAAAAACTTTCTTTGTTCATATATTTTAACTTAGAGAATAAAAGTTTATTATTTTTAAACATATGCAATTGTTTAAACAATATTTCACAAACAATAATAAAATTAGTTTGATTTTTGTGGAATAAAAATATTAAAATACAACAAAATATAGAGTAAGAAAATTATATATTAGATAAGATTGCAAGAAATTTTGGTGGAAATCAACTTGTGTGAATCGAACACCGTTGTCCTGCGAGTAGCACCAAAAATTAATGTTTAATTAAAAAATTTCCTGACGCCGTGGTAATTAATCGATTTTGATTTTGCAAATTGCGAAGGAAAGGTACAGTATACTTCTATAAGCAAAAAAAAACTCAACTTGCTATCTGCTTTATTTTCAGTCCTGCAACATTTTAAAATCATGAATTTTTTTCCGAAAGCTGGATTGCAAAATTTATTTTGCAAAATCTATTAAACCGAACTTAATCAAATTTACAGTGTTGCTGTACTATACCATAAAGTTTTTCTGAATGAAATATGAAGGTCCTAAGTGTAGCATAAATGGTTGAAAAACGTAAAATGCGAATACTTGTTTTTGTATGGTTATTTTCGCAATTATTGCTATTTTGCAACAAGGGTGACTATTTTTTAAATGTTTAAGCAATTCTATATTGTAGGAAATTTAATTATGCAACTTTTATGTCAGTACAACTTTTCTGAGAAATTATTAGTTTTAAAGTTATAATCAAAAAACCAATAAAAAAAATCGAATTTTTCCTTCATATTTTGACATTTTGATTATTTAAACAATGTTCCGGACCATTTTGAGTGGGAGGATAACTCAAATATTATTATTTGAGTCATTTTCAAGCAATTTCTGCAAAAAAATTTGAGTCACCTCTCAACGTCCATCTCAAAACAGATGCGCCCTGGACTAAATCTATTGGTAATTTAAAATACAATTACTATCAAAATATTCTTTAAAAAAATCTGGTGACACTATAAATTTAGCAGATATTGAACATACAGAAATACACAGTAATTAAATACGAATACTTCTTCCCCCCTTAATTCCTTTTATCCTCTATTGTATCGGATTTTCTGTTCTGTTGGCGTTTTTATGGTTTTTCAAATATTTTTACTTCTCGTCATATGATTTTTAAGTATCGAAGATTATTTAGGTGATATTTAGGTCATTTGGATGATTTAACAATATCTCTGTAAGAGTATTGTTAATAATTAGACAGGTAAATTCTCATTGTATTCCGAGTGTACCAATCAAACTGTGATTTTTCTCAAAGTTCGCTTCACCCTATGAAATATTTTATGTGGAGCATAGAACAAGCTATTAATAATTTTATAATAGATTCGAAATATCGGCAACTAATACATAATATATATGAAAATGCAACTATGATAATACAACTAGACGAAAATACAAATCCCATCCACATTAGTACAGACGTGAGACAAGGAGACATAATATCGCCGAAACTTTTCAACCTAGCTCTGGAAGACGTCTTCAAAACTACAAACCTATGGCATTAACGTTAATGGCAACAAGCTAAATCACCTCAGATTCGCTGACGACATTGCGCTTATAATGAGCTCATGCAAGGAACTGCAAATTATGATGGAGGAACTCGCAGACAGCTCCCAATACGTCGGCCTAAATATGAATATGAGAAAAACAAAAATAATGACAAACACATATGACCCCAGACATATAACTATAAAGGCAGTGAGATCGAAAAAGTCCTGGAATATATCTACCTAGGCTAAATCCTGAAACTTGACAAAGAGAACCAAAGTGCGGAAATTACTAGGAGAGCAAGACTAGCATGGGCAGGATTTGCAAAACTTTGTTGGATACTTAAGAACCGCAAAGTACCTCAATACTTGAGGAGTAGAGTGTTCAACCAGTGTATCTTTTCTAACGTGACATATGTATATCAAGCATGGACCCTAACCAAGGCAAATATGAATAAGAAAGCCACAACAGAGATAGCAATGTTCGGTATACGACTGACAGATAAAAAGAGGAACGACTGGGTAAGATCAAAAACAAAAGTCGAGAACATAACAACAAAAATTGTCAAACTTAAATGGAGCTTCGCAAGCCACACTGCTAGACAAAAAGACCAAGGTTGGAATGCAACAATAGAACACTGGAGAGTAAACGACCTTACACGGAAGTAAACGACCGAGAGGAAGACCACCACAACTGAGGTGGGTCGATGATATTAAAAGAGTAACCGGAAAACATGGGAAAATGTGTTGCTCAGGATAGAGACCGATGGAAGGAGTTGGGAAAGGCCTATGTCGAGACGTGGACGATAGAAAGCTAAGAAGATATATAATTTTTATGTCTCTGTAGTTCATCCCGCTAGTTGTACTTGCTATTTCAATTATTTTATTTATCCAATTTTTTTGGTAGTTCCTAGCCCCTTTTGTTTCTTTACTCTTTTAGTTTTTAATATTCTCTTTGGTCACATTTTCGTCGTCCATCCTCCGTACGTGCCCAAACTATACCAATCATTATTGTTTTCTTGTTATTTTAGTTATTATGGATTATTGCTTTAGTTTGTTTCTTTTTTGACCATTTCTGATTCTTTGGTCTTTTTTGGCGTATAACCTTATTTTTTTTTCTACGACCGTTTAATAGTATGCTCATTATTCGCTATTTTTAAATAGATTATAACACCCATTATTTTACCTGTGAATAATAGTTCATTACTCACGGGCTGAAGTTACTCACGGGTCATTAGTCACGGGTCATTACTCACGGGCAGAAGTGGGGTTCAACTGGAGAATGTGACTTTTAATATTAGTCTTATATAAACTGCAAATAAAATTACTTACTTAAACTTGTTTATTTAACACAATAATTTATTGTAATCTATAACAATAATTAACTTCGAAAAATATTTAAAGGATTTTTAACTGTAACAATGCGTTAGAATCTTTTTTATTTTTATACCTTGTTTACTATTATGAATTTTGACGTTTACCATTTTCAATGACAGTGACATTAGCGTATTTGGTGTGTTTATTGGGATTTAAAACTTATATTGTGTCTATTTTATAAAGTTATCTTGTGTTATATAGAGTGTCCCAAAAGCAGTGGAACGGTCGAATATTTCGTGAACTAAACATCGGATCGAAAAACTGAAAAATACGTGTTCAATCATTTTTAAAAATCTACCCAATGACACCAAAAACCAATTCCCACTACACCCCTGGAGGTGGGGTGGGGGTAATTTTAAAATCTTAAATAGAAACCCCCAGTCTTTCTTGCCAATTTGGATTCGTTACGTAAAAGTAGGCAACTTTTATTCAAGACGTTTTTTCGAACTGTGGATAGATGGTGCTATAATTGGGAAAAACGATTTATCCTGATACCATAGGTAAATTATAGAAACGGTCTAATATCTCACGAAATACACTTCCAAATGAGAAACCAAAAAACAGATTTCTAATCTTTTTTGAAAACCTATCGAATAACACCAAACATGACCCTCCAACCCACCCCCTGGATGTGGGGTGGGGGTAACTTTAAAATCTTAAATAGCAATCCCCACTTTTTACTGCAGATTCGGATTCGTCATAAAAAATTAAGCAACATTTATTCGAAACATTTTTTAAAATTTCTGATAGATGGCGCTAATAAATCGAATTTTTCCAATTAAGGCACCATCTATTAACAAAATTCTAAAAAATGTTTCGAATAAATGTTACTTAATTTTTCATGACGGATCCGAATCTGTAATAAAATGGAGGTTGCTATTTAAGATTTTAAAGTTACCCCCCACCCCACATTCATGGGTTGGGTTGGAGGGTCATGTTTAGTGTTATTCGATAGGTTTTCAAAAAAGATTAAAAATCTGTTTTTTAGTTTCTCATTTGGAAGTGTATTTCGTGAGATTTAAGACCGTTTCTATAATTTTATATGGTATCAGGATAAATCGTTTTTCCAAATTATAGCGCCATCTATCCACAGTTCGAAAAAATGTCTTGAATAAAAGTTGCTTACTTTTCTGTAACAAATTAAAATCTGCAAGAAAAACTGGGGGTTTCCATTTGAGATTTTAAAGTTACCTCCCACCCCACCTCCAGGGGGTGTAGTGGGGGTTGGTGTTTGCTTTCATTGGATAGATTTTTGAAAATGATTGAACACGTATTTTTCAGTTTTTCGATCCGATGTTTAGTTCGCGAAATATTCGACCGTTCCACTACTTTTGGGACACCCTGTAAATATACATATTATAGACTTAAGAAGCAAAATAATCGACTCCCTCGATAAATTATACATGTTTGGTGTCTCAAATTTCCTAAACCTGTTGTCCGATTTTAGTGATTTTTTGGGTATGTAATATCGTTATTAATTAAGAAAATCGATGTAATAATATTGTTGTTAGACAGGTAAATGTCATTTTATACCGGGTGTAGCAATCAAACTGTGTTTTTTTCTTAAAGTTTTTTTATTAGATTTCGATACACCCTGCGGAATATTCTAGCATATATAAAATATTTAAATAATTAAAACTCAATTGTAGCCTTAGGCTTTCTTAACATTTTATTTTTTGATTCATTCGCTTATGTTCGATAATAAAAGAGATATTATGTACTTTTACATTACAAATGAGGTAGGTAAGCTATTTGGTCTTGATCAATATCATTCCAAATCTCGAGAGCTGCTGTTTCTACCTCTTGTAAGGTTCTAGGAGATAGCAAACGCTGTCGTAGTCTCCTGCCAATTATGTCCCACAAATTTTCGATCCGGGTAAGATCTGGACTATGCGATGGCCAATTCAATGTCCGAAGATTTACGCGTAGTAAATATTCGGTTACAGTTCATGAACGTGAGCTCTTGCATTATCGTGCATTAGAAAAAAATTGTTACCATGCCGATAGCATGGTACTAGCTCAGTTCTTCGCTATGTAAGATCACTGCTTGAACACACTCATCGCAAGTCATATTCCTTGTAGCGCGTTCCATTTCCACAAAACAACAACAAAAAATACGGACTTAATTGAACGGGTGTAGTTTGTGTCATTCGACCACCCATAATCCAGCTGTAGAACTGGTTAGTTACAAAAAAACGGCAAATTCTTTGGGGGTATATATATCTTAGGTTCAAGAGGAGACAGGAAAACCACACATACACCAAATCAATAGCGTTGAGTTAAGTTTTCAAATGGTGCTTAAGCTATCAGAATCAGATATACACACGGCTCAGTATAACCGAAAAACTGAAAAAGTAAACTTTGAAAATTTTGCTTTTTCGATAATTACTCAAAATACCAACCTACGAATTGCGCAAATAACTAAGTGTTTATAGGAGGACTCTAGACGCCTCTAACGGTGTACAATTCATATCTGGGTAATTTTTAATTTGTAAGTTATAGATGTGTACTTCATAAGTGTGATCAAATCTATTTCATATGGGAAAAAACGGCTTTTGAAGCTTAATAATTTCTGTAATACGTTCAGTTATCGTACTTGACCTTAGATGCATCAGATACTACTTGCCAAAACGTTTTAAACTCATGTTTAGTGATCCAAATCGGTTAAGCCGTTTCGAAGTTACCGAGCTCCAAAAGTATAAGCCATTTAACCATTATCGCCGATATGATTTATGTAGTTGTAGCAATTACAACGCTAAATTTGATCGGGCAATCTGAGTGCATTTACCGGCTATCCCATTTTTTTCAATCTATTTTGAATAGAAAAAAAATTAGTGTATTCATACATTCGATGGACACTAGATCATTTGGGAGATAATGAAAGAAAGGCAAATATTTCTATTTATAACGTTTTACGTGTAATCGAGAAACATTACATTCAATTTCATACATATATTTAATTTATAAATAAATTTGAAAAACTCCTGATACAAGAATAAAATACCGCCAAACGCCGAAAATGAGTGACGCATACAATATTCCAGCTACGATAGAGCTGATATGAATATTACGTGGCGCGAAAATGTATATTCATCTTGATGGAAAATGAAATTCTGGTTTTATTTTAAAAGATTTTTCCATAATATTTGCTAAATTTGAAGTAAAGCGCGCCACAAAAGAGTAACTTTGATAGAGTTTAGATTTTGAAGCTCTATTGTGGCGCGATTTACTTAAAATTTAGCAAATATTATGGAAAAATCTTTTAAAATAAAACTAGAATTTCATTTTCCATTAAAACAAAAATACATTTTTGCGCCACGTAATATTCATATCAGCTCTTTTGTAGCTGGAATATTCTATGCGCCACTCATTTTGACGGTGTTTAGCGGTTTTTTATTCTTGTTAATTTTACTGCTTGTATTGTTTTACTCCTGGTTTTAGCCGTTTTAATATTTATCAAGTATTTTTCTATCTATTGTGTCAATACAGATTTCAATTTTACGAATGCTAGCACTAGTTTCCCCATCTGTCCATTTTTAATTAGGTATGTCATTCAAAAATCTTATCTGTTAGCATGTTGTCAGTCAATTACTACTCAACTGCAAATTTTACGTTAACAATCATCAACATTTTTAACAAAGTAAACTTATACCAAATAAAAATTATAAAAATGAGAGGTACTAAAGGATATCGATATAATGACATTTGTTCTCATCTCTCCCTTGGCATCCCCAAACATCGCGGCTGTAGCGCCACCGTAAATTTCTCACTGCCGCCTGTATAAATTGTCTTCTATAAAGTCCTTCTTTCAGAGTCGTAGGTATATAATTTAAAGAAGGATTGTGTTGTTTAGTGTTGATTGTGACTTGTTGTTTACTTTCAGGAAACTACATGATTTGTCACAAAAATAAAATTTATATTCCACACTTTTTTTAGAAACATTTCATTGATTATTTCATTCACAGGATATTCTGAACAATAAAAAGCTACAGAAATAAAAATTATGATTGATTATTTTTTAATGATTTTAACTTCCAATCGTGTAGTAAGATATTTGATCACGTGTTTAATTCTGTCCTATCAGATTAAAATTATACTGAGAATTATCTACTTTAGAAAATTACCGATAGAATTTTTTTAAGTAGATTGTTTCTGTTTAATGGCAACCAGTTTCATAGCTCTGACAACTGTCACATTTAAGAAAATATCCATAATATACGTATTAAAAAATAATCTTACGAATATCGTACGACAGTAAGAATAAATAAGAAAATAATGCTTCATTTTTACTCAAATTTTATGTCATTGGGCAATAGCCACTCGAGCCCTGCGGGCTCTCGTGTCTATTGCCAGACAACAAATTTTCGAAAAACTGTCGCATAATTTTCAATTTATTCTCACTCTCTTGTGATATTATACCCGATTATTTTTTGATGATTTTAAGTTCCAATCGTATAGTAAGATATTTGATCACGTGTTTAATTCTGTCCAATCAGATTAAAATTATACTTACTGAGAATTATCTACTGTAGAAAATTACCGATAGAATTTTTTTAAGTAGATTGTTTCTGTTTAGTGGCAACCAGTTTCCTCGTTTTCACAACTGTCACATTTAAGAGAATATCCATGAGAAAATAAGAAAATAATGCTTCATTCTTACTCAAATTTGTTGTCATTGGGCAATAGCCACTCAATTTATTCTCACTCTCTTGTGATATTATACCCGATAATTTTTGATAATATCCCGTCGTCAAGTATATTACGTCAGATGCCCTTCGTTGCTACGAAAAAATACATTCAGTGACATTAATGACAATTCATGTTTTAAAAATTATAAAAGTGATGACTTTCAACCGTCAAATATTTATAACAACTGTGTGTTTAATTGTACTAATTTGTACTTACATAAATAAATTACAATTAAATTTTAGTTTTTACCGGTTTTATTCATGAAATAATCGCAACAAATTGCACTCGATCTCTAAAATTAATATAGAATTTTAGAGCTCTTGTGCAATTACTACTGATAATTGGTCTTACGTTCAATTTTTTTTCTTTTTTCTCTTCCTGGCACAAATCCTCCCTTTGTTTCTAGGGCGCACTTGGTATTTTACGAAGAGAGTACGGTTTCAGTTGTTCTAAGATGAAAATAGCAAATTGGCAAGGATCAAACGAATATAATTGTTACTAACAGAATTATAAAGTTAAAGATTATAGCTGCATATAAGTTTAGCACAGTTAGAAAGACACTGGATTTTGTTTAAATATTAAATATAAAGAAATTAACTAAGCCAAACGTAAATGTAAACAATATAATTAATGAATTTATTAGAGAAACATCATCTTAAATAGATACGTGATACAAAAAAAAAACATTGTCACTTTTATTATTTAGAATTAAAGCTGAGATGACACAACTTCAGAAGTTGCCAATCGACAAACATACTTGGACTAGTCTTAGACAACATTGAGAATTAATCTACCCTAACAACACAAAATATTCCAGGAATGTACTATCAAAGTTTTATTATTGTTTGAATGTCCTGGACATTCAAGGAACATTCGGTGAACATCTGATTAAGTTATTTGTGGAATGTTACCACAAGACATTCTATGAACATACTACCAATGTCCTATATTTTAAGAGAGGCCATTTACTATTCAATTTGCATTCATTTTCAAATTTGCCGCGCGTGTATATGTATTTAGGCAATCCAAACCACGTGAATTCTGGTTCTGGTTGGCATACAGGTTACAGAGGTTATGTTTGTACTATCATTTAATTTCATTGTTTATCGTCGTATTTTGTCTATTTTGGATTCATTTGGATTTCGTTTGCTGTATTTTGTGAACTTTATCAACTTCACCACACTGCAAAGTTATTATTTAAGGAAATTATTATTGGAAACTCCAGATGTTTGGAGAAAGGTAGGGGAAACAATTTTTATTTACTGTTCATTTTTCTCTGATATTTATCAATATTGATGAATTTTGCAAGCAATAACATTATTTCTTTTATTGTTTTAGATATCTATTGAAGCTGAAAATAATTGGGGATTTAGATCCATATACAATTCAGTCAGAATTGGATTTTACCATAAAGTTCATTCCACCAAATTACTATTATAGATATTATAGATGAAAGCATACAAAATGCACATAAATATTTTACAGCTGGATTTGTTTTTAAAGTTGTATTATTTTAAAGGATGTATTATTTGGTATGGCTACATATACATGTACTTCTGGTATATCGTCGGTGATATGACAATACCTCCTATCTGCTTTTTCATGAATTTTGTAGGAGATGAAAAACTTGTTTGGGCCACCTCGTGTTTTCATATATTTTTTGATTTGTTTTGTAGTAAATTTAACTATCTATTTACTACAAAACAAGTCAAAACTTACGTATGAAAACAGGAGGTGACCTTAAGAAATGTTTTTCGTCTCCTGCAAAACTCATGAAAAAACATATAGGAGGTATTGTCACATCACTGACGATATATTTCAGATAATGTCTAAAAAATACACTTTGAATGTCCTAAGAACATTCGTAGACATTCATGGAATGTTTCAACAAGACATTCAGTCCAAACAATATATTGTGAATGTTCAAAGAACATTCGTAGACATTCATGGAATGTTCCAACAATACATTCAAGGAATGTTTAAAATGTTGACACAGCACTTTCCTGGGACTTTCCAGGAACGTTTGTGTGCTTTTGGGGACATTCCAGGAATGTTTTCAATGTCCTGTGTGTACCTTCTAGGAACATTCCTGGAATGTTTTGTGTTATTAGGGTACGACTGCGAATAAGTTAATTGTTACCTTTGAATGCGGAGTAAAGATAAGGAGACAATATTTAGCTGATAATGAATTTATCATCAACTATTATTAGAGGAAAAATGGCAAAACAAAACTTAAAGTTTAGAAATGAGTAAAATCAACCGAAATTGAATTGAACCGAAATCGAATTGAACCGAAATTGAAATAAGGATTTAAATAAAAATTAATAAATATGTGACGCATATATTCCAATTTTACTAATTTATTAGAACATACTAAAACATGAGGTACGAGAGTTCAAGCCCAAGCCAGGCCATCGGAAAAACAAAAAGGCTAACGCGTCAGTATAAAATTCTAAATATGAATCTGGCGCTTAGACTGGAATATGCGGGCATCTGATCGACCTATGAGGGAGCAGTACGGCAAGGGATAAGGGCTTGCGGCTCGGTGATACTCCCCCATAGATCCCTACCGAAGAGCGTTGACGCCTAAGAACGGTGTATATACATACTAAAACATAATTATGTGTTATGCAATGCAATAATTGGCAGAACAGAAGTAAGTATGTAAAAAATATACAAGTAAACTTTAATGAAGAACAAATATCTAAACATAATATCAGTGATGAAAGTTTTTTTATGCATCAAGGTTTACTGGTATATTTTTTCTCTCATCTTCGTTTTGCCTCTTCGCCAAAAATATTACAGTAGAGCATACTTATTATTACATATTTTGATTTTTTTATTGACTGATTCATTTGTATCTCTTTTTTGTTAATTGCAGGATTGCTTAAAATAAACACTCTTGGGATACTTTGATTACTCTTTAAATCAGTTTTTCCTGTGGCTCAGTCATGACTATTTTTGATTATTTTAAATGCTTATGAATAAAGTTTTAAATAATTATAAAATATAAATCCTAAAACATATTGTATTCGATGCGTGTATGAGACTAATAATAAGGATTACATTTAATTCGTCTTGACGCTGACGCCACTGTTCCTATGCACAGCCTCTTTCTCTTTTCGACTTTGAATCGTAATTAACATTTGGTTCTCCCATTAGTGTAATTAAAGTGCCATTCCGCATAACCTAGCGGTACCTTATCTTATCGTCTGCTTAGGGCTAAAGCTAAAGCTGAATTTACGCGCGGTGCTTTTCAGCGAAGGGGAAATTATCGGCTAAAGTTAAAAAAATCATTATTTTAAATCGGCAATTTATTAAATGATCCTTTCTCCTTTCAGTTTACGACAAAATAATAACCAACTAGAACAACATTAGAGATTTAGTAGAATATTTTTGTAACAAATATTTCTTTATGTTGTTCTGAAGCTATTTTCTTGTGGCATTTTTATAATCAAGTATATTCAAATGGGAAATAAGCCACAATTTTACCTAAAAATGATTTTATTAACGTTTCGACGCCCAAGTCGGGTGTCGTTGTCAAAATACAAAATAATACTGAGTATTATTTTGTATTTTGACAACGACACCCGACTTGGGCGTTAATAAAATCATTTTTAGGTAAAATTGTGGCTTATTTCCCATTTGAATATACTTGATTATAAATATTTCTTTATAAAAAAATGGGACATATTATTATTCTCATCATCACAATCATCAGCATTTTATAACGAATAACAAACATATGCCTACTCTGAACAAATTAGAAAATAACAAGGATGGTAGGGGAGCCCAAGCGGGAATTTTTGGAGTTACTCGAGCGCATCAGATTATTACATGGGAAGAAACCTTGTACCCTGAAAATGTACCTCTACCATATATTGGCTCTTAATGCAGAGGAGTTCGTTAAGGGGGAGCCGAAAAAAAATTGGCCGTCCCAAAGTTTCACAAGAAAAAAGCGGATATCTTGCGAACTGAATGACAGATCGAAAAACTAAAAAATAAATACTCAATATTTTTCAAAAATCTATCGAGCGATACCAAACACGACTTCCCACGGTGAGGCATGGGGGTAAATTTAATATTTTAAATACGAAATGAACATCAGACCGAAAAACTAAAAAATACACTTATTCAATATTTTTGAAAAATTTAGCGAATGGCACCAAACACGACCCTCACGGAGGTGGGGTGGGGGATTACTTTAAAATCTTAAATGAGAGCCCTCATTTTTTATTGCAGATTTGGATTCCTTACGTAAAAATAAGTAACTTTTTTTCGAGACATTTTTCGAATTATGGATAGATGTTGTTATAAACTAAAAAAACGATTGTTGGAAATGGAAAACTAAATTAAAAATGGAAAGTCCCCACTAAAATGGAAAACTCTACTTAACTTTTTTTGGTTTTAGGACCTATTCTTCACAACCCAATAGGTCCCCAAAGCGCTCGAGTGACTGCACATTTAGCATACTTTGCTCCCCTACCATTAGCAGTTATTTTATTCCTGGAACCGAATCATAATATTCAGGGGAGTCAATATAGAACGAAAATTTGCATTGTTTCGGAAAAATTCAAACAAGCTTAAACTGTAGTAATATTTTCTAAAAGTGGTAGTAATTCTGTGAAACTTCGTAGTTTTGAAAATTAAATTTTTTGAGACGTCGTCGTATCATTTGGGCTGAATTTTAGAGATTTTTTTTAATATAACATCGTTTAGTGAGATATTTGAAAAGTAGGTTGTGCAAATTTTAGAGTTTTATAGGTAAAATTTTATTACACGTTTTTAAACAAAATTCATGTCTCATTTTCCGCCCACACCGTACTTATGGCCATACTTCTTTTTTCTTTTTATTACAACTATAAGATAGCTTTTATGTTCTTCTTTAATTTTCAATTTGTTCAACAAATTAACTCAAATGCGCGGTGCGTCGAACGCTACTATAAAATGCGCCAATGTTTCTGAGAGGGATGGCTTTCTTGAGCGTTATAAATAAAAAATTGTAAAAGCTGTACATGTAATTTTAGAAAAATCTTTATATAAGTTTTTTTTGTGTAACATTTTCTGAAATTTTCAATGATTAGGTCAGTTTTTTTTTCTAAAATTTATATTTTCGTAGGTATTTAAAAAACAACTGGATTTCATTTGTTTAATAAAAAGTTAAGTCCCCACTTCTGGAGTAAAACTTTTTGATATGTTGTTTATTAATTAATGAAATTACAAATCTTGTTTAATTTTTTCCGTAAGCAGAAACTCCATTGACCCCCCACCCTGCAGATAATAATAATATGGGTATGCAAATTCGCAGACAGTGTGCTATTTTGTCTACTAACAAATTAGTGTTCCCAAATCTTCATTTTCCCAATTGTTGCTTTGTAACTGCGAAGATTTTAACTTTAAACCAAAAACACCATAAAAAGAATTCACCGTAATTTAATTCTGTGTAGAGAGATATTTTTTCCGATTTGCTTCGACGATTTATTTTCAACTAAAACTTTTAGGTCTGGATCCCGCGTATGAAAAAAAAGTTGATTAATAGCAAGCTGAAAATTGGTTAAAGGTGGGGCAGTCTTAATTGTCGAACAGGTTAAAAATTTGGAACGGTCAGACCACGAAAACGGCACATTTATTTTGTCCGACAGAATAGACTTAAACCTTCCGAACAGAGATTAAACTCTCATGCAAAAATCAGATAATTCCTGCCATTTGACATATTCTACATGTTCCACTCGTTAAAACGCCCATTTGGTGATAAATATCAGTTTGATTTTTGCATGAGGGTTTAATCTCTGTTCGGAGAGTTTAAGTCTGTTCTGTCAGACAAAATACATGTGCCGTTTTCGTGGTCTGACCGTTCCAAATTTTTAACCTGTTACACAATTAAAACTTCTTCTGTTCCAGTGTTCCCATATATCAAAGTTTGTCCGACTAGACACCCTTAAGCTATTAACAAATTTTCAGCTTGCTATTAATCAACTTTTTTTTCATACGCGGAATCCAGACCTACTTGGAGAAGTTATTATTTATCAATAATTAAATAACTCGGTGACATTAAAGCTTTTTTGTAGTAAACTATACTTGTGGAAATCGGCGATAATCAAACATATAGTTTAGCAACATTTAATTGGCAATTGAAAATTTACGGTCGCAATAATAACCAGAATAATTATGAAACAACAGAACGACAATGATTTTCGTATAAAAAGGCACTATTCCTCTCTAATATAATTTACAGAATTGAAATTGAACTATATGAGCGGCCTTAGGATTATTGTAAGGTTAAGACAGTGTCAGAAAAGATTCGGAAAGACGCGTATTTGAAAGAAAAAAATTGAATTGAGAGAAGTGGTTCCTGAGATATAGCCGGTCAAACCTGACCGACATTTGCGACGAAGTTATCAACAATCGGATGGTAATATTTAAACGATTATCGATTTATTTCGGTCCTCTTGCTCCATACAAATTTTTCTATCTTCAAACTATTCATAAGATACATACATATAATACAATAATAAAAACGATCGGTATTACGCCTGAAAAATAACAAAAATACCAAAATTCCAATCAAAAACTAGGTTGAAGAAAATATAATTTCAAAGTTCAAAATCGGTATACGTTAAAAAATGTATTTTTTCGGTTTCCCGTAGAACAATTTTCTTAATTTTCCGGAGTAACTCGAATAATGCCATCTATCTAACGCAAAACTAAATACCAAAGGTGCTTTAGTTTTGATATAATAAATTAGTTTATCTATAACAAAATAAAACGACATATTTTTTCCTATGTTGTAGACTTTTTTTAGAAAAACTTATCACACATGTACTTTTTAACGTTCAAAATACAAATATGCTTATTTGACAGCTGTATAATTATTGCTTAAACAATCTGTGTTTAAACAAATTCAAATTTTTTAATATTTTTTTTAGCGGACGGCCGGGCCGCGGCGTCTTGAACGTTTTCGTAGGCCCTGACGAGAATAAAAATGTCATTTGTTATTATATTTCCTGGGCGAAATAGATTATTTAATTAAAGAAAGATTCTTCTGGAGCCAAATCAGAGCTGCTGAAACTATTCTTACAGTCGGTCGCCCGGTAATAAAAATTATTAACAAAAAATTTTACTTTATTTAAACAAAGATTGACTAAATAGCTATACCGCTGTTTAATGAGAATATTTGTATTTTGAACGTTAATAGGTACACGTGTGGTAAATTTTCCTAAAAAAATCTAAAATATAGGGAGAACTATATAGTTTTACTTAGAAGTATTGTAGTTGGAAGTATATAGTAGTTTTATTTAGAAGTTATAATAACTTAATTTATTATAACAAAACTTAAGGCTTTTATTCATTTAGCAATGCGTTAGTTAAGTGGTTCTACTCGAGTTACTTCGGAATATAAAGAAAAGTGCTCTATGGTAAGCAAAAAAAATATATTTGTTTAACTTAACTATACTGATTTTGAACTTTAAAATTGTATTTTCATTAACGTAAATTATATTTTTAATTGTAATTTTGGTACTTTTGGTATTTTTCACGCGTTTTTATTATTATGATATTGTTATGACTCTCTTGAAGATACGAAAATTTGTATGTAGAAAGAGGACCGAAATAAAAAGGAAATGGTCCAAAGATTACTATCCTATTGTTTATAACTTCTTCGCAAATTCCGGTCAACTTTGACCGGTCCTTTCTAATACCGTTTTCTGAGTTTAATTTTATCCAATATTTACGGAGATGTTACATATATACAGGGTGATCAACTTCTGTGACAAACTCCAATATATCTGTTATTATAAAATATATGAAAAAAAGTTGTTAATAAAAGTTATAGACACCTTTAATGTACACATTTTAAAATTAGTGAGAAATATACAGGGTCCTCCATAACACGGTGCCAAACCAAAGTTATGTTTTTTAAATGGAACACCCTGTATTTGATTCAAAATCTGGTTTCTCTACATTTTTCTGATTAAAAAGATATAACACCTGTCTAGGGTTAAACTGAGTGTTTCAAAGTTATGAGCACTTTTATCAAAAAATCATATTGATTTGATCGCCCTGTATGATTCTAACAGTATAATATAAACTTATTTTGTTACTATTGTTGACTGTCAATATTAAAGTAGTTTTGCAACAACGTACAATTTTTTTATCACTACACAAATTTTATACAGGGTAAGTATATATATATAAATCCCGTTCACAGCATAATACGCCTTTGGGTTCCCGTTCGCCAAGCCTGTCTATTCTGCCAGTCTTCTTCAGATAGATTTCTTGCTGACATTGCTTTTGAGATTCCTTGGATCCATGTTGTTGGTGGTCGTCCTCGTTTTCTTTTCTCTGGTGGTACCCATTCTAATATCTTTTTGGGTAGTCTTTCTTCCCCCATACGTCTAACATGTCCGTACCATATACAGGGTAAGTCAAAATGCAAATAAAAGATTTCCTTCATATTTTTAAATGGAACACCCTGTATTTTATATTACCATCGAAAAGTTCTTTCATTATACTTGCATATCTTTTAAATATTCGCTATACCTAAAGTTATTAGTTTTCGAGATATTTTAGTTTAATTGTTGATAACTCATAAATACGTTTATTACAGTAAATTAATTACCCTTAATATTAGAAACCTCCAATGAGTTTGTTAATGATAATTAAAATTAGACTGCATTTTATTTTTTCTCCAATTTTATGGTAAATTCTATACAATAACGACACTTTTATATTTACTAACAAAATGATATTAATTTTCCGCCAACAAATGGGAACTATAAATTGCTGCAAGTTCTTGTTTAAGGTGGCTTTGAAGTAATTGACCCAAGAACTGTCAGATGTAAGATTTTAATTATCTGTACGTTTTTACTTTTGTTATTGATTATAATTGTTTGCCATATTGTTATAATTGCTACCTAACAATGAATTTTAGTCGTGACGAAATGACAGACATGATACGGATTTTAGGAGTGTTTAAAAAACTCATTAGTTGCCACAAGAATTTATAAGGAACGGTGTCCATAGCATCAACAACCAAATAAGAGAGCATTTGACAACTTATTAGACAGGTTTAATCGTACTGGTTCTGTTTATGAAGCAAAGGAAAAAACAAAAATCAGTATTACGGATGAAAATGAATTAAATGTTTTACTGCCTGTTACAGAAAATCCTCATACAAGTATTAAAAATATTACAAGAGAGCAAGATATAAGTTATGGATCTATCCAAAACATACTCAAGAAAAATAACATGCATCCATATCATATACAATTACATCAGGAACTTGTTGGGGATGATTTCGAGCGAAGAGTACAATTTTGTCAATGGTCACAAAAACAAATATTTATACTGAGAGATTTTTTTGAGTGTGTCCTTTTTTTTTTGGAGACGAGGCAACATTCCACAAAAATGGTAGTGTAAACAGACACAATTTTCATTATTATTCCACAACCAATCCGTACTGTGGTCAGACACATAGTCAATCGAGATGGTCCTCAAATGTTTGGGGTGGAATCATAGGCAATTACGTTATAGTTCTTTTTTCTTTGAGGAATTGGTAAATGGTGAGGTTTATTTAAATTTTCTAGTGACTCATTTACCTATTCTACTTGAAAATGTACCATTAAACATTCGCCAACATATGTGGAACCTTCACGACGGAGCCCCTGCTCACCAAAGCGCACTTGTCAACGGTGAACTCGATGAACTATTACCTGAAAGATGGATAGGAAGAGATGGGCCAGTTCACTGGCCAACCAGGTCACCAGAATTAAACGAAGGTGACTTCTTTTTTTGGGGTTACATTAAAGACGTAGTGTATAGGGCACCTCCAACAATAGTTGACGATATAAAAATAAGGATTCAAAACGCCTTTCAAAGTGTCACACAACAAATGTTTACAAACATCAGTAGGTCTTTCGAAACTCGTCTCCAGGCTTGTGTAGACGTTATGGGAGGTCATTTTGAACACCTTTTATAAGATAAGAAGTACGTTGAACATTTTT
This sequence comes from Diabrotica virgifera virgifera, assembly GCF_917563875.1. NCBI lineage: Eukaryota > Metazoa > Arthropoda > Insecta > Coleoptera > Chrysomelidae > Diabrotica > Diabrotica virgifera. The sequence continues at coordinate 182,105,344 of NC_065444.1, read as the reverse complement.
TTTTATTTAATTTAGTTTTTTTAATAAATTTTAATAAATTAAAGTATTGTTATTAATAACTAAGTAATACATGCTGTTATCAACAATAAAACTAAAATATCTCGAAAACTAATAATTTAGGTATAGGGAATATTTAAAAGATATGTAAGTATAGTGATAGAACTTTTCGATAATTATATAAAATGCAGGGTGTTCCATTTAAAATTATGAAGAAAATCTTGTATTTACATTTTGACTTACCCTGTATACAATTTATCTAGTTATAAAAAAATTGTACATTGTTGCAAAACTACTTTATTATTGACAGTCAAAAGCATTAAAAAAATAAGTTTATATTACACCGTTAGAAACATACAGGGCGATCAAATCAGTATGATTTTTTAATAAAAGTGCTCGTAACTTTGAAACACTCAGTATAACCCTAGACAAGTGTTATATTTCTAGAACCAGAAAAATGTAGAGAAACCAGATTTTGAATAAAATACAGGGTGTTTTATTTAAAAAAACATAACTTTGGTTTGGCACCGTGTTATGGAGGACCCTGTATATTTATCACTAATTTTAAAATATGTACATTAAAGGTGTCTATAACTTTTATTAACAACTTTTTTTCATATATTGTATAATAACAGATATATTGGACTTTGTCACAGAAGTTGATCACCCTGTATTTATAATCATGTATTTATAAACATGTATATTTACAATCCAAAAAACTGTATAACCTTAAAACATTCCATTTTATACAAAAATTGTAGTTATTCTGGCGTATTATAATTATTCTGATTTTATTGTTAATAAAATCATCAAAATTAAGTAATTTTAATGCGTGTATCATTATTTTTTTAATAGTTAATAGTTTATTGTAAATCCTTTTTCGTTTGGCTCTCTCGTACATAATACTTTTATACATATTAAACATTAATTCCTTAATTAAAAAAATATAAATCCATTATCGTCCTGTTTCTTTGTTTTCCTCTCTCAAATTAAATAACTCCCAATCAAAATTGTATCGAAATTGCAGCTCCACTTGAGATTCGTAAAGGGATTTCTGGTGATTTGTAAGATCCATGTTAAAGGTTGCAATATTTTCAGTTAAATTGATTTGAAAGCACAATAAGCCCCGAGTGGATTTCGAGAAACAGTTAAAATAAGCCATTGTACAGGACCCGGACTTACTCTAGATCACGAAACGGCTTCACTACCGAATTCCTATACCTTCGTTTCGGTTACAGGGAGACACACTATTCGAATTATTAGAAAGTATTATTGTATAAAGTAAGTTTCAGTAGTTAAAATGTATACATAAAAATTAATATTATACTCATAAAAGTATACAAAATAAAAAAATGTCCAACAACATCATTGTATGTCAAGCCAAAAGATATAACACAGTTCAGAGAAATAAGGAAAAAAAAATATCCTGTTGGTGACACAACCCCCTCCAGGCCGAAACCAAATTTTTTGAGTAGTATGGACATCTATAATAATAATCTATATGTTTCCTGTAGCCAATTTTGATGATATACATAGTTATAAACAAACGAAAATCAAAAAACGGTACATTTTCGCTTTTTTCGTCTTATCAAAAAGTTAAGCATTTTAAACAAATTTGAGGGTAAGAAGCTGATAAAACGTGTAAAAAAATTCAATATGGCGTTCGCTTAATTTGTCTATCCTTATTGGTTGCTTAGAGAATTGCAAAATAAATCATAAATTTTGAGTTTTTATAAATATTCATAACTTATGTAAAAATCAACTTAGAACCTTCTTATTACACGGAACGCTGAAACTTGTGGTGCTTAATTGATACCCTAAATTTAAAAGCAATTGGTGAAATCGTTTAAAAGTTATTTAATTTGTTTTTCCCAAATTCATTTTTTTTGCAACACTATAAGTCAGAAAATGATGCAGTTACAGTATTACTTTGGATAGTTTATGAAAGAAGAAAATTTTCATTGATAATTGAATATAATTGAATTAAAAAAATGATAAAAAATAATTCTAAGAATTGCAAAATTATTTTGAAAGAACATGTGAATTAAAAAGGGGGGGGGGGCTAACTTGGTCCCTAATTGTCCTTGGACAATTTGTTTTTCTTCCTGAATGTGTATAAAAATTCAGTTTTTTTAAATATGAAAAAATAATTTTTCTACGGGTAACGGTTAAAAAGTTATTCTAATTGTTTATACGGAAGCAAAAAATTGACATGTTTTTTCAAAATAATTTTACACTGTTTAAAATTACTTTTTGACATTTTTTTTAATTAGGTTATTAGTATAAATGTTCTTCTTTTATAAACTGTCCGAAGTATTATTGTAGTCTCATAATTTTCTGACTTATAGTGTTGTAAAAAAATGAATGTGGGAAAAACAAATTAAATAACTTTTAAACTATTTAACCAATTGTTTTTAAATTTAGTGTATGATTTAAGCACCAGAAGTCACAGCATTCTGTGCAATAAGAAGGTTCTAAGTTGATTTTTTACATAAGTTATGAATATTTATAAAACTCAAAATTTATGATTTACTTTGAAGTTTTCTAAGCCACCAATAAGAATAGACATATTTAGCGAACGCCATATTGAAGTATTTTATAGGATTTATGAGTTTCTTACTCTCAAATTTGTTTAAAATGCTTAACTTTTTGGTAATAGATGAAAAAAACGAAAATTTACTGTTTTTTGATTTTTATGTGTTTATAACTATGTATATCATCATAATCGGCTGCAGGAGACATATAGATTATTAATATAGATTATTAATATAGTTGATACTACTCAAAAAATTTGGTTTCGGTCTGGAGGGGGATGTGTCACGAGAAAAATCTTATTTCTCTGTACTATATAAATACTCTCTAAAGCAAAGCCTTGTAATATTTTTAATCTGCAGTTTGTATAATATATGTATTATTAATGCTAAGTCATACAGATCATCTTCAGTGTAGCCTCAATTTTGATTGTACTTTCAATGGGTCACTCCACTCCTTATCCGAATTAGATGTTTTCACATGAAAAATGGTAAATTTGACATGGCAGGTAGTTCCTCCATATGGTTGACTAGAGGTTTTGGATCATACCGGCTCCCAAAAATGATTTCTTCCGTTCGCTTGATGAGGTCTGCAGTTGTTTTCTCTAACAAATGAAGCTGCAGCGTGACTTTAGTCGAACGCATTGCTCGGCGTGATCATGTAAGTTTTGACCGTGGTCTTTGACTTGTTTGGTCTGGTGTCTCTCTCGACCTTTGCGGTTAGAGTTCTTCCGATCTTAAGTGGAGCTACCCTTCGATAAAGTAGATTTTAGGGATCTGGGTAGGTATAAGTTGCCCTGTGATGTTTCAACCCGTAACATTTAGAGTCCACCTGCAAGGCATGTTTTTAGAGTTTCTAGACTGGAGCCGTGTACTTGGTTGCTTAGTGCAAGCGTTGAAGTGTGAAGGACATGGGGATGAGCAGCCCAAGTTATACCAGTCTATTTTATAATGAGACTCTCATCGTTTATGTTTACCTATGTCCTAACTACGTTGAGAAACTTTCTTTTGCAATTGGTTTACGTACCTCTTCCCTCCTAGAGCTGTAAAGCTTTATCATGAAAATTAGCTCTTCTGACTTGATTGTAGTTACTAATTCTCTGAGTGAGCATTAGAGCTCTGCCGCAGACATCCATTCGATGCCTTCTAGTGGAAAAAATGGATCACTGAGGTTCCATAATTCTCATCCAGAAACTCCACAGAACTGGATTCTGTTGGAAGCAATCTTCCATCCTTCTGTAGGTGAACAATAACTACTAAAAGGTATTCAGAAAACAAAGATAAACCTCAACGTTCATATATAACGGTAATCAGACCGGCAGTTGCTTATGCTGTGCTGGTTTGGTACAGCGAAACACCACAAGAAAAGGCAATACTAGAATTGGAAAAGGTACACAAACTCGAATACTAGAATTACACATCAATGTGACAATACGATGATGAAATCATAGAGGTAAGAGTCCACCAGAGAGATATAAGTTACCATCTAGAGATTTTAACGGTTGTAGCAATAAGGTTTATGATGATACCCAAAGACATTATATATAACTAAATATCTAAGACAGAACTAAAGTTCTGTCTGAATTGAGGTCCCTACTGCACGTTCCAAGCCATAATTTCGATGTAGTCCCTTCATCGTTCAGGTGGCCTGCCTCCATTTCCTCTATCTGCTTTTTCAAATAGTCCGGTATCTTGCTATTTTATTTTTGGCTTATTTCTACTTCTTTGTCTATGATTCTTTCTTCGGTTGCTACAGATCTAGCATTATACGCGGCAACGTTAAGTTTTGAGGGTTTACAGATCCCCGCTCGAAAACATGGACGTAGTCCAACGAATGTTAACAACCACCTCTTCATTTGATCTCGTTATGTGAATAGTTTCAATTATTAGATGTACCTATAGACGTTTTTCACTAAGGATGGTCGTGTAGGACTGAAAAGTTTGTGAATATTTAAAGTCGGAAAAATGAAAAAATACCAATGAACGATCACATCAATCACTTATTTTGTATTTGCTGTCTTTTTCTATAAATAACAAACGTTTGTTATAGGAAAAGATAGCAAATACAAATTAAGTGATTGATGTGATCGTTCATGGGTAATCTTTCATTTTTCCGACTGTATAACTCCATTTTGGATACATTTTAAAACTGTTTTAATAAATTTATAATATTTCATCTTAGAAGTTTGTACTTCATAATAAGTTGTTTAAAACTATGGTATACAGCCAACCACTGGTTTTCCCTTTTAAATTTTTCTTATATGTCTAATATGTTATCTTCATTTAGCTTGTTTAGTACGTTTAGTATCATTGACAGAATCTTAGGCTAAGGAAGTGACCACTCTGTAAATAACACGATTATTCCTTTTACCAAATTCCTATACCAACGGTGGGCCGACGACGCGACGGAGTATTCATTGTATAGCCCCGTAGCCTGGTTCTACCTCAATTTGCCTCACGATACAAATTGCTTTTACTTCATTATACTCACTATAAATCTTTGGAAGCAAAAGCAAAGGGTACAACTAAATCAGTATATAAGGCAAATTGCATTCTGTGCTGATTTTAGGACTACAGGGTAATATTAATCATCTTAAATACTTTCATTACTATGAGTATACATCATTTTTACTATTATCATTTGAATGCAAATTTTATAAACCTGTGAAAGTCCGAATAAGTATCATTAGACTTAATACTCGAAGCATGGTAGGCTGAGGTAGGAAACTGTGAGTTTAATGCTAAGTTGAGTAGAGGAAAGGTTTCTGGATTGACTGGTGTCTTCGGACTTAGAGTCAGGAATGACAAGGGAGAGAGAATTACCGAATTCTACCAATAAACATACATGGTAAACGTGGTAGCGACAAATACTTGGTTTAAATTACATCCCAGCAGACTATACATTTGGGTTTCATCACAACACAATTCAAAGAAAATTTAGGAAATATTGGCCTCCATAAAATTACCAAGTTCATTGACGTAAACGTCTTTAGAAAAACTATTAACCCGGAAATGGTCGCGTTCTTTTCTGTCTCACGATTGGTCGCGCGTTAGATTTTATCTAACAATATGTAATTAAAACAAATTTTGATTTTATAGTATTTTTATTTACTTGTTATGTTAAAAATATCTATTTAACCCCAGGCTGTGGGTGAAAAATGTGTTATAATTCAGGAATTTTTGAAACCTATCAGGTGATGTATAGCAGGGGTCACCAATTAGCGGACCGCGGTCCGCATCCGGACCGTGAGCTAGTTTTGTGCGGACCGTCAATAAATTCAGAATATACCTAGTGTTTGGTAATTTTGAAAATGTTTGGCAATTAAATTGTGTACTATGTTTGGCTCAACTTATGTGTGCGAAGCCGGTTTATCAAGAATGAACTTTATTAAAAATCTGTAGAGATCTCACTTAACCGATGAATATCTCAACTCCCTAATGAGACTCAGTTGCACTAAACTTACTCCAAACTTCAGACAGGTCGTACATAAAAAAATGTCATTTTTCTATCTGATAATTTAATTTTGTAAAGAGTTTTCCCCCTTATTGTTATACTTACTAATCATTAATTTTGAAATTAAATAAGCTGAAATATAAAATTGTCATATGCATTTTTTTATATTCATTTCCTCTCTACTATATGTTAAGTACGAATACTTTTCAGATGTGCATTTAATTAAAATAATTTTCAGATTTAATGCTTGCAACAAACACCTTGCATTAATACTAATGTAGAAAAGATAACGTCAATTAGCATTTTGTACTATGATTATATATTTTAAATTCCTCAGTTTCCTTTCTACAAAATTGAAGATGTCTAGAAACTTCACTAGCATTGAAAATATAAATTTCTAATTTTTAAAATATTCTCAGTAACAATTTACAATACTGCTGTTTTCAAAACATACTGAGAGTAAAATCAAAAAAATTCACAATAAATTTATATTTTATTTATTGTACCATGAAAACTTACAGAAAAGTATACAGTAACCAAAAAACAATCAGATATTATTAGTTTTCCTTTCCATATTAGTCAATATATGAGGCCACTTTCGTATGAAAAATGTTTCTGACTCGATTTCTTTGCGGATTCCTGTTCAAAAATGTCCCCTTTAAACAAATCAGAAGGGTGCCGGGTGAAACAATTTTTTAAGCAAATTTAAAATTACTTTGGCGGTAGCGGGTAGGTACCCCTCTATGGTCCCGATTCAGGGTAGACTTACTTCAGGGAGGTAGCGTCCCTGCCCACGCGAGCTCCTGGTTTTTCCTCCACTCCCGACTTAGGTGAAACCAGGCCCAAACCCTAGTATTATCCTACCCAAACCCCAAATTCCTTTCCTATATCCCCCCTCACTTGCCAAACCGTCGTGCCAGCGCGGCGAGTTATTTATCGGCTAAGGGAATAAACCCCGACAGAAAATTCTGGTCCTCCTAGCAAGGGGGTTTAGCAATGGGCCAGCAACTCATTCTTGGAAAAATATTTTTACGCTAATAATACCGAAACCAAGCCTCGGAATACGGATGGAACTAAAGGACGACGACAATGGCAACGAAAACGGACACTGATTTGTGGTACTTGGAATACACAGGGAATTAGAAATAAAATCGAAGATGTTATCGAAGAAATGAAGAAACACAAAATGGACTTTGCTGTACTCTCTGAAACAAAGAAAAAAGGACAAGGAACTCAAAATCTGGATAGATATATACATATACATACGGGAGTTAATAAGGAAGAACATGCCAAAAGAGGAGTATCAATACTTATATTGAAGAAATACAAAAAGAACATATCGAACTGGCAAGCAATAAATGAAAGAATCATAAAGGTCAACCTCAACCTGAAAGGATCAAAAATGACAATAATAGGCACATACGGCCCGAATGATGATGCACGCGTAGAAGAAAAAAGAAAATATTATGAAGTCTTAGATGAAACTATTTCTCAAATAGGTCAAACAAGGGAAACTATTATACTAGGTGACCTAAATGCAAGAACTGGTAGAAGAATAAACGATGAAATAATAGGACCATATGGAGAAAACACTACAAACGACAATGGCAATAACTTAATAGAAATGTGTAGACACAATTCACTAAGGATCATGAATGGGTATTTCAAACATAAGGCAATACATACATATACATGGACTCAGCCTACAAGAAACTTGAGATCAGTAATTGATTACCTAATAATGAAACAAAAATCTAAAATAAAAGTGCATGACGTAAGAGTGTTTCGAGGAGCCGAATGTGGAAGTGACCACTACTTAGTAAAAGCCAAAATGATACTACCTCTAAGCGGAAATTGTAAACACCAACAAAATCAAAACATAAACGAAAATCACTCAGTAGAAGTTAAACAACTGCAGTACAATCTAACAAGTTTAGACAACGATAGTACTAGAGAATTGTATAAAAAAAGATTAGAGCAACAACTACCACAGGAATTCAAACATAAAACAACAGAAGAGCTACATAGAATAATAAAAAAAGGAATACATCAAGCCGCCAAAGAAGCCTTAGATATAAGAGAAAATAAACCCAGAAAGACAAATAATTGGTGGAATGATGAACTACAGGAAATGAAAGAACAAAAGCAAAAATTATATCACAGATGGCTGGGAACAAAAGATCAAGAACATAAAAGAGAATATAGAGAAATGGTAAATAAATTTAAATCAACGGTAATAGAGTCAAAAAATCAAAGCTGGGAAAGAAAATGTCAGGAATTAGATACGTACATCGGCGGCCGCAAATCAAGAGAATCCTGGAGGTTTATAAAAAACATCAGATCCAACAAAACAGAACAAATAGCCATACACTCCATAGAACCTGAAAAATGGGAAAAACACTATAAAACACTGTTAGTAGAAGAAAGACCGGAATACAAAAACATAGAACAACATGAAGTCCTGATTCAAGGGGAGCCATTAGCAATCAACGTAGAAGACACTAAAAAAGCTGTATCACGGCTGAAAAATGGACGTGCTCCTGGTCCAGAGGGGATATATGCAGAGTTAATAAAAAATGGAACCAACAAACTATTCGAGATTCTAACAGAAGTTTTCAATAGGCACTTGCATGGAGAACCAGTGCCACAAAGTTGGAAAGAAGGATGGATTACATCTATCCATAAGAAAGGAAATAAGGAAGATTGCAATAACTATCGGGGTATAACTGTTACGAGTACGCTTAGCAGATTATATGGAAGAATTATAAAAGAACGCATATGCGAAGAATACCGCCCTTTTGAGTCAGAAGAACAAAACGGATTCAGAGCAGGACGATCCACAATAGATAGTATTTTCTGCTTATCCCAAATACTTGAGAAAAGAACACTGAGATCTCGAGAAGTGCATTTACTCTTAGTCGATTTAACAAAAGCATATGACACCGTGCCTGTTGCGAAGTTGTGGAAAGTATTGGAGAAAACCAGTATCAGCGTTACACTAATCGATGCTATTAAAGAGCTTTATAAGAACACAATAGCAAAAGTTAAAATAGGAAAAGAGGTGTCTAATGGTTTTCAGGTAACAAAAGGACTTGTAAAAAGGACAAAAGGACTAAAAAAAGGTAAGCAAGGTTGTTGTTTATCTCCCATACTGTTCAACATATATATCGATATATCGATGAAGCACTCAGGCACTGGAAGAAGAAGTGTAAAGGGATGGGGCTATCTATTGGGGATGAAACGTTATATACGTTGCACTATGCAGATGACCAGGTAGTTATTGCCCAAGACAAAGAAGACCTGGAGTATATGGCTAGAAAACTAATGGAAGAGTACAAAAAATGGGGCCTCGAAGTAAATGTCCAAAAAACACAATATCTTTGCGTAGGAGGAGAAAATAATCCAGATGACCTCGACTTAGAAGATGAAACTATTAAGAAATGTGACCAATGTACATATTTGGGGGTAAAACTGACAAAGACAGGACGAAGTGATGAAGCCATAAAAGACAGAATAACCAAAGGAAAACAAGTTATAGGTGCGTTGAATTCAGTATTATGGCAAAAAAATATAAGACCGGAAACGAAAAAACGAATATATAATACCATATTAAAACCAGTAATCGTCTATGGCTCAGAAGTGTGGCAGTTATCACAAAAACTTAAAGGTAACCTATTGGCAGTTGAAATGGATTTTTGGAGGAGAGCAGCGGGAAAGTCTAGATTAGAACATGTGAAAAATGAGGACATCAGGAGACAAATGAAAGTACAAAGATCAATTATAGAAGACATCGAAAAACAACAACTAATATGGTACGGACATGTTAGACGTATGGGGGAAGAAAGACTACCCAAAAAGATATTAGAATGGGTACCACCAGAGAAAAGAAAACGAGGACGACCACCAACAACATGGATCCAAGGAATCTCAAAAGCAATGTCAGCAAGAAATCTATATGAAGAAGACTGGCAGAATAGACAGGCTTGGCGAACGGGAACCCAAAGGCGTATTACGCTGTGAACGGGATTTATATATATATATATATATATATATATATAAAATTACTTTTTTGACTCGAAAAAAAAATGCGAAAATATGTATATGTGATGCTTGAAAACTCTAAAGTTTTAATAAAATGACAGATCTTTTTTTATTTAAGATGACCCAAAAATGCTAAAATCCTATTTTCGCGGGCAAAAAAGGTGATGTTTTGAATTTGTTAAAAAAAATAAACAATTTCGCCCGGCACCCTTCCGATTTGTTTATAGGGGATATTTTTTAACAAGAATCAGTCAGGCACAGGCAGCATAAATCCGGACCACGGAAGTGTCATAGGTTTTCGGAACAGACCCTCAAGGAAACTAACTGGTGACCCCTAATGTAAAGGACGATGCCAGGAATAACTTCTACTAAAATGTAACCAAAAATTTTGGGAGTTTTTTTATTTATGACGTGTTTCATTTGTTAAATTTGCAATTTTTAAAGATTGTTAATTTTGCAGCTTAGGATATTCGTTTTAGAGAAACACTTTTAAATATAATGTAGTAAATTAAAAACCCACAATTTAAGCCATGGCAAGTTTAATTTCGTTAATTTGTTATTGCAAAACAATTAGAACATTTGCAGGAAGTGGGTTTAGCCGAAATTACCAGAAGAATAAGCTTGGCTTGGGCAGGATTTGAAAAACCGACTTGGATCTTGAAAAACACTAAAATAGAACAATATTTGAAAACCAGAGCTTACGAGAGATGGAAATATCAACGCTTGGAGTGAAGCTTATAGACAAAACAAATAAATGGATTCGAAGTAAAACCAAAGTTAAAGACGCAGGAGAACATGTTGACAAATTAAAATGGAGCTTCCATGCGCCAGGGAGATAATGCCCGACTGAAGGATAAAAGATGTAACCACGAACTATAATAATGGAGGATATGGTTAGGAAGGAAAAGCAGAGGAAGGCCACAAATGAGATGTGCTGATGACATTAAGAAGAATGGAGGACAGAACTGGAAACGAATGGCGCAGAATAGAAAACACTGGATTGAATTGGGGAGACCTATGGCCAAAGTTGGATTACTTAAGGCTGAAAAAGAAGAACAAAAAGAAGGGTTTAGCTGGGGAGGACCTCAAACGAATAAGAAACTTATACTGAGATCCAAACGCCAGAGATAAGATCGAAGATTCCACGTCTGCAGAAGTGTAAAAATTAGGATAGGTAGTGATGAGCGAGACTGGTCTTGGTCTTGGTCTTGCAGCAAGACCAAGACCAAGACCGCCTTTTGGTTTGCAAGACCAAGACCAAGACCAGGTATTCACGACCAAGACCAAGACCAAGACCGAACCTTGCAAGACTACGCAAGACCAAGACCAACCTGCAAGACTCTTGCACTTTTTTGCGAAATTGATTTTTTATTATTTAACTTTATTTTTTTAGTTCAATAATATATACTGACATTGTAATAAACTTTAAGCAATATCGATTTTTTAAAATATATAATATTTCAAGCTAAAAATCAACAATTTTGATATATACTTTGATCGGTAGTAAAACAGATTAAGGGGAATTGGTTTTAACATTCCTCTTCTAACTTTTTTAGCGCTATCTTATAATTTTACAACAGTAAGTACAGGGTAATTAACGTAAGAAAGCCACTCAAATAACAAAAAAAAGCAATCGAACGTAAAAAAAGGGGAGCACAATCGAATTTAAAAAAAATGCTCCCTATTAGACTCTAGTATAAGAACATATTTTATGAAAAGAATACTGATGACATCGTTTCTGTAGTACCCAAAAATGACATTTAAAAAACCGTATATATAGAAACAGAAATAAAATTATTCCTATGACAGTTCAACAGTTTACAGTTTAATAGATTTTCCGCCATATTTGTTTCTGATTGGAACTTAAAGGCTAATAATGAAATTTTTTTGAGTGATGTTGGATTCTTCGGAAAATGATTTTCTTTAATTTTTCTATTTTCATTTATTCTCTATTATGAACCGTTTCTGAGATATCGAGCTTTGTCACACTATACAGCCACACTATATTCTGCAGTATATGCAGAATGTTTACTAAGTATGTGTACAAACTTTATAGGTTAAACGTTCATATGAACTGAAAATAAATTTTTTCTACGAGCATGCAAAAATGTCTACTTTCGCGCACGCGTTTTAGTTTAGAAAGTTTTACTTTTCCGCACGCGTTTATATATTTTAATATGGCCTTAAAATAATTATAATACATGCAATAAACTAATACTCTTTTTCTCATGATCATCTTTCAGTGCGTCACAGTTTTTCGATTTCTTTCTAACGCATTAAATTGTATGTGACAGAAAAAAGGCACGTCGGTGATTACATTTCGTCGGTGACATTTTTATAACATTTATTCTAGTTATTCTAGTTGTCGATAGATAGCGCCATAATAAAAAAATTATTTTTTTTAATTAGATAATAATATTACAAATATAATCTGTATAATTTATAAGACTATACAAATCAAAGAAAATACCATTTTATAAATGCAAGAAACACATTTGATTTGTTTTTATTCCAAATTGAAAATAAAATGTGACAACTGTCAGATTTAACTAAAATGTCATGTTAGAATAAATGTCATAAATGTGTATTATCACGGACTTACCCTTTTTCCTATCATTTGTTAGCACTGAAAAATGATCATGAAAAGGACAATATTTAGATATTATTTACTATTTTATTTCAAATGTATCTTATGGTGTTCCTGTTTTAATGAAATTAACGCGACTATTTCACTCATCTTAAAATTTTCACATAATCTGACCATAATCACAAACCAAAGACAGCTTGTGTTATCGCGAAAACACCAACTGTCTTTCAATTCTGATTGGTCTATCAGCTTCGTGTTTTCAACGACGTAACCATGGATACCGATCGCAAAGCAAAGTTTGACGTTTGCCAAAAAAATTATTGTAGGTGTATACGTCAAAATGAGTCGTTTCGGTGGTACTTCAAACGAAGTTATAGACCAAAACATTGAAGAAAATATACGGAGTAACACAAGAAAATCTAAATCTTATATATGGAGACAATTTATGATGTTCTGTGTGGATCGCAACTACAAATTAGATGCAGAAAATAACAACGAAAGACTAGCATTCATTCTAAAAGACTGGGCCTTCAACTATTTATTGTTATAGGTAAAAAATAATTATAACAAATTATTTATAGCTATAATAAATATTTCATGATTATGAGTTGGGTAGATTTGGGTTACCTAGATCAAATGTATTATTATTAAATTCCTTCCTCTCATTCTACTGAATTTTTGACTTCACTTTGTTCGTGAAATAGTCTAATAAAATACCACTCGTGATTTAATTTATCTTATAAGTCTGTCTTTTATTTCTAAACCCAACTGAGTTGCTTAAAGAAAACACCACTCGTCCTACGGACTCGTGGTGTTTTCAAGCAACTCAGTTTCGTTTAGAAGTAAATCGACAGACTTATCGCGAAAATTGAATCACTAGTGGTATTACTATTGACAATTCGATGAAATAAAATTATTTTGACATAATATTCGAAAGTCAAATCGGTAGACAATAGAGAGATATCGAAACTCGAAGTTAAAAGTTCCTTTATTACAGGATCTTTTAATAAAGGACAAATACAGGACATGTGTAATGAGAGTTATCGAAAAGCAGTTGTAAGGGATCTTTTGTTTTGACAAATGACATTAAATATTTTTGTAAATATAAAAATAACCTATAAAATTATATTTGTAATCTCGTATAAATAAGACCATAGAAGAGTGAATAAGACCTTATTATAGAGATAAAAATTAAAATAAGAGTAAGAACAAGACAATTAAGAATAAGATCATTGAAAAGAGTAAAACGTTGAATTTAATTATTTTGTCATTTAAAGAACAACATAACCCATAATACTTAACATAAACCATAGTACAACATGAAAGTGAAATTAGAAATACTATGTTATAAGGGAGTTAAGGAGTTGTTAAATACTTTTGCATATTATGGGTATACGAAATGGAGAATTTATGGACAATGTATCTGTTAGGGAGCAGTTGAAGTGCTGTGTAATTAATCACAAATTGCTTCAAGAGCTGTTATTGAAAGAACATTTTGTATTTTGAAGAGAAGATTACCAATATTAATATGTGAAATAAGATGCAAGTTATATTTAAAGAATAATATGAGCTTGTTCAGTTTTACTAGTTTTACAGTTTCATTGAAATTTGCACTAACAAATATGAAGGTGGTGCGATTTAATCGAACAAGCTTTGTTGTTTATTTGGGTTTATATTTATGACTGCCGACACTAAATCCATTCGCCAAATCGAACATGCTGTGGCAGTACATTTTCAAACGAGCAAATCTAGTGCAACTACATTTTGTGTGTGTTTGTTTGTGGTAAAATTATTCGCAATTTAAGGCAAGTTTAAATGATTAATGTTGATAATTTTATTTTTATTGGACTGCAGTTTGCTAGTAAAGTTATAAATAAATAGGTATAGTATATATATATATATATATATATATATATATATATATATATATATATATATATATATATATATATATATATATATATATATATATATATATATATATATATATATAGTTTAATATTGGTGTCTGATTTTAAGTATTTTATTATTAGCAGTTTTTTAATAAATTTATAAATACATATTAATGTTTGATTTTACGTATCCTTTAAAATATGTTATATCACTTTCCGTTAAAAGGACTTCCACAACTAGCAAAAATGTATGAACAATTTGTTTTAACGGGTTTTGTAGAACCGTTGATACACAGATGCGTTGCAGAGCACATATAGAAAATTAAACAGATTGTGGATGAGTGGAATGCCCTATACAAAGCTTGAACGCCACAAAAGCGACTAAAATCCAGGAAAAGCTTCCTTGGAACAGTGCAGGATGAGTATTTTCCTCTTCCCTAGGTTCAATGAACCAGACAATCTCTAGACCTAGACTTTAAAACACGGAAAACTATAAATAGGATAAGACCAGGGGTCGCTCCAGTAAAATCAAACATTATAAAATGGAGGAAAATAGACCAAGCTGATGTGAACTGTGACTATGGAAAAATACAGAATATGGAACATCTTCTTACATGCAGAAACTATCCTTGTACCCTCGAAGATTTGTGGCTCGGCAACAAAGATGGAGCCGACATAGCCCAAAACTGTGTTTTAAAGGACAAAAATAATAGATGAATTAGCTTTATGGTGGATGAATTATTTTGACAGTATATTTAAATAAACAAAAGCTGATGGCACGAAAGTGTAATACTTTTGGTTCAAAACGATATAGATTCTAATACATCAAGGATAAAAAATTTCAAAAATAAATACTTAAACCACTTAAATCTTTGTTTTATTGTATGAACCCGTTTATATTTTAATACCATTTATGTTATATATCTGTTGAATTGAACTCTACCTTTGAATGCAGAATTTGAACAAATCCTAAACTTTTCCACAATATCTCAAGTATGATACTTGTGCATTCAAATTAATTGAAATTAGGTAGGTACATCTTATATATCTGTAATAAAAATATTTATTTCTATACAAAAATGTCTGGAGTTTAAATGAGTTGTAAAGAAATTCTATGTCTGATTTATTGTACCTAATTATTAAACACTAAAATTATTTACAAAAATTATATTTAAATTCCTGTTTACAAACTTTTTCTAATAACTCAATGGTCTTAAATATTCTTTTTTATATTGATTTGGGTCAAAACATTAATAATCTATATCTGAGAATAAACTGTTATTCCTTTATTTAGGAGTTCTTTTTAATAAATAAAACTTCAACTTAGATCAAAAATATCCAGATGTGATAAAAACATAAATAAAAGTGAAGTTAGACGACTTTCTTTTCTTGTTTCTTCACATTTTTGACACGTTACGTCAAAATACAGGATCCTTTATTAAAAGATTTTTGTCCTTTATTTTTCCTTAAATACAGGCGGCCTGTATTTTATTACAGGACAAAAATAAAGGATGTGATACTGCGCTTGCGTATATGTCAAAATAAAGGATCTTTTATTAAAGGACGATGTTAAATGGGGTTTCGATATCTCTCTAATAACAGTCGTTTTGAATCATCGTCATTGAAACCAAGATCGTCGTCATGCTAACTAATTATATTGAAAGTTTGGTTTTGATAACCTTGTCAAATAATTAATTTGTGTTTGTATTTTCATATTAATTAAATTAATTGATTAAGATTTGGTCATTTTTTAAAGACTCGTAGAAAAAATATTGTTCCTAACTCTTGCAGAAAGTCTCTTTTTCGCACTCGACTGCTTGCCGAACTCCCGCTTCGCGTCGTTCGGCAAACTGCAGTCGCGTGCGGAAAAGTATGACTTTCTGCACTTGTTAGGAAAATAACTATTTTTTTAATGAGAAATCAGTGTTCACGTTCGATACATCATTTCAATAGGAATTTTACATCTGGTTAAAATTGAAGGTTTTTTAAATTTTTTCTCCACATAAAAACACAATTTTACTTTTGCCTTGTATATAAGTATGTATAATTAAATAAAGCGCGTATTTTCTCCAAATAAAATAAAATGTAACTTATAACTTTTCCTTTTCTTTTATTTTTTTCTTTTATATCATATTATGCTATTGAATGTATAAAAAGCAGGTTGTGTTTCAATTCAACTTAAAATTGAAATTTGAAAATAAACCTTTATATTTGAAACACACTTTTTAATGAAATAATTAGGTGAATGTATAATGTTTAAATTGGTATCCGTTTGAAACTACATTCTACATTCTTTTAAAATTTTAAAGCAAAAAATGTAGTTTCATTCTACACATCTTTATTTATTTCAATGTACATTTTATTCGAAATTATTTGGTTCAAATTATTACTACCAAAAAAGCAAGACCAGCAAGAATCTTGCAGCAAGACCAAGACCAAAAACAAGACCGGCTAGTGCAAGATCAAGATCAAGACTGCCTTTTAGCTGCAAGACCAAGACTAAGACCAAGCTTGCAAGAACAAGACCAAGACCAAGACTAGCCTGGTCTTGGTCTTGTTCTTGTTTTGCTTATCACTAGATAAGAGTAAGGCAATATTATCAGACACGCCAATGAAATGGTGTTGACTGCGGATTCTAGCTTGGGTCTATAACGACTCCTTAATAAAAGCAAATTCGAAAAAGCCAAAATGTACCTCAACCTTGCACAATAAACTGGCACATTTTACAACAGGTCAACAAGTAACTTGGGATGATTGATCGATAGCAGCCTAAATTCTCGAATTCTTCTAAAAACTCGAAATTCTACTACGTTTATCAAAATGCTCCGCCTGGTCACTCTTCTCTATGCAGTTCAACAAGGACCCTTAAAATATCAACCGTAAATAAATTAGACACCTTTGGAATTCGGAAGAAAAGTGACACAATTCGGAAGTAAAAAAATGCATAATTCCAGATTTCTTGTTAAAGTGATCTCAAAAATCATATACATTTACCAGGAAGAGTGTCACATACGAGTAGACGTTTACTTTCAATTTCGAAAGCTCGCGGAAATGTCATTATTTATTTGGCGGTAAAATGAATAATTTTATTCCGGAACAATGACCCTTTTGAGGATAATATGCTCTGATGTTCGACGTGAACGTATCGTTATTTATCACGAAAACCGTTGTATTTCGAGAAGTGTTCCAGGTATTCTTCCTCATTGTATATGTGACAGTTCAAGTTGATTATCCAGTTGGAGTTGACTTTTCCTAGTTCGAGTCGACTCAAACAGCTGGTTTTAGTAAAAGTTGATAATAAACATAAAATGAAGATTTTTATTCAACATTTACTAGTAAAAGTAGACTCCAACTAGTTAAAGTATACTCTTCCCAATGCCATTTAGTAAAAGTTGATTCACACAAACAACCGATTCTAGAAATTAAATGTTACTGTATACATTCTGTTCAAATCGTGATATTTATAGTCAAGACTGTATCGTCGCCCCCGTTAGATAAATTATTCCAGTTCGATTCTTTTGCACAAACTGACTCAAAAAGAGGTCTTTATAACGAATCCACAGGGTTTCAGATGGTACCGTAATCGAAAAATTGTTTAAACAATTTTTTTTAAACAAATTCAAAAAAAAAAATTCATTTCGGACATTTTTTTACATCATTTGGGTCATTCGGAGCAAAAGAGGTGTTTTGTGATTTTCCTGTAAAATTTATTGTTCTCGAGTTATACGCGATTTAAAATTTGAAAAATGCGAAAATGACCATTTTCAAGGCTTAATAACTCAGTTAAAAATTATTATTATGAATGTCGGAAAGTCACCAAATCAAATTTTAACGACCCCCCTACAAAGTACTGAAGAAATATTTGTCAATATTGTATTACTAAGCTGTTATTTTTAATTATTAACAATGACCGCTAGGAGCGTATTGAGGCGGCTGTCAATGTGAGTGCGACTGAGATGCATCATTGGACGGTTAGACCGGTCTAGTTAGACTCAAAAATAGGAGTGAGGCTACAATAATTACCATCAAGCTGAAAATTGGCAGGATTGTTCAAAATACCATCATAAATGAAATCTAAAAAGTCCTCATAAATCCGACCCTTGCTAAAAAATTTACGCGGGGTCAAAGGTCACCAAATATGGTCTTTAGCGATTTTCAGCGAAACGGTAAGTTTTATCGTAAAATTAGCTCTAACAAAAAATATAGGTTAGATAATTATCTATAAAAAATATCTTCATAGTTTTTTCCTAAGAGCCACTGTTTTTGAGATACAACGATTCAAAGAGTTCAAAGACTTCTAATCGTCATAATATATTATGTACAGTGGAACCTCAATAAGTCGGCCCCCGATAACCCGGAAGTCCGGCTAACCCGGACCGATTTTCATCAGACAAACATTTCAACAATAAAAATGTATGTATTGTGTTAAAACATTTTATCTGTAGCCGCTTCTGGAATGTCTTAAAAATATCGAGTTTCATTGATAAAACTTGGCTTCGACCATAATATAATATTTGAGAGATAATGGGTATTTGTATAGTTTAAACTATACGGTAAAAATGACTCATGGCACAAGGCGGCAGAGCGACGTTCATTATCCATTATCGGGCTATCGCAAACAACAGGCACCTTTTATTCCTTTATTTACTTTCAATTGTCTTTTAAAAAATTATTTTTAGAACAATGGTCTTTTAAACTTTAAACAATGAAAGAGCCACTGTTCTTAAATAACATAACATCGTTCCGATGGCAGACGAAATTGACACAACCGAAACTGACTGAGTTTTTTTACCTAGAAATGAACAATACTCTATCTATACTGTCTATACTATACTCTATACAATATACAGCTATAATAGGTAAGTTAGATGTGTACTGTGCATATATATTTCATGTTATTTTAATTATACCGGACTTTATCTATAAGGATACCGTATTTTATTAATTTTTACAATGCTCTCCGGCTAACCCGGATTTTCGATAACCCGGATCGGCCGCGGTCCCGATTAATCCGAGTTATCGAGGTTCCACTGTACTAGTACACCAGCTATATATATTTATACATCACTGAAGCTGTAATACAAGTAAACATAATATTCTATCGGTCAACTTAACTTATATTACACATAATAATATAAGATTATAAATATGATAATGTTTCTACTATACAGCTTGCGGTCTACCGAGGGATGCAATGTATAAGCTGTATTATATTACAGTGCCAACAAAAAAATCTTTACAAAGTTAATGTAACGCGAAAATAATAAGAATTATTTGAATTTTACGGCTTAATCCCAACACAAATAGTAAATTGATATGTACGGCGTCATTTTGGTCCCAGAGTTACTGTCTTATTTGATGGCTATAATGATTTTACGAGAAATATTAAAGCTGCAGAACAACGTCGTAGAACTTCAGCAACATCTTCATCTTCTAATATTTTATTTGATCAATATATGACAGTATCTACTACTCAACAGAAATGTCTTGCAAATACTCACAACAAATCTCGGTACATTTCAATGCTGAAAGTTTATTGCTGAAAATATATCGGTAAAACAAGCTAATAATAATGCTGACGTAATGATAATTGAAACAGCCATAGAGCAATTCAATTTAACAAATACAACTATTGTTGTAGGTGAAGATGTAGACTTGCTCGTATTACTCACTGGTAGAACTCCAATCGAAAAAACTATCTTTTTTTTAAAGCCTGGAAAAGCTCAACACCAATCGGAAATATATTCATCGAAAAGTTTATCTATTTTTGCAAAATGTCAAAATCATATACTATTTTTACACGCAATACCTGGCTGTGATAAGACATCTGCATTTTTCAGGAGGGGTAAAACGACTGTTTTTAAAATGTTTGAAAAACAAAATTTACTTGAATGTGCTGAAGTTTTTAAAAAAACTAATTCAACTCCACAAGAAGTTATTTCCAACAGAATTAGCTTTCTTCTCTCTATGTATGGGGCGCCTAAGAAAACTACGTGCTTAGATAAGTTTCGATATGCATGTTTTTTAAAAAGTACTCGAAACAAAAAACAAGTGCAGTTATCTTGTCTTCCTCCAACCTCAGCGGCTGCTCATCAACATCTTTTTCGGGTATATAACCAAGTTCAAGTGTGGCTTGGTTATCATCTAGATCCAAAAGACTGGGGATGGAAATTAGTCGACAGTTCATTAGAACCAATTCAAACCTTACTCCCCCCTGCGCCGGAAAAACTCCTGAACACAATTGTTTGCAACTGTAAAAGGGGACGTAGCGCTAAATGTGGTTGCAAAAAAGTTGGAATGTTTTGTTCTGTAGCATGCACTAATTGTCAAAACCGGTCGTGCTCCAATGTTGAATCACCAACAATTGAGGATTCATTTGATTCTATTGAGGAGCCATGCAATGTGTCATTATTGGGACAATTTACTTGCACTCAGGATGAACAAGAAGAAGAAGAAGAACAAGACGAAGAAAAATAAGAACTATAAGATGAAGAAGAGGAAGAAGAACAATGAGAAGAAGAACAAGGGAAGCAGAACTATTAGAAAATTATGAACCAGTTTGATAAATTTTCCTTTTTTTTAATTTATACCGCTTTATATAACTTTTATCATGTTTAACCCTAGTCAATATCAATTATTAAATAGCTTTAAATTAAACAGAATCATAACAGATCCGTGGAATAGGCCTACTGGGGAACCCACGTTAAAAAACGCGCTAAGTACACTACCTCAAAGTTGGTGTAGAAACGTGTGCGCATATTAGGACGATTACCACTTTTTGAATCGTTATATCTCAAAAACGGTGGCCTTCAGGAAAAAAGTAATTAGACAGTTTTTATATATAATTATCTAATCTACATTTTTTGTTATAACTAATTTTACGATAAAACTTACCGTTTCGTTGAAAATCGCTAAAAACCATATTTGGTGACCTTTGACCCCGCGTAAAATTTTTAGCACGGGTCGGAATTATGAGGACTTTTTAGATTTCATTTATGATGGTATTTTAAACAATCCTGCCAATTTTCAGCTTGATGGTAATTTTTGTAGCCTCGGATGCGTAAGTTGAGCGGAGTAGGTCGGAATGGAGGATCTTACTCGCACTCACATTGACGGCCGCCTCAATACGCTTTTAGCGCTCATTGTTGGTAAATAAAAAAATAACAGCTTAGGGACCGTTCAAGCATTACGTAACGCAGGTTGGGGGGGGGGGGAGGATCAAAAATCTTCAAAAATTGCGTGACGCAATAGTTAAACTCCCATAAGAGTGCGCTACGTAGGGGGGGGGGTTAAAAATCTTCAAAAATCGCGTTACGTAATACTTGAACGCTCCCTTAATAATAAAATAATGACAAAAATTTTTTCAGGATCTCGTAGGGGGGCTTTAAGCTTTGATTAGGTGACTCTCTGACTTTCATAATAATAGTTTTTAATTGAGTTATTAAGCCTTAAAAATGGTCATTTCGCATTTTTTAAACTATCAATTTTAGAGAAAAATCACAAGAGACCTTTTTTGCTCCGAATGACCCAAATAATCTAAAAAAAATTGTCCGGAGTGAAATACTTAGTTATTTATAAAACAGTTCGTGAAGTATGCTTTTTGCGCACGCACGCGATGTTTAGAGTACGAGCGGGCCGAGTGCTATACATCGCCTAAGTGCGCAAAAGTACTTCACGCACAGTTTCATAAAATATTTTATCTACCAAAAAACAAATAAAAAAACTGCAATTCTTCGCCACTGGAATACATTCATATTTTACAATTTTTTAGAAGTTTGACATTTAAAAATTCAAACTTCTGTCAAACCACAAAACTGTCAAAACCTTTTTTGTAATTTATTGCTCACATGTCATCACCATGACAAGGCGAAAGTTAAGGATATTTGATTATATAAAAGTGTGCTAAAAAACAGTGCGAACAAGTAAATCCCATTTAAAATACATTATTACTTCAGGCACACTTTAAACCCTTCATGTACTGCTATCTATATTTACAATTTTCACACAATAAAAACTTATACATAATATGAGGTAGAGTAGATAAGAATTATTTTTGTGAATTTGGTTAACAAAAATTGGTTAAACAATTTTTCGACCGCGGTACCGCCTGACACTGTGTATTTGTTATAAGGATGTATTTGTTTGAGTAAGTTTGTGCAAAAAAATCGAATCAGAATAATTTACCTAACGGGGGCGACGTTACAGGCTGGACTAATAAGTAGTTGAAACGGTCAAAACAAAGAGACGCACACTCATCAAAAATGCACGTGAGATTATACTCGTATAAATTGTATAATCTACTTTTACTAACAAGGGTTAGGAAGAGTCAACTTCAACCAGTAAAAGTTGATTTAAATTTTTCAAATCAACTTTTACTGCTCGTTTCAGTTGGAGTTGACTCGAACTAGGAAAAGTCGACTCTAACTGAGAATCAACTTGAACTGTAACATATACAAAAGTTACTAATATTTTAAAAAGAAAGTGACATAACTCAAAATGTTGAACTTTTTATTTTGTTAAATTAAATATCATGTTTTTTTTCGTTTTTCCTCTTAAACAATTAGAAACATTCACGTATCCATATTCTTCATTTTTAATTGATAAATTTTAGCAGTTACTGTTTAAACTTACAGTTAAATTAAGATCTAAAAAAACATTTTTGTCTGTCCTGAAATAAGTTATTATTTGAGTTGTGACACTTTTCTTCTGGATGAGAGATTAAAATATTTTTTATAATTACAAATACAAGGTGTTTGGTAAAGAATGGGCCATAGCTTAATCTCAGATTGCTGAGGTTAAAATAGGTCGGTTTAAGCTAACTTACCTCATACGAAAGTTGATAATAACCGAAACACAGAGTGTCAAAGTTAAACTTTTATTTTATTTTTATTATTGAATATTTCCTGACCAGCATGAACTAACAACACGAAATTTTTTAAGCGGGGTTTTTGGTACGAGAAATCTAAATTCGCCGCCAAAAATGCTCTATTACCCAGAGGGCGTCACACACGCCTTTTAGCGCTCATCTAATAGGTTGAATTTTTGTATTACCCACTTACATACTTTTTGATTGAAACATTTTATTCTCTTAATATTTTTACTTAAAAAATGTATACTACATTCATCTCGATAAACATAACCGTTTTCGAGATAAATGCATTTTAAATTTGCGAGGCAACATAATTATATGGATAATATCATTATAGTTACACCAGAAAAATATCTTAAAACTATAAAAATTTACGAAAATGTATCGCAAATTTCTTCAAAAAGATTTTGCGATGCAATAACATAAATATGAGAACTGGCGCAATTATTATGGTTTCAAGTTTATTTTTCGGGTCTAACTACAATGATATGCAAAAAATTATGTTGTATCGCAGATTTAAAATGAGTTTATCTCGAAAAAAATTGAGTGTAGCCAGATGAATGTACTATACATTTTTTAAGTAAAAATATTAAGAAAATAAAATTTTTTATTCAAAAAGTGGGGGATAAAAAAATTGAACGTATGAAATGAGCGCTGAAAGACGTATGTGGTGCCCTCTGAGTAATACATCATTTTTGGTCGCGAATTTAGATTTCTCATCCTGTATTTCGGTTATTATCTTTCGGTAACTTTCGTACTAAGGTAAGTTAGCTTAAATCGACCTATTTTAAGCTCAGGAATCTAAGGTTAAGCTATGGCCCGTTCTTTACCAAACACCCTGTACTTTGTTTTACATACATTATGTATTATTTTACAAAATCTCGTTCTCCGTTTTTATCCTTGCATTTCCCAGGCTTTCAACAAACTGTTTTATACAACATAATTCATCCTACTTCGCTCTCATCCATTTTGAACCATTAAATAAATGCACCTGTTACACTCCCTTTGTCTTTGTCTTTGTAACCTCAGTGGCGAGCCCATTGCGATATACTCCATATCGGTTATTGTGTCAAGAAGTGACGTTTGAATAATGCTCCGCCGATGATTGAAACGTCTAGGCCAAAGGGCCGTCTCCCCATATTGTCAAACAGGCCTTTAGATGGGTTTAGGAATTGGCCGAGTATAGGTGTATTTAGTGGCGGCGAATTATTATGATGATAGTACACGATGAAATGAAATGGCTTTGTGAAAAGTAATATCCGGAAAATTATCGATGTCATTAACAGGACTCTTAATATTAGTATTAAACAAATTTTCATTGATGATATCATTAATATAGAATTTCAGTGTGGAAGGTACTTATAGAATAAAATTATTTGTGTCCTCGTTTCAAAGAATTAGAAAAAACGCTGAGACCCATCCATTTTCAACGAAAATTTTATTTTCGTTTATAAATTCGCAAATTCTGTGCGTTCTTGCGTCGCCGCCCCTGCAATATTTGGAGTTGATCTACGGGTTCTTTCATAATATTTGTGACTGGTCATTTACCAAGAGACTGACTACTATCAATATTCACTCCATTTCTGAAAAAACACTGAGAAATGTGCAGAACATAGACTAATTATTTGTTTGATGGTGCATGTACTTAAAGTGCTCATTACTAGCGTATCCACAAAACTAAAGGGACAACTAAGTAAAGTTCAATTTGGATTTAGAGTAGGGCCCAAAACGAGGAAAGCGCTTTTAAGTTTTCTTCTTCTTCTTCTTGTAGTGCCTATCCCTTTCGGATATTGACAACCATCATGACAATCTGTTCTTTTCATACCCTGTTCTAAAAAGATTTGTAGTGATTGTGTTAAACCACGTACGTAGATTTTTCAGCCAGGAAATCATTCGCCTTCCTGATTTTTTTTAGGAAAGGAAAGCCTTTTTAGTTTACAAATTCCAATACAGAGAGCCAGGGATGTCAACTGCGGTGTGTATGCTTGTTTCATTGATTTTGAGAAGTCATTTGACGAAGTTGCACAAGGAAAATTAATGTATACCCTAAAAATATCAGGACTTGATAGTAAGGATGTAAGACTGATCTTAAACTTATGTATATCTCCAACAAAAAGGAACAGTGCGATTCAAAAATGAAGGGTCCTAGATCTTCACAGTCGAAAAAGGAGTTAACAGTCGACTGTCTGGGTAAAATTCGGTTGAGAGTGTGTCTAGCACTTTTCTAGTAGTATATTCGTATAGCTCAGTTATAAGCAAAATTAAGGGTTGTGGTGCACCTACCTCTTTTATTATCTGCCATAAGTATTGCATTTGACCCTTTCGAACGCTTTGGAATAATCTAGCGCAGAAACGTGTAGTAGGAATGTTGTTTGTAGTAGGAATATAAAAAATATTTTGTTCTATCCTTTACCGAATGTCGTTCATTAGGACATTGCTCTTCTATTATTGTTTAAGACAAAATCTCGAACAATATTTATGCTTAGTCGGTTCTTTTTTATGTGATAATTTTAAGTATACTAGTAAAAAAACATAATACAAAACCAAATACATCGTAACAATATACAAAAACAAAAGGTTGTAAAGGGTGATTCATTTAGAGGTACTTTTTTAAAAAAGAAAAAAAAAATGAAAAAAATGAATTTTATTTAAAAATCTTTATTGTCGTAAAAATAACTATTCCTTACAATTACTTCTTAAAAATAATTTTTTTAAATGTTGACCATGACTGCGGTTAAGACGGTCAATTCTGAAGGTATAATTCTCGATGATGCGTTCGAGCTTTTCGATTGGTATTTGACCAGTAACTCAAGTAATACTGGCCTCCAATGCCTCAATCGTAGCCGGTTTTTTCACGTAGACTTTGGACTTGAGGTAGCCCCAGAGGAAAACGACTAGACCAGGGCTTCCCAAACTTATTCGTACTGTGACGCCCTTGGGACTTTGCTATTTTTTGCGACGCCCCTCAACCCAACCCCCAATAATATTTACAAATTTTAGTACTAGCCTAGTAACAGGTTATACGAGTAGTTATAACAAAAACACTATTTGAACGAAATCAAAACATAGGCACAAAAATAAAAAGGTTTATTTATTTATGTAACTGGCCGGTTAATGTGAGGGATGTTCTTGCTTTTTTGAGTACAGCTTATGAAACCGGGGCTTCAGTTTGGAAATTGCCACTCTCATTTCTTTTTCTACATTTATGTTTGACCTGTACTTGTTTTTAATTTCTACTGCAACTGCCCGTTTCGCACAGATACGAAGTCGCAAATGGTAATAAAACCTTTAATGCAGAAGTACTGATAGCATGATATTCATGAGAAACTGAGCTACAAAAGCTTTAGGCTAGAATCACAGGACAATTCTGTCAGTTGTTCTTCTTCCTCTGTTGAAAGTGTCGATTGTGTGGACTGGAAAGAGTTCCTGACCCAGTCATATTGCTCCAGATCTTTGTGAAAATATTTGTGAAAGTGTTCGCTCAAGGATGACATGTGTTGCGTTAACATATTTTTTAAAGAGGGATCGAGGATTTCTATCGATTTTTCTTATAGAATACCTTATAAAGCAGGGAAACAGTCAATTTCTTGATATTCTAATTTTCTCTTCCACAAAGAGTGCTTCAAAAACAAGAGCAACTTCTTCTGAAACCCAGTAATTTTATCTGCCAATTGCAGGATATGAGTATTTTGTTTCCCCGCAAAGACTTATTAATTAAGATCATTTAATTTCTTAAATATGTCCAGAGGTACGCTAATTTTATTATAAACTCTGAATTAATAAAGTTTTGCGCAATATTTTGCGATTCTGTATGTGTGTAGATATGTGTAAGATTTATTTCTTAATTCGTATACATAGGCGAATACGTTCCCTTTGGACAGTAAACGAGAGTTGCATTAATAAATTAAAGGTATTTCTTCACAAAGTTCTTGAAAAGTCTTGATTTCCCGGGTCGTGTGTAGTTCACCACTTTAATAATGCTATCCATCACAACACTTAATTCAGGTGTAATTTCTTTGCTGCTAAGGCCTCTCTATGTATGACAAATGTGTCCATTTTACACTTGGAGCCTTGGTTTTGATGAGAGCTTGTAGTCCTCCATACTGTCCAGCCATCACTCGGGCACCATCCGTTCACACGCCTACACAGTTATCCCAGTTAATATTGTTTTCAGTCATATATCAGTTTAAAATATCGAATAAAAGTCAGCGCTGACACGCGACGCCTCTGGAACAAAGCCGCGACGCCCCAGGGCGTCGCGACGCACAGTTTGGGAAGCCCTGGACTAGACGTATGATATCACAGGATATAGGCGGCCAAGTCACTAGTCCCAAGCGTGAAATAAATTGCTGATCGAACCGTTTTCTCAATAAAACTACGCTTTCACGGGATATATGGCAGTTGACGCCATATTTTTGGAACCAAATGTCACTTAAACTACGAACTTCAATTTCTGGTACCAAATAGTCCGTTATCATGACGCGATAATGGTCTCCATTCACAGTAACCTTCTGGCCGGTCCAAGACATGGACCGACGATGACACCGGCCCATAAACCACACCAAACAGTGGTTTTGTTCTAAATGTATTGGCAACTCTTAAACCTCTTTGGGTTGCACATTAATCCAAATACGGGCATTTTGTTAATACACGTCCTCATTAAGCCAAAAACGGGCCTCATCGGAAAATATTTTTTTGTTCTAAGCGCACGAAACACATTCCCCATTGAAAGCCTATTTTCGTAATACAGCTAAATAATTTCTAGACGTTGTGCAGAGTTAAGTCTTTCGAGGATGAAATGTCAAACAATACTCAATAAGAAAGCAGCTTTAGGTGGTACTATTCATGCACGATTTCCCAACAAATCCTCACCAAACAAGTACCTCTAAATGAATCACCCTTTATATTAAATACGATACAAACTGCTACTAATCAATAGAGAATGGAAAAAACAAAATACTTTGAAATAATTCCGAACATAAAAGCTACTAGACAAAATTCTGATACAACGACGTACATACATAGCGATTGTCTATCTAGAATAGCAGCTTTATATTAAATACCTCTTAAATTGATCTCTTTGCAAGCAAACTTCAAAGCTAAGGTGGCAAACAGTTGCTTTTCATAAGGCATTAACAGACCGCTTGAAGGTCGGATTTCAGTCTGCTCTTTGTCCGTTGCTCCTGCACACATTTCTGTGTCCATAGGACTATGTGTATGTATTTGGTCGGGGCTAATGACCGGTTCACAGCTGCAATCCTGCCTGCTCAATTAACCGTGAGTTTATTGACAATTAACCGGCTCTTTATTTGCTAATGATCCCCGGTGTCAATGATTAGTCAATATTCGATTACTTGATTGGCTTCGTGTATTTAGATGTACGGTAAGTAGTGATACATAGGATAGTGGACATATTTTTATTGTCATGGGGATAAGGAATTTATTTTAGGATATTATACCCATAAAGGGGATGGGTACGAACTTTCGGCTTCAATACTATTTAAATTGGATTCATTTTTTTTTGAATCCTGAGAAAACTAATAAGTATTTTTGAAAAATTTAAACGCAGTATGAAAGATTACGTTATTACTGAGGGCCGAAAGTCCTTGAAAACTTATATGATGTTTATTTTAATAAGTTACAGGGGTGAAAAACTAAGAGGACATTTAGTGTGATTATTAAATATCTTATTCAAAAGAAACTTTTTATTCATTCTAAGGAACTTTCGGCCCTCGGTAATAAAGTAATCTTTTATTCTGCGTTTAAATTTTTAAAAAATACTTATTAGTTTTCTCAGGATTCGAAAAAGTGATTACATTTAAAATAAATTAAAAACTTTGACAGCCGTAAAAATGTTCCTTTCCTCTTAAGCGCCATTGATGCGAAAACGCAATATTTTAAAAGGATTTTTTTTGATAACTAAGTATTATTTTCTTATAAAATGTTTTATGTGTTTTAATTCTTAAAGGTTTAATGGTATTGAAATATATTTTATAGAACAAATTTATATAAATGTTTATAATTTGTAAAAGACTTAGGTACTTTAGCAATTTTTTACATTGTCCGTCATGACTATATAATCTTCTTGTAGAATTTTCACTTTGCTTATAATATAATGGTTTATATGGTTTTTATAAAGTATAAACTACATACTTAGCAGTAACTAAACAAAAAAAAAAATAAATTTTATCAAAAAAAAGTTACATGCGTTCAAACTTGATGTTGCGTTTTCGCATCAAAGGCTGAATCTCTTAAGGAGTTAATGATATACACTTTTATGGATTATGACGTTTATTTTAAAATTATAAGTACAAAAGTAGTAACACTAAATAAAATATTTCTAAAAAACTATAAAACCGAATATTTTATTCCAATTTATGGAAGCTGTCAAAACATGCAGAGTGTAAATGTACATTGCACTTTTGACACATTCTGGTTTGGCTTTTACATTGTCTGCATCTATTTCTTGACTTTTCAGGGTGCCGTATTACGATGAATGTGGCTCTTTTTTTTAGTTCTCATTTCTTTCTGTAATTCTGAATTTGTTGGCCTTTTTCGTCCTTTGGATTTAGAAGCTGATGTGAGGGGGCAGATCCTGGGATCGGCATCTATGCAGCCGAGCCAGGTGAGGGAGTTGCCTTTTAAGAGACTTAAGGCATTCTGTAAGGCCATAAGGTTTCTGAGGGATTAGACGTTCGGGGTGGCATCGGCAGGAGGACCTCAGATTTGCAGATTCTGCACATTCTGCTGATTCTGACAGACATGGGAGCCCGGTGCAGCCTGGGCTCCAAAAACTTCGAAGACCAGGTTCTTACGGACCTGGTCCGTAAGATAGGGGTGATACAATGGACCCGCCGTAGGAGGTCTAAGTGTCTGAAGGGCTCACAAGTAGACCCTGTCCCGATGTACCATAACCATAACCATAATATATGCACCAAAAGTGCAATGTACATTTACACCCTGCATGTTTTGACAACTTTCATACATTGTAATATTAAGTTTTATAGTTTTTTAGAAATATTTTATTTGGTTTTACTACTTTTGTACTTTTAATTTTGAAATAGATCCCATAATCCATAAAAGTGTATTTCATTAATTTCTTAACAGATTCCGCCTTTGATACGAAAACGCAACATTATTTTTTAAGAACACCCTGTAACTTAAAAAAATTATATCAAAATTTATTTTTAAAACATCATAAATAACTAAGTCTAATATAATTTTTATAAAAAATTTACATATTTCATATCTTGGCGGTTAATGGGTTAAAGTAATTTCTGGTAATGACGATTGTTTTATTATTATTGCATTATTAATTAATATTTTTAATAAAAATTGAATTTTTTTAAATATCTCTAAAAACATTGACTCTGAAATTGGAAGGCACACCCTTGGGACAATATTTTTTGTTCTTTAGTACTTAAATCTGAAAGCTAGACTTTTGTGACTCACCCTAAATATTTAAATTGATATTTCTGTAGCGCCCATTGGAATTTGAAAGTTAACGGGCCCCATCATTTTTTATAAATTTCTAAAATAAGGACACAAACAATTCTATTCCATAAGTGGTTTTATTCATAACCAATACACCCTGATGATAGAGGAGCCCAAGCGGGGATTTTTGCAGTTACTCGAGCGAGTCAGATTATCACATAGGGAGAAACCTTGTAACCTGTAAATGTATCTCTACTATAATTGGCCCTTAAGTCTTAATACAGGGGAGTTTGTAAAGGGGGGCCTGAAAAAAAGTATATCCTTAGAAAAACTCGAAATCTTCAGATTAAGATAAGGTAAGTTAAGTACTTTCAAAATAGTGTATATTTAAAAAATCTAACGTTTTGAGCGGGGCGTAAGGAAATGAGTGAGCCGCAAAGTTTCACAAAAAGCAAATATTTCGCGAAATGAACGTGAGATAGAAAAAAAAGTGAAAAATACGTTTTCATTATCTTTCAAAAGATCTATCGAATGATACCAAACACGACCCCCCACGGAGGGGGGTTGAGGGTAAATTTAAAATTTTAAATACGAACGCCGCAATATTTCGCGAAATGAACATCAGATCGAGAAACTGCAAAATATACGCATTCAATATTTTTGGGACTGGCCTAATCGAGCTAGAACGAGTTATTTCGCATTGGACGACCTCTGTAATATTTTGCAGTTTTGCTGGAGAAAAAGTTGATGTTAATTGATAGGAGTCACAGTGAAGTGAATTTATTGTGTTGTGTCCCTGCTGGTGATATTTCGGTGAGTGAAATTTAGTTTTACTGCACTTACTGGCACTAAATATAAACATTCACAACACCATATTTGTTAAACAACTTTTTGCTTCTCTTATCAATAATCACAACAAACCTATTATTGGAACAACTAATCAGCTGTCGATAGGCAGCCAGAATTACGATGAGTAATTACTGGTTGCTGAACATAATATACACAAATAGACGCTAAAAATAAAAGATCATCTCCAGGGTTGCTTTTGACTACGAGGGCACCCTAAATAAAAAAAATATGAGTTCACCAACCGAAGATACCACCACAATGACAAACACCTCACAGCCTTCCACTTCGTACACAGCAGCAGTAAAGAAAAACATACCACCGAAAGTATCCTTCCCCGGCAAACAGCAAGCCGTAGTGATGCACTCTGAAGAAGACCTTAAGTTATATGACTACGTAAAATCCATAGGAGACATCATCGGACCAAGAAATATATGCTTCGCCTCAAGGAACTCAAACAGCAGAATATGTATTTATTTAACCAAAATCGACCTAGTTGAGCAGCTTATTTCCACAAACCCTACTATTAACATCGGAAGCCATATCCTGTCAGTAAGAAAATTAGTCACACCAGCAAAACCACTGATCATATCTAATATATGTCCCTCAATACCACATGAAATGTTAGAGACCGCCCTGAAAAATAAAGGACTTCAGCTAGTTTCTCCAATATCATTTCTACGAGCTGGTATTCCAGGAGATGAATACAACCATATTTTGTCCTTCCTTAGGCAAGTATATTTTGTGCCACCCCATGATAATCCTGAAGTTGAAACATCCCTGATTGTTCCATTTGACAATCTTGATCATAGAATATTTTTATCCACAGATAAAATGATTTGTTTCTTATGTAAAAGACCTGGTCACACTGCATCAAATTGCACCACTCCTGAGTCTAATCAATCAGAAAATTCGAACAAAACACCTTCTCCTCCTTCTGATATTTCCCAAGTTGCAAGTCTAAACACACCACCGGTAGCTCCACAAGACCATAATTCGGAAACTCCCAATGACACGCAAAACATTAATACAGATTCAAAAGGTGCAAAGAGACCAAAGTCATCGGACTCGTCAGAAATAGAACAACCAACTAATTCAGAGTTTATCATACCAGAGCAAGTCACAAAAAAGCAACTCAACCCAAAAAGAAACTCAAAAGGGACTCTTCAATTCACGATGACTGCAAAATATCTTTGGAATCCAAGAATGCAATCAGAGACCACTACCCAAAAGATTCTTTTATGTTACCGGTCGATAACTTCATAGCTTTCTTAGAGAATTTTTACGGTAAATCCAGCCCACTGAGTGAAGCACTTCTGTTTACAAAAAATATAGAAGATCTCCTCTCTGATATTTCGAAGATCCACAAATCACTAACAGATAGATCTCTCAAAAATCGACTCACTAGAATTATTAAAAAAATTAAAATGGAACTAGGCTCAAGTAATTCTAGTTTTACACACTATCAAAAGTTTTTTGAAAACATACACCTGTTTGCCGTTTTGACCGATCAAGTAATTCTGACGCAGAAAGCATAATCTCGGTATCCTCACAGGACAATTTCGAAGAAGACCATTTCTCTGAAGGTCCAGCCACATCAGAAATATAAAGTAATCATTTTCAATTTAATCCAATGGAACTGCGACGGGTTTTACCCCCGTCTAGAACGTATTCAACAATTAATTATGGACACGAATGCTGACATTATCTGCCTACAAGAAACAAACTTCAAGCAAACGGACAAGGGTTATCTTAATGGTTTTGAAGCACATCACTTTTTAAGAACAAATTACATTAGAGCTAGCGGAGGGACTTCGATATATATTTCTAAAGACTACTATTGTCAAGAAGTACACTTAACTACCACAGTAGAAGCCATTGCGGTTACTTTTTGGTGCCCAAATATAATTACTATCTGTAGCATTTACATACCACCATCCCTCAATCTTACTGAATCTGAACTAATAAATTTAATTAATCAACTTCCAGCCCCCTTTATTTTTGTAGGTGATTTTAATGCCCATAATTCACTTTGGGGATCGGAAAAAACATTTGGTAGAGGAAAAGTCGTTGAAAATGTTCTAAACTCCTCGAACATCTGCATCTTAAATACTGGATCCAAAACACACTTCAACATTTCTAGTGGTACTTTCTCCTCAATTGATCTCAGCTTATGTGATCCAAGGTTAACACCACTTCTAACTTGGACCACAATGGATTGCCTTTATGATAGTAACCACTTTTCTATCTTGATTTCTAATTCTATCAGCAAACCCAGAGCAAAAATTTCAAGATGGAAATTATCTCAAGCTAACTGGAAAAATTTTTCAGACTTTATTGAAAACAAGATCAACCAGCTACAACTGTCAGAAGATCCTGATACAGCACTAGACTCCTTAGTGAGTTTAATCTCCCTAGCCGCTGAAACACACATTGGAACATGCACAATATCGGCTTCTCGAAAAACTGTACCCTGGTGGAATACTGAATGTAAGAACGCTATCCGAGAAAGCAAAACGGTATTAAATAAATATCGTAGAACCAGAACCGAGGCAAACCTGATCAAATTCAAACAACTAAAATCTATAGCGCGACGAGTCATAAAACAAAGTAAAAAAGACTGCTGGAATAAATATATATCCTCCATATCTGTTCATGCTCCTTCCGGTCAAGTTTGGAAGAAAATCAAACAAATGCATGGGAAAACAACATACTTGTCAATTTCAGCCCTTAGTTTTCATAATTCAATAGTAACGGAAGTTGACCAAATTGCTAACATCATGGCAACTCATTTATACTCATACTACAAAAATACTCTAATTCCCCATAAAGTTATTTCTTCTACTACAGATCTGTCAGATGACCTTCACGCTTTAAATTCACCTTTCACCTTTGAAGAGCTTACTTTTGCGATATCCACGCTAAAAAATTCTGCGGCAGGAACTGACAATATACCATCCATATTCCTCAAAAATTTAGCTATCAATGGACTTACAAAATTACTTTAATTTTATAATTCTCTTTGGATCAACGGAAGGTTTCCTAACCTATGGAGACAATCAATCATTCTTCCAATTAAAAAACCCGACAAAACTTCAATAGAGCCATCCTCTTATAGACCTCTTATAGACCATCCTCTTATATCTCATTAACTTGTTGCATGTGCAAATTAATGAAAAAATTAATCAATAATAGACTTATCTGGTTTTCTGAAAAGCATAACATAATTAGCTCGGTTCAATCGGGATTCAGACCACAACGAAGCGCAATGGACAAGTTAGTATTACTACAAAATCATATAACCGAGAATTTCAATAAGAAACATGATACAGTTGTGGCGGCCTTCGATATTGAAAGCGCCTTCGACAATATTCCAAAGAATGTAATATTACAGAAACTCATCGATAATAATATTACAGGCAATATTTACGCATTCATAGATAACTTTTTAAATGACCGTAAATTTAAAGTTAGAATAAATGGAAGTGAGTCGCATGTTCTCGAACAACTCAATGGTGTACCTCAAGGCTCTGTTTTAAGTCCAACTCTGTTCAACTTAACAAATTAATGATATTTCAGAAGAAGTTAATCAACCGGTAAAAGCTCTACTGTACGCTGATCATCTACGTATTTACTGTAGTGGAGCAAGCATATCCAGTACATCAAATCTTATTCAAAATGCTGTAAACAACGTATATTCCTGGTCAACACAACATGGCATCAAACTTTCCAACTCAAAATCTAAAATACTAAGATTTACCAGAAAGCAATCAAGTGCTCACAACCCGAAAATATATCTAAACGATGTTGCTTTACCCACAGTAAATCATCATAAAATCTTGGGGCTAGTATTCGATCAGAAGTTAAATTGGAAAATACACTTAAAAAATCTAAAGGACAACTGTGCTGGTAAACTTAACATCTTGAAAACACTTGCACATCATCAATGGGGAGCAGAAGAGAAAATGATGCTGATAATATACAGATCCCTGATTCGTTTCAGGTTAGATTATGGTTATTTTTTGTACATGACTGCGTCAAAATCTGATTTAACCTTCGGAGTACGGAGATTATTTGACTTACTTAGATTACGAAGATGGGTCAAGCGTGACCCATTCTCATTTTATTTATAAGGATGTTTTAAATAGTCAGTATTAATAAACAGTATCTTTAATTCAACAAAAAACAAACAAACATAACCATTATAATCCTAAATTATTGTATTTAAATTTTTTAAGATGGTTTCCCATGGGTATATACTAGTTCGCTCCGGCGGCCAGATTTTAATACCTTACAGAAAACGGGCATAGGTAAATTCGCTCCGGCCATATATTTGAATACGTATACCCGTAAACAGAGACTGCTGCGATTTACGTGTACCTACAAACATATTAAAAATATTTTTCGAAATCCGAAGACCGGGTCAGGACTGACCCGGCATCATAGATGTTACGTAGAGGAAAAACTGTAATTTGCATGTTCACGAATTATATACGAAAAAATAGACTGAAACAAATAAGGAGAACTTACAATCAATCGGATTTGTAAAAAAATTATTTCATAAAATATTAAGAAATAAGTGAATTTCGGGTCACGCTTGACCCAGTCTTCGTACTCCGAAGGTTAAAGGAGTTGAATCCGATACACAACAGAGCTCTGAGGCTATGCTTGGGAGCATTCAGATCCAGTTCCTCAGATAGTTTACACATTGAAGCTAATGAAGCTCCACTTTGGGTCAGACGCCAGCAGCTACTACTTAACTACGCTGCTAGGATATCAGCCACTCCCAGTAATTTAGTATATTCTTTGATAGCTAACCCCCAAGAAAATATTGGTCTGACTTCGGGCAAACTACCCACGATTCGACAGCTACTCTCACCGCTTTTACAAAATATAGACTTGACAGCTACTTCCCCCAATAAGATCTCCTCCGTTCCTCCTTGGAATAAAACTATCCCCAAAATAAATACTACCTTAAGTCAATATCCTAAACATGAAACTCATCCGTTAACTCTCCAACACATGTTCCTAAATATTGTTAGCCAATTACACTCTGACCTAATAATCTACACTGATGGCTCCAAGAATAATGACAGAGTTAGTTGTGCAGTCACAACGTCAACAGAAATCATCAAAACATCGACCCTCCCATCATTTTGCAGCATTCATACAGCTGAATTAGTAGGAATACTTCACGCAATAAACTCTTTATCACATAATTACGCATCTCCAGCAATTTGCACTGACTCCTTAGCATCTATCAATTCCATAAAAAATATTTTCACAAGACATCCAATTGTTAAAGCCATCCATGACTCAATTAACTCACTGACCTCTCAAGGGGTCTATCCGATAAACATCTGGGTACCCTCTCATGTAGGTATTCAGGGAAATGAAAGAGCAGACGCCGCAGCGACATCAGCACTATCATCAACCAGTGATCCTGAATGTATCCAAATAGACAAAGATTTAAAATGTCATTTTAAATATTTAACAGGCAACTGCTGGCAAACCCATTGGAATAGGCTGCCTTCGAAACTGAAAGAAATTCAACCGAATATTGGTACATTTACACCGCCGAATATCTGCAGAAAATCAACGGTAGTACTTAGAAGACTGAGAATTGGGCATACCAGAAACACCCACGGATATTTAATGGCTTCTGAAGACCCTCCTATGTGCCAATATTGCCAATGTCAGCTCCCAGTGAAACTGAAACAAAATATCAACATGAACGACGATTTCATGGACGCAAGAGTAGCCTGAATGAAGCACTGAACTCGCCAACTGATATTCTCCACACCATAAGCTACCTAAGAAGTATAAATATTTTCAATAAAATATAAATGTTCATGTAATGTAAATCACTAGTATCTATGTATTAATTGTATGTATTGTTCACTAATGTATAATTGTACCTGTGTCAATGATAATTGTAATCGAGACACGTTAATTCAATAAAAAAAAATATATATTTTTGAAAAATCTATCGAATGGCACCAAACACGACTTCCCACGGTTACTTTAAAATCTCAAAGAGGAGTCCCCAATGTTTATTGCAGTGTTGGATAGTTTACGTAAAAATCAACAACTTATATTCGAGATATTTTTTCGAATTATGGATAGATGGCGCTATAATCGGAAAAAACAATTGTTGGAAATGAAAAATTAAATTAAAAAATGGAAAGTCCTCCTCTTTATGGAAAACTTAACAAAATTTTTTTGGATTTAGGACCTACTCTTCACAACCCACCAGGTTCCCATAACGCTCGAGTACCTAACTGCAAATTTAGCATACTTTCCTCCCCTACTATGAACAAAAAGGGTAAAAAATCTTCAATAATATTATCTATATAATATAATATGTAGTGGTTAAACAATGTATTTTTCTAAAAGTACGCAGAGCCAGCAAGCGTTGCGTTGTTTGTTTAAGAAGGTGAAGTTAGTGTATTTATTTAATAAAGATAAAGACACGACCTTGTTTCAATAAAATATATTGATCCGAAGTCTATATCGAACGAAGGATATAAAATAAGGAAATAAATGATTAATAAGGAGAATCGCGAATGTAAACTTGAAATATAATGTCGACGCAGCACTTAGTTAAAACCTACGACAACGTAAACTTGACATGCTGCATATAATGTGAACGCGGCAGAAACACAACCTGATACAGAGAGGACAAAAAGAATGCTAGAAACAGCAGAAATTAAAACATTGCGAAAATCGATGGTAAGACGCTGTGGCATAGAGCTAGAAGTACAGATATACGAAGGAGATGCAAGGTGGAAAACATTAATAACTGGGTGAAAAGCAGAAGAGTGGAATGGAACGACCACATAAGCCGAATGACAAAAAATAGAGTAGTAGGGACGGCGAGAGACGGTTCCCCAATAGAAAGACGATCAGTGGGAAGACCACGAAAAAGATGGAATGACAACTTACTGGAGGCACATTGAAAAACAAACAGAGTAATGTCTATATAAAAAGAAGAAGACGAGAAAGACAACGTGAACTTATGGTATTATTAAAGTACTGACTAATGACTTCGAAACTTATTAGTCTCTTATCAGGAGGCACATATGCTGCTCTCCCTGATCCAACCAAAACAAACCCCAGCGTGCAGTCCCGAATTGCAACGAACGAAATGGCATAGATGCCCTAGCGGCAACTGCTAGCAAAAGACTAAGTTTTCACTCTAATGGCACATAGCATATCCCACCAGAATGAAAACAATGGGAACCTTCTCTGGTAACACCTCCGAGGCTTCTACAATTTGCAAGCCATACGGATGCTGAGACTAAGGAAGATGAGGGAATTCTACAATTTACAATTCACGTCCCATCTGCTCAGCGCGGTAAAGTTCCAACGAGACTGGTTCCCTTCATACTCCACACAGAGTAAATGTAAAGCAAAAATGAATAACCATTTTCAATTTCGTTGCAAAACGAAAATACAGCCGAACCATATTCCAGTCCAATCAGAGAGTGCTGCAAGCACATCTACCGGTTTCGAAACTTATTAGTCTCTCATCAGGAGGCACATATGCTGCTCTCCTTGATCCAACCAAAACAAACCCCAGCGTGCAGTCCCGAATTGCAACGAACGAAATGGCATAGATGCCCTAGCGGCAACTGCTAGCAAAAGACTAAGTTTTCACTCTAATGGCACATAGCATATCCCACCAGAATGAAAACAACGGCAACCTTCTCTGGTAACACCTCCGAGGCTTCTACAATTTGCAAGCCATACGGATGCTGAGACTAAGGAAGATGAGGGAATTCTACAACTTACAATTCACGTCCCATCTGCTCAGCGCGGTAAAGTTCCACCGAGACTGGTTCCCTTCATACTCCACACAGAGTAAATGTAAATCAAAAATGAATAACCATTTTCAATTTCGTTGCAAAACGAAAATACAGCCGAACCATATTCCAGTCCAATCAGAGAGTGCTGCAAGCATCTCTACCGGTTTCGAAACTTATTAGTCTCTCATCAGGAGGCACATATGCTGCTCTCCCTGATCCAACCAAAACAAACCCCAGCGTGCGGTCCCGAATTGCAACGAACGAAATGGCATAGATGCCCTAGCGGCAACTGCTAGCAAAAGACTAAGTTTTCACTCTAATGGCACATAGCATATCCCACCAGAATGAAAACAATGGGAACCTTCTCCGGTAACACCTCCGAGGCTTCTACAATTTGCAAGCCATACGGATGCTGAGACTAAGGAAGATGAGGGAATTCTACAATTTACAATTCACGTCCCATCTGCTCAGCGCGGTAAAGTTCCAACGAGACTGGTTCCCTTCATACTCCACACAGAGTAAATGTAAAGCAAAAATGAATAACCATTTTCAATTTCGTTGCAAAACGAAAATACAGCCGAACCATATTCCAGTCCAATCAGAGAGTGCTGCAAGCACCTCTACCGGTTTCGAAACTTATTAGTCTCTCATCAGGAGGCACATATGCTGCTCTCCCTGATCCAACCAAAACAAACCCCAGCGTGCAGTCCCGAATTGCAACGAACGAAATGGCATAGATGCCCTAGCGGCAACTGCTAGCAAAAGACTAAGTTTTCACTCTAATGGCACATAGCATATCCCACCAGAATGAAAACAATGGCAACCTTCTCTGGTAACACCTCCGAGGCTTCTACAATTTGCAAGCCATACGGATGCTGAGACTAAGGAAGATGAGGGAATTCTACAATTTACAATTCGCGTCCCATCTGCTCAGCGCGGTAAAGTTCCAACGAGACTGGTTCCCTTCATACTCCACACAGAATAAATGTAAATCAAAAATGAATAACCATTTTCAATTTCGTTGCAAAACGAAAATACAGCCGAACCATATTCCAGTCCAATCAGAGAGTGCTGCAAGCATCTCTACCGGTTTCGAAACTTATTAGTCTCTCATCAGGAGGCACATATGCTGCTCTCCCTGATCCAACCAAAACGTGCAGTCCCGAATTGCAGCGAACGAAATGGCATAGATGCCCTAGCGGCAACTGCTAGCAAAAGACTAAGTTTTCACTCTAATGGCACATAGCATATCCCACCAGAATGAAAACAATGGGAACCTTCTCTGATAACACCTCCGAGGCTTCTACAATTTGCAAGCCATACGGATGCTGAGACTAAGGAAGATGAGGGAATTCTACAATTTACAATTCACGTCCCATCTGCTCAGCGCGGTAAAGTTCCAACGAGACTGGTTCCCTTCATACTCCACACAGAGTAAATGTAAATCAAAAATGAATAACCATTTTCAATTTCGTTGCAAAACGAAAATACAGCCGAACCATATTCCAGTCCAATCAGAGAGTGCTGCAAGCATCTCTACCGGTTTCGAAACTTATTAGTCTCTCATCAGGAGGCACATATGCTGCTCTCCCTGATCCAACCAAAACAAACCCCAGCGTGCAGTCCCGAATTGCAACGAACGAAATGGCATAGATGCCCTAGCGGCAACTGCTAGCAAAAGACTAAGTTTTCACTCTA
The DNA here is from genome assembly GCF_917563875.1 of Diabrotica virgifera virgifera. NCBI lineage: Eukaryota > Metazoa > Arthropoda > Insecta > Coleoptera > Chrysomelidae > Diabrotica > Diabrotica virgifera. The sequence goes on along the minus strand of NC_065444.1, from coordinate 182,064,187 downwards.
ATGGCACAAAGCATATCCCACCAGAATGAAAACAATGGCAACCTTCTCTGGTAACACCTCCGAGGCTTCTACAATTTGCAAGCCATACGGATGCTGAGACTAAGGAAGATGAGGGAATTCTACAACTTACAATTCACGTCCCATCTGCTCAGCGCGGTAAAGTTCCAACGAGACTGGTTCCCTTCATACTCCACACAGAGTAAATGTAAATCAAAAATGAATAACCATTTTCAATTTCGTTGCAAAACGAAAATACAGCCGAACCATATTCCAGTCCAATCAGAGAGTGCTGCAAGCATCTCTACCGGTTTCGAAACTTATTAGTCTCTCATCAGGAGGCACATATGCTGCTCTCCCTGATCCAACCAAAACAAACCCCAGCGTGCGGTCCCGAATTGCAACGAACGAAATGGCGTAGATGCCCTAGCGGCAACTGCTAGCAAAAGACTAAGTTTTCACTCTAATGGCACATAGCATATCCCACCAGAATGAAAACAATGGGAACCTTCTCCGGTAACACCTCCGAGGCTTCTACAATTTGCAAGCCATACGGATGCTGAGACTAAGGAAGATGAGGGAATTCTACAATTTACAATTCACGTCCCATCTGCTCAGCGCGGTAAAGTTCCAACGAGACTGGTTCCCTTCATACTCCACACAGAGTAAATGTAAAGCAAAAATGAATAACCATTTTCAATTTCGTTGCAAAACGAAAATACAGCCGAACCATATTCCAGTCCAATCAGAGAGTGCTGCCAGCACCTCTACCGGTTTCGAAACTTATTAGTCTCTCATCAGGAGGCACATATGCTGCTCTCCCTGATCCAACCAAAACAAACCCCAGCGTGCAGTCCCGAATTGCAACGAACGAAATGGCATAGATGCCCTAGCGGCAACTGCTAGCAAAAGACTAAGTTTTCACTCTAATGGCACATAGCATATCCCACCAGAATGAAAACAATGGCAACCTTCTCTGGTAACACCTCCGAGGCTTCTACAATTTGCAAGCCATACGGATGCTGAGACTAAGGAAGATGAGGGAATTCTACAATTTACAATTCACGTCCCATCTGCTCAGCGCGGTAAAGTTCCAACGAGACTGGTTCCCTTCATACTCCACACAGAGTAAATGTAAATCAAAAATGAATAACCATTTTCAATTTCGTTGCAAAACGAAAATACAGCCGAACCATATTCCAGTCCAATCAGAGAGTGCTGCAAGCATCTCTACCGGTTTCGAAACTTATTAGTCTCTCATCAGGAGGCACATATGCTGCTCTCCCTGATCCAACCAAAACAAACCCCAGCGTGCAGTCCCGAATTGCAACGAACGAAATGGCATAGATGCCCTAGCGGCAACTGCTAGCAAAAGACTAAGTTTTCACTCTAATGGCACATAGCATATCCCACCAGAATGAAAACAATGGGAACCTTCTCTGATAACACCTCCGAGGCTTCTACAATTTGCAAGCCATACGGATGCTGAGACTAAGGAAGATGAGGGAATTCTACAATTTACAATTCACGTCCCATCTGCTCAGCGCGGTAAAGTTCCAACGAGACTGGTTCCCTTCATACTCCACACAGAGTAAATGTAAAGCAAAAATGAATAACCATTTTCAATTTCGTTGCAAAACGAAAATACAGCCGAACCATATTCCAGTCCAATCAGAGAGTGCTGCAAACACCTCTACCGGTTTCGAAACTTATTAGTCTCTCATCAGGAGGCACATATGCTGCTCTCCCTGATCCAACCAAAACAAACCCCAGCGTGCAGTCCCGAATTGCAACGAACGAAATGGCATAGATGCCCTAGCGGCAACTGCTAGCAAAAGACTAAGTTTTCACTCTAATGGCACATAGCATATCCCACCAGAATGAAAACAATGGCAACCTTCTCTGGTAACACCTCCGAGGCTTCTACAATTTGCAAGCCATACGGATGCTGAGACTAAGGAAGATGAGGGAATTCTACAATTTACAATTCACGTCCCATCTGCTCAGCGCGGTAAAGTTCCAACGAGACTGGTTCCCTTCATACTCCACACAGAGTAAATGTAAATCAAAAATGAATAACCATTTTCAATTTCGTTGCAAAACGAAAATACAGCCGAACCATATTCCAGTCCAATCAGAGAGTGCTGCAAGCATCTCTACCGGTTTCGAAACTTATTAGTCTCTCATCAGGAGGCACATATGCTGCTCTCCCTGATCCAACCAAAACAAACCGCAGCGTGCAGTCCCGGATTGCAACGAACGAAATGGCATAGATGCCCTAGCGGCAACTGCTAGCAAAAGACTAAGTTTTCACTCTAATGGCACATAGCATATCCCACCAGAATGAAAACAATGGGAACCTTCTCTGGTAACACCTCCGAGGCTTCTACAATTTGCAAGCCATACGGATGCTGAGACTAAGGAAGATGAAGGAATTCTACAATTTACAATTCACGTCCCATCTGCTCAGCGCGGTAAAGTTCCAATGAGACTGGTTCCCTTCATACTCCACACAGAGTAAATGTAAAGCAAAAATGAATAACCATTTTCAATTTCGTTGCAAAACGAAAAACTGGACTTTTCGGGACTGCACGCTGGGGTTTGTTTTGGTTGGATCAGGGAGAGCAGCATATGCGCCTCCTGATGAGAGACTAATAAGTTTCGAAACCGGTAGAGGTGCTTGCAACACTCTCTGATTGGACTGGAATATGGTTCGGCTGTATTTTCGTTTTGCAACGAAATTGAAAATGGTTGTTCATTTTTAGAAGTATTTACTTTTAGAAGATTTTAACTAGATTAAGGTTATGCACACAAAAAATCTTGCCAGGTCGAGGTGAAGCGAAGCTAACACACCTATAAAACCTTATATAATCTACATCTGGTGTCCTATCTCACTCCACTATGATATTGTAACGAAAGAGTTTCGAATCGGCGCAATAAACAGTCCCCGGCTTGGGAGAATTCCAACCGTCGGAATAACAGTAGCCGTGACGTCACAGAAGCGACGGCGCTGTGAGTGAAGATCTCCAGAATATTCATTAGGCCGAGGGATATGTAGACATTTCGAGAACAGGACCTATTGGCTATTTAAGCGGAGCGCGCTGTTATTAGAGTTTAGTCTTAAGGTAAAGTTTGTAAAGTAAACTTGTATAAATAAAAAATAAAGTCGTATATAAATTACGAACCGCTAGTTTTATTGTAATTAGAAGTAATTACACTAATCACGCTACAGTTGGTGTCGGTGTTCGGTTAACTTAGTGCGATATAAATAAGTAAATTACAGAGAGACTTTAAAAGACTTTTGAACTTTATTCGTCGGGAATAACCGGAGTGCGTTAATTGTTCGGTATTCGGAAAGACTTTAAAATACTTTTGGACTTTATTCGTCGGGAATAGTTAAAGTGCGTTGATTGTTCGGTATTCGGAAAGACTGTTAAAAGACATTTTGGAAAGTACGTGTGTGCCGACCAAAGATGTTGCTACAAGAACTTACAGTAAAACAGCTCCGTGAACAGCTCGAGGAACGGGATCTGGACAGCAGTGGGCTCAAGATAGTCCTACAAGCACGACTCGAGGATGTCCTCACGAAGAACGGAGAAGACCCAAAGACGTTCCACTTCCAGTCAGCAGAACAAGCAATCTTATCGAAATTAAAAACTGTTTCTGAAACGATCGATGATACTTCTAAGATAAATAATGAGAAATTCGAAACCATTTCTCAAAAGATCGACGAGACTTCTCAAGTAATTAAAGAAGTTTGTAGACAGAGCAACGAGAAATTTGAAAGTGTTTCTCAAGTAATTAAAGACGTTTGTAGACAGAACGACGAGAAATTTGAAGAGGTTTCTAGAACATTCGATAAGATACAGAAAAGCGTAGACGACAGTAAAGAAATGTTAGAAGAGAAGATCAAACAACTAGAGAGCAGGATAACCGATACAAAAGTACAACCATCAGTTAATGCAGCAACGTTAGATCCTTTAGTGAAAGATGAACTACCGAGAGACGAAACGTCGCATAATATGAGATTCAAATTACCACCATTTGATGGAAAGTCCTCTTGGTCCATATATCTTAGACAGTTTGAAGCTATTGCGACCGCCAATCATTGGACCGAACAAGAAAAGGCTGTTTCCTTGACTGCTGCTTTACGAGGTGATGCTGCAGATATATTAAGGTCAATTCCCAAGGGTCAAGAAAATTGTTACCAGACCTTGTTCACTCGTCTAGAAAAACGCTATGGAGATGCCCATCTACAACAAGTATACAAAGCACAACTGCGAAGTAGAAGTCAACGAGCAAGTGAGAATCTGCAAGAATTTGAAGCAGATGTGGCTCGTGTGGTGCGGTTGGCTTATCCAGAGGTGCCAGACAGCGTTTTAGAAGAAATTGCAGTAGATACCTTCGTCAATGGGCTGAAAGATAATGAACTACAGAAAGCTTTACGACTAGCAAGACCGAAAGTTTTAGATGAAGCACTTGCTATTGCATTGGAACACGAAACGGCTAGTCAAACTTCACGAGGCCATAGAGTAAGAACCATTGAAGAAAGTGACGAACACAACGATGAACGTCTGGAGGAAATGATACGGAGAGTATTAAGTAATCAGATGCCAAAGAGACGCGAGCCTAGATGTTGGAATTGTGGAGACGTAGGCCACATTCGTCGTAATTGTAAGAAGATCGTACAGCCGTCGGAAAACTAGAGCGGGTCGACACCAAGGGGCAACTGCCGACCTCGAGAACTAGAGCCCCCATAGTAACTGTCAACCTTACGTCCTCCGGTGGAATCCACAACTTATACATCGAAGGTCGTATCAGTAATAGATGTAGATCATTTTTGGTGGATACAGGTGCAACGAGAACTATCGCACGTCCAGATGTAGTACGAGACCATAATAAATTATCACCTGCAACAGTAAAGCTTAGAACAGCGACTGGTGAGCTAATTAATACATATGGCGAGGCTAATATGTCAGTATCCATTGGCCAGACCACAGTTGAACATCAAGTATTAATTGCCGAGATCTCCGACGAATTCATATTGGGGATGGACGTACTAAGGAAAGTGGGGGCAATATTGGATGTTCAAAATGGAGTTCTCAGGATCAATGGTGAAGAGTTGCCCTTTCACGACGACAAAGAAGATGCCATCCGCTTACTAACTAGATGCGACGTAACCATACCCGGTAATAGTGAGAAAATTCTGATGACCATGCTTGATGGACACTGCCGAGAGGGAAGTTTAATGTCGAGTTCCTAACGGCGAAAACTTTGATAAGAGTTCGAGATGTCATCCCTGTAAGAGTTATGAACTTAAGAGAAACTGCTATCAAGTTGAGTAGAGGAGCTTTGATCGGACAGTGTGTTCCCGTGGCTTCAATTTGCTCTATGAATACCAATGAGAAATCATCGAAGTCAAAGTATCCAAAAGACCTTGTCGAGATGATCATTGAAAGATGCCAAGATCTTGATCATGAACGAACGAAAAAAGTGAGGTCTATGCTGATAGAGTATCAAGATGTTTTTGCTATTGATAAGAAGGATAAGGGCAAAACAAGCATAGTAACGCATAAAATAAATACCGGAGACGCTCAGCCAATCAGACAACGGCCTAGACGACTTCCATTTGCGAAAAGAGATGAAGCCGAAGAGATTATCAAGGATATGGACAAACAAGGGGTAATTGAACCATCGAACAGTCCATGGACATCACCAGTAGTTCTGGTAAAGAAGAAAGATGGTTCGACGCGTTTTTGTATCGACTACCGCCAGCTCAATGCGGTAACAAAAAAAGATAGTTATCCTTTGCCCCGAATAGACGATACATTGGATACTCTCTCCGGTTCTCGATGGTTTTCCACACTCGATTTAAAAAGTGGATATTGGCAAGTAGACATGGAGCCAGTCGATCGGGAGAAAACCGCATTTTCGATAGGATCAGGGCTTTGGCAGTTTACGGCTATGCCGTTTGGTTTATGTAATGCCCCTGCCACATTTGAAAGATTAATGGAGGCAGTTTTAAGAGGTCTAACATGGAAAACATGCCTGGTTTACTTGGATGATGTAATTGTGGTTGGAAGGTCATTTGATGAACACGCCAAGAATTTAATAGAAGTCTTTCAACGATTGAGGGCAGCGAACTTGAAGTTAAGTCCGAAGAAATGTCACATGTTTCGACGAGAAGTTAAGTATTTGGGACATATTGTATCGAGTAATGGTGTAACAGCTGATCCTGAAAAGATTGAAGCAATTAAAGATTGGCCAGTACCAAAAGATAAACATGAAATTAGAAGTTTCCTTGGCCTATGTACATATTACCGACGATTTGTCAAAGGATTTGCCAATATCTCCAAGCCCCTAACAAAGTTGACGGAGGAGGGCAAAGAATATACATGGAGTGAGGAGTGTCAAAAAGCTTTCGAACAACTACAAAGGGCTCTGATCAGTGCACCGATATTAAGCTACCCGGGACAGGCAGGAAAATTTGTTTTGGATACCGATGCTAGCAACAGTGCCATAGGAGCTGTTCTCTCACAAATCCAGGATGGACAGGAAAAAGTCATCGCTTATTTCAGCAAAGTCCTGTCGAAACCAGAAAGAAACTATTGCGTTACCAGAAGAGAACTGCTGGGTGTAGTGAAGGCTTGCGAACATTTCCATAAATACTTGTACGGCAGAAAGTTCCTTCTTCGAACAGATCACGCTGCTCTAAAATGGCTCATACAATTCCGTAATCCAGAGGGCCAGATGGCAAGATGGTTAGAACGACTTCAAGAATATGATTATGAGATAGAACACAGGGCCGGAAGAGTTCATTCAAATGCTGATGCCCTTTCGAGACGACCATGCAGTGCAAATTGTAATCACTGTGCCAAATTAGAGGAACGATTTTGCCCCGTGAGACGAACCACCGTCGTTAATGAGCAATGGCAGCCACAACAGTTACAAGAAGCCCAAGAAGACGATCCATCTATAAAAAGAGTATTGGATTGGATGCGTCGAGGTGAGAGACCTAGCTGGCAAAACATTGGTGCATGTAGTCCGGAAGTCAAGGCCTACTGGAGCCAATGGAATTGCCTGATACTAAAAGATGATCTTCTGTACAGAACCTTTGAGAACGATGATGGTACAGAATCTAAGCTTCAGTTGATTGTACCTAAAAGTAAAGTGTCAGAAGTATTGCGTCAGTTGCATGACGCTACATCAGGTGGACACTTTGGTATTACGAAGACTCTGCAAAAGGTTCGAGAACGGTTCTATTGGGTGAACTGTAAAGATGATGTAAGAAGATGGTGCCGGAAATGTGAACTGTGTGCATCCGGTAATGGTCCAGTTGGTAAAAAGAGAGCACCCATGAGACAGTACAATGTTGGAAGTCCTATGGAAAGAGTAGCAATCGACATTGCAGGTCCATTTCCAGAAACCGATGCTGGAAATAAATACATTCTGGTAGCCATGGACTATTTTACGAAATGGACCGAGGCCTATGCATTACCGAATCAAGAAGCTGCTACCGTTGCAGAGGTACTTGTTAAAGAATTCTTCAGCCGATTTGGTGTTCCCTTGGAGATCCACTCCGACCAAGGGCGAAACTTTGAGTCAGCTCTTTTCCAAAACGTTTGTAAATTGATTGGTGCCAATAAGACCAGAACAACACCCCTGCATCCTCAATGAGATGGAATGGTCGAGAGGATGAACCGAACGATGGGTAAACACTTGTCCAAAGTTGTATCTGAACATCAGCGAGATTGGGACCAACACATTCATTTATTCCTGATGGCCTACCGCTCGGCCGTGAATGAAACTACAGGTCAAACACCAACCTGCCTGATGTTGGGTCGTGAAGTTCGTTTGCCCTGCGACCTAGAGTTTGGCTGCAGACCTTCCGAGGAATATGTTGCAGGCGAAGAATACGTAGACCGCCTGAAGTTACGAATGAACAACATTCATGAACTTGCCCGACAACACATCCAGATAGCCAGTGACAGAATGAAAGATCAATATGATTCTCGCTGCAAGAATGAAAGCTTCGAAGTAGGTGATCTTGTCTGGCTTTATAATCCACAACGTCGTCGAGGCCTGTGTCCTAAACTGCAAAGACAATGGGAAGGTCCGTATGAAGTTAAGAAGAAAATAAATGACGTAATATACAGAATTAAGAAGTTGCCAAACGGTAAACCAAAAGTTATTCACATAAATCGTCTTGCACCATATGCTGGCTCAAATGAAACAGAAGAAGCCCGAGTCCTCCAACAGGAGATGAAAGACGCCGCACAGCCAAGTTTTAATCAATTTATGTCAAATTACGCAGCGAGAAAGAGTGCTAGATTCGGCGTGACCACAGAAGTTCAGCAAGATCTGTTTGGTGTTCCAGAAAACGTCTCTCTAGCCCACTGTGTTGCCCAAGACCTCGAGATGACCAAAGGAATCTCGTCCGTATTCAATAGAAAGTTCGGCCGCCTGGACGAGTTAAGAAATCAACAACCTAAAATTGGAAGAGTACTGCGATTGGAAGATGGTCCTCGATCTTTGCTGTATATGGTGACCAGGAAGTCTTATACGGACACGCCAAGCTACGAGAACATATGGCGTGCTCTAACTAATTTGAAGAAAATCGTGTGTAATTATGACATCAAAGATTTGGCTTTACCAAAAATAGGCCATGCAGTAGAAAATCTGGATTGGAAGATTGTGAGAAGCATGCTTGAGGTGGTCTTCAGAGAAACTGGCGTACGAATTACTGTGTGTTGCATGAACCCGAAGATGTCGGATCCTTCAAAGACAGTAGACTGTTATTTCTTCTTGAAGGGTGTATGCAAAGCTGGAGAGTCGTGTAGATTCCGCCATCCTGAGCCTTCATCTAGAGTTGCTGATCGGGACGCTCAGATCTTAAGAGGGGAGCAGTGTAACGAAAGAGTTTCGAATCGGCGCAATAAACAGTCCCCGGCTTGGGAGAATTCCAACCGTCGGAATAACAGTAGCCGTGACGTCACAGAAGCGACGGCGCTGTGAGTGAAGATCTCCAGAATATTCATTAGGCCGAGGGATATGTAGACATTTCGAGAACAGGACCTATTGGCTATTTAAGCGGAGCGCGCTGTTATTAGAGTTTAGTCTTAAGCTAAAGTTTGTAAAGTAAACTTGTATAAATAAAAAATAAAGTCGTATATAAATTACGAACCGCTAGTTTTATTGTAATTAGAAGTAATTACACTAATCACGCTACAATATGTTTTATAAACTATAATATGTTTCCGTTAAGCTTAATAGCATAAAATACTTATCGTTTCTTTTTAATTACTGATTAAAGATATACTAACAAATCCAAAAACTTTCCTTATTTTTCTGGCCTAATTGTCTTCGTTTTCTCCACGACCGTTTCTGTCGTGTTTGGTGCAGCAGAAAAACGTGTCGACACCTCTTTTTATTGAGTGACATTTCAATAAAACAAATCTGGCGAACGAACAACTTTTCAGCTAATTACGTTAATTGAGAGACGATTGAAAACGTAGCGGTGCCCCTTACACTCTTTTCTCTCCCTTTTGTCGGACTCAATTCTCCTAAATGTAATTGCTCGAATACGAACAATGAAATACTTAATATAGTCTGGCAAATAAGAAAAAATCCAGTTGATTACTGCTACCGAACACCTAAAGAGTATTATTTATGTTATGATTATGTTGTATTGTATTTATTTTATTAATAGTCTGGTAGGAAACTTAGATGATGGATCAGACGTGCAAAGAAAAATTTTAATAAAAAAGCAAACAACATTAAAATAATATCATATGATTTCTTTAATGTGCTCGTAATATTTTTTGGGGGGCAACATTATCAAAAAACACAGAAATAAATGAATTTGCGCATTCGGATTTTTAAATCACTCAGTATATGATGTTACATATATGTAACGCTAGGAGCTAGCTGGTGCAAAAAATAAAAAATATAACTGTAAAGAGTTCTATTTATTTAAAAACTGAAATTGTGAGATAAGTAACGAAGAAATCAATCCAGAGACCTACGTTACGTTTTCTACACATCGTGCGTGTTGAACTTTTGCAAAATCTTCCAGCACAACGCCTGTTGTTTGAAATTTTATACACTAGGTGTTCCATCCTATAACTTCATTTCCTCTGGCGAGACTCCTGGGTCAAGTAGGTTCTTGGACGTAGTATATTGGTTTGTTTTCTGTACCAGGAATTAACTGATTTCTTTATCTATGAGTATTTAGAATATATCAACAACTGATTTGTTTTCAAACAGTGAATAATCTGACTCAGGAAATTATTTCTCGTTATATGTGAAATCTCCCGAAAACCAATCCTGGGCTTCAGAAACTTTTGGGTATACCAAATAAGCAGGTGTAATATCGATACCATTTTGTCAAAGAAATGTACTATAAGGTCGGCTCTGACTGTTGAATAAGAATATATTTCCCTTTTAAATTTCCATTAGCAGTTCTAACTTTTGCATCGGCAAGTAGCTGTCGTTTGCTCAAATTTTGCAAAGCTCCGCCCTCGTCCTGATCTCCGTAATCCTAATCCGTCAGACTAGCCGGATTCTTTGGCGCTATATAAACTTCCTCTATAGAGTCATATATCACGTCGTATTCTCCAAACGCTATATCAATAGCTCCTTGAACAGTCAGGCCTCTTTGAAGAACTGCAGCAAGACCTCTGATAAAACAACTTAGTAGGTAAATACATACTGCATTTTTAAATTCCCTTAAGTTCTATAAACACTCGATATAATATTACCAATACCCCGAAAAATGTTACTAAAAATACCATACAATGAAAACAAAACATAAGATATATTTCTATATAATAACTGGAGAATTTGCTTACATTACATCCTAGCGTTACAAATATGTAACACTTAATTTCCTAACCTATCAACTTTTTTATTGGAAAAAATATCAAACCTTTATTACACCAAGAATATTTATTTATATTTTCTTGCACTATTTGTTTTCTGATATTAACTTTATTATACAAAATAAGATTTATGTACTTATTCTTTATCAACGAAGTCCATTATTTGAAGCCCTATTTTGTTTTGTTATATTTCATCAACGTACAGATTCAAAACACGGTTCTAAAAAAATCGCGCATTTAAAACAGTGTAAACATTATCATCTTCTGACAAAAACTAACCTGTTTTTAACTGAAAATTTCCGGCGTATGCTATAGAGAATCTATTTAGATATCTCCACCTTGCTGTTACATAACTGTAACGCCAGGAACTAATGGGTTAACAACTTGTAAGGATCGTTTAGCAAATCGTCAATTAGCTGCTAAGCGGAGTATTGTTGAATAACGTTCTACTTTTGAGCTGCAGCACTTTTGAGGACCAACATAGACCAACCAACAAATAGAGACGCGGCGCGCCGCGGCGTGGAAATACATAATTGTTAAAAAGTATCTAATAGAGCAATAAAAGGCTTTTCCATATCTCAGAAAGAGTATTGGTATTACAGTTAGAAACATCTCATGCCACGTTAAACTTGATACAAGTATATGTTCCAACGATGAATGCCAATGAAGAAGAACTAGAATTATTATTTTACCAGCATATCGAAAAAGCACTGAAAAAAGCAAAATCTAGATAAATCACGATAGTCCTAGGCGACTTAAAAGCAAAGATTGGAAATGGATAAAGCGGAAAGTGTGCCGGAAATTATGGTCTGGGAAATCGCAGTGAAATAAGGACCATCTATTACAATTTTGTAAAGAGCAGGACTTCCTTATTACAAGCACATTATTCAAGCTACCAAACAGAGGACCATATGCATGGCGACCGCCCGTAGATTCATCGGAGAAAGTAGTTAGGAACCAGATACACTAAAATACATCTTCTGGAAGAAATTGACAAAGTAAACATTAATGGCGAAGAGGAGGTACAGTTACAGTAAAAAAGATAATAAAAACAATTAGTTAATAGAAATGAACAACGATAAACTCCAGAACCTGGAGTCATTCCCATTGAACTAATGAAACATGTACCAGCCGACATACTGTTCGAAATACTAGGGAAAATTTTAATAAACAATGTTTAGTTGAAAGCCAAAATATTCGTAGAGATCTATATTTAGAATATAAGCAGCATCTACAAAAAAAGAGGCGGAGCACTAAGAAATGAAAGAACAATCAGACATTGTAGCGTGCAAACCCGCTACTTTGTAGAATTTATTTTTAACACCCACTCTGCATTTGGAGGTCCTCTCAGGTAGCTGTTGATTTTCATTTTTCGCAAATATTTATTATTCGGTCCATTTATATTCTTTTTGTGCACCCTGTATATACATTTTCAATTCAATGATGAAATTAATGATGCATGATTTAAATTAGAAAAGTAGGGACCGCAGACGTTCGGAAACAATTAGCGTCTCTTTGCAAAGACAATGACGTCGACTTTGCAAAGTAACAAGACACTTACTCAACACACACACTACACATTACTCCCCTGACTTAGTAATAAGTTATACAATTACGTGGCTAAAGGTTCTAGTTCTAAACCAAAGCCAGAATCAGAGAAAAAAAAAATTAGAAAAGTTATTTCCATCATCTCGAATAATATTTATTGAGAAAATATTGTTGTCATTTTCATTTTAAACCGTTTAATTATTTCCAGTTTTCGTTCTTTCTAAATATTTTATTCCTAAGCAAAATTATTTATCTAGCCATTCATTTTTTGTAATTTTAAAAGGTTCAACTTTATCAATTTCAATAAGAGAGTATCTTTCGTTTTCAGCTAATACTGACCTTCAATTAATTTCTTTTACCTTCACAAATACCATGCTGGTGCCTTTCTCGTGCATTTCCATAATCTTCGCCAAGTAGGTAGCATCGAACAACTGCAGACCTAATTGGCACCCAGGAGAAGGGCGTGGCCCGAGCTTTACATCATTTGTTTTGGTCCTGATAATAGAATGTTCCCCAGAATGTAAACCACATCTTAAATGGTACATAGCAGTTCCTCAAGACCGTCACCCATGGGTTCGACGAACAGTTAGACAGCTGCGGAGGCAACCACCGAAACACCAGTACATCAAACTACCACCTGACGCCTCCCGAAGTAGATCTGGAGCTGTAGATAACCTAGGACAGCAGCGGAAGAAGCCTTCACACCACAAGCTAAGTCTTTAATTGAATCTTATATTTGCCTGTCAGCAGAGACAGTTTTATTTGTATAGAGTAACTTCACAATGACTTTAAAGTAGATCCTAAGTTATAACCAACGAAATGAGAAAATAAAGCATTTATACCGAAATTCATTCCTTTTTACTGATAGTGTACCATATGCCTGGATAATGGAGAGGAGTAGAATACAAGAACCCACATAAAGTCTCATGCTCGCCGTGTTGGTGTTGGTGATGTTATGTCGAATTTTTTTCTTGGTCCAATGTTGGCATTTGGAGATGAATTCGATATATCATTGTCAATATGAACACGACAACATCCAGATAGGACGGTTCCGTGTAGGCAATATTTTTAGTCTACAAGAAAGAACAGAGACGCGCGTTGCAAGCAATCTTGCTGCCCATCTTGTCTTCATGGATTTCCTTACTTTAAAATATTTATTTAAAGTTTTAACTAATCTTAAAACTTATATCAGAGCTCTACACAATATCTATAAGCCTAACAGGATCTGTGTGTGTGTGTTTACAAAGAGGGGATGGCATTAGATAAACTTTTTGCCACAGATATTTGAAAGTTGAAGATTGAAGATTAGGGTGGGTCGAAAAACAATAATGTTTCACTTTTTAATCTCTATACCGCGGAAAACTTGCCTTTGGGGTATATAAGTAAAATGAAGAGTAAAATAAAGTTATATATTGAACCCCCAGCTAGCGCATCACACTTAAAATTTAGTTTTTTTCAGAAATCAAGACATTTTTCAATTATTTCTACAATCTTTAGCCAATAATATTAAAGCGCGCTATAGTGAAAATTGTTTAGTTAATATGTAGTTTAAAAAATAGGAATAAAATTTGAAACAGACAATATCTTTTAATTTGGGGTAGCGCAAAATACCCAAAAATTGTTAAAATTCACATATAAGCACCTTAAAAGAAGGTGTGGTCTAGTATGTTGTGTTATGTGTTATTAGCACAATCCTTTTTTTGCTTTTTTACTTTACACTCCATTTAATTGGAATAGAAATATTATAGTGTGTTTAAAGTTATAAAGGATATAAATAAAACAACTTATAATTTTAATAACATGTTTAATTGAAACAAAAAAGAAACCCAATTATAGCCAAACAATATCAACAAATTAAATAAAATTTTGACTTTAGAACGAGTCTTTTACTCACTATTTCTGAGTGGGTACGTTGAAGCTGCGATTGCTGTCAAACTTTGGCATCGAAGCTCTGGATGCTACGGAAGATCTTATGAAACCATCTCATTACTTAGCACCGACGACTTTTTTAGATGCTTCAGTCACTAACTTGACGCAGCGTTTCACGGCTTGAGTATGACATGGAAATTTTCCAAAGTTCCAATCCTCGGGTGTTTCACCAGCGTGATTTTAGCCCAAACTTCATCATCAGAGACTCTCCGTAACAGTGATGGTGGTTTAATTTCAGTGGTGTTCCAATCAAATAATTCAGTAGAGTCAGTCGCATGAAAGGTGATTTTTGGAGGTCGAAAAACCCTAATTGTTTCTGTTTCTGTAGCTAACATCCTTGCTTTGATTATTCTTGGGAATCCTAATTCTCTTATGTGTTTCCTTTCATCCACTATCATCCTCAGTAGAAAATTTTTTCTGAATGTGAAAAATGCATTTCTTTCGATTACAGGATCAGTTACTTTAATCAAATTCTCTGGTAGAAATTTGGTTGATTTGATAGTCTCAAAAACGCGTTCAGGTCCATCTGTTATGTATTTTCTGTACTTTATTTTGAACCATACACGCATGTATGATTTAAAAATAAAGGATACTAACAATTTATGTTCAACTGAAGACGTTTCCACACTTACATACAGTCTCAAAACGCTGTTAGCTGTAGTCAACCATCGAGAGTGGGAAAGTGGACCCGGTTCTCGAACAGATAAGTCCACAGGGCAGTTGCCTGACTTTATCGCACAACTTATGTCTAGAAGATACTATTCATCTTTACTCAAAAGATTGCGATTAACTAGTCCTCCTAGTGGTTAGGAACGAGATGGTTTCATAAGATCTGCCGTAGCATCCAGAGTTTCGATGCCAAGGTTTGACAGCAAGCGCAGCTTCAACGTACCCACTCAGAAATAATGAGTAAAAGAGTCTTCCTAAAGTCAAAATTTCATTTAATTTGATGACATTGTTTGGCTAGAATTTGGTTTGTTTTTTGTTTCAATTAAACATGTTATTAAAATTATGAGTTGTTTTATTTATATCCTTTATAACTTTAAACACACTATAATAATTCTATTCCAATTAAATGGGGTGTAAAGTAAAAGAACAAAAAATGGATTGTGCTATTAACACCCAACACAACATACTAGACCAGACACATACTTCTTTTAAGGTGCTATTATGTAAATTTTAACAATTTTTTAGTATTTTGCGCTAAGGCAAATTAAACGATATTGACTGTTTCAAATTTATTTCCTATCTTTTAAACTATTAACTAAACAGTTTTCACTATAGCACGTTTAAATATTATTGGCTAAAGATTGTAAAAATAATTGAAAAATGTCTTTATTTCTGAAAAAAACTAAATTTTACGTATGATGCGCTAGCTGGGGTTTTAATATATAACTTTATTTTACTTTGCATTTTACTTATATACCCCAAAGGCAAGTTTTCCGCGGTATAGCGATTAAAAAATGAAACATTATTGTTTTTCGACCCACCCTATTGAAGATGTCATATTAAATTTTTATTTTAGAATCTTTAAGAAATTTTATGATAATATCATTAATAGTTTTGGTATTGAAGCTTAGTAAATTTGAAATATTCAGCAGTAAACTTACATTCCGCTCCTAAAGTCTAGCAATTAGTGCTTTCGTATGGTTTTTATTAAGTTCACAATTAAAGATTATATGATTCAAATCTGCAGTAGGGTAGTTATCACATGAACAGAGAGAGTTGATACGCATTCCTATTTTAGCTAAATGTGCAGGAAAATTGCCATGGTTTAATCTTAAGCGACTTAGGGACGTGGAATAAAATCGAGTAACGTGATAATCAAATATATGTGGGATGTTTTGCGGAAGTTTTGGGTGTATGTAAGTGTATGGATTCCTCGAAGTGTGTACAAACTTAAGCCAAATAGTTTCCCATTTTATGCAATTCTGGAATGTAATGGCTGGAGATTATTAAATCTACTATTTCATTTAAAGTTGCTGAATTCTTTGCCATTTCATCCACTATCTTATTTTCTTTGATTTCGGCATGTCCTTTTACTCAGATAAAGACCAAGTCACTGCTATTATTTTTAAATCGAGCGATTGTCTTTCTAATATGGCATAACAACCCATTGTTGTGTTTTTTGGTTATTGGTTGTGATATTGCCTCAAGAGCAGATAAAGAATCTGATAGTATAACCGTGTCTCCAAAGTTCTGTTCAACCGCGTAAGTTAGGGCTCTTTCAATAGCATAAAGTTCGGCAGTGAAGATAGATGTACATTTAGGTAGTCTAAAAGAATTACCACTTTTTATATTAGAAACATAATAAGCGCTACCTACACTATTACATGTTTTTGAACCATCTGTATAGATGTATTTATAATTAGAAAATTCAGATAAGATTAATTTTATTGTTTTGGCATGGTAAGTTTCTGTATGTAGGTTTTATGATCTTTGGAAATATTGCGATTTCCTCAATAGAAAGGTTATATATGGGTAATATTTGTTTAGTGTTAATGCTAAAGTTGTTAGTTTCTAGATAAGCATTCTAACAGGATCTACTGAGTGTTGTTAAGATGAAAAATTCCTGTTCGGAATCATTTCGAGTAAAAACAGGGAAGGTCTTAAAACGAGTTTTTAACCTATCTCGCAATTTATTTAAAATTTATGTTCGTGGTGTTGTAAAACGTGGTGTTATGTTATGTTAAGTGGCGTTATAAAATTGGAGACAAAAATGTTCCGATATGAGAATTAAAATCGTCGAGAGCTACCCGATGACATAATTTTTCGTTGATAATCAAGAAATAATAGCATACTGCGAAGAACGTATGCATTATATGCTAAGATAACACAAAGACGAATACGAACAAGAAGGAATAAAAACTAATGTAATCAAAAACGAATACTTACGAATATGGGAGGAAAACGAAGACCAATAGTTACAACTAATGCAAATAACACAATGTGATTTTCTAGTGCAAATATTTAGGTACTACTATATCTAACAAAGGGTTCACCTGATTAAAATAGCCCATTCAGAGGTCAACAAGAAAAAAGTAAATGACGTTCTTAATCCTTTATTTTGATCTACTATAATTTCTTTTAATACAAAATTGACTATCTACAGAACAACTAAGGAGCCAAATTTGACATATACCGGAAAAGGAAATTGAGACACCGGAAACCCTGAAGAATGTATCAAAAATAATGTTGAGCTCGGTGTGGAGAAAATCGATGCGGTTCAATCCGGAAGCTTGGTGAGATTAATATTGATTTGAAAGGAAAAGCAAGTAGGGAACACAAAATTAAGTAAATTGTAAGTAAGTAAAAGTAACTTTGGATGAAGCCACAATTAGTGTCTTTTCTAAAGGGTTCAGTTTTGCTATTGCAACAGCACAAATTTCCGTCGAAAATACCATTAGCGTGGTAACTTATATTACTACTATAGAATCAGAAGCAGATATAAATATCAGAAACATTAATAATATCCAAACCACTAATAAATAACATCAAGAGACCAAGCAGTCTCAGGTTTTCTTGGAATAAAGTCCATGTTTAGCTAAGGGCCATGGGCCGGCGTAGCTAAGCGGTAGTCTGCTTGGCTCGTGTGCTGGTAGGCCGGAGTTCAAATCCTACCGCCAGCAAGAACAACTAGACATTTTTAAAATGTTTATAGGCCCTAGGTCGACTCAGCCTGAATAAAATGAGTACCTTGGGTAAAACCAGGGGTAATAATAGGCAGTTGAAGCGTAGCACTGGCCCTGTTACCTTCATTGTATACCGTAGGCCCTAGATATAGCAGACTACCCTGCTCCACTCCCAAAGCCACGTGAGCGGTATAAAACGGGAGTCTATTATTATTATTATAAGTCCATGTTTCAACCCCATATATCAGAAATGATCTTATTAAGGACTTGTAAATGATAAGATTTACAGTACGTTTTGGGTTTTTATATTTTAGATATTTTTGAAGACCATAGAGACTTCTGTTTGATACTGCTGTATGTCTTTTTACTTTGTCGCTAGTCGTTTTTGTTGCATATACTAACCATCCAAGTTATGTAAATTATTTGACATGCTCATAGGTGTAGTGGTTAGTTAGGATTCTTTGTTAAATAGAAAGTGGTTGAATGCTCGAATATATGAAATTTACATAAATGAAAGGCAGATATCGAGCACTGAGTTTTATTAAATTTTTCCCTTGGACTCTTACTGAGCCCAAGTATACTTTCGCTCCTAGATCATCTTCAGGGTTGTGTCGTCAAAAAAGGAAGGTATCCTCGAATGTCATTATCATTTGCCTGAATAAGGGTATCAAATTAACTTAACATATTATTATAACATGTACTTAACATACAATACACTAGACGAAGGACAAACAGATAAAAAATTGATTGCCGCTACTTGGGTACTTCTACATATTGAAGATGGAGTCTCTAATAATATCCTTTGTAAATAGCATAAGTGTCTCAAAAAGTACGTCGCTGAATATTTTATATGCAGATGACAACACAGTCATTTCTCTACAGTATTGGGAATATAAGTTAATTACCCTTCTTACGCTGAGGACATACTTATTCCTTTTAGCCATAATCGGTGGTGCCATGTAAGTAAGTACTATCAGTTAATTCATTTCTGTTGAAAGTTGGTCATTAGCTTCCTAATCAGAGCAGATTTCGTCAATTCCTGGAACCTTAATATTTTTTTTAGCTTTTGGATATTTGACGTCTCTTATTGGTGCTTTAATTTGTAGTTGCTGATGTATGTTTAGTTTATTTTTTATGTGGTCGCCTTCTTTAACATGAAGTAAATTAAATGACAGCTGAAATATTATCTCCATCTAAGAACAAATTCACTTTGAAATTAGTTTCCTAATTATACGTAAGTATCGTATACGTAAGAGATGTACACTAATTACAACAACAAAAGGTACTTCATTGCAAATTCATCCATTGATTACTCTACTAATGACTACTCTTTTCAATTTCAAATCTGTCGGCTTTTTCAAATGTGATTGCAAAACGCAGAACACTGCAAATAGAACACTGGAAAAGTTTGGCTAGCAGTAATAAGGATTCCGTTTTGAATAACACATAAAATTAAGACGAAGCCGCCTCGACGTTCAATTGTTCTCGAGGCAGGTAGCTCCTAGCTCCCGGTTCCGCCAACGTTAGAAAGTAAAAAGTCTAATAAAACAAAAAGTTGTTAAAAGAGTTAAGACTGGACAGGTCAGGAGCAGGTTAATTTTGAAGAAAATAATTAGTAGGCGTGAAACATCAAACGTAGTTAAACATGGATTAGAGGAGGCCATACATCAAATCAAACACACATAGAAAAACACACACTATGGCCGGTTTCACCAACGACAAGTAGTATTTTTTTCCATGAATAAAGTTATTCGACCAATAAACTGACACATCTACGTGTCACTGACATCAAATAACATTTTATTTATTTATCAAATAAGTATTTAATCTTCGAATAAATTGACAAGTTAATCTTGCTTTAAATATCTATAACAAAGAAAATTTATCAGTTTAACTTTAAGTTATCAAAGTTGCATTGAAACACAATAAAAATATAATCGACTAATAAATTTTATTGGACGAATAACTATTCAATGATTTATCTGTTGTTGGTGAAACCGGCCCTTTGTGAGCTCAACTGGCTTAGATTATAACCACCATTTATTAATCCATTTACTTACGGTTTTGCTCCAAATTTTAGAGAACCGCTTGGATTGACATGAAATTTGGCATATCCGTAGCTAACATTAGTACTTTCTTTAACGGTAAAATATTGCAAAACCTCTAAATTTTAAAGAACCGCTTTGACATGAAATTTGGCATACACATAGCTAATAAGTCAAAAAAAAAAGTGATATTGTGCCGATGTGTGCTTTTGCTCTAGGGGTGAATTTCTCCTCCTTTTGGGGGTGAAAAAATATATGTCCAAAATAATTCTGGAAATGGATAAACTGACTAACTCTGAGCAACTTTTTCTCTTTAGAGTTTTTTCACCAAGTTAACACTTTTTGAGTTATTTGCGAGTGAACATGTTCATTTTTCAACAAAATAACTACGTTTTTAGATGGGTTTTCGCAAATAACTCAAAAAGTAAGTATTTTGTCAAAAAAACATTTTTGGAAAAAACATAGCCTGTAAAAAAGTAAAAAAGATGGTGTGTATATTAGGTCTCTATACATAGCAGAAGAAGACTTACTAGCTAATGAAAATATGTTCATATTCATCAAATTCCATATCAAATATTTTAACGTGATATAATCAAAAAATGAAGCACTTTTTGGGGAAAACTAATTAAAACTTTTTAAAAGTGTTTAAAAAAAGATTTATTTGTGTTTTATAAAAAAAATTATAGCATCAAAAGTAAACAAGTTACGCTCAAAATAAAGATATTTCCTTTTCTTTGGTAAAAAAAATCAGGAAAATCACCCCCTAATTAGCATCTCAAATGAACTTAATCGTTACCATTTCACAAGTTTATTTACTCGTGTATGTATTGTTTATATGATCTGTAAGTTTCATCGGTCCAAAGTCCTTATCTTTGAAAGGGCTGTAGTTAAAAGGGCTTGAACGATTCACCAATCACGAGTGTATCCAAATTTAAAAACACCAAATCTGACCCAATTTTTGTCTTACAGAAAAACAAAAAAATACAAAAGATTTAGAAAAGCTAAACCGACTTCTTTTATTGTTTAAAATTTTTGTTATCTCCAACAATTTTTAAGCTATTTTGAAAAAAAGCATTTTTTTCAAAATTCAAATTTTTAAAAAGTTTATTTAAAACCAATTGTTTTCAAATATAAGCACTTTAAATTAATAAAACTTACAGATTATAAATAAACACAACATAAGAAGCGGTAATGATTAATTTCATTTAAGTTGATAACTAGATGGTGGTCTTTACGATTTTTTTTGTCAAAACAAAAGGGACCAACTTTATTTTGAGGGTAACTTGCTTACATTTGATGCGAGAACTTTTTTTATAAAAACAGAAATAAAGCTTTTTTACACACTTTAAAAAATTTGTAATGAGTTTCCCCAAAAACTGCTTCATTTTTCGTATATTTCACGTTTACATACTCTATTTGTTTACTCTGAACATCATTTTCGATAAAATACTTACTTTTTGAATTATTTGAGAAAAACCGTTTAAAAACGTAGTTATCTTGTTGAAAAATTAACATGTTCACTCGCAAATAACTCGAAAAGTATTGACTTTGTGAAAAAAGATTATAGAATAAAAATTTCTTAGAATTAGTCAGTTTACCCATTTCCGGACTTATTTTGGACATATATTTTTTCACCCCCAAAAGGGGGTGAAACTCACCCCAGGGCAAACGCACACATCGGTACAATATCACTTTCTTTCTTTGACCTGTTAGCTATGCGTTTGCCAAATTTCATATTAATCCAAGCGGTTCTTTAAAAGTGACAGCAAAAACCGTGAAAGAATATACTACATGGCATAATACTTTTTTTTCGCGTTTTATTTTATAATAAATTACAATTAAATGATAACCCATGATAACCAGGGCTTCATCTCTTGCTACTTTTTTTGAGACTTCATAAATCTTTTTGAATCAAACGGTAGCTTTCTTACTTTAGATTGTATTTTCTTACTAGAAGTAATTTCCAAGTATTTGACAGTTTTACATAGAGAATAGGACTATTATTTATTCTTACGTAACATGTAACTCTGCCTGTGTAAATTTTGTTTAACAGTAAAACTTAAACAATATAAATTAATTTTGGAACAAAAGTCCCACATTAAATAGACAAAACAAATTGTTCTTTCTATTATTTTCAAGTGAAACTGCAGACAGAATTCACAGTTACTAACAGACAAACTTTGTCGCTAGTTAAGCTGTACTGAGGGTATACAAAAAGTACTTAAAAATAGCACTGAAATATACTATAATTTAAATTGAACAAAAAAACATTAAACAGAACATTAATTTAATTTATAGCAAATAATCTTGGAATAAAAAAAAGATAAAACAAAAGAGAAAGCTAACAAATGAAGAAAATCAAAATAAATTAGAATACAATAATTACTTAAAGAAAAATAAATAATATGTGACGTATCAAGCTAAACAAAAGAAAGCAAACAAAAAGATTAGATACGGAAAATAAATAAATAATTTACATTAATAATCTTATACAAAGTGATGAGTTGGTATTTGGACTTTATTTCCTTGGCGCATTTGATTTTTAAAACTTATGCTTCGTACATACAATCGTTACTTAGCTAAAAATTATTCCTGCTAAATAGACATCTATAAATACCCTGTTTTAATTTTCAAAAAAAATTTCATTGTTTTTTAAAAGCATTCTCGAAATCTACCGTTTATTTCAGATTCATTTAACATGGCAGTAACCTTCGGCGTAGTACGTCAGTCAGTCACGAAAAAAAGTTTTAGATGTGGATTGAAATAATCGAGGGAAAAGTTCTTTTTTTTTCTTACTTTTTTGTGAGCTCTGAGTTATATCGATTTGTCCAAGGTGAATGGGGTCTCTGAAAGCATGGCAAAACTTTTAAATGTGTCTCTCCGAAAGGAAATGAATGGCTGGCATTAAATTGTCGATAAAACGTGTGTCTAAATTTTAATAAAAGAATACTAACTCAACACAAGAATACTAAAATATATACCTAATGTTTAGTAAATATCATTTTGAAATAAAAAATCATAAATAGACTCTACCTTTTACGTCCAAGAATTATCTCCTAATAGTAGATGAAACTCTTTCTTACAACTAATTAGTTTTACTAATATTTGTCAGATAATAAAATCGGATCTAAATAATCGTATTAGATTTAGCCATACGGCTCACACTCCCTCTAACGGGAAAATTGACTCATCCCAGATAGCTACGGTATCAAAAGAATTGAGCTCTGGTGGGACTCTTTCCGTGTTATCGAGACCTAGGTGACTTGGAATGCTCCCAAAAATTTTCGTACACTTCTGGCCGTCGCGAGTAGTACAGCTTTCTGCATGGTCTTATAAAGATGTTCATTCAGACCCAGCTATTTTATGCTTTCGAGGAGGGTCTTCGGAATGACTCCAGTAGTAGACATGATAATCGGTATCGTCTGGGTACTGTGCATTATCCATTGCCTTCGTGTTTGAATTTACAGATCTCTGTACTTGGCGATCTTTTCAGTAAATTTACTACGTAGATTATTGTTGTTAGGTATCGTCACGTCAATTAGTGTTGTTTGTTTTGTTAATTTATTAACTAGTACGAGATCTGGTCTATTATGTGCCACTGTTTGGTCTGTGAGCACAGTGTGGTCCCAGTATAGCTTGTAGTTGCCATCCTCAAGCATACTCTCAGGGACGTATTGATAATACGGGAGATGGTCCGTTTGGAGAAGTCCCAGCTTGAAAGCTATCTCCTGATCAAGGATTTTTCCCACTTCGTCATGCCGTTCCTTACATTCAGTTGCAGCAAATGCCTGGCAGCCCCCTGTAATATGTTGGATGGTTTCTTGGGATTGACATCCATATCGGTATCTGTCGTTTTGAACCTGAGGGTCTTTGATGATATATTTCAGGTAGTTTCTGGTTGGTATAACCTGATCCTGAATGGCCAGTAAGGAACCCTCCGTTTCAGGGAACATCTTTCCTGATGTCAACCAATAGTTCGACGCTGTATTGTCGACATAGTCTTGGCTGACCTCGTTGGGATGTCGCCCGTGCAGAAGTTTACCCATCCAGGTTCGCATTTTTTCGTCTTTAGTGAGGTGGTTTATGCGCATTTCTGGTTCCCTCAGTTTGATCGGTGTTTTGTCATCTACTGCGCAAATAGCGCGATGTAGAGTAGATGTCTCAGCTTGCAACTGAAAATAATTTCTTAAATTAGCAATTTGTTTATTTAATTGCTCACCTATATCCATAAGTCCTCTTCCTCCTAGATTCCGTGGTAATGTTGTTCTTTCTACTGCACTTTTAGGATGGTGTTTTTGTGCCTTTGTGAGGTGTGTTCTTACTTGTCGCTGAAGATTCTCTATGTCCGTTTTTGTCCACTTAACAATGCCAAACGAATAGCTAAGCGCGGAATATGCGTAGGTATTTAGTGCTTTAAACAAATTTCTACTGTTAAGCAGTTTTCATTTGCTGATGGTCAATTTTACTCGCTTGCTTTACTCCAAGATATTTAGACATATCGTTTTCACCCATGGCCTGGCCATTTTGTATATCGAATCCACCGGGCTGTACTTTTCCTCTGACTATATTTAAAACATGGCACTTGTCTAGTCCGAAGTGCATATTAATGTCATTTGAAAAGGATTCTACAGTTCTTAGCATCTCATCTAGTTGGTTTCGAGTGGAAGCCATTAATTTCAAATCATCCATATACAACAGATGGCTAAGCTTCACCACCACATTGTTGTTATTTTTGATGCTAAAACCTGCGTCAGTGGAGTTCAATAGCTGAGATAGTGGGTTCATAGCTAGACAGAATCACAGTGGACTTAACGAATCTCCTTGGAAAAGGCCCCGGCTGATTGCGATATTTTCAGTTTCGATGTTATTTTCACCAGGTATTTGAAGGTGAGTTCTAGTCTTCCACTCTGTCATTATATGCTGTAAAAAGATCACTATATTATCATCGACTTTATATATTCTCAATATATCGATAAGCTATTCATACGGTACTGAATCAAAGGCTTTCTTGTAATCAATGAAGGCAGTAAACAGGTTTTTCTTTTTGGAAGATGCTTGATTAGAAATGACTGAGTTGATGATAAGTTGTTCTTTGCAACCCATGGAAACCTTAGCGCATCCTTTCTGTTGAGGCTCTATGATATTGTTCAGTGCACAGTGTTGGTAGATACGCCGGGCTACACAGGATGTGACCAATTTATACAAAGTTGGAATACAAGTAATTGGGCGGTATTTGGCTGGATCTTGGGTGTTATTTTGATCCTTCGGTGTTAAATAAGTGGTCCCCTGAGTTAGAAATAATGGTGTTTCCTGCGGATTAGAAATAACATTATTAATTAGTGTTGATAAGCAAACATGAACGCTCCAAAACTTCTTATGCCAGAAGTTTTGTACTCCGTCTGGTCCAGGAGATTTCCAGTTATGAAGCTCTTTAATGGTATTTGATACTTCTTCAGTGGTGAAGGGTTCGTAGAGAGTAGTAGTGCAGTGTTGGCAGTTCTGTGTCGTATCTTCTATCCAGCCAGCATTGTTGTTAAGAGCAGCTGGTGTGGAAAGTTGATTTCCCCAAAACTCATGAATTTCTTCTTGGCTTGGGTAAGACTTATCAAGATTTTCTACGGTGGAATTGAGTTTTCGATAGAAGGCCTTTTTAGCAGTCTCAAAAAGGGCATTGACAGATTTTCGTTTGTTACTCAGTTTGTACCTTCTTATTCGTCCTGAATAAACGGAGAGTTTTTGTTTTAATATATCCAGGAACTGTTGGGCTGTGTTGTTTTCTGGATCATATCTTGAGTGTCTTGCAGTAATCTGTATTATTTCTTCAGCTCTCCTGATGACTTTTTTACTTCCTACACCTCGTATATATTCTGCGACTTGACCAATATCAATGCGCAGTAATACTATCTTTCCGAGCAGTCTTTTTCCCCAGGGTGCAATTCTGTTACCAGTCCTTCCATTGTTAGTACCCCGTCGTGTTCTGATCTTAACACCCATTATATTAGCAATTGCTGTTACTGCACAGTAGATTAGCATGTGCAAATATTCTAATGTGTGGGCTTCTACGACATAATTGAGTAGGACTTCAGTGTTCACAATTTGTAACAGCGCCCCTAGTTTCTTACAAGAGTTTATTCGTGGTAGCGGTGGTCTGCTAAGTGGGTTTGTTCCATTAATCTCCTGTACTGCACGTGCCATTTCGCTTACTAGGTTATCACGTAACTCGTTGTTTTCCTGCTCTGTATTTTCAGGTTGAGTTTCTTGTATGGCAAGCTCAGGAATCTGCTCGTGACCTTCAACAGGGACTTGATCTTCAATTACAACATCGTTAAGAATCTCCCGTTCGACTTCGCTTCTGATGGTATTGCGTCTAGTCTCTGGGATAAGGTTGTTTCTTATAATTACCCGGTATTGGTCTGATACTCGTTGCTCGGATACTTAAATATCTGGGTACGTCCTGCAAAATTCGGCATACAGCTGTTGTCGGTTGCCGATTGTTTCTTTACCGAGGTTTGTCACCTTGTAGTAGAAGCGCAAAATGTTTTCATTAATGGACACAGTCCATTTCATGCGCTGCCTCGGTCGTCCCGCTTGAGTGAGCGCCGGCTGATGATCCAGCGCAGTACCTTCGGCGGGTGGAGCTCTTGTTGTTTGGCTCGCTTGTGGTTGAGGTTGTGGTTGGGCTGTAGCTGATTGTATGACAGGGGCCCGCCTCCTTAACACCCTGCCACCGACGTCCCGTATGCTGTCACGTTCAGCGCCGGCTCCAGACGTGCCCTGGCGATCCCCAGGCAGCGATCCTAAACATAAATTATTATTCTCCATTCTCATAGGTGTGCATTTTATACCTACTGCCAGGTGTCAGTTTTTGTTCCATGGCAAGTATCCCTGCTACTCTCTGGGTATTGGCGCTACGAATACCCAGAAAGCATCCCCCATTCGCAGGGGGCCGCGCCTGATAGAAGAACTGACAAAAAACTCCCACAGGTTATCGTACCTATTATTATTATTATTATTATGTAATAAATTATGTAAACTCGATGGGCCGTTCAGTACGTGGTTTATCCAATGGTTTCAGAAGTTCAAAGCGTGGTGGTTCCAGATCGGTACACGAAGTGGTCTTTAACAACGGAGGATTTCTGGAGCGCAGTTTATTTATTTAGATATCAAGTTTCTCATTAGGGATGGGAAAAACCTACCGGTTATAACCTAAAACCGTTTTTTTTACTCCAAAATAATCGGTTTTTCCGGCTAAAACAATTAAAACATGACTATTGTCCCAGCTATAACAGATTTTTTCTTTTTAAAGTAATTTTCGGTAAAAAACCGAATAAGTGGCCTCTGGGGAAAATAATAAATTCACAGAGAAAATAGGAATTTTTTTTATGATTGGAGTACGAAGGGAACCATTCTCGTTGTAACTTTACCGCGCTGAGCAGATGGAACGTGAATTATAAATTGTAAAATTCTCTCATCTTCCTTAGTCTCAGCATCCGTTATGGCTTGCAAATTGAAAAAGCCTCGGAGGTGTTAGCAGAGAGGGTTCCCATTGCTTTCAATTTGGTAGGATGTAGAGTAACATTTTTGGATGTTGCTTTATGTGCTATTAGATTGAAAACTTAATTTTTGATGGCAGTTGCCGCTAGGGCATCCTTGCCATTTCGTTCGTTGCAATCCGTGACTGCGCGCCGAGGTTTGTCCTAGTTGGGTCAGAGAGAGCAGCATATGTGCCTCCTGATGAGAGAATAATAAGTTGAGAAACCGGTAGAGGTGCTTGCTGCACTCTCTGATTGAACTGGAATAATGATGCGGCTGTAGTTTCGTGTTGCAACGAAATTAAAAACGGTTATTCATTTTTGATATTTTTTATACAGTATGTCCCTGTAAGTTGTATCCATATGGAAAACTTTTTTATTATTAATTTTACGAAAAAAAGTTATTCTCGATAAAAAGCTCTGCTTGGTCCAAAACCCAAAATTTGACCATCAAATATCAAATTTTTTGAATATTATACGAGGTATGTCAAAAAGTTTGAATTTCACTCAAGAGTAAAGTAGCTTTATTTTTCACAATATTGAAAATTGCTATTATGAAAAGTTGTTTGGAATTAAAAACTACATTCTAGTATGCAATTACATCCTTCTAGTTGAAAAAAAAATTTTTTGAAAAATTTTGTATTACATTATTTTCAGTTTTTTCAATTTAGATAACTCTTTTATTATTAATTTTACGAAAAAAGTGATTCTTAATAAAAAGTTCTGCCTGGTCTAAAACCTAAAATACAACCATCTTATGTCAAATTTTATCAATTTTATACGAGGTATGTCAAAAAATATGAATTTCGCTCAAGAGTAAAATACGTTTATTTTTCACAATATCGAAAATTGTTATTATGAAAAGTTATTTATAATTAAAACTATGCTTCAGTGTGTAATTATATCCTTTTAATTGAAATATTCTGAACTATAAAGGTACTTTTTTGATCTAAATTTATCTTTTTTAACATACCTCGTATAAAATTGATAAAATTTGTTATAAAATAGTTGTATTTTAGGTTTCAGACCATCCAGAACTTTTTATTAAGAATCACTTTTTTTCGTAAAATTAATAATAAAAGAATTATCAGAATTGAAATAACTGAAAATAATGTTGTTATCCATAATTTTTCAAAAAAAAAAAATTTCAATTAGAATGATGTAATTGCATATTAGAATATAGTTTTTAATTCCAAACAACTTTTTATAATAGCAATTTTCAATATTGTGAAAAATAAAGCTACTTTACTCTTTAGTGAAAATCAAACTTTTTGACCTACCTCGTATAATATTCAAAATAATTAATATTTGATAATTAAATCTTAGGTTTTGGACCATGCAGAGCTTTTTATGAAGAATAACTTTCTTCCGTAAAATTAATAATAAAAAAGTTTTCCATATGGATACAACTTACAGGGACATACTGTATATTATGGAGTCCATATATATTAATTCCCCTTATATTTTTACAGAGAGACGTTTAACAGCTGATATAAAAGTATCTGTAAGCTGGACAGTTACTAAATATATTATTCCTCAAATCAAGGATTGGCTGGACGATAAATACGGATTTGACTGGTATAGACCGACTATATTTTCATCACTCTGCCAAAATTGTGGATTACTGTAAATCTAGAGCACAAAGCTTATGATTATTGGCAAGAAAAAAATAAGAGAAGGTCAAATATACGTCAAACACACCCCAGTATAAAGAGTGATGAACTATCTCGGCACAGTATCGAATGGAGAATGAACCAACAACCAAGAGATAAGAGCGCACATCGAAGAAGCTAGGTCCACCTTCAACCGTAAGGGAACTTTCTTCAACATCCACAACCTTGCTAAAGGAAGAAAGAGGCGCACTAATATTAAGTCTTTTTTGTCCTTTTTTATGGTGTTGAATTGTATATCTTGAACAAAAATATGTGCAGAAAATTGAAAGCATTTCAGATGTTGCTATATCGAAAAATACTTAAGAGACCGTGGACTGACGAGTCGTAAATGAGGAGGTCCTCAGAAAAATGAAGAATAACCGAGACCTCCATCAAATCTCGAAAGTTACAATATATCGGACACATTATGAAAAATGAGTACAGATATTCCCTGCCACAAGACATTCTGAACCGTTTATGTATTCGATATATCCTTTCAATAATATCGATATCGATAATATTGATACAGATTCAAATGGAGTATCGGAAACTAAAGTGCACTATAAATGTAACATTGTAACCTAATGGGTATATTCGCTATTGTTTAAATAAAATCCAAAACTGGTTTTTGGAATAACCAGTTCTCTTGACCGATTATAACCGCAAGTAAAAAATCCGGTTTAACCGAAAACCGGTGTTTTGTCAACAAGCGCCATCCCTACGTCATTGTGAATAGATAATGGTAAGCCTGGATTTTTCTAAAATTCTTTGAGAAGAGAATGGATGTGATTAAACCTGGGAAACCAATAGTTCGGTGATGGTTTAATTTAGTTTAATTGTAATAACTGTAATTGTATAACTGAGACCATGCATGTTTTAATTCGGCTTCAACAATCTTCGTATATTTGCTCTTGAGTATACAAGTTTGAGCAGATGATCTGAGTACGGGGTTGAGAAACTCCAGCCCCACATATTTTGGATCATATTATTTTATGTTTTTAGTATTGCTGCCGTTATTTGTGAGTGTTTTTTTAAACCCAAAGTGGTGCCAAACGTTACGCCAAGATATTTTAGTGTTGAGTTATAAGTCAGTAATCTGTTTTGAAAGGGAACCGATAGTCTTTTGTTGTCTTGGCCATTGTTAAGACGAAAACCGCCTCCGGTTTCATTAGGCTGTAGCCTAGATCTGCAGAAGTATTCTCCCATAATGGCAAGGATATCAGTTGAATTCATATTATTATGTCTGGCAACAAAACGGATTAGTGCAGTAGCCCATTGCTGAGTTTTATTTATAGTTTAGTTAATTTTTGACATGGAATAGGACGGAGTAGTTTACAGATTAGTCCTTGTCTCTAGGCGATATCGCCTGCAGCTGATGTATGCAGATTACGTGTTCCAACAGTTTATAGACATAGCTCAGCAGTGAAATCTGCGGGTAATTTAATAGTGACCAACTGCCTTTCACAATAGTAAAATGGCTATGACGGAAGCCTTTATGTGAGTGTGGGATTTCTCCTGATTTTAAAATTTCTGTATAGAAACCATGTTTCCTACTGTGGAGTAAAAATTCTGGATGAATTTTATCATTTTATCGGAACTGGGTGCCTTTCCAGACTTAATTTCTGATATTGCTAAGGCGGTTTCTTCTGAAATAAAGTCATTAGAGTATTTGGGTATAGGTAATCATACAGACTTTAGTATTTTTAGGCTTGTCTTGCTTTTGTGGTTTGACGTGACTATTGTTATGGTGGTTATGTGGTGTAACAGATATCTCAGATAAATACATATTATATACAAACAAGTACACCAACGATAGTCTAGTAAAAATTTATAATAGATATAATTCACAAACAGGTCAAAATGGATATAAAGGCGAAAGACGTAGTAAGCTTACCCACGTCTATCAAGGAATAGGCCTGGATCCAGCATACCGAAAAAGGTTAATTAATAGCAAGCTCAAAAATTTGTTAATAGCTTAACGGTGTCTAGTCGGACAAAATTTGATGTACGGGAACACTGGAACAAGGAAAGTTTTAATTGTGGAACATGTTACAGGTTTCAAACGCCAGGCTACCAGCCATGTATTTTGTCGGACATAACTTCCAATTGATTTGTTACCTTTTCAATAAACTCACATGCAAAAATCAAGACTCTTATTTATCACCACCATAATTCTTGTCATTTGACATGTTCTACGTGTCGGACTTATTGAAATGCCCATCATATTTGTCGGACAAACATTTTTTTATACACATTAGATATATAAACTACTTTGCTATTAAATGAACTTAAAACCAACCTGCTAGTTTTCACAATCATAAACTTCTCAGGATGACAAATTCCACAATTAAAATCACGTTGCACCATTGTAGCCCAATAAATGACCGTTTTGGAGTGTAATTTCCAGGGGCAACTCCAAATTGCATGAAAATTTGGATTTAGTTTCTACTTACCCTCCACTTCAAAGTTGAATTTGTGCCATTGGTTGCTTTTACTTGGGGGTGACATTTACCCTGTCACGGGGGGGGGGGGGGAGGGGGAACGCGTGTTTAAAATAAGGCCGAAAATGGACAAATTGACTTATTTTAAGCACCTTTTGTTCTATAAAGTTTTTTACGTAAGTCAATACTTTTCGAGTTATTCGCGATTTAAAACGTTGATTTTTCGACAAAAAAACTACGTTTTCAAACCGATTTTCCCAAATAACTCAAAAAGTAAATATTTTATCGAAAACAATAATTTTAGCAAAAGTGTAGCCTATAAAAAAGCGAAAAAAATGGTGTACCAGTAAAGTCTACAAATTGAGTACAAGCAAAGTTGTAGCTCCTGAAAAATACGTTCTTATTCGTCTAATTCCAAATCGAATAATTCAACGCGAAATCACCGAAGAAAGAAGCGTTTTTCGGGAAAACCTTATTAACATTTTTCAAAAAATATCGAAAAAAGCTTATTATTTGTTTTTTACAAAAGTTTACAGCATCAAAAATAAACGAGTAACACTGAAAAACAAAGTTGGCCCCTTTTTTTTTTGATAAAAAAAATCGTGAAAACCTCCCTCTATTTAGCACAGCAAATGAAATTAATCGTTTGGCTTTACCATCTATTTTAACTGTATGTGTATTTTTTATATGACCTGTAAGTTTGATTGGTTTTAAGTGCTTATTTTTGAAAACATTTGGTTTTATAGTAAAATTTTCTAAAAATTTTTGAAAAATTTAATTTTTTCAAAATAACTTAAAAAGTATTAGTGATAAGAAAAATCTTAAAGAGTAAAAAAATGTAGGTTTTGCTATTATAAAAATATGCTAGTTTCATGTTATTTCTCCGTAAGACAAAAATTGGTTAAGATATGGCTGTTCAAAATTTGCATACACTCGTGATTAGTGACCCATTCAAGATTTCTCAATTATAACCCTTTCAATAATAAACACTTTAAACCGGTGAGACTGACAGATCATATAAAAATAGATAGGTAAGTAAATTGTTTGTAAAGCGGTAGAGATTAATTTCATTTGGGAAGCTAAACACGGCGAGATTTTCATGATTTCTTACAAAAAACAAGAGGACCAACTTTATTTTGAGCGTAACTCGCTTATTTTTAATGCTAAAACTTTTGTTAACAATTAAAACAAAGCTTTTTATAAACACTTTAAAAAAGTTTAAATGGGTTTTTCCCGAAAAGTGCTTTGATTTCACCTTGAAATATTCGATTTGGAATTAGACGAATAAGAACGTATTTTTCATGCGCTACAACTTTGTTTTTATTTGATTGATAGACTTTACTGATAAACCATTTTTCTTTATGTTTTTTATAATCTACACTTTTCCTAATGATATTTTTTTCGATAAAATATTTACTTTTCGAGTTATTTGCAAAAAACCGTCTGAAAGCGTAGTTTTTTTGTCGAAAAATCAACATTTTCAATGGCAAATAACTCTAAAAGTGTTAACTTACATAAAAAACTCTATAAAACAAAAGTTGCTTAAAATCAGTCAATTTATCCATTTCCGGTCTTATCTTGAACGTATGTTTTTCACACCCGAGAAGCGGTCACTGTCACCCTCCAAGTAAAAGCAATTAACGACACAATTTCAACTTTGAAGTGGAGGGTAAGTAGAACCTAAATCCAAATTTTCATGCAATTCGGAGTTGCCCCTGAAAATTACACGGTATCGCAGGATTTCCCGTTCATTTACTGGGCTATTAAAACTTTCCCTGTTCCAGTGTTCACATACAATTTCTCCAACTAGACACCATTAAGCTATTAACAAATTTTCAGCTTGCTATTATTAAACTTTTTTTTGGTACGCGGGATCCAGGCCTAGAAGTAAGAAAAAGAAAATAATTTCACCGTGACCGAATGTGATCCTAATACCTCCATCCGTTTATTTTAGAAGATTTAAGTGGAAGAAGGAGGTATGTGACATTTTCTAAAATTACGAGTTCCCTAGTGAATGAAGGTGATGATGTGACTTCTCTATCATATAAAATTTACGTTGTATCTCTAAAAGACTTTATAATAATGTTTTTAAGCTTTTTAGAGGAACAGTATACGTTTTATATGATAGAGTCACATATCACTTTCATTCACTAGAGAACTCATAATTGTAGAAAATATCACATATCTCCTTCTTCCACATAGGTCTTCTATAGTTTTGTCACCGATTTATTTTTCATATTTTATCGTATGCATCAGTTATTGGATACAAAAGAATCTGGTACCATTATCTATATTTTTCAAGTAAAACCTTCAGTTTATTCATATTTTATTTGGCAAGACAAACTTTTTGTGCCTTTTTTGTATTTTATTATGTTTTCTTATTTTTTATGAAAGTTTATGAATATTTTATATTATGACCTGTATAGATACTAAGCAATCTGTAAAACGTTATCAAAGCCATAAACTACAGCTTCACTGAAAATATATTAGCCGAAATATTGCAGCAATAAAATATGTGGAAAACACCATTTTAAATATTCATATGAGAAAAAAACACCTTTTATCTACACAGATTCCCTTTTGACTCATACGGTGATTTCGCTTATTCCTTTACCGCCTTTCTGGTGTTTCGCTTTACGATACCGGCCTCCTGTTTGCTCTCGTAGCGAGGGTATGCGAGCCTCTTTTTCTATCGTGAGCTTTTTTAAAGGCCCTAGCGCCTTGTTCAGCCTGTAGAATTTATTTGCACATGAAAAACGCTGATTTATTCATAAACCAACAGTTAAATAGCGATATTTCTTTTAAAACGCGTTGAATACCAACCATATAAAACATTCATATGCTGTGGTAATTTTTTCGGAAAGGGAGGAACGGTGTTTTTAAATATATTACATTCCTACGTGACCGAAAGTGTAGTAAATGGATAGTTATATTCTCTGATGTTTGAGAAAAACGGCTTA
Source organism: Diabrotica virgifera virgifera (assembly GCF_917563875.1). NCBI lineage: Eukaryota > Metazoa > Arthropoda > Insecta > Coleoptera > Chrysomelidae > Diabrotica > Diabrotica virgifera. The sequence continues at coordinate 182,029,571 of NC_065444.1, read as the reverse complement.
AGTTATAAAATCAAAGTTTACAGGGGAATACTTGAATGTTTCAAAAATTGTTATAAATCGCACATGTTATCTTTAACCAATTTAGTTCAATAGTACCATTCAATGTACCATAATATAATGATAATTATAGCAAAAAGACGATTTTCGTAGATTTTTAGTATTATAAATGGACTTAGACATACTACAGATTTTACTATTTACTGACTTAAGACCTACTGACCGCAACTTTTCTGTATCTATATTTTTGTGTATCTACCATTAAAAGTGATAGTCGGAGAGATAGAAGCGGATTTTGTGCGTGATAAGTAATATAGAAAAACTATACAGGGATATGTTGAATTAGTTGTGTACATGACTTTCCCCAACGGGCGGAAACCAGAGTGGGTCACTAGGGTAGTTATAAGTGGTCAAAGTCGTGGTTTTTATTATTTTTTTTGTGGCGCTCATGATCGAGATAGTGCACCAAAATTTGGTAATAAGTAGGTCATGACGCAACTAAGTAAAATCTCCAGTGGCGGAACGCTGCGTGGCCGACAAAGGGGTGGGGATAGGGGTGAATATAAAAATTATAAGTGGTTTTTTGTGACGTTCCTGATCGAGATAGTGCACCAAAATTTGGGAATAAGTAGACCATGACATAACTAAGTAAAATCCCCAGAGGCAGAAACCAGGGTGGGGGACGAGGGTAGTTATAAAGGGTCAAAGTCGCGGTTTTTATTAGTTTTTTGTGACGCTTATGATCGAGATAGTGCACCAAAATTTGGTAATAAGTAGGTCATGACGCAACTAAGTAAAATCTCCAGGGGCGGAACGCTGCGTGGCCGACAAAGGGGTGGGGGCAGAGGTGAATATAAAAATTATAAGGGTTTTTTTTGTGACGTTCGTAATCGAGATAGTGAACCAAAATTTGGGAAAAAACAACTAACCAAAATCTTTAGGGACGGAAACCAGAGTTGGGGATGAGGGTAGTTTTAAGGGGTCAAAGTCGCAGTTTGTATTATTTTTTTTTGTGACGCAGTACAACATTTGTCCCCCACGAAGCGTTCCGCCACTGGAGATTTTACTTAGTTATGTCATGGTCTACTTATTTTGTCTTATTTTGCCAATACAACTAAAATAAAAAAGTGCTGTGCTAGAGAATATATTACTATTTAGTAACTAATTAAAATATAACTAATGTCAATATTATTATTTATTAGTAGCCAAAACTTTTATTTTTCGGTGTATACACAATCTTTTTATAAAAACATTTACGTATTGATCAAACAACCGAAAATAAATTAAGATCAGCACGGCTTATGTCAAGACATATGCCTTCTAGATCATAGTAGATATTCTCCAATATATGGTACAAGACACGTAAATTGACTTAAGTCTTCTTGCCATACCATATTGAACAATCATGTTTGTGACCTTCATATCATCGTGAATAACTTTGAATTATAATGTGGTAGACTTAAACCGTTTGTACCAATAAAAAGAGCTGATTTTTTTGGCCCAGAAGGTATCAAAAAAACATTTTTGCGAAATTCTGACTTAAGCTCTTTTTCCCAAACATCAGAGATATATAATGGAAAATATAAATACACTAAGCATCAAAATTAACGCAACGAATAAAAATTGGACATTTTTGATGTCTCGTATTTCCTAAACCTGTTATCCGATTTTAGTGGTTCTTTTAATGTGTTATAGTTTTATTCTTCAAAAATATCGATGTGATAATACTGTTGCCAAACAGATAAGTGTCATTATATACCGAGTGTAGCAATGATAGTGTGTTGCTCAAAGTTTGGAACACCTTGTGCAATATTCCAGCGTATATAAAATATTGAACATAAAACTCAACCGTAGCCTTAGGCTCTCTTAACATTTTGCTTTTCATGCGCTTATGTTGGATAATAAAAAAGTTAGATACTTTAACAACTAGCAACGTTCTTCACCAATACAGGGTTTTTCTAAGTAAGTGCGACAAACTTTAAGGGGTAATTCTGCATGAAAAAATAATGACCGTTTGCTTTGTAAACATATGTCCGCAAATGCTTCGTTTCCCAGATACGCGATGTTGAATATTTTCTTACAAACTGACGATTTATTTATTGCTCTAAAATCGGTTGAGATATGCAAATAAAATTTAGTAGGTTTTAAGAGGTAGTTATTGCGCATTTTTGACATACAAGTAAGAATTTAATATTCACCATTGGCGCGCATACGGGTAATATGAGCGGTAAAATTACCGGTATGTGCGCCAATGGTGAATAATAAATGCTTAATTGTATGTCAAAAAATGTGCAATAACTACGTTTTAAAACCGACCAAATTTCATTTAAATATCTCAACCGGTTTTGAAGCAATAAATAAATCGTCATTTTGTAATAAAAATTTCAACTCCCCCTATCTCGGAAACGAAGTATTTGCGGGCATGCCTTTTATAAAGCAAACTCTCATTATTTTTTTATGCAGAATTTCCCCTTAAAGTTGGCCATGCTTATTTAAAACACCCTGTATTAATGAAAAACATGGCTCGTTGTTAAAGTACCTAACTTTTTTATGGTCAACGAATGAATCAGAAAACAAAATTTTGAGAAAACATGAGGCTATAGTTGGAATTTAATTTCAGTATTTTATAAATGCTAGAATATTCCACAGGGTGATGCGAACTTTGGGAGAAAAACACAGTTTAATTGGTACGACCGGTATACAATGAAAATTTAACTGTTTAGCAACAATACTATTATAGCTATATTGTTAAAGAATAATGCTATAATATATTAAAAAAATCACTTAAATCGGACAACAGGTTTAGGAAATTCCTTACATCAAAAATGAGCCATTTTGAGGTGTCCGGTTAATTTTGCACCCCAGTTTATTTAGCCACACATCATTATTGTCTATAATAATCTGGTAACAATGTTGAATTCTAGGCTTTCAATTTTATTTTTTTATTATTTTTTTAATATCGTATTATTTAAAGCGATATTTTCACAAATCCATCCCTTCATTCTTTGATAAAGTCGGTTCGCTAAACACAGACACGACTGGCTAGTGATTTTAGTAGTTTTTTTTTTGTTTTTTGTTAATTTTGATAAAATTGGCAAAATTACTAATTATTTAGTAATTATTAACTATTTAGTAATTATTTCATTTGCCAATTTTACCAAATTGACAAAATTATTTACTAAAATCCCTTACCTATCACTTACCCAATCTGCTCTGGTAATTTAGAAGATATTATTTAATGTCAAATGAAACAAGTAATTGGACTTCGTAAATCCTAGGTTTTCACCCAACGTGGCCGGAGTAGAACTGGAAATGTGGTCGAAGTAGAACTGAAAGTTGATATTTGAACTTTTCGTGTAAATTTGCGTCGATTGAAATACAATTTGAATAATTTGAGTAATTTTTGCCCAACTTCCGGTCATAACTTTTTCACCGGAAATGACATCAAACCGGAACTAAATATTCGAGCTTGACTTTTCGATACGCGATAATTGATATATTATTATCACATGTACTATTTCTGTGACCATAATGTGGCACTTCTGATTAGATCTTTTTAACCTGAAGTTATATAAAAACCGGAAGTATATATTTATCTTCCTTTTTTCCATTTTGTCTTGCTAAGGTGCGCCGAGTAATGTATCGCTTGTATTATTTCAACTATTTGTCATTCTATCTGTTTAAATAACGGAGGAGTTATATTCGCGAACAGACGGACGGACGGTCAGACAGGCATGAAACCGGAAGTATATATTTGATCTAGTCTTGCTACTGCGCGTGAAATAATATTTGGCTTATACTATTTCAGAGACTTTAAAACAGTACTTCCGGTTGAAACTTTAAAATTGGAAGTCTGTGGTCAAATTTCTCACTTTTAATACCATCCTTAGGTTGTACGCTTTCATTAGACACCTCATTTGTTATTCTATCTGGTATAATGACGAAGAAGTTGTGTTTACATAGTCCCTGGGATAGACGAACATGGATAATGCAACTCTTTTACATTGTTTCACAATTGATGAAAACCATAAGAAACACCCAGTTGCATCTTCTCGTAAAGTTTTGAAAGAAAATTTGTCAAATTTTATTTTAATTAAGTATAGAAAACATAGCAATAAAGTCCCAGTATGACATATTTTAAAAAATATTTATATGTAATAGGCTATTCAATAAGATTTTCGGTTCGATGGGAGAGGGCCTTGCTACTAGCCTAATTTTTTTTGTTATGTTGGTACAATCTTCATATGAAGGAACGGGAAGTTTTATTTTAATCTGTCAATTTATTCTTTGTTTAGAAGCCATTAATAACGATATGTCACAGTATTTACTGGAAATAATCAAGTATCGTGCAGTGATTGAATTTTTATTTTTGGAAGGTTTAAAAGCCTTTTGCAGCAGTTTGATTGGCTTCTATACTGCGACTCACCAACCCGTTCGGCAAGCGTGGTGTTTTATGTTGCCAACATCCCCTCAAATAAATCGAAATGTCAGATTTTAAAACAAAGACGGAAAGACCCCAGGTAAGTAGGATAAATCCAGAGTCTCACACTGATTTATCAGTCTGTCCCAAGGATTCTGGGGGGGACAAAAAACTGACGAAACGAGAAATACGAAAACCCTTTTCATTCTACGTTGCCACCTATAATGCCAGAACTCTATTGTCAGAAGGAAAATTCTTCGAAATGGAAGATGCAATCAAAGAAATTAAATGGGACGTAATAGGAGTCTGCGAAATACGACACCGTGGTGAAAACTTAAAGACGCTGAAATCAGGACACCTCTTCTATAGCATTGGCTCCGAAACCGAATCAGTTGGAGGGGTCGGTTTCTTCATCCATAAAAAACATAAGAAAAACGTAGTTGATATAAAAAGTGTGTCTACAAGAGTTGCCTATGTAACCCTAAAGCTCAACAACAGGTATAAACTGAAAATTATCCAGGTATACGCTCCAACAACACAACATCCAGACGAAGAAGTTGAAGACTTTTATGATGATATATCTGTAGCTCTAAAAGACACACCCACCCACTTTACAATCCTGTGTTGGGATTTTAATGCAAAATTAGGCCTTAAAGAAGACGAAGCAGTGACATCACTAGGAAATTTTGGAAACTCTAGGTAGAAATGAGCGGGGAGAAACACTCTTAGGCTTTTTGCTACAGAATAACTTGTTCCAAATGAACAGTTTTTTCGTTAAACAACTACATAGAAGGTGGACGTGGGAAAGTCCTGATGGTAAAACAGGAAATGAAATAGATTACATTATCAGCGACAAAAAACAGATTATCACAGACGTGAGCGTCCTAAATAAATTTACTACAGGAAGTGACCATCGAATGGTAGGAGCCACAATAAAAATAGACCTCAAAAAAGAACGAAATCGTTTGATAAAAAAAGAAAACCTTGCAAGCCTGGACTCCCCCATTAAATATTGATAAATACCAACACCATATAAACGCTGCTTTGGAAAGAAATACAACTTCAGATGAAAGTATCAATAACTTAAATGAAAACATAATTAGAGCCATTGAAGAAAGTCAACGAAAAAACTGCCCAAAAAAGAAGAGAGATGAAAAAATAAGCCCAGAAACTAGAGAACTAATCAAAACGCGAAGTAAAATGAGAGGAAGCAAAAATGAGAGTAAAACTGAAAAAAGTGCGTTAAGAGACATCAACAAGAAAGTGTCAAAGGAAATCAGAAAAGATCTAAGGAAGTATAAAACTCAAAGCATCCAGAAAACCATAGAAGAAAATAAAAGTTTGAAAGTTTTACGAAGGAAATTGACCAACGGAAAATGCGAAATACATAAATTAAAAAATAAAAACAGCGAAATAACATCAAACAGAGAAGATTTACTAAATATCGTAGAAGAATTTTATTTGGAACTATATAGGAGCCAAAGGCTGAATCAAAATAATCTGAGGGAAGCGGTTTCAAAGAAAATAATAAACAAAGGCTCCGAAATACTACCAGAGATAACCACTAGCGAAATCAATCAAGCACTGAGAAAAATGAAAAATGGAAAAGCACCAGGTGAAGATGGAGTCGTAATAGAGGCCATTAAAAACGGAGGCCACATTCTTATAGGTAAAATAAAAAATCTCTTCAACTTATGCCTTCATCAAAAGTCGATACCTGAAAAATGGAAAAACGCAGTAACAATACTTTTGCATAAGAAGGGAGATAAGACAGACTTAGAACATTATAGACCCATTAGCCTGCTAAACCACTTATACAAACTCTTTACAAAAGTAGTGACATCAAGAGTAGAAAAGAAGCTAGATTTTTACCAGACAGAAGAACAAGCTGGATTTCGATCAAACTTTGGGACAAACGACCATCTGCAGGCAGTCAAGTTACTAATTGAGAAGTCAATAGAATATAATAAACCCCTTGTTCTAGCATTCGTGGATTTTCATAAAGCCTTTGACACGATAGAGCTGGATAGCATTTTAGAAGCTCTAAATAAATGCCGCATTGACTACCGTTACAGTACACTCATCTATAATATTTATAAAGAGGCAACAATGAGTGTTAAGTTACATGATAAAACCAAACAAATAAGCATACAACGCGGCGTAAGACAAGGCGACACACTCTCGCCAAAACTATTCATAACTGTTCTGGAATATGCCTTTAAGATGCTAAACTGGGACAATAAAGGGATCAAAATAGATGGAGAAAAGTTAAATCATCTTCGTTTTGCAGATGACATAGTCCTTATAACTGATGACCTAGGAGAAGTAAAGAAAATGCTAAATGAGTTAGACGATATCTGCTGGAAAATAGGCCTGAAAAGAAACTTTTCTAAAACTAAATTTATGACTAATCTGATTCCTAGCGGGCAGCTGATTATACGCGAACAAGAAGTAGAACTAGTAAAAAGTACATTTACTTGGGTCATGAAATTAGAATTGGCAGAGATAACCAAACATGCGAAATAAAAAGAAGATTAACTCTTGCTTGGGCAGCCTACGGAGCTCTGAGAGACATATTTAGGAGCAGTATACCGATCGGTTTAAAAAGACAAGTGTTTGACCAATGTGTGCTACCGGTAATGACATATGGAGCAGAGACACTGACTCTAACCAAGGCAACAGCGTCGAAAGTGCGGGTTGCTCAAAGGCGCATGGAAAGATCCATGCTGGGCGTAACTCTACGGGATAAAATAAGAAATGAAAATCTCAGACAAACAACCGGTATCGCAGATGTTGTAGAACGTATCACCAGGCTCAAATGGAACTGGGCAGGACACGTCGCCAGGCTGAAAGATTCAAGATGGGCACGAAAGCTGATGGAGTGGAGACCAAGAGAAGATAAACGAAGTAGAGGAAGGCCGCCTACACGATGGACAGATGATATCAGGCGGATTAGTAAAAACTGGCAAAAATCAGCACAAAACCGTGAAGTGTGGAAACAATTGGGGGAGACCTATGTCCAGCAGTGGACGTGAATTGGTTGGATGACGATGATGATTAAAAGCAAAGGAAATTTATGAAATTGTGTTTTTCTTATCGAACCGCAAAACTCATTGAAAAAGCTGGTGTATACGGTTAAGCAACGAGTTATCGATTCCAATTATTATAGTCTATTAAAATATACTATACTATAGTCTGTTATCCTAAACTCTTGTTCGTAAGGAAATCTAATGCGATCTACTGCTCATTTATTTTTAGTTTGGGTCCATGTACAACTCTTTAATATTACAAGGAGATATATCTTAATCCTCGTCATTAAAACTGATTTGAACATCAATGAATAGCAGCCCTAATGGTCTTCGGAGCATAATTGGAGTCTCATTGTAAAGGAGTGAATGTGTGGACCTCCTACTACCTGAAATAGACGGAAAAGAGCTTTAGACGCCTTTGGATCCGACGCGTTCGACGTCGTGATTTGTGTACCAATTTAGCGGGGACATTCATAATAATTGCGACGCCAGTTCGATAGGTTTTCTTTTCAAGAAAGAAAATTATTGAGGAACTCTATTGAATATGTGCATTGATAAAATGGTTAAGAAGCGTGCCGTTTTTGTAACAGGCAACAATTATTATTATTTTTATTACAAAAAATTTAAATTTATTTAAAAAGTCTGTTAATTTCCTAAAAGTTAATTAATTTTTTTTAATTGGTTTATTGTATTTCAAGTACAGGATTTACAATGGGACAAATTTGTTACTTTAAATTTTACATTACATTATAATTACAATAACAAGAAAAAAAGTGAAAAATAAAAAACTCCTTTAATCGAAATAAATAAAAATTGAATCATAAAATGTCTAAAACGTAATATACTCTAATAAATATGTAATATATAATAAAATAATTTTTTCGGTTAAATTGTGGCTTATTTCGCATTCAGAATAGTTGATTTATAGTCTGGGCTGATTATCGGAGACTAGGCTATTTTGGGAAAAGTTATTTACCAGAAATTTTATTGCTGGAATCGAAGCTTATGATTACATATATTAATAATATACGTATGCAAAGTCTGCAGATAGTGTGCTACTTTTTTTATTAACAAAATGGTGCCTCCAAATCGTGTTTTCTTCGATTTTTGGTCCATAACTCCGAACATTTGAAGTTTACACCAAAAACACCCTGATAAAAATTCACCGAAATTAAATTCTGCATAAATTCCGATCTGCTCCGACGAAAATTTTCCTCGGAAAATGCGGGTTTTCCCAACAAAATCTTTAAATTTCAAATAAAGTTTTAGATAAGTAATTATCTACCAATAATTAAATAACTCGGTGACATAAAAGCTCTCTTGGTTTAGATTATAGTTTCAAAAGCCGGTGAAAATTAAACGAATATTTTAGCAACAATTAAATTGTTAATTAATAATTTACGGTCGCAATAATAACCAAAATAATTATGACACACTGATCAAACTTTGAAATCTTATAAAGATGAGATGCCTATTTAATATTTTGTTGACAAAATATAAATTTTTAATTTTTTTTTTAATATTCTTTAAATGTTTAAAAAGAAATAGTTATAAACAAACTAACGTTTCTCAGAAAGTTTTTATTATATTCAAGGCTTTAAAACTTTTTTGCAGCTATTTGCAAAAAAGTTATGAAACAGCAAAATAAACATACGATTGCTACGTTGATTATAATGTTTTTTAATTATCTCAAAGCGTAAAACTGAGTTTAAAGTACAAGCTAATTACTTACAAAAAATATCGATTATTAGTTTAATATTTATGTTTTAATTAAAGATAATAAATATTTTTTTTATAATTTACACGCGCGAAAGTAGACTAATACAGTACCGTAGCTAAAATTTTCACTCGAGACGACGACCGTCGCGCGACGGGCACTAGTTAATAAATAAAATTATGTATTATAACTCGTCCACGGCTCTGTATCAAGCCTACTTTCGCGCTAAAAGTTACAAAAAAAAAATTTTTTAATCTTTAATTAAAATATAACCATTGAACTAATGTTTGGTATTTTTTGAGAGTAATTATTTTGTACCATAAACTCACTTTTAAGATTTGAAACAACTAAAACAAATTTTAAACAACGGAGTAATAATATGTTTATTTTGCTGTTTCATAACTTTTTTGCAAATGGTTGAAAAAAAAATTTAAAGCATTCATTTTCAAGACCTTTGAAATACGCATATTAAGTATTTTTTTAAATTATAATATAATAAAAAGTTTCTGAGAAATGTTAATTTGTTTATAACTATTTTTTTGAAACATTTAAAGATTATGCAAAAAATTAAAAATTTATATTTTGTCGACAAAATATTAAATAAGCATCACATTTTATAATCTTTCTAAGTTTGATCAATATTTCATGATTATTTTGGTTGTTATTGCGACCGTAAATTGTTAATTACCAATTGAATTGTTGCTAAAATATTCGCTTAATTTTCACCTCCTTCTGCAGTTATAATCTATACCAAGAAAGCTTTTATTTCACCAAGTTATTTAATTATTGATAAATAATTACTTGCTCAAAAAATTTATTTGAAAATTAGGGATTCTGTTGGGAAAACCCACATTTTCCGAGGAAAATTTTAGTCGAAGCAAATCGGAAAAAACATGAATATGTAGAATTAAATTGGGGTGAATTTTTATTTGAGTTTTTTTGGGGTAAATTTAAAATATTCGGAGTTATAGACCAATAATTGAAAAAAAACACGATTTGGGGGCGCCATTTTGTTAATAAAAAAAGTAGCACATTATCTGCAGACTTTGCATACGTATATTATTAATCTATATTATCATAATATTCGATTCCAGCAATAAAATTGCTGGTAAATAACCTTTCTTTGTACTTTACTAATTAGACCAGCGTATTATAACTATTTTTTTTCAAAATTTAAAGATTATGCAAAAAAACGAAAAATTTATATTTTGTCGATAAAATATTAACCTTTAACTACACGCGCTGGCGTATTTTGTACGCTAGATATAAGAATTCTACTGCAAATATATTTAAAAATTTAATTTTTGACCTTGCTTATCTCTCTAACCTATCCCTGGAATGTGCTTTAGAATTTGGTTTTAGTTTCGTTATAATCGGCTTTCTGGGAAGATCGTAATTTACAGTTTATTATTTGTTGTTTCGGGTGATGGACAATATACGCCACGAATATACACACACCGGCAAAATTAGCCGAACACGTTAAAAATGGGACATGTTTGATGTCTCGTATTTCATAAACCAGTGGTCCGATTTGAGTGATTCTTTTAGTATGTTATAGCCTTATTATTTAGGAATATCGTTGTAATAATATTTTTGCTAGACAGGTAAATACCATTTTATACCGGGTGTACCAATCATACTGTGTTTTTTTCTTAAAGTTTGGAACACCCTGTGGAATATTCTAGCATATGTAAAATATTAGAATTAATACTCGATTGTAGACTTAGGCTTGCTTAATATTTTCCTTTTCGATTCATTTAGTTATATGAGATAATAAAAAAGTTATGTGCGTTAACAACTATCCATGTCTTTCATCAATAAATTCTCATAGTAGGGGAGGAAAGTATACTAAATTTGTAGTTACTCGAGCGTTATGGGAACCTATTGGATTGTGAAGAGTATGTGCTAAAATCAGAAAAAGGTTAAGTTAAGTTTTCCATAAAGTGGGGAACTTTACATTTTTTAATTTAATTTTCCATTTTAAACAATCATTTTTCTCCGATTATAGCGCTATCTATCCGTAATTCGAAAAAATATGTCGAATAAAAGTTGCTTATTTTTACTAAAGAATCCAAATCTGCAATAAAAATTTAAGATTTAAGACCTATTTAAGATTTTAAATTAAATCTCCCACCCCACCTCCGTGGGGGCTCGTGACACCCCACGGAGAGGGGTGGGGGGTAAATTAAAAATTATAAATACGAACCCTGCGATATTTTGCGAAATGAACATCAGATCGTAAAACTGCAAAATACACCTATTCAATATTTTTCAAAAATCTACCGAATGGCACCAAACACCCACCCAAAAATCTACCAAATGTTACCCCCCACCCCACGGAGGTGGGGTGGGGGGTAACATTAAAATATTAAATAGGAGCCCCCAATTTTTATTGCAGATTTGGATCATTGACGTAAAAATAAGCAACTTTTATTCGCAATATTTTTTCCTATTATGGATAAATAGCGCTATAATCGGAAAAAACGATTGGTGGAAATGGAAAATTAAATTGAAAAATGGAGAGTCCTACACTTTATGGAAAACTTAACTTAACTTTTTTTGGTTGTAGCACCCACTCTTCACAATCCACTCCAGGTCACAAGAACGCTCGAGTATTTGCAAATTTAGCATACTTTTCTCCCCTACTATGAGGATTTATTGATCAAAAACATGGCTAGTTGTTAAAGCACATAACTTTTTCATTTTCCAACATAAGCAAATGAATCAAAAAAGAAAATGTTAAGAAAACATAATTCTACAATCGAGTTTTAATTTTAATATTTTATATATGCTGGAATATTCCACAGGGTGTTCCGAACTTTAAGAAAAAAACACAGTATGCTTGTTACACCCGGTATAAAATGACATTTACCTGTCTAGCAACAATATTATTACACCGATATTCTTAAATAATAAGGCTATAACATACTAAAAGAATCACTCAAATCGGACCACTGGTTTATGAAATACGAGACATCAAACATGTCCCATTTTTAACGTGTTCGGCTAATTTTGCCGGTGTGTGTATTAATATAAGTAGTAATATAAGTGCATATTTCAATTGTTTTTTAGTCATTATGACAAATAAAATATGTTTCTTTATAAACAATACTTTTTCTCCTGTAAAAAATGAAATTTCAAAAAAAAATTTATTATTAATTTTATTTATCATGGAATCCAGTAATTTCATGATTCCAGTTAAAAATCCCAATTGGCTTACTGAGAAGGAACTCCAAGTATTCACTGATGCCGAATAAGGTTTATAACAAACAACTAAGTGTATTTTTCAAAAAAAAATAAACAAATCCGCTGTTTTTAACGGCATTCTCTTGTGGCGTATAAAGTACGCCACGCGTGTAGTTATGTTTTAACTTCATGCGCGGGTAGTTAAAGGTTAAATAAGCATCTCATCTTTATAATCTTAATAAGTGATCAATGTATCATGATTATTTTGGTTATTATTGCGATCGTAAATTGTTAATTACCAATTGAATTGTTGCTAAAATATTCGTTTAATTTTCACCGGGTTCTGGAATTACAATCTATACCAAGAAAGCTTTGATGTCACTAAGTTATTTAATTATTGATTAATAATTACTTACCTAAAATTTATTTAAAAATTAGAGATTTTGTTGGGAAAACCCGCATTTTCCGAGGAAAATTTTCAGTAGTAATAACCCAAGGACATTGATAATTGTTCGAAAAAATTTTATAACAGATTTCGAAAGCTTGTTGCTTGGAAACAGACCGACGCCGTAGGCGGAGGTCTGTTGCCTGTAAGCAACAAGCTTGAGAAAGTTGTTAAAAATTGTTTGAGCATTTATCAATGTTCGAGGGTTATTCGGATAGAAAATTTTTTGCTGGTTATGAAAAAAAAATACAGAGCAGAAACAATTTATTTAAATGTGCAATTAACAAAGGAACAATTAGAAAAATTTAATGAAGATCCAGACATGTTAGTTTCTATAACTGATGAAGATGTATTTCCACTACGCATGCTGTTAATAATTTTATTATGATGTTCTTCTTTATTATAATTCTTCCACCGTCCGATTTCCATTTAATTCATATTTTCTATCATTGCAAAAGTCCATAAACGCTTTCCATACAAATTTTTTATTGTAAACAGTATTGTTTGGTATATTCTCATCAGTATTACAACCAAATCGTGACATTTTGAAATATTGAATATTTGAAATGTCAAAATCGAAATGAAACGAAATGTAGGTATCCATAGCTACATGATTGAGTGAAAACAGCCCATGGGATCTGTTTTCAGTATAATGTTGGTTTTATTGGTTGTATTCAATCAGATTACCACAAATTAATTGATTTCATTGGATTTCTAATTGAGCAAAAAATTTTCGTCGGAGCAAAACAGGAAAAACAAATCTCTATGCAGAATTTAATTGCGGTGAATTTTTATTTGGGTGTTTTTGTTGTAAATTTAAAATCTTCGGAAGTTATAGAGCAATAATTGAAAAAAATACGAATTGTCGGCGCCATTTTGTTTATAAAAAAGTAGCACACTACCTGCGGACTTTGCATACCTATATTATTAATATATAGGATCTTATAATTCAATTCCAGCAATAAAATTGCTGGTAAATAACTTTTCCATGAATTTTGCTAATTAGCCCAGAGTATAATAAATTATAAAATGTAACTTCGTAGTGAACAAAATACGTTACAGTAAGGGAGGTAAGTACGCTAAATGTGCAGTTACTCGAGCGTTATGGAGACCTATTGTGTTGTGAAGATTAGGTTCTAAAATCAAAAAAAGTTAAGTAAAGTTTTCCATTTAAGTGGGGATTTCCATTTTTTAATTTAATTTTCCATTTCCAACAATCGTTTTTTCCGATTATAGCGCCTTCAATTCATAATTCGAATGTTTCGAATAAAACTTACTTATTTTTACGTAAAAAATCCAAATCTGCTATAAAAATGGGGCTCCTATTTAATATTTTTAAGTAACTCCCCTCCCTACCTCCGTGGGGTGTCATGTTTGGTGTCATTGGATAGATTTTTCAAAAATATTGAATACGTGTATTTTGCAGTTTTTCGACCTGATGTTCATTTCGCGAAATATCGCGAGGTTTCTATTTTAAATTATCCCCCACCCTATCCGTGGGGGGTGATGTTTAGTGTCATTCGATAGATATTTAAAAAATATAGAAGAAGTATTTTTTAGTTTTTCGATCTGACATTAATTTTTCGAAATATTCGCTTTTTCTTGCGAAATTTTGTGATTCACTTATTTATGTATTTGACTATATTTTCTCTCTTTAATTCTTCTTCAATTTTGACATTTGTTTTAATTTCTATTTCTCCCTCTTTTGTTACATTGTGGCCCAGTATTGTTTTCATTAATTTTTATTTCAAATTTCAGAAGACTATCTTCTTCTTTCTTATTAATCGTTGTTGTTTCCATCCCATATGTAACAACAGGTCTTATTAAGGTATTATACAGATTCATCTTGGTTCTCTTGCTTAGGGTTTTGCTTCTCAGCAGATTTTTATTAATTCCATATGTTTTTTTTGCCTTTCAGAATTTTTTCCTCTGTTCTCTCTTTTTCGGTTTTTCCTATTGTTGCTATCAAATAGCTAAAGTTGGATACAGTTTCAAATTTATGGTTCTGTGTTATTAGATATTTCTGATCTGTTGTGTCGTCCTTCGCTATTGTCATATATTTTGTTTTGTACTGGTTTATCTGTAGCCCGATTCTCTTCGCTTCCTTATCTAATTTTTCAACAGCTTTTATAAGTGTCATCTTCGTCTTCGCTATGATGACTTGATCATTTGCATATGCTACTAGTTAAAGTTGATCTGTAATAATATTTTTGTTTGAAAAGTTTATCCTCCTTATTATTACTTCCAACATCAGGTTAAATAGTGTCGGTGAGATAGTCTCGCCTTGTTTTACGACTTTGTTTATATTGATTTCGTTGGAAGTTGTTCTGTTGAAGCTGATCGTTGCTGTGGTATTTTTTAGGCTCACTGTTAGCATATATCTTAATTTTTCTGGGACTCCAAGATCCTCTAGTTCCTCCATCATTTTCTTTCGATTAATTGTGTCAAAGGCGCTTTTGAAATCAATGAATATTAGGTGTATTTCTTTCTTGTGTTCCCTCGATTTTTGAATTATTTTCTCCACTGTATGTATGGAGTTAATTGTCGATCTTCCCGGTCTGAACCCGTTTTTGTATTCTCCTAATATTCGTTCAGCGCATAATTTAAATCTCATGTTTATGATGTTTGCTAGAATTTTATATGTGGTGTTTAACAAAGTTATTGCCCTGTAATTCTCGCACTCCTCCCGGTCTTCTTTTTATATATACGTACTATTATACCTCTGTTTTAATCGTCTGGCATTCTGTTTTGTGTCCATATTTGTTTTATTAGCTGGTTTATTTCTTTATGTAATTCTCTTCCTCCGTACTTTAATAATTCCACTGCTATTTTATATTCTACTGCTGCTTTTCCGTTTCGGAGGTTTTTAATTTCTTTTAACACTTCTTCTTCTGTGGGAATTTCTACTTCGTCAATATATATTATTATATTATTAGTAGTATTACTTCTTCAACGCAGTGTGCTTTCTCCGTAGTGAATAGCACTTTTTCATAATATTCTTCCTATATTCTGCTGATCTGTTTGTCTTCAAACGCGGTTTCTCTTTTTTGGTTTTTTAGTCCTCTTGTTTTAATTCTGGGGGTATTTTTTGTGGCTCTGACTTTTTTGTAAAATTGTTTTACTTTATGATTTTTCTGTCTTTTTCAATATATTCCAGCTGTCCATTTAACCAGTAATTTTTCTTCTTTTTATTTGTTGCGTTGGCTTTATTTCTCGCTATTTTGTATTCTTCCCTACTTTATTCTGACGGGTTGTTGATCCATCTTATTCTGGCTGAGTTTTTTAGAGTCCTGTCTGTTTCGCAGTGCTATTACTTCGTTTTTTGTTTCATTTATTTTGCTTTTTGTTTCTTGCCATCTTTCGTTTATATTTGTGGGTTGACTATTGAGGTTGGATATATTTTCATTCATTAGTCCTGTCTCCTTCAGATGGATTTACCCAAGTGTTTTTTATGTATTTTGACCCGTAGAATACGAATTTTTTTGGGTAACAGTCGATCCGGATGTCGATAAGATTGTTATAAACAGAGAACTTGAGGAATCACATTACAGCGATTTTTCGCAAAACAAAACATTTTTTTGTATTTTTTGGGTCATTCTAAGCAAAAAATATTTTTACAAGTTTTTTCGTAGGATGCATAGTTTTCGTCATAAGCGAGGTTGAACTTTCAAAAAATCGAAAAATTGCAATTTTTGAACCCGATTAACTTTTGAATGAAAAATAAAATAACAATTCTGCTTACCGCATTTAAAAGTTCAAGTCAAATTCTATCGGTTTTGATTACTTTCATTGCTAAAAATTTTTTTTTTATTGTTAAACAAAGCTATAAATAGTGATTGAATGATGTTTTCAATGCATTTCTCATTTAAAATCCAACGAGTAGGCGCGCATACAGACAATTTCTACTAGTGCAGTCACTGAAGGTTTTCACCTCCGATTTCGTTGAACCTTCATCGATTTTCATAAAAATTGGTAAGTACTTAGAGGATACCTCAAGGAACAAAGGTGACATGATGCCAACTTGCGCTTTTACCCTGGGGGTTGATGCCACCCCTTCTCGATGGTGAAAATTATTTTATTAAATATAATACCATAAGTCGATAGAGGGACAAATTATAAGCAAATTTTTTTATATAAAGTTATTAAAATAAATCAACACTTTTTGAGTTATTAAAAACCAAAAATTTTATTTTTTCGTAAAAAATGCATGTTTTAAATCGGTTTCTCACGTATAAATCAAAAAGTATAAGCTTTTACAAAAAAGTTATTGTTACTGGAATTGAAGATAATACAAAATTGAATACATTCTTAGTATAAAGAACTAAACTAATGTTAGTTCAAAGAGAGTTATTGTCAATTGAATGTGTATTTTTTTCGACGCGTACTCAAATCTAAGTATTAGAGCTTAAATAACGGGAAATCGATGCAATGTATAAAATATTTCTGCTAAAATATTTCCTTTGTCAAAATACTTCGGAATACCTATCAAATGAGCTTCAGAACAAGGTAATATCGTCAAAATTAAGCAAGTTATATTGAAAAGAAAAGAACCGTTTCGAATTTTTTAGGAAAAAGTGAAAAATAAAACATACGCCATTTTCTCAAAAATTAAAATTTATAGTAATCTTTACAAGAACTTCTTTATATTATAATAAGTAACGTTTTCGATAATTTTGACCGTACTTTTTAAAATTATTGAAATTCTCATATTCTTTTGATAATGACTCCAAAAATACTCAATATAAGTAAAAAATTATATATAATCAAATTTTAGTTTTTTTTATGCCAAATATTTTACCTGTTTTACTATTTCTATAGGCTGAAAAATAACCGAGATAGAAACATTTAAATCTTAAATTTTTCTGTGGGAACCACACTCTTTCTAAAAAAGTAAGGAGTTTAAAAGATTAGTTTTAACGTGCTTAAATAGCACTTGGAATTAAATTTGAAACAGTTTTTAGATGAACCTGATATCGTAAACATAAACGGAGTTATTAAAAAAAAACAATAACATTTTTTGGAAAAATTTTTAAAAATATAAATTTTGAAAAAAAATGGGAGCCTAAATTTTAACGCTATCAACATGTTTGGGGGCTCATTTGACGGATATATTTAAGTACTTTGACAAATATTTAATAATTTTATGTTTTAAAATGCATCAATTTCCCGTTATTACAGCTTGAATAGTTTTTTACTCGCCGAAAATAATATACATTCAATTACCTATAACTCATTTTTAGTTAACACTAAAAGGTTCTTCTAGTAAGAGGTTTATGTTTTTTTGTAGGTAGGTTTTTTTATTAGCTTCAGTTTTGTATTTTTTTTATTAGCTTCAGTTTTGATAATAATAACTTTTTTGTAAAACTTAAGCTCTTTGAGTTATTGATGAAAAATTGGTTAGAAACATGCATTTTTCTCAAGAAAAATTAAAATTTTTGATCTTTGATAACTCAAAAAGTTTTGGTTTATTTTAATAACTTTATATAATAAATTTTGCTTGAAATTTGTCCCTCTATCGAATTATGGGGTTATTTTTATTAAAATAATTTTCACCCTCGAGAAGGGGTGGCATCCACCCCCAGGGTAAAAGCGCCAGTTGGCACCATGTCATCTTTGTTCCTTGAGATATTCTCGAACCACTCACCAATTTTCATGCAAATCGATGGAGGTACAACGAAATCGGAGGTAATAGCTCATATCCACCTTCAGTGACTCCACTCTAGTAGTACGTATGTACAATAAAACGCATGTATTGGGCACGGGAAACACTATGTGTTTATGGCATTGTTTAACAAATAAAAACTAAATTTTCAGCAATGTCAATAATCAAAACCGATAGAATTTGACCTTAACTTTCAAATCCAGTAAGCAGAATTGCTATTTTATTTTTTAATCAAAAGTTATTCGGGTTCAAAAATTGCACGTTTTAGATTTTTTGAAAATTTCAACCGCGTTTATCTAGAAATATATGCATCCTACTAAAAAACTTGTAACACCATTTTTTGCTGAGAATCACCCAGAAAATACAAACAAATGATTTGTTTTGCGAAAAATTGCTGTTATGTAATTCCTCAAGTTCTTTGTTTATAACAATCTTATCGACATCCGGATCAACTGTTACCCAAAAAATTCGTGTTCCACCAGTCAAAATACATAAAGAAACTTGGGTAAGTTCATCTGAATTAAATTGGCCGTTGTACCTCCCCTGGCGACAGGACTACATCTGTTGTTCAAATTTTCCTCTTGCTTCAGTCTCTTTTAATGCTCCAAGGTTCCATTTATTAGAGTTCGTTTTAGATTGATATCTTTTTTATAATATATAAGAATATTACAATTATATATATTAATATAACATCTATTATGTCCTTCATAAATATAGAAAATATAATACAAATTGAATTATTATTTAATACACTAAATAATTTAGCAGAAAAGAAACAATTAAAATTATATCCATTTATTAATTTCCATTGATTCTAAAAGTGATAGCTTAAGGCCTTTAATTTGAATATGTAAAATTTGAAACTCTTCATTGAAAGAATGATTATGATCTAGAAGGTGAAGTGCGTATGTAGAAGTGTCTGTTTTTCTATTGTTGAAAGCCCTTTTGTGTTCTGCTATCCGTTTGTCAAAAGTTCTGCCAGTTTGACCGATGTAAGTTTTCGGACAGTCACCACAAGTTAGTTTGTACACACCACTCTGTAGTTGTTTTCTCTTTCGGCTTTTATTGTTTTTAATATGTTTGCTTAAGTTGTTGTTAGTTCTGAAAGCTGGTGTTATTCCTTTCTTTTTTATGTATCTGGCTATTTTTGTTGTTATTTTGCCAGTATATGTGAGAGAGCAGAAGGTACTGGGTTCTTTCTGTGGTGGTGGATACACTAATTGCAAGACTTTCTTATGGAGTTTTTGGATAAAAATGTTGTTAACTGTTTGTTCGTTATAGCCATTGTCTACTGCTATTTGTCTAATGATATTTAGTTCTGTCTTGAAGTTATTTTTTGTCATAGGAATTTCTGTCAGTCTATGTATCATGCTATGGTAGGCTGCTAATTTGTGTTGTGTAGGATGGGATGATGAATTGTGTATAGTTGTGTCAGTATGGGTAGGTTTATGATATACGGAGAACTCATATTTGTTGTGTAGTCTGGTAATCGTTACATCTAGAAAGTTTATGGAATTATTCTGTTCTGTTTCTATTGTGAACTCAATATTACTATGAAGTGAATTAATGTATGATAGAAATTGATCAAGTTGTCTGTTAGTTCCTGTAAAGCAGACTAGTATGTCATCCACGTATCTCCACCAATATAAGAACTGTTTAAATACGGGGTGTTTAGAAATTGTTATTTCAAGTTGGTTCATAAATATATCTGATAGTAATGGGCTTAGAGGATTACCCATAATAAGTCCTGCACTGTTGTTTGTGTAAATTTGATTATTTAATTCAAAATAGTCTTGATTTATGCAAATTTCAAGAAGGTGTAAAATTTCAGATGCAATGATCGGATTTGTACTATTATGTTCTAAAAGGTTTTTAACTAAAACAAAAGTTTCTGTAGGAGGAACACTAGGAAAAAGATTTTTTACGTCAAATGAAATTAGTCTGGAGTTGTTGGGCAATTGAAAATGTTGTATTTTATTAACTAGTTCTAGTGTATTTTTTACGGTAAATTTAGGTGAAAATTTAGTGTATTCTGTAATAATATCTGACAGTTTTTTTGAAAGTTTATATGACGGACCTGTATAAAAAGAAACTACAGGTCTTATTGGGTGGTCAGGTTTGTGTAGTTTAATAAAAGAGTATAATTTAGGGGTTTGTGGGTTCATAATATTAAGATATTTCTGTTCTGTTGGATTTAGTATTGATTTTGAATTTTCAATGGCTAGTTTAATTTGTTTTCGGTATTTTTCTGTGGGTTCTTTGTTTAGTGTTATACTATTTTGGTTATCTAAAAATTCTGTTGTTGTGTTATTATAGTCACTTTTATCGATAGCAATAGTAGTGTTACCTTTGTTTGCTTTTGTAAATATTATGTCAAGTTTTATTGACTTATTTTTAATTGAAACGGCTATTTGGTTTTCTTTGTAACAGGAATTATTAGTTTCACTACCTACATCGGTAATAGATTTTGCAATGATGCTTCTTTCTATGTTCTTGGCAGTTTTATTTAACGCAACTTCACATTCTACACCTAAATATTCTAAATTTTTTTGATTATTATGTTGAAGCAAGTTATGTTTGAATCCTTTCTCTAAAAGTTCTATCTTACTATTATTGAATTTGGTATCTGTTAAGTTTATAAATCTATTGAAAAAAGTATGATTTGAAAAATTTTTTGTATAATGAGTATTGAGTTTTTTACTATTGCAAATTAGATTATTTAGTTTTTTACATTGTGTATTATATTTTTTGTCTATTATATTATCTATTTCTGTTCTTAGGTTAGAGTCTAGGATGTCAAATTCTATATTATCTAATCTATATTGTAATTCTGAATGACATACCTTAAGATAAACAACTATAATATCTCGTTTCCTGTACTGGGTGCTTCTATGCCGTTTCAGCCATCTGGTCGGTGGTGACTGTCCGAAAACTTACATCGGTCAAACTGGCAGAACTTTTGACAAACGGAGACCAGAACAAAAGGGCTTTAAACAATAGAAAAACAGACACTTCTACATACGCACTTCACCTTCTAGATCATAATCATTCTTTCAATGAAGAGTTTCAAATTCTACATATTCACAATAAAGGCCTTAAACTATCACTTTTAGAATCAATGGAAATTAATAAATTGAAAAATACAGATATAATTCTGAATGACCAACTCGAGACAAACAGCTCACCACTTCTCAACCTCTTCAGTTAGACTTAAAAAGGCAAACACATTGTAAAATATATCACTTGAGAAAGGCACTTTGCCGAAACAGCTGTAGTAATAACATAGTTGTAATAAATTTTGTGGAAGTATAAAAAACAAACGTTTTGCAGTGTTTTATTGTGAGTTAAAATTATATAATATGCTTTTTCTCATGAGCACCTTTCAGTGCGTCAGAGTTTTTCGATTTCATTCTAACGCATTAAATTGTATGTGACAGAAAAAAACGCACGTCGGTGATTACATTTCATCGGTGACATTTATAACATTTTTTCTAGTTGTCAATAGATGGCGCTATAATCGAAAAAAAATTATTTTCGAATGATATAATATATCCACGAATATACTCTGTACAATTTATAAGACTATACAAATCAAAGAAAATACCATTTTATAAATGCAATAAACACATTTGATTTGTTTTTGGGCCAAATTGCAAATAAAATGTGACAACTGTCAGATTTAACTAAAATGTCATGTCACTAAAATGTATATTATCACGGACTTACCTTTTTTTCTATCATTTGTGACGCACTGAAATATGCTCATGGAAAGAAGCTTATTAGGCAAAGAAATAATCAAGTAAATATCCAAACTCATGAAATTGAATAAGAAATTATAAAAAAAAATTAAAATTACATATAAAAATATAGAATAAAATAATGGAATAATTAAATAAATATTTATATAATAAAAAATTAAAAATTAGTATCAAATATGAAATAAAATATGTAAAAGAAAATGAATCAAAAATCAAAAATTATTAATCAAACAAAAAAAATATAATACAAAACCTGAAATTTTAAAACCCAATGGATATTTTTCAATGGAATACCATACAAGTCGATTAGACCTGCACTTGAAATTATTCTTGACAATTTTTAGATAAATAGCTGGCATTTCTCATCTGAGAATGAGAGCTGGGAGCACTTTTATAAAAATTATATGTTCACATAAAAGTTAAAATTAAAAAACAATTCATAATTATATTTTGTTTATTGGAATTGTTATTAATTGTTCATTAGAATTGTTTATCAGAATTGTTTATAATTTGTAGTTTTTCAGAATTCGTTTTTCAGATGAGGGCTGTTGTTAATTAGTCAATTAAAGTAATAATTATGTAAAGGTAAAATACTGTAAACCCATCAGGAAATGACCTGGATTAGTCACAAGAAGCCATGTTATTTGTATAGTATTATAAATAAATAAAAAATAAAAAAAGTGTATTCTTATTGCTATTTTACTATTTTCTTTGGGAAATAAAGCCACAATTCTGGTTTAAACTGAATTTCTTGACCTTTCGACTTCCACTTCGGAAGTCGTAATCGAAGTACAAAATATTAATAATCTCTATTTCAAAGTGATAGTCGAAATGTCAATACATTAATTTTAATCTAAAATTGTAGCTTTATTTTCCAAATAAAACAGTAAATTACATAATTATGTCACAAGGAAATAGCTTGAGAAAAATTATTCTTATTGTTGTTGGATTTATTATATTTTCTCGGGTTTCATTGTGTAGAAACCGTTGAAGATTTGATGTGTGTAATTTATTTATATATAATCTCATGATTTACAATCGACAAATTACAACAACATACTTTTTATTATTTAAATAATTAACATAAATATTAATTCTACGTCATGTCTAACCTCAGCCATTAACCCCTCACATCAACTTGATCCCAACGGACTGAGTCGAACCTCTTTCGTTCATTTGTAGAGCAGAATGTAAGGTGTAGTAACGGATATTGTTCCCACAGGTGCCATAGCGTAATGTCAAGACTTGATGCTCGTCATCAAGTATATTGCCCCGACCCACCCCGTCGTCTTTTGTATCTAACCCCAAAACCAGTAATAAGAGCAGAATCTTAAAGATGCAAACGAAAGTTTAACACAAATAGGAATTATGTGGATACGCTTCAAAATCATTGTAAACAAATAACTTATATTATATTCTATGTCCAAATCTTCACATTAGTTGTGGCATTATGCCGACATATTTTTTATAGTCTTGACTCCAAAGAAACAAATTCAGCTAGCGTTTTTGGTTGGGATTTGTTTCAAAGTTTATAAATTTGGCTAGTAGTACAGGGATAAAGATTTTTGTCCGGTCACTGATCCGGTCAGGTTGCAAATGGATTTTTTGAGTACTATATACCTAATAAAAATTATAAATACAAAAACGCCCGTCACAGTTCGAAGGCATACAATCGTTATTAACAAATAAGAGTCAAAACTTACAGTTCTTTTGTTTAAATCGCTACAGGTAAAAATATTATTTAGAGTATTTCACTTTTAGTAGATGAGCAAAGGTTTTAAATGGCAGTTTTTGAATTTTTGTCCGATCATTTTTTGCTTTAGAAATTGAAAAATAATACTTAAATTTCTAAAATTAAAAATTTGCTAAAACTTTTGCAAAAATGAACTTGGGTCTTTGATATTGCATGAAAAGTTAACGCAAGTAGTAATTATAATATATAATGCACAAAATTTTTTAAATTTATCAATTAGCTTTAATTTTATTCAATTTGTTTATTCAACATAAGTATCCCCCACAGGATATCACATGAAAGAAAAAGACTTAAAAAAACTCAATAAAAGCCGTTTTTACTATTGCAAATACATTTTACTAAAGTAGAGTCATTTTTGAATTATAAATAATTTTAATAACTTTGTTAGTATTGACTGTAGACTAAATCCATTTTAATATTTAAAAAAACTGGTACTTTTACACAAATTATGAAAAAAATTGCATAAATCAATTAGGGTCAAAGTTAGCCACATTTTTTATTTAATTCACAACTACTTTGGTAAATACAAAATTCTGCTTTCACAGTGTTAGTTGCAATACTCCTCCTAGATGGCTTGACCGATTTTTATGAAATTTTTTATGTAAATATTTGGAATGTCTCAGGATCACTCTTGACATATTTTTTATACTCCCGAGTGATAAGGGGGTTACCCCCTAACATTATGTTTTTAACACAAAAAGGACCCCTTTTAACAAATTTGTATATTGCCAGGTCCAAAAGTGGGTCAACATTTTTTAAACGTTTTTTTTTTCTCCTAAAATTATTATTTTTTTTGCATCAAATAAAGCTTTTTTAGGTTTTTTGGATCATTTCAAACAGAAACGTTTTTTGGTGACTTTTCTCTAAAGTTGATAGTTTTTGACATAAAATAAGCGATTCAAAATTTAAAAATTGCGAAATCGGCTATTTTTAACCCTCACAAACTATGTAAAAAACTAAAAATTTCGATGTTGCCAAGATAAGAATATATTCTTTAAACATCGATTGATGAAATCCCGAAGAGTTTTTTGCAATACAATATCGAAAACCCCTTTGTTTTTTAATCGCCAATCAAGCGAGCGCTTGATTGGCAACCGTTGCATGTATATGTAACATGCGTAAATACATGTGCGGAAAAATATTTCGATTCAATTTTTTTTCACCATCTTGCTTGAAAATATTCCCTCTCAACCAATCTGTATATTGCCAGGATCAAAAAGTCAAAAATATTTTAAAAGTTTGTTTTTTGTTTTTATCTAAAACTTATTTTTTTGCATCGGACAAATTTTTTTGGTTTTTTTGGATCATTCCAAATAGAAAATATCTTAAGTGACTTTTCTGTAAATGTAATAGTTTTCGAGATATAAGCGATTTAAAATTTAAAAATTGCAAAGTTAGCCATATTTAACCATTAAAAACTATGTAAAACACCGAAAATTTTAATGATACCAAGGTACGTAGATATTCTAAGAATATCGGTTGATGAAGTCCCAAAGAGCTTTTTTTTTAATACAATATTGAAAAGCCTTTTGTTTTTTAATTGCTAATCAAGCGGTCGCTACACTATTTTTAATTTACGTATTTATTGCATGTATACAACATTGTATGTAATATGCATAAATATATATGTGCGGAAAAATATTCCGATTTTTTTTTTCACAATCTTGCTTAACCTTCGGATGACCAAGCAGGGGAAATTGTGAAAGCGTATGTTTTTCTTTAATAAATTCAAAAGTATTTTCAATTTTTAACCCATTATTTTTTTAATTGACTTTAATATCATTCTAGATATCCTCATATTTTGAAATAAAAAAATTCCCTATATTTTACGAATAAAAAATATATTCTGAAGTTGATGTTTAGTAAAATACCGTCTATTATGTGTAATTCAAATAGTCTGGGCTGATTATCGGAGAATAGGCCATTTTTGGGAAAAGTTATTTACCAGCAATTTTATTGCTGGAATCGAAGCTTATGATAATATATATTAATAATATAGGTAGGCAAAGTCCGCAGATAGTGTGCTACTGTTTTTATAAACAAAATGGCGCCCGAAAATCGTGTTTTTTTCAATTATTGCTCTATAACTCCGAAGATTTTAAATTTACAACAAAAACACTCAAATAAAAATTTACCGTAATTAAATTCTGCACAGAGGTATGTTTTTTCCGATCTGCTCCGACGAAAATTTTCCTGGGAAAATCCGCGTTTTTCCAACAAAATCTTTAATTTTCAAATAGAGTTTTAGATAAATAATTATCTACCGATAGTTAAATAATTTGGTGACTTAAAAGCCTTATTGGTTTGGATTATAGTTCCAGAAGCTGGTGAAAATTGAACGAATATTTTAGCAACAATTTAATTGTTAATTAATAATTTACGGTGGCAATAATAACCAAAATAATTATGATACACTGATCAAACTTTGAAATCTTATAAAGATTAGATGCCTATTTAACATTTTGTCGACAAAATATAAATTTTTAATTTTATATATTCTTTAAATATTTAAGAAAAATAGTTATAAACAAATTAACGTTTATCAGAAAGTTTTTATTATATTCTAAATTTAAAAAATATTTAAAATGGGTATTTCAAATATCTTGAAAATGAATGATTTTTTTACAACCATTTGCAAAAAAGTTATGAAACAGCAAAGTTAACATATGATTAATGCGTTCGTAGCATTAATTTTGGCAGCGTGTAAGGTAGAAGCTAATTACTTACAGAAAATATCGATTATTAGATAAATGGTTATATTTGAATTAAAGATTATAATATTTTTTTTTTGTAATTTACACGCGCGAAAGTAGGCTAATAGTACATTCTTTCACGGTTTTTGCTCTAAATTTTAAAGAACCGCTTAGACTGACATGAAATTTGGCATACGCATAGCTTACATGTTAAAGAAAAAAAGTGATATTTTGCCGATGTGTGCTTTTGTCCGGGGGGTGACTTTCACCCCCTGGTGGGGGTGAAAAAATATATGTCCAAAATAAATCCGGAAATGGGTAAACTGACTAATTTTAAGTAACTTTTGTTCTATAGAGCTTTTTCGCCATGTCAATACTTTTCCAGTTCAATTGCTAGTGAATATGTTCATTTTTCAACAAAATAACCACAATTTTAGACGGTTTTTCGCAAATAACTGAAAAAGTAATTATTTTGTCGAAAAAAACGTTCTTAGCAAAAATATAGCCTGTAAAAAAGTAAAAAAAATGGTGTACGCGTTAGGTCTCTGGACCTTGTAGAACCAGAGTTATAGCCAATGAAAAATATATTAATATTCCTCAAATTTCAAATAGTATATTTCGACGTGAAATATCCAAAAAATTAAGCACTTTTGTAGAAAACCCATTATAACTTTTTTAAAGTACTAAAAAAATCTTTATTTCTGTTTTTAAAAAAAGGTTCTAGCATTAAACTTAAGCAAGTTGCGCTCAAAATAAAGTGGGTCCCTTTTGTTTTGGCAAAAAAAATCGGGAAGACTACCCCCTAATTAGCAACTTAAATGAAATTAATGGTTACCGCTCCATAAATTATTTTACTTTTTGTTGTGTTTATATGATCTGTAAGTTTTATCGATTCAAAGTGCTTATTTAAAAAAAAAATGGTTTTAAATTAAAATTTTTTAATATGTTAATTTTGAAAAATATGCTTTTTTCAAAATAACTTAAAAATTGTTAGAGATACCAAAAATCTCAAAAAACAAAAAAAAATCAGCATTGCTTTTCTGAATAATATCTTGTATTTTTTTGTTTTTATGTGAGACAAAAATTGATTAAGATTTGGTGTTTCTAAATTTGCATACATTCGTGATCAGTGACTCGTTCAAACCATTTCTACAGTTCTTTCAAAAATAATGACTTTGAACCGATGAAACTTACAGATTATATAAACAATATATACACGAGTCAAAAAACTTTTGAAGTCGTAACAATTAAGTTCATTTGAGATACTAATTAGAGAGTGATTTTCCCGATTTTTTTACCAAAGAAAAAGGGACTGACTTTATTTTGAGTGTAACTTGTTTACTTTTAATCCTAAAATTTTTTTTATAAGACAAAAATGAAGCATTTTTTAAATACTTTAAATAAGTTCTAATAAGTCTTCCCAGAAATGTGCTTCATTTGTGGTTATTTCATGTTAAAATATTCCATTCGGAAGTTGACGAATATGAACCTATTTTTCATTGGCTATAACTCTGCTTTTACTATGTATATAGACGTGAAATATACACCATTTTTTTTTAATATTTTACGGAGTATCTTTTTGCTAAGAATGTTTTTTTGACAAAATACTTACTATTTGAGTTATTTGCGAAAAACCGTAGAAAAGCGTGGTTATTTTGTTAAAAAAATCAACTTATTTACTGGCAAGTAACTCGAAAAGTATTGACATAGTGAAAAAACCGTATAGAAAAAAATTTACTTAAAATTAGTCAGTTTATTCACTTCCGGACTTACTTTGGACGAATATTTTTTCACCCCCAAGAGGGGGTGAAAACCACCCCAGGGCAAAAGCACATATCTGCACAATATCACTTTTTTTCTTTGACTTGTTAGCTATGTATATGCGAAATTTCATGCCAATCCAAGCGGTTCTTTAAAATTTAGAGGTTTTGCAATATTTTGCCGTTAAAGAACGGACTATAATACAGTACGGTAGCTATGTATTATGTATTATACCCGTCCACATACACAACTCGCGCGAGTTTAAAGCGTGTCAGTCGCTTCGAGTGAACATCTCCGGCTCTGTATTGAGCCTACTTTCGCGCTAAAAATTACAAAAAAAGTATTTTCAATCTTTGATTAAAATAGAACCATTGATCTAATATTTGATATTCTTTGTGAGTAATTAGACTGTACCACAGACTCACTTTTAAACTTTGAAAGAATTAAAACAAATTATAAACAACGGAGCAATCGTATATTTACTTTGCTTTTGAATTTTTTGAAGCATTCATTTTCAAGACCATTGAAATACGCATTTTAAATATTTTTTAAAATTAGAATATAATAAACAATTTCTGAGAAATTTTAATTTGTTTATAACTATTTTTTTAAAACATTTAAAGATTATGCAAAAAAATTAAAAATTTATATTTTGTCGAAAAAATATTAAATAAGCATCACTTCCTTATAATCTTTCTAAGTTTGATCAATGTCTCATGATTATTTTGGTTTTTATTGCGACTGTAAATTGTTAATTAACAATTGAATTGTTGCTAAAATATTCGCTTAATTTTCACCGACTTCTGCAGTTATAATCTATACCAAGTAAGCTTTTATTTCACCAAGTTATTTAATTATTGATAAATAATTACTTGCCAAAAAAATTTATTTGAAATTTCGATATTTTGTTGGGAAAATCCACATTTTCCGAAGAACATTTTCGTCGGAGCAAATCAGGAAAAACATGACTATATGTAGAATTAAATTGGGGTGAATTTTTATTTGAGTATTTTTGGTGTAAAGTTAAAATCTTCGGAGTTATAGACCAATAATTGAAAACAACACGATTTGGGGGTGCCATTTTGTTAATAAAAAAAGTAGCACACTATCTGCGGACTTTGCATACCTATATTATTAATATATAGGATCATAATATTCGACTCCAGCAATGAAATTGCTGGTGAATAACCTTTATTTGTACTTTACTAATTAGACCAGCGTATTATAACTATTTTTTTTTCAAAATTTAATAATTATGGAAAAAAACGAAAAATTTATATTTTGTCGATAAAATATTAAATAAGCATCTCATCTTTATAATCTTTATAAGTTTGATCAATGTATCATTATTATTTTGGTTATTATTGCGATCGTAAATTGTTAATTAACAATTGAATTGTTGCTAAAATATTCGTTTAATTTTCACCGGCTTCTGGAATTACAATATATACCAAGAAGGCTTGGATGTCACTAAGTTATTTAATTATTGATTAATAATTGCTTACCTTAATCTTTATTTGAAAATTTGAGTTTTTGTTGGGAAACCCGCATTTTCCGAGGAAAATTTTCGTCGGAGCAAATCGGGAAAAACATATCTCTATGCAGAATTTAATTGCGGTGAATTTTTATTTGGGTGTTTTTGTTGTAATATTAAAATCTTTGGAGTTATAGAGCAATAATTGAAAAACATAGGATTTGTCGGCGCCATTTTGTTTATAAAAAAAGTAGCGCACCATCTGCGGACTTTGCATACCTATATTATTAATATATCGTCGCCTCAAAATAACAGTAGGATATGTAAGATAATGTATTTTCGAGAAAAACGCAATTGAAAATTTTACGAAACTTCAGTAATTAGCAACTTTTTTTTATATTTGAATGGATTTACATGGAATTTGGTTTGAGTACCTAACCTTACATGCGCCACATAACAATTTATATTAATTAATAAAAAAGTGAATAATAATTGGAAAAAAAGTTAGTTGTCCTACTGTTGCCCTCAAAGATAATCTGTTTTTTAACGATATCCGTAAATTTCTGTTATACAAAACTTATATTGCACTAAAGTTTTGTTTAAAATTTTACACCTTTCAATACAAAAAACAAAACAATTTTGTTGTTCAAACATGTTATTACATAAATTATAACATGATCATACTTGTTTTCCAAAAATCTAAAAATTTGACAAGACAATAAACAAAATAAAGTGAAAAAATCATCAGAATCAGTTTTGTAAATATCGGATGCTGAAAGTTGTGAAAGTAGAAACTTTTGCATCTTCTTAAATCAGCCCGAAATTTTTAAAGGGGAATTTACCATGAATTTAACTTAGGTACCTTTTTCCTGTGCTTGATAAATTTCAGATAACAACTCAGAATCAGTATTACTTTTGTTCGCTAAATATATTAAATACTGACTTCTTCTAGATACACATAAATTTTTACTCTTCACATACACCTTTTAACATCAATGTAATAGAACTATTATTTAAATTACTGAAGATAAAATTGTGATCTCAAGCTGGATGATATAAACACAGACATAACCGCAACTCAGCAATAACGACATGGCAACAGTAGGATATGTGCGTAAGATAACTTAGGGCCGGTTGTTCGAACGCTAATCAACAATGATCACTATTAAATATTTAATTACTGTCACAATTGTCAATGTCAACTTTGGTTAGGTTGCTGAAAACATAATTGATTATAATTATGAGACCAGTTAATCAATTAACATAACAATTATTAACATAATTGATTAACTAATTTCATAATTGTAATCAATAATTATGTTTTCAGCAACCCAATCAAAGTTGACATTGGCAGTTGTGAGAGTAATTAAATGTTTGATAATGATCAATTTTGATTAGCGTTCGAACAACCGGCCCATAGTGTTGCATTAATATTGATGACCAAAATGAGTAAACGACAAAATATAATGGTATGATATGTAAGTTGTCTTAGGGCCGGTATTTCAATAGCTACTTAAGCTTTTGCTTAGCTAAGCCTGTGTCAAAATTTAAGGAGAAGCTTAAGCTGGGTGCCATATTTCCATCATTCCCTTAACTAAACTGATGCTCAGCTGTAAAGTTAATTGGTTTGGTACCTCTGAATACGTCAAAGTGCCAGAACTAACTATTCTGAGGTAAAAATCACTACTGTTGACATTTAATTTTATCTTGTCATCGGTATCAATGTCATTTACTTCACTTAATTTTGTGTACATGATATGTACATGTGTTGTTAGTTTATTGTCTATATTTTCTCTGCTTATATTTTTATTGTTATTTTGCATAAGTAATAGATCCGTCTTTGTAATTTTGTTTATTGGATATATTCCTTAAAATGTCAAATTTGAATGTAAGTATATTTTTGTAAAATAAATATACCTATGACCAAGCATTGTAGAAATAAACAATTTTCTTGTGCCTACACCTTCCAAGAGTAGTTGAGAATTTTAATAATCGTTATTACGATTAATAAATTAATAGATTAATAGATTATTATTTAATAATCTAATAATAACGGTATTACTCAAAAGTTGGTTTTCAAAATAACTTTATAATTAATAATCTATAGAAATAACCTCAAAAAACAGAAAACAACTTTTAAGCAAAGGCTTAAACCAACTCCCTCGTGAGCTTAAAATTATTTGGTTTAAGCCTAGGCTAAAGCCTCAAATTGAAGTGGAAATACAGGCATCTAAGTTTAAGCAAAGGCTTAAAGTAAGCTTTGGCTTAGGTGAGGTTGGAAATACCGGCCCTTAATGTTCCATTATAGAATTTGGGCTAAAAGGAATTAAGCTACACAAGGATATGTAATATTATGAAAAAAGTATATCACTTTTTATTTATCTTAGTGTTACACTCAACAGAAGGGTTTATTTCGAATCATTTGATATGGATATCACAAAAGTCATTTTTTTTACATATCCTACTGTTGCTTTGAGGCGACGATATAGGATCTTATAATTCGATTTCAACAATAAAGTTGCTGGTAAATAACTTTTCCATGAATTTTGCTAATTAGTCCAGAGTAAGATATCAAAGTGTATTTAGACTACAATCAATATTAACAAAGTTATTAAAATTATTTATAAGCTAAAATGTCTCTACTTTAGTAAACTATTTTTGCAATGGTAAAAATGACTTTTATTTTTTTTTTTTAATGTAAAAGATATTTAAAGAAAAACAACTTTTAAACCAATAATCCAGCCAAACATATATCTTATTTAAAACTTTTTTTATTGTATTGATTAAATTTGTCGCAATATATTTTGTAAGACGTTGCTATTAATTTATCATGCAGGAACAAGGCTATTCACAGAATGTTCCCAAAATATCTCTTTTATATTTTATTCGAGTCTTAGCCCCAAGGAGAAAATTTGCATGTGGGGCACATGGCGTCAGATCGGCTAACATAAAAAGACTTCCGGGGGCCGAATAAAAGAAACGTCCGAGTCCAGCAGCCAACTGTCACCGGTCACCCTAGAAAGAAGATCCGCATACATATGCAAACATTACGTGTCGATACAGATACTGAATCAACCCCTACAGGAATGGATTGAACTTAAATTTTCACAGCGATTTAGTCATGTAGTTGTAAAAAAAATGAACATAATATCATTTTGAATACCTATATTTTTGTATTTTGTGTTTGGAGAAATTAAAAATACAAGAAAAAAATTAAAGGCAGAATTTATAAAATAGTCATCAAATCAATAATGACATACGCGGCAGAAACGCGACCTGACACAGAGAGGACAAAATACTAGAATCAGCAGAGATGAAAACAAGAACTTTGTGAGAAATAGAAGATACAATGAAACGACCGCATAAGAGAGACGGTTCCCCAATAGTACTTCTCATTCACAGTCATTTGTTTCGAGCTTCTGTCATCTGTCGTCTAATATTAATATATCTACGTCATACGTTTTTGGTTTGTATAATTGGTATATACCAATAACGTATGACGTAGATATATTATTATTTGACGACACATGACACAAGCTCGAAACAAATGACAATCGATAAAAAGCCCTATAGGAAGACGATCAGTGGGAAGATCACAAAAACGATGGAACGACAACTGAACTGTGGACAACTGAAAGAATATTGAAAAAACATACAGAGTTATGTCTTCATAAAATAAGGAGAAGATATTTTTGCTGGAATTTAATTCCACGTAAACTGGGAAATCTATATGAAGCAGAAAACATTACAAAATTGACCAGAAATAGATATACAGTATGCGGCTAAATAAACAGTACTGAAATGAATATTGAAATGTTTATGATTACATTATCTAGTATATATGATATAGCCTTGCAAACATTATTTACGATGACGCACGTTCCCGATAAAACAGATGTTAAAGATGCCCTCTGGCCAGTGGCGGATCTACGGGGAGGGAAAATGAGAAAATTTCCTCCCTTAAAAGGTCCAAAATTAAAGAAAAAAAATTGTTCAAACATAAAAATATATTAGCTGACATGAACCCGAAACCACAGACAGACAAATTCAACCCAATAAAAATGCTAGTTAGTTTAATTACGGGAACTTAATGCCTATAAGTTGTTATTTATGGCTTTTGTGTAATCTGAGTTTATCTTTTTTGGCTTTTGGTTGGTTTTTCATTGAAAGTTACCCCCTATGGCCCTCCCAAGGCATATTTCTAGATCCATCACTGCCTCTGACACGAAAAAATCTTTAATTCTAGTCCGTAATTCCAAAATGGCAGACGGTGAATCTGTCTGAATCCTTCAGCATTCCCCATATGTACTCATCTGGTGGCGTCAGTTCTGGTGAGTGGAAACTCCCAAAATGATCGCGCAGTATTCGAAGAGACTCCCTGACGGTATGACCGGTTGTATCGTCCTGCTGAAACCATTGCTGCTTTTAAGCTTGGACCGTTTTCGTTACCTTTTTCGTATATCCAAAAATAGTACTCTAATATAAAAAAAAATTCTTCAAAACTGAGAACCATTCTGAAGCACCAAACATTACCACGACATTCACATACGTTATAACGACATTCGGAAACCATTCAGGAC
Organism: Diabrotica virgifera virgifera; assembly: GCF_917563875.1. Taxonomy (NCBI): domain Eukaryota; kingdom Metazoa; phylum Arthropoda; class Insecta; order Coleoptera; family Chrysomelidae; genus Diabrotica; species Diabrotica virgifera. The sequence continues at coordinate 181,995,096 of NC_065444.1, read as the reverse complement.
GTTTCGGCGCCTGACACAGACAAATTTGATGCATAAGAATTTTAGTACCTACTGTTTATTTTGCCGCATACCGTACTAGATTATATTGCAATAATATGGCCAATCAACGATAAATACATAAAATATTAATCGGGCGATGTAATAGGAACTAACAGGTCGATCCATCGAAATCTCCAAATTAGTTAGAAGATTTAAATATTTAGATATAGATAAGTATTAGTACAAATGAATATAAAACATTTTACTTATAGCTTTTTTTTGGGATGTTGGATATAAGGACAATTTTATATGTAAAGTTGGAAATATAATGAGCTGGTTAATTTATAATGTTTGGATCATCACGTTTTGGATCAGATCTTGGCAGACAATTTCACTTTACCCAATATTTCTATTTCTTACGAGCTATGCTACTCTACGTACACAAAAATTGGGAAATCTTTGTATATCCAGATTGCTGTCCAACTAGAAAATCAGATCATTTTAAGGTTAACACAAATAATCCATTGATGAATGTGATATTGTAAAAGATAAATAAGATTCTTTAGGTCTTCATATTTTCCACTCAAATGAACTGAATAGCCTATCTTGATTAAGCCAAATATATACCCTGAAAAAAAATTATCTTTCAAGCTCAGCTTTGAGCTATCGATAAACAATCGCCATTCAGTAGTTATATAGGCTGGAATACGCACATCGAGGCACAAAGAAATGAATCTATAGTCATGAGAAGAAGGTTAACGAGAGCATGGCGCACAGCATTAGTAGACACTGATGTCATCGAGGAGATTGAGGAAGAGTAGTGTGTACGGAAGAGGGAACTTTGAACAAAATTCGTACAAAAAAAGAAGGCATTGGAGAGAACTGTGTGAAAAGCTTGATGAGGATATCTGGCGTCAGGGATACAGGATCGCCATGAAGAAGTTCCATGCGTACTCCTCGTTCGAAATGCCTATGGAGAAGAAGCTCGTGGTAACACGAAAGCTTTCTCAACCGGCAGATGACATGGAGTACAAAGCGACGAGGGAGCTGAGCGGGCCATAACCTTTACCATGGATGAACTTGTCGAGGTATTAAGCGCGCTCAAGATGCGCAGGTCCCCCGATCAGAATCAGAGATCATTTGAGGCGGTAAGGGGTCTAGGACGAGCGGAACCTGCGTGACTTCTGGAGCACACGAATGCACTGCTGGAAGCACAGACCTTTCCTGAGCCTTAGAAGACATCAAAGTTGGTAGCGCTCCGCAAAGCTGGAAAAAGTATCGACCCATCTGCCTTTTTCCGGGCATCGGTAAGCTGTATGAAAGAATGTTGCAAGGACGCATCGACGGCATCATTGAGAGGTCGGGAGGCTGATCCGCGAGGATTGGTTTTGGTTTGGTTTTTGCAAACAGAGGAACACGATTGATGCAATCTTAAGTGTATTCGACGCATTGCGCAACAGAGTGAATGAAAACCGTTGGGCGGCCCTATTGTTCGATGTTAGGAATGCATTTAATACGATGTAGTGAAACGGGGTAATGAAGGCAATGGGGAAGAGAGAATATTCTGGATATCTGATGAAAGTGGTAGCAAAATATCTGTCTAAAAAAGAATTATGGTGAAGAAAGGCACGATCGTCGATGTGACGGCAGGTATTCTCCAGGGATTTGTCTTGGGCCGGACGCTATGGAACCTGGCATATAACGGTATTATAAACTGTGAATATGAAGAGGGTACAAGCCCCCGCAATTGCGTATGACCTCGCTGTGCTGGTAATGGTACGGGACGAGACAGATCTTAAATACCGAGTGCGGAAGGCAGAACAAGTCTGCTGCGAGTGGCATGCGCCTGCAGGTCTGTGTCTGCGGCAGCCTTGTGGGTCATCACTGGATGTATTCCGCTGCATGTGTTGGTAGTTGAAAGAAAAGAGCTATAACATTAGGGAAGATACCTAGAGCTTACTATGGCCGAGAGAATACAGGAAAGAGAAAGATCAACTGAAGGATGGCAAGAAGAATGGAACAACACGGAGGATGCGGCATAGTGGACAAAGATGCTGCTCCCGAACCTACAAGAACGGGTGAAAAAAAATCTCAAATTTTGGGGAAAAAAAAAGGGGAAAACTGGAAAAGGGAAGGGCCTCCTTGCTGACAGTCTGCGGACTAATAAATGTAAAGTGTTTCGGAACGATGGCGGCCTTACAGCGGCCATTCCGCTTTCGGAGCGCTGAGGATCATCGTATATCATTTAGTTTCATCATAGATCATAGTTTCATCAGTTCATGTAATTTTGGTAGAATAAGTTTGTCGCTATTCTAGTATGTTTTTGTTAAAAAAAAAAAATAAAATTTGTTTAGTTTAATAATGTTTTGTAATTTGAGAAAGATTACCGAAGTATAGATCGAAACATCAAAATATATTTATTTTTATCAAAATTGTGGCTTATTCCCAAATATAGGTAGTATTTTTTATTTTGACAACGACACCGGATTTTGTTCGAAACGTTAATAAAATTTTTTTTTAATGTAATTGTGGCTTATTTCACATCTATTAGTCAATTATTCCCAACTAGTTAATTACAGGGAGAAATAAAGTAAATAGAATGAATGAAAAACTTTGAGCAAAAAAGATTATCTTTTTAAATTCCAGCAAGTATATTTTACTTTACAGCATACTTATGCGCTACAGTATACTTGAGCTAGTATTATTTAAAAATGTCCTAAATTTATGACACAAGAGACATAGGTTCATACAAAAATTAACAACACTTTAAATTTCAATATAAATCTTGAAAGAGATAAAACCGAAAGGTAGAGAAACGAAAAGAGGTAGCAAGAGAAACGAGAATATTAAATGTCATGAGCTTCAAATATGTACACAAACTTGCACAAAAGTTAACTAACGATTGATACAAGTCAAATATCCAGGAGATAAATAGGTTATAATTTAAACGATGCACATAGTAAGGTAGAACTTAATTTTCATTCCGAGAGGAAGGTTTTATCAAAGGTGTTGCGCAAAATATTTAAATCCTAAGTACGTCCCTGAATGATTTGATATTCAAATGTATTTGCCCATCGCGGTCGGTGGTCAAATACCCATATCTCGGTATAAGTTATAAGTATCGGCTCAGCTCTATTAGAGGGTCACTCTGAATTATTTACAAGTCACTTCCTCGAGGAGATTTCTAAGGAAAATAAAAATTTTTCGTGAAAATGGCTACAAAAATGTGGACGAATGGTCTTTATACCGGAACAAATGATCCTGAAACCGATCTATATCGTCGTAGATCTTCTGATTTGGATAAAAATCTCTTTCGAATGCATACATAAACCGGTGGAATTGTTATTGGGGTCTATACAAATTTATTGGTTTATTTTTAAGAATCGAGTAGTTTTCCTTTATGTAAAGATTTTATGTGAATCTGTGTTTTACAGTAGAAAAGAAAAACAAATAAAATTTATGTATCAATGTAATATAAGCTTTATTATTATATATTAATATATTATGCTTATTGAGTCAGATTGTGACTACTCGCTATTCTGTTTGCTTTATTGTTGTGTTAAGTAATTTTCGCATCTCTACAGACAACCAAACTTATTATTATATATTTCGGTTTCTTTACAGTCCGTCGATCAATTATTTTCTACAATATTTTCATGGTGTGATTCAGTAGTGTCATTACTATGTCTATGTGTATTGTTCTATATCTTTCTTGTTCTTGTAAACAGGTAGGTACCAATATACTGTTATTCCAATCGTCTGGCATTTATCCCACATAAATAATTCTTATGTCTAATTATTAAATAATTTAATTTTAATTCATTCTAATAATTAAAGTCAATGGAAAAATTGTGAACAACGTCAGGTACGCTGATGATACAGTACTGATTGCTGGCAGTGAAGAAGAACTACAAGTTCTGTTAACCAAAGTAGTGCGAGAATAGAATAAAAATATGCTTTATTGTCATGAAAAATTTAACAATTTTATAGACAAAGCTTACAAGAATCATAAATAAGAACAATAACAAATAACAAATACAATTTACTAAAATGATATAAATCGTCTATATAAATAAAAATAATGAAGAGAAACAAAAAAAAACACAAAAAAAAACAAAAAAAAAAACATAACAAAAACAGTAACAATCTTTGCAAAATTAAAAAAAAATGCAAATTGCATAATCTACCTTAAGAAATTTAATAAGTTAAGTTAAGCTGCCGCATATGACACTCAAATATAGATTAAGATTATACTTATAAATAAGAATACTGTACTTTCTTAGTTATTGGTTAAGAAACTCTGCTGTTGAATAATATGGTCTTTCATATAAATAGGCTTTAGACATTTTACGGAACTTGGGGAAAGATGTTGCAGATTTAAGTTGTAGAGGGAGATGGTAGTAAAGTTTTCTTGCAGAACATAATATAGATTTCTTTACTAACTCACTGGACGGGATCGGTAAATAGATGTCAAAGGTAGAATTTCTGGTGGAATAGTCATGTCTAGGTCTTGCTGGAAAGACATGTAGATGTTTACGAATTAAGCAAACAGTTTCTAAAATATATAAAGAAGGTAGTGTTAGATTCCTGTGATCTTCTGAGGCCAAACAGATATCTTATTGCTCTTTTCTGTAATTTAAAAATAACATCAGATTGGGCAGCCGAGAAGGAGAACTATATGGTCTCAAGGTGAATGTAAAAAAACTAAAACAATGGTAATTTCAAAAAAGCACACACCAGTTATAAACATCCTAATCAACAACAATCTCGTTAAACAAGTGAAAATGTTTAAGTACCTAGAATGTTGGATACATGAAACCTTAGACCAAGAACAAGAGATTAAATGTAGAATAGAACAGGCAAGAAACACATTCTTAAAGATGCGACAGTTACTCACTGCGCGCAATCTTGATCAGTCCCTACGATACCGCATGATAAAGTGTTATGTATATAGTGTACTGTTGCACAGCTTGGAAGCTTAGACGTTAACAGTCAGCTCGTTACGACGTTTAGAGAGCTTTGAGATGTGGCTATTTCGTCGTATGCTGAAAATTCCATGGACCGACCGCATTAGAAATGAAGAAGTTTTAAGGCGTATGAGTAGAGAACGTGAACTCACAGAAATTGTCAAGAGACGTAAAACATCTTATCTTGGACACATATTTAGACGCGACAGGTATAACTTCCTTCAACTTATTATGGAAGGGAAAATAGAAGGAGGACGCGGTCCGGGTTGACGACAAATGACCTGGCTGCGCAACATCAAAGAATGGACGAGATTAGACTTTCAAAGTCTAATAAGAAAAGCCCAAAATAGAGAAGACTTTTTAGAAGTCATCGCCAACCTTCGCTAAGAGGACGGCACCCAAAGAAGAAGAAATAATTCTATTAAACAAATCTGTTAGTCAACTTATTCCTGCCTCTCCTACAGCTTCAGATACTTCCAGAAAAATATTATTTGATCCAACTACTTTACCATTCTCTACATTATTTCAAAGCCTGGGATACTGAATTTGCAGTTACTAAAGGATCATGGGGACCAATTGTATTGTGAAAATTAGTTCATAAAACCAAAAGGAGTTAAGTTAAGTTTTTCATTTTAGTGAGAGGGATGTGGGTCAGCGGGTACAAATTTTCAAAAATCGTTTTTTCCGATTATAGCGTAATTTATCAACAAATCGAAACAATGTTAAATAAAAGTTACTTCTTTTTACGTAATGAATCCAAAATCCTAACAAAATTTGCTAGAGTGTATTCTACTCGAGACAACCCCGTATATGAGCTAATTTACAAACTCTGTAACTGTACACCTAATAATAACTACCCGACACTACCTCAAATATTACTTTCCCTTTCACGACCTGCTAATTTTGCAGTAACAGATACTCATATACTATTATCAACCCCTCCTTTTATTGAATGTCATCCCAAAAAATAACCTTTCACTTGTTAACTATCACTAAAGTGAAACAGTCAAATTATAAGCCAATCTGTCCTAAAGCTGGTCAACAAAAATTCATAATAATATGACGAGATTCTCTAAGCAGATGCATTGAAAACTGCGACAAAAGTTGGATATTCTGTGGCAACTGCAAAATATTGTTCTTCAGAAGTTCTGCCTTCCACCATCCACCTCCATCCATATAGGAGAGCTATACGCCATCCTAAAAGCATTAAATCTGACCAAACTAAAGCCAAGAACACTGCGATTTGTACTGATTCGATGTGCTCCATGGACTCGATTAAAATTATATCCGAACATCCATTAGTTCACGCCATACACAAAGCAACAAACCTTCTTAGTTCTTCTAAAACAAACATAACATCAATCTGGACTGGACTCCTTCACATGTTGGCATTTAACCCTTAAACGCCCAAGGGTGGGTAAAAAATGTCCACCCAATGCTTATTCCCTTGTAACATATTTATTACGTGTTTAGAAATTTTTAAAAAATTAATTATTGTTAAAAAGACAGTCCTTTATCGAATGTTAATTTGGCTCTACCGATATTTTTGAAAATAAAGGTAGCATCTTGAGTTAAATATGGGTGGGCATAAAAGTACACCCTTGGTAAAACTCCTTCCTAAGGGTTTCTATATAATTTCTCGTTGGTAGGAAGATAATCTATATAATTATCGACGTATAATTACATAATCTACATAATTATCCGCCCATGAGGAGGCTGAAAGGAAGAATGTGGAGAAAATCGACAAATCTGAATTACTGGCTTTTCCTGGTATGTTAATTTTGATGTACATTGTAATTTGGTTGTAAGGTTTGTAAATTGTTTATATTAATATTTTATAAGATGCTGTGTTTATTAAGCATAAGATTCCTAAGTTTAATCTATTTCCAACAACTCTCAATAAATATATTAGCTATTTTCGATGTGGACATTGTTTACCCACCCTTGGGCGTACATGGAACCTAAAAAAGGTTGGGCGTTTAAGGGTTAAAGCAACGAGACAGCTGATACTGCTACAAAGGAAGCAATCACAACCAAATCAGACATCAAATTTGTTCAACTAGCATTAGATCTAAAAACCACTTTTCAGCTCCCAAATCCAAAAAAATTCTGGTATAACCGATGGAAGGGGTCAATCCCCAAACTACACAAAACACAACCTAGCGTCGAAACCTTTCAGCTACGTAACATAAGTAGATGAGACAAATGAATCGTTCGCAGGATAAGAATTGGTCACACACGGTTAATACATGGACACCTCATGACTTCAGAGAAATCACCTGTCTGTGAAAAGTGTAGTGAATCGTTAACTGTTCAACATATTCTTACTCAAGGTATCGGATACGAACAGGAACAAAAAATGGTCTATACATGGTCTTAGGAATGTGATCCTCAGTCAAATAATTGATCTTCAGAATGTGCTAGGTTTCCTTAGAGAAACAAATCTGTATTAAAAAATATAACGTTTTTTTTTATTGTTCTCTTTATGGTAAATTACAATGTAATGTAAAATTTATAGTAGTAAAATTGGCCCAGTGTCAACAACATTGTAGTTGAGACACAATAATAGTAAATTATTTGACGGTTTTTGCTGTAAATTTTAAACAACAATTTGGATTGACATAAAATTTGGCATACGCATAGCCAACATGTCAAAGAAAAAAGTGATATTGTGCCGATGTGTGCTTTTGCCCTGGGGTGAGTTTCACCCCTTCCCGAGGTGAAAAACATACATTCAAAATAAATCCGAAATTCGATAAAACGCCTAATTCGAAGCAACTTTTATTCTATACAGTTTTTTTCACCAAGTTAATACTTTTTGAGTTGTTTGCGAGTGATTATGTTCATTTTTCAACAAAACAAACACGTTTTTAGACAATTTTTTGCAAATAATTCGAAAAGTAAGTATTTTATCGAAAAAACCGTTGTTAGCAAAAGTATAGCTTGTAAAAAAGTGAAAAAAAAAATGGTGTATACACGAGGTCTCTAGACCTAGTAGAAGCAGAGTTATAGCTAAAGAAAAATAGGTTTATATTCGCCAAACTTCAAATAAATATATTTCAACGTGAAATAACCAAAACTGTTCGGGAATCCTTATTTCTTTATTTGAATATTGCTATGATTCTACTATTTATTTATTTTCGGGTAGAATAAGCTTTAGACAATTTAATTATATTTAGTTATTTTGGTATGCCCCTGTAAAATGACGCGGAATAACCTTCTTAATGTCAATTTTTAAAATTATCCACAAGCTCAAAGCTTATCGCTTTCGGTACGCATGTATAAAACTGGACATGCGTTAAGTACTTTAAGGACAAGGTACCACTACTGTGATTTCGCTTCAAGCTTTCAACGAAAAAGGTACTCCCTTTCGTGATCTTGACGGTACCGTCCCGCGTTCCACGTGCATCGCGAATTCCATGGAAGGAGTCCAGAATTGAGTCACCCATTGGATCTACAAGTTTACCATATCCTAAACATCACCGATTTCCAGGTAAGCGATATTGTGCAAAGCTTGTGGAAACATAATTTTTAAATTCTATTTTTTTACAACTCAGTTTTCATATTTCCTGCAGTTTTCATAACATTTTGAAACATTTCGGTCCTTCGCAGCCATATTTTGAGCCGTTTTTCTATTTATTTTACATAATATAAGCTTATTTTGCGTCATTTTTAAACCTTGTAAGCTTCTATAAACGACAAACGTTATAGGCTTTTTATTAACAGTCACTTTTTTGTAACTTTTAAAAACTTTACAATACGATACCTAAAGTAAATTCTCGCACATATTTTTGAATCGAGAAATTGAACGGTACATCGCTTTCTAGTTTTTGCTTTTCTAAACCTGTCGCTAATTATTATTATCGGTTAATTTGATGGGTTCACGTTAATTAGGTTTTCTTGTTTAGTTTTATGTCGATTTTGATAAATAAAGTTACTTGCTGTTGTTCGCTTATTTATAACAAAACAATTATTATTTGAATTACGTTTATTATTTAAACCACTTGTGTCTTTGATTAATAAATTTTTTATTCGCTATTTAGAATACAAATTAATCACATTTAAGTAAATTTTATTAGAATATTAATTTGTTAAATTAACTTTCTAACATGTCTGATAAATTAACAAAAGCCAATTTAAAGCGAACTACTGCTTTTAAACGATTACAAGAAACTTACGAGTGTGGTCTTAAAGTTTCGAATGATGAGTCTTTAAAGCCTGAATTTCTTGCTAGAGCCAATGCTATTGATGGCACTTATAATGAATTTCAAAGTAATCATAACACTGTTATTTCATTAATCAATGAGGATGAATTTTCTTCCTATGATGAGATGAGATTAAATGCTGATAAAACCTTTTATGGAGTTTTATCACTAAAACATGATTTTTTGTTGAATGACTCATCTTCTCAAGCGGCAAACATGTCTACTGTAGATAATTCTAATTCTTCTAACCGTAGAAGTGTCGTAAACCTTCCAAAGCGTTCCTTGATGCGTTTCGAAAGTTCTTATAAAGATTTTCCTACTTATTTTGATGTCTTTAATAGTCTATCCACAATAATCCTGACATATCTAATGTTGAAAAGTTTCAGTATCTGCTTACTTCTTTGGGTAATGAACCCCTAGCTTTAATCAAAGGCATTCCTCTTACTGAGGGCAATTATACTGTAGCATACGAAAAGCTGGAAAAAAGATATAAAAATACACGTATCTTAGCTAGCCACTATTATAATGAAATTTTTAATGCTCCCTCAATTTCAAAGGCAAATTCTTTTGAACTAAGAAAATTATTAAGTGTCTTTTCAGAAAATGTTGCTGCTCTCAGGGTAATGAAGTTGCCTGTAGATCATTGGGATTTTTTGCTATTTAACATGCTTCTTAATAAATTAGATTCAAAAACCAGAACCAATTTTGAACTGGAACATAGCCTTAGCCAGGAATTGACAACTTATAGGCAATTAATGTCGTTTTTAGATAGACAATGCATCGCACTGGAGTCTGTTCAGTATATTGCTTCGTCATCTCACAATCCAAAGGTGAACAATAAAAAACACGTATCTAGTTTTCTGGTGGAATCCATCCCTAATTCAGTTGAGCAGTCTAAGTGCATCTTATGTTCTTCGCCTCATGCCTTATATAAGTGCGGAATATTTTTTTCTAAATCCCCTCAAGAGAGGTTTTCTATTGCTAAACAACACAAACTTTGCGTTAATTGTTTAGTTTCGCCACAATCTATGAGGAATTGTGTGTCATCTCATAAATGTCGTGTTTGCAAATTCCCCCATCATACAACATTGCACTTTGATAAAAAATCAAACGATACAGCTTCTGAGCAGAATTCAAACGTTCAGGTTACTTCTTCCAACCCCTCTGTTGGTCCGTCAGTGGGTTGCAACCCGTCTACTAGTTCTTCGATTACCAATACCCTTGTAAATACTTACATCAATTCTGACTGTATTACAAGCACCTTATCACTTCCTCAATCAACTATTTTATTGTCAACCTGTGAAGCGGAAGTAAAGGATATTCGAGGTAACTTTACCACAATACGAATTCTTCTTGATACAGGTTCTATGGCGAATTTTATTTCTGAATCTTGTGTTCAACGCCTTGGCCTTTCAAAAAGAAATTTTTCGATTCCTGTTGAAGGTCTCAATGGAATATCATTGGCTTCAAACAGTGGTATAGTGCAGTGCACAATGAAACCGTGTGGACAAATCGATCCAACATTTTCATTTGAAGCCATTGTTCTTCCTAAAGTATGTTCAAATCAGCCAAAATTCCTAATTAATCCTTCTGAGTTGACACATCTTCAAACTTTAAAATTGGCAGATCCTAAGTTCCACATACCTGGTCCTATAGACATGTTAGTTGGTGCAGAACTCACTCCGTTTATTTTAAAATCGGGTAGAATTTTTGGAAATCCAAATCAACCAGTGGCATTAGAAACTGTTTTTGGATACGTTCTTCAAGGTAAAGTAAATTGCCTCCCTAATGATTCTTCTATAAATACTCTTGTTAATTGTCATATGTCTCTTGAAACAAATATCGACACGCAATTAAGAAAATTTTGGGAGCTTGAGGAGATTTCTAAATCCTTACCTTTATCCTCTGAAGATAAAAAATGTGAAGAAATATATAAGTCTTTAACTCTTAGAGATTCTACAGGTCGATTTTTTGTCCCGTTACCTTTTCGTCAAGAAAAACCTAAATTCTTGATACTTATTCTCAAGCCCATCGACGTTTTTCGATGCTTGAAAATCGTTTTAGAAAAAATCCTGATTTACGCACAAAATGTTGTGATTTTATGCAAGATTATTTAAATAAGGGTCACATGTCTCTCGTTCCTACAGAGCATAACCATTCTCCTTCGGCCTATTATATCGCCCATCATGCTATATTTAAGGAACAAATTTCCGAATTCGAGATTCTATCTAAAATAAGGTTAGTCTTTGATGCAAGTTTGCGTGACATAAACGGTGTATCTCTAAATGACACCTTACTTGTAGGTCCAAAGCTTCAGAAGGACATTGCTAGTCTTTTACTTAGATTTCGATTTTATGCCTATGTCTTTGTTTGCGACATTAAGCAAATGTACAGACAAATTAATGTGATTGCCGACTATTGGGACTATCAACGTATTCTATGGCGTTTCTCCCTATCCGAACCTCTTCAGGAGTATCATTTATGCACTGTGACATATGGTATATCTTCTTCACCATATTTGGCATTACGTACCTTGTATGAACTCGCAGCTTCTGAAGAAAATAATTATCCTCATGTAGCTAAAGCTTTAAGAACTCAATTTTATATGGACGATGGTTTACTGGGGGCTAATGATATTCCCTCAGCCTTGACTCTTCAATTTGACTTAATCGCAGTTATGAAAAGAGGAGGTTTTGAACTTGGAAAATGGGCTAGTAATCACCCTGATCTAATTACTCATCTTTCTGCTTCCGATTGTCAGAACTCATCTTATAGTTTTGATAAGGACGAACCTTCATTCATCAAACTGTTGGGATTAAAATGGGATCCGTCATCAGACATATTTTCCTATTCCTATGTCCCTTTTGATCGCTCTTGTACAAAGAGACACATTTTGTCTGAAATTAGTAGGATTTTTGATCCTCTCGGATTTATTTCACCCTGTCTTCTGTTTGCAAAACGTCTGCTACAAAGATTGTGGGAGCTCAATGTCCCTTGGGATGAAATCTTATCCGACGAGATTACCGAAATTTGGACAAAATTCAAAACGGAATTACCAAATCTCGCTGATATTAAAATTGCTCGTTATTTGGGTTCTGAAGCCATATCTCGCGTCGAGTTACATGGCTTTTGTGACGCCTCTCAAGCAGGTTATGCTAGTGTTGTTTACTTTCGAATTGAAGAAACCACTGGTAATATCAAAACCTTTTTGGTTAGCGCTAAGTGCAAGGATGCTCCATTAAAGACCCAGTCTATTGCTCGTTTGGAGCTTTTGGCAGCAGTTCTTCTGGCTAACTTAATTAATTTTGTTCAAAGAAGTTATGAGGGCTTCATAATGTTTGACGCTGTATATGCGTGGTCAGATTCTATGATAACTTTGGCTTGGTTGTCTTCTTCACCAAGTCGATGGAAGACTTTTATAGCTAACAGAGTAAGTCATATACAAGAAATTTTCCCTAATTCTAGTTGGCATCATGTGGCGTCTTCACAGAATCCTGCCGATTATGCAAGTCGTGGTCAAAGTCCGCTTCAACTTCTAAATACTTCTATGTGGTGGTCAGGCCCTCCTTTTCTTTCTATGCCTAGAACCACTTGGCCCTGTCAGCCTGCAACTGAATCTTACTCTGATTTATCAATAGAGATCCAAAAGGAGGAAAAACAAGTTGCACTTGTGGTGACAGTTAATAGTGACAATTTTCTATTTAATTTACTTAACCGATTGTCTTCTTTGCTTAAAATTCAAAGAATTTTAGCTTATGTTATAAGGTTTATAAAAAATTCTAGGTCTAAACAAAGACTCAACGAAAACAAAATCCTTACTCCTCAGGAAATAAATTCTTCACTTATACCGATCATTCGATATGTTCAGCTGGATGTTTTTTCTGATATTTTTCTTAAGATTAATCAAAATCAGTTACTGTCAAAACCTTTTCGTAAATTGGCCCCATTTGTGGACCCAGATGGTTTACTTAGAGTTGGTGGTCGGCTTAAAAGATCTTCTTTTAGTTATGACATTAAACATCCTATCCTTTTGCCCAAAACACACAGACTGACATAATTGATAATAGAATCAGTTCACAGCTCATATTTTCATCCTGGTTTAAAGACTTTGCAATACTTGTTGCTTCAACAATATTGGATCTTATCCCCTAAAGCAGCAATTTATAAATGTTTATCTAGATGTATTACATGTTTTCGTTCTAAACCCAAGTCGTATAATCCGTATATGGCTGATTTACCCTCGTTCCGCGTTCCTCAGTTAAAGGCATTCTCATCAGTTTGCATTGATTTCGCTGGTCCATTTTCGCTTTTGATGAGCGAACACAGAGGAGCAAAAGCTTTTAAGGGTTATGTCTGTTTATTTGTTTGTACCGCTACTAAGGCCATTCATTTGGAGGCCACATCTGATCTTAGTTCAGAGTCATTCTTAGCAGCTTTTAGACGTTTCATTGCCCGAAGGGGTAGGTGCAATCATATTGTAAGTGATCAGGGCACTAATTTTAAGGGTGCTAATAATCAATTAATAGAACTTGCTCAAATTACAGCACAAAAATTAGACATTTCTTGGAATTTTAATCCTCCCGCTTCTCCGCATTTGAATGGATTGGCCGAGGCTGGCGTCAAGCCATTTAAATCATATTTTTACCGAGTTATGGGAAATCAAATTTTAACCTTTGAAGAATTCTATACAGTTCTAACACAAGTCGAGGCTATTCTAAATTCTCGTCCCTTGTGTCCCATTAGCTCAGATCCTAATGATCTGCAGCCACTTACGCCTGGACATTTTCTGATTTTCGAATCGTTAAGTAATCCGATTCCTGAACCCAATTTAGAGCATTTAAGTCTTAACAAACTAAGTCGTTGGCAGCTACTGCAACGTATCCAGAGCGATATCTGGAAACGTTGGTCTTTAGAGTATATTAACACTCTTCAACAAAGACACAAGTGGACTAAACAGTCTCCTCCGGTTTATAAAGGAGATCTGGTAGTTATTAAGAATGAGCAGCAAGCTCCTTTGCAATGGGAACTTGGTCGTATTGTTAACGTATTTCCGGGACAGGATGATGTAATTCGCGTTGTCGAAGTCAAAACTTCTCGCGGCACGATGAAACGACCGGTGGTCAAGATTTGTCCTCTTCCAGGCAATTAGGCAATGTAACTGCCTTTTTTAATTAAGTTTAATTGAGTTTAACTTTAGTTTTATTTTTTTTTTCTTTCTCTCTTACTTTGAAAACATTCGTTTTGGCGGGGTGAATGTTCGGGAATCCTTATTTCTTTATTTTAATATTGCTATGATTCTACTATTTATTTATTTTCGGGTAGAATAAGCTTTAGACAATTTAATTATATTTAGTTATTTTGGTATGCCCCCTGTAAAATGACGCGGAATAACCTTCTTAATGTCAATTTTTAAAATTATCCACAAGCTCAAAGCTTATCGCTTTCGGTACGCATGTATAAAACTGGACATGCGTTAAGTACTTTAAGGACAAGGTACCACTACTGTGATTTCGCTTCAAGCTTTCAACGAAAAAGGTACTCCCTTTCGTGATCTTGACGGTACCGTCCCGCGTTCCACGTGCATCGCGAATTCCATGGAAGGAGTCCAGAATTGAGTCACCCATTGGATCTACAAGTTTACCATATCCTAAACATCACCGATTTCCAGGTAAGCGATATTGTGCAAAGCTTGTGGAAACATAATTTTTAAATTCTATTTTTTTACAACTCAGTTTTCATATTTCCTGCAGTTTTCATAACATTTTGAAACAAAAACATTAAGCACTTTTGGGAAAAAACCCATTACAACTTTTTTAAAAAGTTCAAAAAGCTTTATGTTCATTTTATAAAAAAATATTCTGGTATCAAATGTGAGCAAATTACGCTCAAAATACGGTTGGTCCGTTTTGCTTTAGCACAAAAAAATCGGGAAAATCACCCCCAAACTAACAACTTAAATAGAATTAATCGTTACCGCTTCACATGTTGCTTTATTTATGTTGTGTCTATAATATGATCTGTAAGCTTCATCAATTCAACGTGCTTATTTTTGAAAAAAAAAAAATGGTTTTAAAATAAAATTTTCAAAATTTTTAATTTTGAAGAAAAATGCTCTTTTTCAAAAAAACTTAAAAATTATTAGTAATACCAAAAATCTCAAGAAGTAATAAAATGTACGTTTTGTTTTTCTAAATATTTTGGACTTTTTGTTTTCCTGTTAAATAAAAATCGGTTGCTATGGCTGTTGAAAGTCTCCATACACTCATGATTATTGACTCGTTTAAGCCATTTTAACTACAGCCTTTTCAAGAATTAGCAATTTAAACCACTGGGACTTACAGATCGTATAAAGAATAAATAATTAAAGTAACTTGTGAAGCCGTAACGATTAATTTTATTTGATATGCTAATTAGGGGATGCTTTTCGCGATTCTTTTTACCAAAAAATACAAGGTACCAACAATATTTTGAGCATAACTCACTTACTTTTAAGGTTAGAAGTTTTTTTAAAAACAAAAATAAACCATTTTTTAAACACTTTAAAAAAGTTGAAATAAGTGTTCCCCGAAAAGTGTTCCGTTTTTTGGTTATTTCTCGATGAAATATTCGATTTGGAATTTGACGAATAAGAACTTACTTTTCAGTAGCTACAACTTTGCTTGTACTGGGTCTACAGACTTAATATATATGGATCATTTTTTTCATTTTTTTCATTTTTTTTATAAACTATATTCTTTATTAAGAATATTTTTTCGACAAAATACTTACTTTTTGAGTTATTTGCGAAAACCAGTCTAAAAACGTGGTTATTTTGTTTAAAAATGAACAAATTTACTCGCAAATAACTCGAAAAGTATTGACTTGGTGAAAAAACTCTATAGAACAAAAGTTGCTTAGAATTAGTCAGTTTATCGAATTCCGAACTTATTTTGGACATATACTTTTTCACCCTCGAGAAGGGGTGAAAGTCACCCCCAGCGCAAAAGCACACATCGGCACAATATCACTTTTGTCTTTGACTTATTAGCTATATGTATGACAAATTTCATGTCAGTTAAAGCGGTTCTTTAAAATTAAGAGGTTTTGCAATACTTTACCGTTAAAGAACGTACTATCAACTAAATAAAAAAATAATATGTACAAAAATATTGATCTATTATTTTTGCAGTCAGTAATTCTAATTTAAATTAATATGAATCGTAATATAAAATATATTTTTTTAAACTATAAACAGTTTAGACGTTCCTTTTTCCTGTTCAGTTTAAATCCTGTGTTCACTCACAACATTTTATGAACACCTCATTGTTCAACATTCTATTTTATGAAGTGATAAAAGTCTCCACCCCTTGGCACTTTAAGTAACAACATTTCTGTGGTCTCTGGTTATTTTTCCTCTTCCTTCCTCTCAAACATCATCAGGAAATTAGGAGTCTCAGTCCCAATGCCGACACTGAGGAGGCTAAAAAAGACATACAGACGCTTATTCCTTGTTGTGTGTATCATCAAAGTGTTACACTGTATAGCCGGAAGTTGCGGCATGCCTTTGAAGAAATCCCACAATTTTGTACTTTTGCGCTTTTGCTGCTCTTTGTTGAATATTATTTGATATCCGCTCTACAAGGGCTGTTCGGAAATGGTATTAGCAGAGTAGTAGTAGAAATAAAATAATTTTAAATTATTTCTGTTGAATTGTCGGTACATATTGATTTAGTTTATTGCTTCAGGTAGCTATACGAAAAATACTATTTTGGATACTTGTAAGTATATTTTCCGCAAATCGCCAGGAAATTTTGACATTCCTGTCAAAATTTCTTGAAGAAAAAGTCAGGACTTCCTTACTGTAAGGAAATGATATTTCCGTACAGTTGTTAGTGTTCTACATAAATGATAGAAAACACATTGTCAAGTTTGACAATTCAACCTCAATACGTTTCCATAGTAACCCAAGTAATTTTATTAGGAATTTCAAAGCACCATTTATTTGGGAATAAAATTATCGCGTTTTTTTTTAAATCAATCAATATCTGTCGAATTTTAAACGATTTGCGGAAAAATAGTATGTTTACCTCGTAGGAAAAGCCACATTCCTGGACTCTGCGTTGCTAAGTCTCGGCTTGCGCCTCGACTTAGCAATCTTCACAGTCGTCCAGGAATGTTAAGCTTTTCCTACCCGGTAAACAATGTACTATTGTTGTAAATTACATAGTTGTACTTTTAGTGCAGGAAACAAAGTGTGAACCTTGAAAAATGGACACAAGTCCGGTTTTATTTTTTTTCTGAAAAATTAAGGGGTGCTTATTATATGACTAACTTTTTCTGAAAAAATTTCGCCCCGGAACCCCCCTTTTCACCCCCTTAAAGGGGGTAATTTGTGGTTTTTGCGGAACGTAGCCCTTCTTGTACCTTTTACAAAAAATTTCTTTTATAGAAATATAAAGAGGACTATATTTTCTACGATTTATTTCCGACACCATCTGTTCTATCATCCACCGTTTAGCGGGGGTGGTGCCCCAAAGTTGACAAGTTTTTAAAAAAGATGTTTTAAAAAACTATATATTCTTCCCTAACTGTAACGGAAATTAAGAAGATATCCTGCGACAATTATTCACAAATATTTGATTGATTTTTGGTATACTTTTCACTTAAGGGTAATTGCCCTCTTTTTAATTACAGGGTGTTACATTTTAAAAAACCCCTTTTTATACCATCTGAACCGTTTATGCTAGAGTCAAAAGACTTTCAGCGATTACCCATATACTGGTGCTATTTACAAATTTGTATAACGCACCCCCATGTTTTCCCCGGAACCACCCCCAAAAAAAGAAGAATTAATAAATAAAGTGATTTTCTTGGAATCCTTCACACACAGTGCCCTTTATTAATATAATTCATACATCATTTTGTGCACGTTATTATTACCCATGCATGATACTAAAACCGATTTCCTAGTGCAACCCCTGTAGCCAAAAAAAATAAATAAAATGGGGGGTTGAAAACTTTTTTTGTTTTTTGAATTTTGGTCCATATGGGCATATGCTTCATCAATAGGGCTTTTCAAAAATATATATGGTTATTGCAACATCCCTGCGGAAACCACCCCTATCCTTGAAAATATACTGCAAAAACTATCCCTATCCCTTGGCGAGCATGTTTTTACGAATTTCGCATTACCTATGCATTATTTTTAAACAAAACTTATATAAGCTTAAAGACCACTATTTACTCTAAAAATTACGTCCTATTCATTTTTTTCGTATAAGCAACCGTTACGGCACAGTGGCGCCGTAAACCTCATACATGCTTTGGCGGGCTCCAGTTTTTGTTTTTTATTTCGTCATCTGTTCGTTTTATTGATAAAGTACTTATGTAAAATAAAACAAGACAGTGCACCCTACAAATTATGACTTATGCACATTTTACAATATTTGCGCCCCAAAGCCACAGTGGTGACCCAAAATCAATTTTTGCATATTTTCGCCACCTACACGCATATTATTGCATTAATGCTACCTTAATAGCACAATATTTACCCTTAGGTGGTCACCAAGCAGTGGCGGATCCAGGGAGGGGTGATGGGGGTAATCACCTCCCCCCCTCTCAAACCAAGTGATATTATATTCAAAGATTATAAAAATATTCATTTATTTTTATAGAAATTTAGCCAATTGGCACCCCCCTCTTAACTCTACTGGATCCGCCACTGTCGCTAAAGCATAAAAAGTACGCCATTCTTATTAAATTAATAATATAATACAAGTATTTCTATAAAAATAAATGAATATTTTTATAATCTTTAAATATAATATCACTTGGTTTGAGAGGGGGGGTGATCGCCCCCATCACCTCTCCCTGGACCCTCCACTGCTTAGCAACCGCTTAAGGGTGAATATTGTGCTATTAAGGTAGCATTAATGCAATAAAATGCGTGTAGGTGGCGAAAATAATATGCAAAAATTGATTTTGGTACACCACTGTGGCTTTGGGGCGCAAAGAATGTAAAATGTGCATAAGCCATAATTTGTAGGTTACACTGTGTTGTTTTATTTTACATAAGTACTTTATCAATAAAACGAACAGATGACGAAAAAAAAAACAAAAACTGGAGCCCGCCAAAGCATATATAAGGTTTACGGCGCCACTGTGCCGTAACGGTTGCTTATACGAAAAAATGAATAAGACCTAATTTTTAGAGTAAATGGTGGTCTTTAACCTTGTATCAGTTTTGTTTAAAAATAATGCATAGGTAAAGAGAAAATCGTAAAAACATCCTCGCCAAGGGATAGGGGTAGTTTCTGCAGTATATTTTCAAGGATTGGGGTGGTTTCCGCAGGGATGTTGCAATAACCATATATATTTTTGAAAAGCACTATTGATGAAGCATATGCCCATATGAATCAAATTAAAAAAAAAAAACAAAAAAAAATTTCAACCTTCCATTTTATTTATTTTTTTTTTTGTCTACAGGGGTTGCACTAAGAAATCGCTATTGGTGTCCATGCATGGGTAATAATAACGTGCACAAAATGATATATGAAGCATATTAATAAAGGGCACTGTGTGTGAAGGATTCCAAGAAAATCACTTTATTTATTAATTCTTCTTTTTTTGGGGGTGGTTCCGGGGAAAACATGGGGGTGCATTATACAAATTTGTAAATAGCACCAGTACATGGGTAATCGCTAAAAGTTTTTTTACTCTAGCATAAACGATTCAGATGGTATAAAAAGGGGTTTTTTAAAATGTAACAGCCTGTAATTAAAAATAGGGCAATTACCCTTAAGTGAAACCTATACCGAAAAATCAGTCACTTATTTGTAAATAATTGCCGCAGGATTTATTCTTAATTTCCGTTACAGTTAAGGAAAAATATACTTTTTTTAAAGACATCTTTTTTAAAAACTTGTCGAATTTGGGGCGCCACCCCCGCTAAACGGTGGATGATAGACATATGCTGTCGGGAATATGTCGTAGAAAATATAGTTCACTTCATATTTCTATGAAAAAAAATTTTTGTAAAAGGTAAAGGAAGGGCTACGTTCCGCAAAAACCACAAATTACCCCCTTTAAAGGGGTGAAAAGGGGGTTTCCGGGGCGAAATTTTTTCAGAAAATGTTAGTCTTATAATAAGCACCCCTTGATGTAACAGAAAAAAAATAAAACCGGACTTGTGCCCATTTTGCAAGGTTCAACCTCTGTTTCCTACACTATTTATAATTTAAGTTAAATGTATAACAGTTTATTCCTTACTAAATATTTTATACCGTATGGTGCAAATGAAAAGAATAAATTCCATATTTCGTAAACTAGCGATTTTAGAAAAAAATACCGAAACAGGTCAATTTTTATTTTTAAATTATGATATTCGATGACGATATTGACATCGACGACGATGATATTCGTTATGACGTAATCGATGATTTTTTAGATGGGAATAGGGGTCGTGTGCTAGATCATTTGAAAGGTCATTCAATTATCTATTTAGTAATATAAACATTTATATAATTATTTGTACAGGGTGTCCACAAAAATGTTTTAAAATTAAATTATTTGGCAAAAAAAAAGAACAATGTATGTAACGATATGATACCTCGGCAAGCGATGAGCTGCAATACCATAGACGACCGAAGGAGTGTCAGTGTTTGCGCATTCCTTCTTCATAGCACCGCTGGGGGAAATCGAAGGAGTAGTGGCAGCGAGAGCATATTTAAGGCGAACCAGGGGAATGAGAAGATGAGTCGTGGGTAGCGTATTGAACTAACCATGACTCAACAGCTGCTGCTCGCGTATTGAACGAGCTTTGTCTGGTGGCAAAGATGCACCGTTTGTGAGGTGGAACTATGCCTAGGTAGACGCCACCGTAGTGACGTGGGGTCTTGCCATGATCGTTATCACAGTAGGCAGTAGTAGCGAGTAATGATCTCCGGATCGGAATATAGGGCTATGTTGATTTAACGTAGCGAGGTTGTTATCCTATATATGGTTTATCGTATTATGTTAGTGTTGCTATTATGATCGGATGACTGTAATAAAATTTAATATTGTTCTTCCTTTGCAGAAGATAGAATTATATTTTATTTTATTTGTTTTAAACTGTATATAATTATCTTTAATATATTTACTTGATTTTTAACTTGTGTTTTACTGAGTCTGTCGTCCTTAGAAGAACTACTACGTTACAATTTTTAAACATTAAGCGGCAAAAGTGGTTTGAGCTTATACCACCTGAAACTCCAGGTTCCTTGATAAAGCCTGTTGATGGTATAATTTTAAAAAGAAAA
Source organism: Diabrotica virgifera virgifera (assembly GCF_917563875.1). NCBI lineage: Eukaryota > Metazoa > Arthropoda > Insecta > Coleoptera > Chrysomelidae > Diabrotica > Diabrotica virgifera. Next base: position 181,973,667 of record NC_065444.1, on the reverse strand, counting down.
CTATTTCACTAAAATAGATCGTATTGGTATATAGAAAATATGTTACAATCATGTATTTTACTGCTATAAACTTGATGGTGCATATTCTTATTTTTTCCTAGAATATCTGTAGTAAATAAATATTTCCAAATCTCTTTTATCGTTTATTTTCACATTAATTCACCTCTTGGTCCTGGCACTTGGGGTATAATCTCTCATCACAGAAATCCTCCTCGAAATTCCTCCGAACATTTTATATACCTACAATTTCTAAAATTAATTAATATAATTTAGACGGACCACAAATTAAACTTATTACGGACTAACGACGACAAAATCTTATAGGTCTGGATCCCGCGTATGAAAGAAAAGTTGATTAATAGCAAGCTGAAAATTTGTTAATAGCTTAAGGGTGTCTAGTCAGACAAACTTTGATATATGGGAACACTGGAACAGGGGAAGTTTTAATTGTGGAACAGGTTAAACATTTGGAACGGTCAGACCACTAATCTCTGTTCGGAGAGTTTAAGTCTGTTCTGTCGGACAAAATAAATGTGCTGCCGTTTTCGTGGTCTGACCGTTCCAAATTTTTAACCTGTTCCACAATTAAAACTGCCCCTGTTCCAATGTTCCCATATATCAAAGTTTATCCTACTAGACAGCCTTAAGCTATTAACAAATTTTCAGCCTGCTATTAATCAACTTTTTTTTCATGCGCGGGATGCAGACCTATTACCTTTGAGCACCTATACTATAAACAGCAAAGTTGTTCCCTTACCGATAGGTCAAATTACATATTATGAAAAATACACACTGGGTCACATATTTTTCAAAATTGAATGACGTGATTAGGGGTCGAAAGCTACCTGGCTGCGCAGACAGAACAATATGCACATTTGGGTTTTAGCGCAAAAGTTCAATAATAGTCTAGTCGCAACATAGGGGGTCCCGTGGACACTTTTAGTGCGCCGCGATTTGATGGTGGTATTATAGGTTTTTTGGGTCGATGAATCCAATAGAAGTGGTCTGGAAGCCCAAATGTGGACAAAAAGCCCAACAAATTATGATAAAATTAGGTGTTTTTCAGGAATTATTAGAAGCCCTGTAAATAAATTGATAGTGTTAAGGTCTTCTCTGGTGTATTTTTGTACATTGAATAGAATGCGACTAGTCGCGGTTACTCAAAATGTGTTCTTATTTTTTTAATAACAAAATAATTGTTTATTCGCCGACAAGCTCGAAATGCGTTATCTACAGCAAGTTTGTAATATTTTTCATAGTATTTTTATACGCTAAATTGATTGTCACTAGTCGTGATAGATTAAACCACGTTACGACTTTGTTATTAATAAATTATTGCAAAAATAACGGTTTATATTACGTTTACTCACGGTTTTTGCTCTAAGTTTTAAAAAACCATTTAGAATAACATGAAATTTGGCATGTACTAAATGTGAGAAATTTTACCTAGGCTGTCTGTCCGTCTGTCCGTCCGACTGCGAATATAACTTCTCCGTCATTATACCAGGTAGTATGAAAAATGAGGTGTCAAATGAAAACTTATAATCCAACGATGGTACTAAAGGTGAGATATTTGAACTACATAGGCTGTCTGTAGGTACGTCGGTCCGTCCGACCGCGAATATAGCTCCTCCGTCATTAAACCAGGTAGAATGACAAATGCGGTGTCAAATGAAAGCTTATAATGCAAGGATGGTACCAAAAATGGTGAGATATTTGACCTAGGCTCTCTGTCCGTCGGTCCTTCCAACCGCGAATATAACTCCTCCGTCATTATACCAGGTAGAATGACAAATGAGGTGTCAAATGTAAGCTTATAATGCACGGATGGTACTAAACGTGAGAAATTTCACCTAGGCTGTCTGTGCGTCTATCCGTCCGACTGCGAATATAACTCCTGCGTCACTATACCAGGTAGAATAAGAATTGAGGTGTCGAATGAAAGCTTATAATCCAAGGATTGTACTAAATGTGCGAAATGTACCAGAAGTACTTTTTTAAAGTCACCGGAATAGTTCACGTGATATATTATTCGACGCTACTTCGCAACAAATATATACTTCCGGTTACATGACCGTCTGTTCATCTGTCTTTCCGTCCGCGAATACAACTCCTCCATTATTAATACAGATAGAATGACAAATGAGGTGTCGAATGAAACTTATAACGCAAGGATGGTATTAAAGATGAAAAATTTGACATCGGACTTCCGGTTCTAGAGTTGCAACCGTATGAACTGTTATTAAGTCACCGAAATAGTATAAGCGATATATCATTCGATGTGCCTTAGCAAGATGAGAAAAAAAAATGGTTTTGGTTTTTATGACATTTCCGTTTAAAAAGTTCTAACCAGAAGTGCCGTTATAGTCGCAGAAATAGTACATGTAACACATCAATCGAAGCGTACTGAAAAGTTGAGTTTTATTCTTTAGTTCCTGTTTTGAAGTCATTTCTGTTTAAACAATGATGATCCAAAGTTTAGTCAAAATTACTCAAAATTAGTAAAATCGTATATCGATCGACGCAAAGTTACACGAAGCGTTCAAATATCAACTTCCAGTTCTACTTTAGATTACTTTGGGTGAAAACCTATGACTTATCAAGTCCAATTACTTTTTTGCAAGTGAATATGTTCATTTTTCAACAAAATAACCAAATAACTCGAAAATAATTGACTTAGTGAAATAACTGTATAGAACAAAAGTTGCTTAGAATTAATCAGTATATCCACTTCCGGATTTATTTTAGGGTTAATTTTTTCACCCCGGAAAAGGGGTGAAAGTCACCCCCAGGGTAAAAGCAGACATCGGCACAATATCACTTGTTTTGTTTGACATGTTTTCTACGTGTATGCCAAACTTCATGTCAATCCAAGTAGTTTTTTAAAATTTAGAGCAAAAACCGTGAGTGAACGTACTACGAGTATAAACCGTTATTTTTGCAATAATTTATTAATAACAAAGTCGGAACGTGGTTTAAGCTGTCATAACTAGCGGCAATCGATTTAGCGTATAAAAATACTACGAAAAATACTACAAACTTTCTGTAGATAGCGTATTTCGAGATTTTCGGCGAATAAACTATTATTTTGTTATTAAAAAATAAGAAAATATTTTGAGTAATCGAGACTCATCGCATTCCATTCAGCAACCAAAAATACACCAGAGAAGACCTTAACACTATCAATTTATTTACAGGGCTTCTAATAATTCCTGAAACACACCTGATTTTGCCATAATTTGTTAATAACAATTAAACGCACCACATTTGGGCTTATAGACCACTTACATTGGATTCAGCGACCCAAAAAACCCATAATACCACCATCAAATCGCGACGAACTAAGTGTCCACGGGACCCCCTATGTTGCGACGAGACTATTCGGTGTCCTCGATCGTACGTTACCACTCGAAGGTTAAGTATTGCTTAAATGCATACTTAGGATGTTAGCAGCTTCATAAAATATTTATTTACAAATGATCTGTTTTGTGTTCGAGGAAAAAATTGTGGGAATACTTTTTACAAAAATAAGACCCAACATACAGTTGAGTCCCTGAATCTTTACCCGTGCGTCATCATTTAAAGCATACGAACTAAATCGATGACAAGTCGGAAATTAAAATTTACTAAACACAACTACAAGTGACAGTAAGTGATTTGCTGTTGCGTTTAGTAAATTTCAATGTACGACTTATCATCGACTTATTTCGTATGCTTTAAATGATGACGCACGGGTAAAGATTCAGGGATCGAAATGTATCTAAATTACCTTATACAGTGCGGTGGAATAAGTGTTGCCCCCCCTTTTAACTTGTTTATTTTAAGAATATAAGCAAAACGCTTGGACAGGTCGATTTTTAAACTAATCATAGTATATCATAGCATCAACGTTTTGAACTTTACGCGGTCCCTCTTCAGGTGACAGGCATAACTTTGATTTTTTTAAATGGTAAAGTACATCATGTGACACCTCATCTAACAGCTTTTAAAATACTGATTTCAAAAATGTATAATAATTTAATCCTTTTTGAGATGACATTCCCAAAATTTCAGTGGAACTCTTTTTAAACGCATTTATTTTTTTGGAATTCTGAGAAAACTAATAAGTACTTTTGAAAAACTTAAACGCAGAATGAAAGATTAGATTATTACCGAGGGCTGACAGTCACTTAGAATAAACAAAAAGTTTCTTTTGAATGATACATTTGAAATTAAAAATCACACTAAATTTTCTCTTTTTTCCACCACTGTGACTTATTAAAATAAACATTATATGAGTTCTCAGGGACTTTGGACCATGGAGAATACTGTAATATTTCATTCTGCGTTTACATTTTTCAAAAATATTTATTAGTTTTTCAGGATTCGAAAAAAATGATTGCATTTAGAAAGAATTCGACCGAAATTTTGCGCCTACGCTCTCAAACAGGATTAAACAATTATACATTTTTGAACTCAGTATTTTAAGAGCTTTTAAATGAGGTATCACATGATGTACTTTCCTATTTAAAAAAATCAAAGTTATGGCTGTCACCTGAAGAGAGGTCGCGTAAAGTTCGAAACGTTGATGCTATAATATACTATGGTTAGTTTAAAAATCGACCTATCCGTGCGTTTTGCTTATATTCTTAAAATAAACAAGTTAACAGGGGGGGGGGGGCAACACTTATTCCACCGCACTGTATGTACTTGTGGTTATAATTAAGCAAGTGCAATAGCAAAATCGAGAAAAATGTGGATAAGAATCCCATCTCTACACCTACAGTGAAAGAGATTGCAGATGTGTTAAGCAAGTTTAATGAAAATATGTTTTATTTACTATACTATATAATAAATATAAATTACTCGATTTATTATTATACATATAATTACGCATTATTATTTCCTTGGTCTTCAGCATGTACGGTGTTAAATGCTTCTAACCTCAAAGAAAGCCAACAATTTATATAAACTCCTGTGGAATACTCGTTCTCTCCTTTTAAGCTTCTGTCTTACTCTGGAGGCCCAACAAGACGTCTCTGGTTCTGGCTAATATACTTCCAGAGCCGTAAATATGAGCGAAATGAGTCGGAATAATTTTATTTTCCTCACAACACGTACAACAAAATGAGATTGGGGGAAGAGAAATCTCCTTTTTGGGTTTTATGTTTTTTAACCTAACTACGGCTTTAGTTGAGAGAATGTTACTTCCGAGATTTGTGCTTGGATAAATGTAAGTTATAAATCAAGTACAGTATTAATTTAAGAGCAGTTTACGGTAAGGTCTTGGTTTCACAGTGACAAAAGGAAATGTGTAACTAAGCAGAATGGTTTTTAAATTTTATCGTAGCCATTCTAGCAACGATTAAACCTTTTTGTTATATTTATATATAAGCTTAAAATATGAAGTAATTATTTAACCGATCTGAAAGGAATTCATTGCTGTTTGTAAGACCATAAAACACAATACTGTTGTTAATGATCGATATTTTATATATTGATCATCATCATCCGTTTTGAGTTCACTGCTAAACATAGGCTTTTCGTAAATATATTTCCATTGCATCCGTTCTTGAACACCCTGAATCCAGTTTTCCTGGATGTGCTTGATGTTGTCCGGCCACCTTGTTGGAGAACGTCCTCGATTAGGTTTACTGTAAAGAAGCCGAAATCATTAGACCGAAAGCAGTAGACCGAACTGATTAGACCAAAAAGCACTTTTCCGAAACCTCACTAGACCGAACAGTAGGAGACCGAAAAGCATTAGGTACATAATACAGGGTGCTCAAACAGGATTGTAATCTTAGCAAAGATAACATCAGCCTCCCTTTACCCTTTATCCAGGCTAAGGACTGGCAGCACAAAGTACTGGCGAGTTTAGGGGTTGTTGTTTTGCTTTGCTTTTTGTTTTTATTATTTGTTTTGGTTTAATTGCTGCATCCGTACAGTACAATTTCCCAAAATCTGGAGGAAAGCTAGAGTGGTTGCCCTCTTAAAACCAGGGAAGGATCCAGCAAATACAAAGAGTTTTAGACCTGTCTCTCTTTTGTGCCATCTTTAAAAGGCATTTAAAATAATGATACTGAATCGGATCGCTGAATCTGTGGAGACTAAAATTATTCCAGAACAAGCAGGATTCAGACCCGGAAAGTGCTGCTGCAGTCAAATTCTTAATCTCACCCAACATATTGAAGATGGTTTTGAACGGAAAGAAATAACAGGAGTAGCGCTCATAGACCTAACTGCTGCCTATAACATAGTTAACCATCAACGGCTACTCGCAAAACTCTACGAAACTACAAAAAATTTCCGACTAACAGAGTTAGTGAAATGTCTCGTACAGAATAGACGCTTATACGTAACGCTCCAGTCCAAGAACAGTCGGTGGAGGGACCAAAAAAATGGTCTCCCACAGGGAAGTGTCCTCGCGCCGATTATATACAACATATACACCAACGACCAACCCATACATCAACAAACAAGGCAATTTATTTACGCTGATAATACAGCTGTGGCAGCTCAGGGAAGAACCTTCAATGAAGTCGAAGTGAAACTGACAGATGCCCTGGGAGACTTAGCTCTATACTACGATAAAAACCATCTGAAACCCAATCCCACAAAAACCCAGGTATGTGCTTTCCACCTTAGAAACAAGCATACCCGAAGGCCGCTGGAGCTGGAATGGCGTGGTCATATGCTGGAACACAACGAGACAAGACTCTGTCTTACCGATACCACTGTCAAGATGTCAAGAAGAAAATAAGTGCCAGAACTAATATCATCCGCAAGCTAACTAATACAAAATGGGGAGCACAACCACACACTCTCCGCACTTCTGCCTTAGCATTATGTTTTTCGGTCGCGGAGTTTGGAGCACCAGTATGGGCAAATTCTGCTGACGCAAAGATTGTCGACGTGGCTTTAAATGAAACGGTCCGTATCAATATCGGGTTGCCTTAAACCGACACCTATCGAAGAGGTATATCCCATAGTTGGGATTGCTCCACCACCTATCAGGAGGAAGGTCACGTCAGAGGTAGAACGGAAAAAGCAGGAAACGGACCGAAGACACCGCTTACATGACCGACCACCAAACTCAGCCAAGTAGACTAAGATCTCGAAAAAACTTTCTGGAAACATCAGGATCCATCCCTGAAGCGCCAGAGACGCGCCGAATACACCTATGGCAAGCGTCAGCTACCGCAACACATTTTCCTCCCTCAGAGGAAATGGCTACTGGACACAATTTACCTTATCCGATTTGTAAAGCGCTCAACAGACTAAGAACCGACGTTTCACGTTGTGCTAGTAACCTGAAAAAATGGGGATACCAGGACGGTGCATGCTACTGTGGCACGGTTCAGACCAGCCGGCATCTACTATCATGCACAGAAATTAGAGAGACCTGCACAGAAGACGACTTAATTTTAGCAAATGGCAGGGCCATCTATGTGGCCAACCATTGGAAAGAGATAATTTAAAGTTGTTGGTGTTCCGGACACGTAAAGTAAGTAAGTCGTCTAGGATAATCATAACAACGTTTTTAAAAAGTGTGTTATTACAAAGCAATTAAAAAAGGAAAAGAAAACATAAAATACATTATAATCCTTTTCTAAAAATTAGTCGCGTTATCTCCAACACCACTGACACGTTTAAAATAAACAAAAACCGAGGGAATTTTCGTGGAATTCCCTCTAAATAATAAAGAGGCAGTACATCAAAACCTGACAAAGACAAGACATTCAAGTCGGTTGTCCGTTCTAAAACTCGGAGGCTTTTTCCCTATTAAGGCATGCAAATAAAGCCCTAATTTTAATTTTACGTGTATTAAAATCTGGCGCAGCTGACGGGCAGAAAGCCCTCTGCCGAGATTAAGCCACAACAAAAGAACCAAACTTAATCACCCCCGTAATGCTGTATGCTCTAAGCTAAAATTACATGGATATCTACACCGGCACTTTCCTTTAAAGAAATGACATGACGTTAGATTAATACGAATTACAAATAATAATCAAAAGAAAATAGCAGTTTCTCAATTTCTAAATGAACTAAGTATTATTTTTTAATATTCTTTTTCTACAACCGTGTTAAAAATGATACTTTAAAGCCCCAGTGCTTTAAAATTTTTAAGACACTGCAGTTAAAAGTGAATTATCAAATTGTGAAACGTCAAAATATTTATGTTGCATTTATTAACATTAATATTAATAGTACAACTTGCGCAATTTGAAAAAGATGGTTTAAAAGGTTTTTTAAAATTTAATTTAAACTGCATTATTGCATTTTTAACACGTTTGTTGAAAAAAAAAGAATGTGTGTGTAATTTGTACGCACGTAAGAAGTTATACTTCTATTACATATATATGATTTCTTAACCCTAGAATACGGGATCGTTTTTGCCAAACGTAAATACGGGACTATCGTAAATTTTACTACTTCATAGAAAAGAGCCTATATTTTTTACTTTGAATTTTTTATTCAGTGTATAGAAAACAATTAAGATTCTTAGAATAATCATAAAAGTATAAAATTATGAAACAGACACGATTTGGGTATTTTTAGGAACATAGGGTACAAATATCTCCTCGGTGTTCTCCGCAAATTGGCTTCTTGCACTCCTTGCAATAGTTGGTGGACATGCGCCTTTTTTGTCTGGACAGTAGAAACAAGTCTTCCTCATCTTTTTCTGGGTCATATTCGCATCATCTCCTTTAGTTATGTTGAGGATTTCAGCTATGTTTTGGAGAATATTTCGACGTAAACTTGCGGGCTTGTATCTGCTTATCGCCTTGACTATGACTGCTATCGGAACCATAGGATTGTTTCCAAATTGTCCTCTTCCCAGTCACTATCACTATCTTCAAACGGATCTGGATCACTCTCTTCCCCGTTCATAATACGTGCCGCTTCCTCCTCCAATTGTTTTGCGGACAAAAACTTTGTAGTTGACATTCTAATAAGAAAAGCTCAAACATTAAATAGTATAAATATATAATATGTAATGAGAATGAAAAACAATTTACCTTAATTTATTGTTACTAAAACACTAAAAATCAAAATACAAACAATAATAGCCAGCTGATTTATTATATGACACAAACACGGGACTTTCGTTAAATTTACGAATCAGGTGACGAAAAATGGTCTTAGAATTGGAAAATATAATAACCGCCCGCTACATTATCAAGCTCAATACTAATGTGGAAGGTACTCAATTGGGGAAATCGTTAAAATAAACGAGAGTGGACAAAAGTGCCCAATATATTATGAGCCTCGTAAAATTTACGAATGACCCGTATTCTAGAGTTAAAAATAAATATACTTTAAACAGTTTGTTTTAATTTTTTTAAACACCAAACTAATTTTGTGCTTACCGCTTTCAAGAAAATAAAAAAATGTATAGGATTGCTCCGGACTCGAACTAAAGACCTCTCGATCTCTGGCCGAATGCTATACCAAATACGCTACAAGGACTGTGTCTGTATCGGTTCCGACGTACCTAATGACAATTCACGGTAACAAACAGACAAGTATAATAAATATACAATAAAATGTTTTAATAATAGTCATTTTATTCCTGCGGAAGACAAATCCGAAGACACAACAATTATAATAAATATTTTTACTAAAAACACTAATATATTCTTTTCACACCTTTTATTGCACTGATATATTTATACATAACTTAAAAGATTCAGTAACTAAACGCCATACTGTCTGTGTGCGCATGCGCGGAGTATTATGGAATTTTACTCTCAATCGCGCCTAAAGAAGTGTAACTTCAAAAACTATTAAAATTTGTTAAAATATACAACAATAAAAGTAAGATGTTATTCTATAGTTGTTATGACTTACGTATTGAGAGCATAGGCAGTTTTGATGTAATGTCAAGAAAAATATAAAAATGGAATGTCAGTCAAATATATGTAAAAGTTTTTGTGGATATTGTCCTGTAAGTGAGAATAAATAAATTATAATTGTTGATATATAAGACGTTTGTAGAAAAAATATTGTATGATATACGTGTTAAAAAGTACATTTTTAAGGCACTCATGTGCCTTACACAAAACTTTCACATGCGTACCTTAAACGTGTACGTTTAACACTTATATCATAAATAACAATTTTATTTATGTAATATTTACATTCTGTCCTTAAGTGGGTAGGCGCAAAATTTTCTTGCAATGCTTTTTAAATATATTCACTTTTTTCTAATTCTGAGAAAACTAATTACTATTTTTAAAAAATTTAAAAGCAGAATGAAATATTACATTATTACCGAGGGCCGAAAGTTCTTGAAAACCTCTATAATGTTTATTTGAATACGTTACGGGGGCGAAACAAAAAAAATTAGTGTACTTTTAATTTCAAATATTTTAATTTCTTCAAAAGAATCCTTTTGTTTATTCTAAGGGACTTTCGGCCCTCTATAATAATGCAATTTTTCAATAGGCGTTTAAATTTTTCAAAAATATTTATTAGTTTTTTCAGGATTCGATAAAATGAATGCATTCAAAAACTATTGAAAGCAAATTATGCGCCTATGCTCTTAACTAAAAGCAATATGTAATAGGTCTGGATCCCGCGTATGAAAAAAAAGTTGATTAATAGCAAGCTGAAAATTTGTTAATAGCTTAAGGGTGTCTAGTCGGATAAACTTTGATATATGGGAACACTGGAACAGGGGCTGTTTTAATTGTGGAACAGGTTAAAAATTTGGAACGGTCACACCACGAAAACGGCACATTTATTTTGTCCGACAGAACAGACTTAAACTCTCCGAACAGAGATTAAACTCTCATGCAAAAATCAGACTGCTATTTATCACCAAATGGGCGTTTTAATGAGTGGAACATGTATAATATGTCAAATGACAGGAATTATGACAGGTGATAAATAACAGTCTGATTTTTGCATGAGAGTTTAATCTCTGTTCGGAGAGTTTAAGTCGGTTCTGTCGGACAAAATAAATGTGCCGTTTCCGTGGTGTGACCGTTCCAAATTTTTAACCTGTTTCACAATTAAAACTGCCCCTGTTCCAGTGTTCCCATATATCAAAGTTTGTCCGACTAGACACCCTTAAGCTAATAACAAATTTTCAGCTTGCTATTAATCAACTTTTTTTCATACGCGGGATCCAGACCTATAAATTGTTTGACTAAAAATTGAAAATTTGACTTGCAGAGGCAGATCCAGTGATTTTTTTACATATATATATATATATATATATATATATATATATATATATATATATATATATATATATATATATATATATATATATACACCGTTTTTAGGCGTCAACGCCCTTCCGGTAGGGATCTATGGAGGAGTGTCACCGAGTCGCAAGCCCTTATCCTTTGCCGTACCGCTCCTCCATAGGCCGATCAGACAGCAGCTTATTCCAGACCAAGTCGTAGATTCTTCTTAGAATTTTAGACTACGACCTCAGCCTTTTTATTTTTCTATTCACCGGGCTGGGGCTCAAACCTCGATCGCCTCGACCGCATATCCACTATAGATTCGTCAATCGTGCGCCTCAGTCCGCTTGGCTAATCTGATCGACATTTTTTTTACATAACTAATTAAAATAAGTTAAATTATTATAGATTATTCTAATCTCTTTGCTAGGTCCACTATTTTGAATCTCTTCAAGCGTGGTACCCGTATGATCATCAGTGAGGTTGCTTCGTAACTGGTTTAGATGAGATTCTAGTCTCCTGAAATATTTCTTGTAATATTCTGTTATTACTGTTTTTATGGATTGCACATTGTGGTCTTGCTGTATCACAAAATTTGGCACATACCAAGGGGCATTCAGCAATGTTCTACGGACTGTTCTGAAATCTCTGCAGTATTTCCAGGTTTGTTTAACTGACTATCCCCCACAGTTGGATATTATAGGTCGACACTGGTTTTAATATGGTTTTATAATATATCACTATTTTGTTCTCACGAGATAGTTGAGATTTACGACCGATGATCCAGTATATTTTTCGGGATTTTATTCCTAGTTGTTTTATTTTTGGTAAAATGTGATTGTGCCAAGTTAACCTCCTATAAAGGTGAATCCCTAGTAACTTGATAGTATCGGTTTGTGGGAGCTGTGTTTCGTTTAGAGTTATAGTTTCACATGTTTGTTCTTTCGCGGTCTTACATTTTTTAAGCTACCGTTGGATATTGTTACGGTATTTATGAAGGGTTCTGAACGCTGTGATTGGATCATGGTGAGAGGCTAGTACAACGGTGTCATTAGCAGAAGCTTCACAGGTTGTTCTGTTACTTGTCAGTAAGTCAGCAGTATGGAGCTGACAGCTTCCTTGTCAAAGGTCCCAGGAAACTTCCTTGTGGTATTCCGGCTTTTATTTGTCTTAGGCTTGTGTACTAATTCTCCTACTTGACTACGAAACGTCAGTTGCAAATATTTCTTTTTATAATATAGTAGAAAGGAATGGGGAAAATTTCTCTTTATATTAAATAGGATACCAGCGCAGCGTGCCATATATTGTCAAAGGCCTGGGCAATATCCAGGAATGCAGCAGACCAATATCTTTTATTTTTTTCTAGATCACATCTGATGTGTTTTATCGGTCTGTGTACTTGTTTTATTTTTCGGATTTGTGTTCTGAACTCAAATTGGTGTTGGTGTATTAGCTTTTTTTCTTCTATGATTGAGGATAATTGCTTAAAGAGAAGTTTTTCCAAGATTTTAAGAGACGTGGTAAGAATATTATGATGAAGATAATATTCTAATTACAAAGATGTAGTGAACTGGCTTATCGAAAAAATTAGCGGCAAAAAAGTTTTAAAAACCTTGTGTCTAACACGTTAACGGACAGTGCGTCAAACGTATGAGCAAGTGTTGTGACACTATATTTTGAAAAATAGAATAGGGAAAAATGCAACGTCTACAAACGTTGTGTCACATTACATCAATGGAAATTAGACGTATATAGATGTTCTGTCCGTCAACGTGTTAACTATTATCACCATAATAATAATTTAATTTGAACGTATAAAAAATTTAGGGGATTTAACCTTCCCCAACTAACGTAGGTTTTCCGAACATAAATGCTTACATCGGTGTCAGAGACCGACATAAAAAAAGGTTTCCATTTACACATTTTCAAGCGTACGATTATGTTTACTCCTTAAAGGAGTAAAATTAAACACAAATGATACCTATTTTTAAATTATTAAACCTCTTTTACACTAGCAAAGTACAAAAGAAAATAAAACAATTACATAACATCTGATTTGTCAAAAACAACCTCAATATTTCCATTGCTGTTATCTTGTACCTAGGTTGACTTTTTACTCCTGGCAATTGGGTTACTAAATTATAAACAGCACTTGTTTGCATAATAATTGCATAATTAGTTGACACTGAAGACTCAAACTTCAACACTAAAAACACGCACCTAAATCAGGCAGCTACTGATGGCGGCGAAGATTCATAACGAACGATTTGGATATAATCGTAAAAATTATTAGTGGTCCGTCTCACAGAACGAATATTAGTCACATAAAGTTAAGGGAAAAAACCCACTTAAAATTTTTTATTGGGTTCAAAAATTTCGCGGTCGTTTGTTTAAGATGTTGCTGCTATAAGAATGTCACATGTCCATTTTCAATGAAAATTCTCTAACAGTTTTCGGTATATTGCAAAATATCGATTTTCATTTTATAGCATAAATGGCTGCAACATTTATGTTCACATTTGTACTAAGGTAAGTTAGGTTCAATCTAACTATATTTGGTCGCAGAATATGTGATTCAATTTATGACCTGCCTTTTTGTTACACCCTGCATATTCGTACAAATTAAAATGGCTATCTTTTTACCGTAAACAATTTCTTTCAAATACCTAATTCAATTCTTAGCCATAAATATTTTAAAGAACGCTGAAAGCAGAAACTAAAGAATTCTATCCACGCAGTTGCGTGGCCACTACTCCCAACTATTTGACCGTCCTCCCCTGAGATTTTCTTAAATATTTTATGAACGCCGGTATCTCAGCTCTTAAAAAAAATCTTTTTTCATGAGAAAATGACAGTAAAAAGGGCAGTATTGGCAGTGTTGATATACATTCTAGAAGATAAATACACGGATATAGGTGCTTAATACTAAGAATCAGTGATAAGAGAAAGATTTTGGTATACTTACTTAAATAAAATTCTTAACTTAAGAAAGGATTAATCTCTACTGATGCATTAAAAGATAGATATGTGGCAAGATTTCAGAAATAAGGGCCTGCAATGTTAAACTCGTACTTATATCAATATATGATTATAGTCTAATTTTTATTATAATCATCTGTCATTATATGCCAATCTCCACAATCAGTACAAAAAAAATTCTTTCCAGTTTTTAGTATTTTTAGATTATTATCATACAAATCAATTTTGCTGCCAGCACCGATTTCAAATAGTCTATAGTATCTTGTAATAGGTACATTACATTTTAAACTTACCTAATATAATATTATGATCTTTTGATGAAGTTAAATTTTCGTCTGACATCCTATTCTTTGGTTTGCAAAATGGTGTTCCTGTCGAAATACTGTCTTGTTCGAACTCACGTTAATTTACTTGTAACATATCTTTTTAAAACTTATTTGTCAATGGTCTAAATAAGTTTCATCTAACATAATAATATATCAGTTTTTAACAGAGCTAGTCAGGTGAACAGTGGCCACTATTATATCAATTACCTCTTTTCATTGTTAAGTTACGAAAATAAGTTTATTTCTTACATTTTTTAGTGTGTATAAAAATATTCCGTCACCTTTTTCATTGGTATTTGTGCTGCCCTATGTCAAATGATGCGCTTTGTATCAAAGCAAATGTTTAGTTGCAGACAGTAAAATTGATCCTGAAATTCTTACTAGCTGTTAGATATTTGTTGGTGATGGTTTTTAGAAGTCATTATATGGAAGGTATACTCATCCGAAACTTATCTCCTTTATAATCTCTTTCTCTGCAATCTTCATATTAACCGTCAAACAAACATAACTGGAACAAAAATTCATTAATGGAAGCAATTTAGTATGTTCTTTTTGTTTCCCTAGTAGGCTGTCATTCGGAAGGACACGGGTAAGAACCATGGGATGATAATATCCAGAATATCAGTAGAAAAAACTAAACGTATGTATAGTGATCAATAAAGAGCCTCGTGGATTCAAACTAGAAAAACACGGCAAAATTGTAGAACAAGTAATGAAATTCAATTATCTAGGAGTAGAAATCAGTAGTGACAGAAACTATCGTAATATTATTACGATAGTATATTTTTAGCATTTTTTACTTGTTAATTATTCGTTATACTATTATGTAGTTATTTTATCTTATTTCTGGGGAACACGGGTAAGGGCCATGGGATGCTATTACGATAGTATATTTTTAGCAATTTTAGGATCGATTACAATTAAATATGCACGTTTCCAAAGGCTATCCACAGCAATCACCACATCATTAGTCCATTTTTTATCTAGTCCCCGTAAAACCTGTCAACTTTCGTAGTACAAAAAGAATTTAGAGGAGAACATTACCTTTTTATCTTCCAAAAATATTTATTTTATTCAACCCATTAGACAGTAAATTTCTGATAAATGACAGAGATTTATTGCTACAATTATTATGCCCAAAATTATTGTATATATCCTTTCCAGAATGCATAGAACCAAAAACAGTAATCCGCCAAGGACACTCGCTCAGCCCATTATGTTATTCAATATGGTGAATGGTGATGAAACAAACAATTCACGAAGTAAGAAAAAGATATGGATACCACATGGGAGTGCATAAAATCACGATAGTATGCTATGCCGATGATACAGTACTAATTACTGATAACGGGGATGACCTACAAAGGCAGCTCAACACCTTCAATATCACAGAAAACAAACTTAATATGAGAATATCAGTAGAAAAAACTAAACGTATGTATAGTGATCTGTAAAGAGCATCGTAGATACAAAACTAGAAAAACACGGCAAAATTGTAGAACAAGTAATGAAATTCAATTATCTTGGAGTAGATAACAGTAGTGAGAGGAATATAAGAACAGAGACCACTAGGTAAGCAGCAAAATCAGCCAGCGTAAGCGGTTACCTCCTAGAAAGCATAATATATGGACAAACAAATATCTGACCACTGAAAGCAAAATGAAGGTATAGGTACAAGACAACAGTAAGACCAACCCTAACATATGCAGTGGAGACAAGAACCGATACAAAAAACACGAAAAAACAAATCAACAATATCGAAATGAAATTATTAAGATCAATGGCGGGCATATCATTAAAACGCGAGCAGTCGCGGTGTTAGAAAAAATCTAACATTTTATCCTTTTTCGTGATAACTTGATGAACAATTTTGCAACATAACTTTCCACTCGTAAGTGCCTCGTGGAAGGGTGTAGTAATGCGTAGGTTCATTTTTTTCTTTTTTTTTTCATCTTCTTTTTCTTCTTTTTTGGAATTTATGGCTTTGGTGAGAAAAAATTAGCTTTAATAATTGTTACAAATATTATTTCTTACATTACAAGTAAATAAATATACTATTACATAAAGGTGTGTTGTAAATTCGCGTCTAAATTCGTATTGTTAGACAAAATCTAACGCGCGACCGATTACGTGACAGAAAAGAGGGCGACTGCCCCCGGGTTAAGAGGCAACAGTAGCGCGCGGAAAACGCGGTCCAAGATTGCGGCTGTAATTTTGAATATTTTGTCGAGATGTTGTTCTGAAGCTATTTCCTTGTGGCATTTTTATGATTAACTATTTAGATGGGAAATAAGCCACAATTAAATTGAAAAAATAATTTTATGAACGTTTCGAAGCCCAAATCGGGTTTCGTTGTCAAAATACAAAATACTACTAAATTAAACAAAAATGTGGTTGCTAAGTAAAACAATTGTTTTAATAATTCATTTAATCTGACTCATTTATATTGGCAATTCAGACGTATATTATACATTTTAAAGTAGAAGACTTTAAAATGATATCGCCAATATTTATGAGTTGCGTTACTGGGACGACTTTACTAAAAGATAGTTCATTCGATTACATGAAATCAATCCCAACTCAAGAATATCCGTCACAAAAAAAATCGTAGCATGTGATCTGTCTTTAAAAAGACAACCAAATGCAACGATGACCGTAAAATTCTCGCGTTAGAGATTCCATAGTAAATCACGAGGGAAAACCAGGAAAAAACCTCGTGATACTATCCCGACATCGTAAGTATTTGGTCTTACATTTAATTCACTTTCAAAACCTAATACCAAATTCTGACTTAATATGTTTAAATTATAAATAGTATTAATAATACCTAGATATACAATAAGTAATACTAAAATATAAAATTGTACTAACTCGATATGTTATTGATTTACTAATGGTGGTATTTTCTTTCTATTGACTTCCTCTTTCAGTATGGGTAACCACATCCTAATGCATTCTACCGATAATATATTTGGCACACATATTCGTAATATAATAAATTAATAAAGAATGGCGGTACACAGCTCACTTTGAGAAATATGTTAGTATGTGGAAATTACTCTATACCTAAATAAAATATTGCAAAAAGGAACCTGTACTGCCATTAAGAAGAATGAAAAAATATACTTTCTTCCAATAAACTTTTTTATCCCATGCCTATGTTTTGTGTCACATTGAACCTACTAAAAATCGATTTTCTATAACAAAAAATCATTTACCGCGAGTATGAGTATAATAATAATTATTGGTTGTGATAGTATGATGTAACTGTCAGTGTCCTATTGCCGACCGATGCACTGTTGCCTCACTGTTGAAAGATCGCAAAACTTTCGAAAAAACAAAAATATTAATAACGCGCTACTGTTTACTCTTAAGAGATAGACAACAGAAGAATACGCGAACAATGCGAAATTAAAAATATTAACAGGTAGATAAAACAAAAAAAAAAAACTGGAACGAACATGTAAACCAAATGGGACCAGTTGCATTAGCGAACATCTGTAAAAACAAAAAGCCGTGTAGCAGAAGACCCGTTGGAAGACCGCCAAAAAGGTGGAAAGACAATGTACGTACAATCAATATCAACTGAAAAAGAATAAGAGGCAGAAAAACAGAAGTAATTCTAGTCGCATACAGAAGAAGAAGAAGACGCAAAAGAAGAAAAAGAAAAAGAAGAAAAAGAAAAAGAAGAAGAAGAAGAAGAAGAAGAAGAAAAAGAAGAAGAAAAAGAACAAGAAGAAGAAGAAGAAGAAGATATCCGTTCCACAGTGTTACTATGTCGCCACATGTAAGGGGATTTTAAAAAGTGTATTCTGTTAAATTCTCATCCGTTTAAAATGATATAAAACAGTTTCCCAAAGAAAATTACCACGTTTTGCATGCGCAGTACTACAAATGTTTAGTACTTAAACAAGTAATTATTATATTGCTTTGCTAAACTAGTTTTGCATTAATTAATTTAGTATAGTATTTTTACTACAAAAGCGATATTACGTAGGTCAAAATTTTTGACGTAAGAGAACTGTCAAAACATTAGAATGTGACTTTTCATTATTGCCATGTTTACGTAAGAGAACTGTCAAAACATTAGAATGTGACTTTTCATTATTGCCATGTTTAAATAAACATGGCAATAATGAAAAGTCACAATCTAATGTTTTGACGGTTCTCTTACGTCAAAACATGGCAATAATGAAAAGTCACATTCTAATGTTTTGACAGTTCTCTTACGTCAAAAATTTTGACCTACGTAATATCGCTTTTGTAGTAAAAATACTATAGGTACATTCGATATCTACATTCAGTACATTTCTATCTACAGCTGATCGTCCTATCTCTTTAAGAACCGCCACCGCCATCAATCCTTAATTCGAAGGGTGGATATTCTCCCTAACCTCGACCGGTTCACTTACCCTCTTAGATCGGAGACAGATTTTTAAAATTCTTGGCGGAATTTCAAATAAAATGATTTCTATCTCCCCGAAGACAATTCATCTGTAATCAATGACGGTGTATTTGGACTACGCCGTTCAAATATTAATGCACTTATAAAAACTCGTCGGCGATACTCTGCTCTGACATTGGCCCTTGAATGAATGAGTTTAATCGCATTTGGGATACACAGAAGGGATTTTTTGTTCGAAATGGTGTTATTTCGGAGTTTTGCCGGTGGAAAAAGAGCTTAAGTTAAATGCATTAGGACAAAAGAAGCATAAAAGACTTTTATGTTAAAATTCCTCTGTATTAACACACAACTTATGCAATCTAATTAATTTCTTTTTTATACAATTTCAACCTAAAAGTTTAGGTAGATAATAAACAGCAAGTAATATAACTGACAATTGCAATACAAAGGATGGTACTACAGATGAGAAATTTAACCTCGGATACCTCTAGCTTCATGCCTGTCTCTCCGTCCGACTCTCTGTCAGCGAATATTCATTACTAAAATAGGTAGAATAACAAATGTGGTGCTGAATGAAAGCTTATAATCCAAACATCATTATTGGAGGTAAGGAATTTGAAATTAAACTTTCTCTTTTAGTGGTCCAACCGGAAGTACTGTTTTAGAGTCGCTGAAATGGTACAAGCGAAAGCAAATGGTCTGCAAAAGCAGACAAGTATTTAACCTTCGATGGTAATGTACGGTCCCTGACACCGATGTAATGGATTTTTCGCGATAAAACCCAAATGCGAATATTTTTTTCGCATCCTATTCACACTATTCAGTCTTGAGAAATCTGTGGCAAAGTGCGGAGAGTTCATATTATGCTATTTGACCTGACACTGTGAGATAGGGATGGCGGTTGTTGATAAAACACCGGTTTTCGGTTATACCGTTTTTTTTACTTACGGTTTAACCTAACGGTTATAACCGGTCAAAAAAACCGGTTGTTCAAGAACCTGTTTTCGGTTGTTGGAATTACATTGGAACCTCGATAACTCGGATTAATCGGGACCACGGCCGATTCGGGTTATCGAAAATCCAGGTTAGCCGCAGAATATGGTAAAAATTAATAAAATACGGTATACTTACAAATAAACTCCGTTATAATTGAAATATCATGAAAAATATATGCACAGTACACATCTAAATTACGTATAGTTGTATAGAGTATACTTTTTATTCTCTCACAAAATTCAAAAACTTGTTTTTATAATCAGCAGCGCTGTTGTCCCCAGATAGACTTTCTCCGGTGATCAATAGTTGGCGTATTCCATGACGTTTTTTTCATCTATCCAGCCAACCTTGACTCGCAGTGAAATTTGGTTCACAATCAGGCAATATTTTATTTAGCTTGAGTGCTGATTCTTGAATAATTGGTCCAGACACTGGTTAACCACGTTTTCCGCACAAAACCACACATAAAAAGCGTCGAGAGTCTCATTTTTAAGTTAATTAGCTTTGCACATATTGTCCAAACTGTCTTTTGTTATCATTTTGAAACAAACTTTTTTAATCTTATTTCTATTTATCTTCCAATCCGATACTGTAGATGTACCGATACCATATGATGCTGCAATTGTTTTGAAGATTCGCCTTTATCAATCCTACCTAATGCGTCTAGTTTCTTTTCCATTGTCACTACATAATTTTTACGTTTTCTTGCCATTATGTAGGCAAAAAACAAAAACACAAACCTATCTGAAGCACGATTATAGAACGGAAGCGAACAATACGACTGTACTACACACAATACGGCCACAATCGAAACGATGTTGTGTTATTTAAGAACAGTGGAGACTAAGACCATTGTTTAAAAATAATTTTTTAAATAGTCTTTTAATCTTTTTTAAACAATGCTAAGACAGTTTGAAATAAATAAAGGAATACAGGTGCCTGTTGTTTCCGATAATCCGAGCCAATGAACGTCGCTCTGCCGCCGTGTGCCATAAGTAATTTTTACTATCCTATAGTTCAAATTACACAAATACTATACTTTCAAATATTATATTACATATATTTTTATTGTTGAAATGTTTGTCTGATGAAAATCGGTCCGGGTTAGCCGGACCTCCGAGTTATCGGGGGCCGACTTATCGGGGTTCCACTGTAATATCCATTACCCAATAGGTTATAATGTTACATTAAATTGCATTTTAGTTTGCGATACTCCATTCGAATCGATATCAATATTATCCATATCGATAGTATCGATATCGATACCAATATATTATAATCAATCGATATAATATAAACGGCATCGGCGTGTATTGAGTATTCGCTCCGAGCGTTAACAAAGTGTCAAAACAAAATCGACCGACCTGCTCATGGTGGCGGTTTTCTGAAAGTTTGTAAGGATGCTTTGTGTATGTTTTAAATGGGATATTTAAAAAAATATCCTGTCACGCTAGTGATATGATGTATTGATATAAACAGAAAATAAAAACGCACTCAATCTGATATAAATTTTTACTTTCCATTATTGATTATCAGTTTAGTTATGTATACATAACCTTACTATCGCAGTTTATGTCAATAAATCTTTATTAACGAAAAAGAAAATATTTTTGTTGCACTGTAAATTACACTATAAATTAATAACTAATGAATTATAACAATTGTATTCGGTTATTATCACTACAAAATAAAATATTCAAGTTTAACAAAATAATCCCATAAGACCCGATGTTAAAACGTCCTTACAAAATTTGACAGCGTGTCACGTGACTGTAAATAGAGGGGAGACGCACGGTGCGAATTGCGCAGTGGGATGGGGAAAATAGAACTGGAAATTCGAACTAGCCAATTGGTATCGAAAATAGAAACCAGTCATCAGAAGTTCGCAGGACACACCCTAAGGCAGAAGAATGAAAGATGGACTATAGCCCAATAAATGACCGTTTTGGGGTGTAATTTTCAGGGGCAACTCCGAATTGCATGAAAATATGGATTTAGGTTCTACTTACCCTCCACTTCAAAGTTGAATTTGTGCCGTTGGCTGCTTTTACTTGGGGGTGATATTTACCCCATATTTACCCCTTCTCGGGGGTGAAAAACGCGTGTTTAAAATGAGGCCGGAAATGGATAAATTGACTTACTTTAAGCACCTTTTGTTCTACAAAGTTTTTTACGTAAGTCAATAAATACTTTTTGAGTTATTCGCGATTTAAAATGTTGATTTTTCGACAAAAAAACTACGTTTTCAGACCGTTTTTCCCAAATAACTCCAAAAGTAAATATTTTATCGAAAAAAATATTTTTAGCAAAAGTGTAGCCTATAAAAAAACGAAAAAAATGGTGTACCAGTTAAGTCTACAAATTTAGTAGAAGCAAAGTTGTAGCTCATGAAAAATTCGTTCTTATTCGTCTAATTCCAAATCGAATAATTACACGCGAAATCGCCGAAGAAAGAAACGTTTTTCGGGAAAACCTTATTAACATTTTTAAAGTATCGAAAAAAGCTTATTATCTGTTTTTTACAAAAGTTTACAGCATCAAAAATAAACGAGTTACACTGAAAAAAAAAGTTGGCCCTTTTTTGGTAAATAAAATCGTGAGAACCCCCCTCTATTTAGCACCCTAAATGAAATTAATCGTTTGGCTTTACCATCTATTTCAACTGTACGTGTATTGTTTATATGATCTGTAAGTTTGATTGATTTGAAGTGCTTATTTTTGAAAACATTTGGTTTTATAGTAAAAAAAATAGTTAAAAATTTTTTAAACATTTCATTTTTTCAAAATAACTTGAAAAGTATGAGCGATAAGAAAAATCTTAAAGAGTAAAAAAATGTAGGTTTTGCTATTATAAATATGCTAGTTTCATTTTGTTTCTCCGTAAGGCAAGCCGCACACCAAAGAAACATGAAACGTAAATTACGTTTCATGGAAATAAAACACTGCTAAACAAATATACGTCCGGCCATTTATGAAACTCTCCCAAAATAAAAATGTGTCATGAGCATGTATCACACTCGTTTCATTGGTAGGCGGACTTTGAGATTTGTTTAGCAGTGTTTTATTTTCATGAAACATGTTTCACGTTTCATGTTTCATGTTTTTCGTTTCATGTTCCTTTGGTGTGCGGCTTGCCTAAGACAAGAATTGGTTAAGATATGGTTGTTCAAAATTTGCATACACTCGTGATTAGTGACCCATTCAAGCTTTCTCAATTATAACCCTTTCAAAAATAAGCACTTTAAACCGGTGAGACTGACAGATCATATAAAAAATAGACAGGTAAGTAAATTGTTTGTAAAGCGGTAGCGATTAATTTCATTTGGGGAGCTAAACAAGGCGAGATTTTCATGATTTTTTACAAAAAAAAAAGAAGGCCAACTTTATTTTGAGTAACTCGCTTACTTTTAATGCTAAAACTTGTGTTAACAATTAAAACAAAGCTTTAACATTTTAAAAAAGTTTAAATGGGGTTTTCCCGAAAAGTGCTTAATTTTTCGGTGATTTCACCTTGAAATATTCAATTTGGAATTAGACGAATAAGAACGTATTTTTCATGAGCTACAACTTTGTTTCTGTTTAATTGATAGACTTTAGTGATACACCATTTTTTTGGTTTTTTTATAAGCTACACTTTTGCTAAGGATATTTTTTTCGATAAAATATTTACTTTTTGAGTTATTTGCGAAAACCGTCTGAAAACGTAGTTTTTTTTTTGTCGAAAAATCAACATTTTCAATGGCAAATAACTCGAAAAGTATTGACTTACGTAAAAAGCTCTATAGAACAAAAGTTTCTTAAAATCAGTAAATTTATCAATTTCCGGTCTTATCTTGAACGTATGTTTTTTCACCCCGAGAAGGGGTGACTGTCACCCCCCAAGTAAAAGCAACCAACGGCACAATTTCAACTTTGAAGTGGAGGGTAAGTAGAACCTAAATCCAAATTTTCATGCAATTCGGAGTTGCCCCTGAAAATTACACGGTATCGCCGAATTTCCCGTTCATTTACTGGGCTACTAAGAATATTATACATTGGAGACCGTAGAACCACAAACGAAAAAGGGAAAGGCCACAAATTCGATGGTCAGATGCCCTGAAGAAACAGGGCGTGTCAAAATGGATGCAAAATGTCTAAGATAGAGAGGCATGAAGAAAGGAAGAGGAGGCCTATATCCTGGATACATGAATGTTTAAGGCCGATTAGAGACATATAGACTAGCTAAGGTACTCTGTTTCGGTACTCGGATGTCAGCAGCTATTTTTAAAAGCGGATGCCAGTTGCCAATATAAGCGGAGAAATTAATTTGGAAAACAAATATTTTTAGAGGTCAAATAATATACCTAATAAACTAACGCAATGCATGGATACTTTGCGTCCAAATAAACCAAATAATTGAAAAACACAAAATGTAGTGACATTATATACCTATTTATATTTTAGTATTAACATAGGTATAATATTATTATATGCAGGTATATGAATTATAAAAACAAAAATGAAACATTAAAAATAGTCAAACTTATTAAAACAAATCATGAATCATTGTAGTTTTGAACTGGACGTATTGTCCAAAATTTTTTGTCAAAGTTAAATTTCCGTAAAAAAAATTAATTACTTTTTACACAAGATACGTAAAACTATTTTACCTTTTTATCGTGTTTTTTTAAGTAATTACACAGGAATGATTGTTTTATTCTGAGTTTATAAACATTTCATGATGAAAATGAGTTTATGCTAGTTTGCACCACTAACTTTACTGCACACTGCTGATAGTGCACAACTGATTGAGATTTAATATATTTTTTTAATACGATTCTCCAATTCAACTAACCTACTTATTCTAAGATCATCAAAATGTCCTATTGAACCTATAACATTTCTAACATTTATTTCGGTGACTGTAGAGTGATTAACTAATAATATAAACATTAAACAAATCAATATTATTGATGAATTTAAAAAAAAAACCATCTGTCTGTTTTCCTGTTTTCTCCGAATTCATTATTTTTTTCAGAGGTATAATAATCTCTCCGGTTTTTCACCGGTTTTTATTACTTTAAACAGAAAAAACCAGTTATAACCGATACAAAAAACAACCGGTAGAACCGGTTATTGCGAAGTAAAAAAACCGGTTTTAGGATATAACCAGTAGATTTTTCCCATTCCTAATGTGAGAGACCGAGGTTACCATTTTGTGTTATACTTAACGGTAAGTTTGTGTTGTTTTTGGTCCATAGTCAGCTTAAATAATAGATATTAATTTTAGGAGTTGTATGTGAATATGGATTACGAAATAGAACAAGTCAGGTTGCAACAACTCTTTGACGAAATTGTTGCTAATTCCGAACCGAAACCGTACAGTGCGGTGCAGTGGACTGTATAAGAAAATGAGGAAACAAACGGACAATAATTTCGGTTTATGTTGGACATTTATTTAATAATTTTTTTTGGTGACATTTAAACCCTTGTCTATATGATTGTTGATATTTTGTATTCAAAAACTTGACAGGATTTTGTAAATTGTTTGTCAATTATATTAGTATATAAAATAAGACAATTATTTAATGTGCATTTTTTCCAGAATATAAATAAATATTGATCATTTCTTACAATATTGTTATTTAAATATAGTTATATTAAATATTTAATCACATCAAAATATTGACAGAAAATCACAACCTAAGATATTCATTATTAAAAAGTCGGTGTCGTAGACCAACGTTACCAACTATATTACAAGAATTCACGTTACCGGCGGAAGGTTAAGTAGAGACTGATTATGCCTAATTCTTAATTATGCCTATCAGGTGGAAATACCTAAAGTTAAGCTATGAAATAACAAAAATAATAATCTGAACAAAGGCGTCAAATAGGAATGCTGTATGTCACCTACACTTTTTAACATATACGTAGATCAGGCTTTGATAAGATGGAATAGAAAATATGGAACACGTACCAGTACAAGCGAAAATGGACTACAGGATAAGAAAATTGAAGGAAGCGTATAAGCTATGGGGACTCAAGATAAATAAAGTAATAACGAATACTTATGTCTCCACAAGGAAGAATTTCCTGTATCTGGCTGTATACAATTAATCATAAAAATTTAATGAAAAATTCCTTGATAAAAGGTATATTTATTTAAAAAGAACACCGTAAAGGGCTACATTTATGACAGAACCTTGTTTGCTCTAAGTAGAGTATCGTCAGTGCTTTTACAGGCAAGACATGCTGAGCCATCAAAAATACATAAGTAAAAACCTTTTAATTATTCACAAAATGTTTTGCATTGACATAATAATTATTGAAAATTCCAATTTAGACAAGGCGAAAACTGCGGGTTCATTGGGAAAAATATTCATATGAGATTTTTTTGCATAATTACATTCGTGAGACATCCCAGAATAAGGTTCAAGAAGTCGCCCACGTGAAAAGTGGGCCAAATTAAAAAAAAAAATTTTTTAATCAAATTGCAAAAATCAATATTTTGGCCCGGATAATTTTTTGTAGGTTTTTTGGACCATTCTAGATAAAAAAGGTCTCTTATAATTTTTCTCTAAAAGTGATCGTTTTCGAGTTATAGGCAATTTAAAATTGAAAAAAACGAAAAATAGCGATTTCCAAGGCTTAATAACTCGGTTAAAAGTTATTATTATGAAAATCAGAAAGTGACTAAATCAAAGTTTAATGCCGCCCCTACAAGAGCCCGAAGAAATTTTTGCCATTATTTTATTACTAAGCTGTTATTTTTAAGTAATAATATTGAGCGCCATGCACGTGGTAGGCAGCCGTAAATGTGAGTGCAAGTAAGATGCACAATTGGATTGCCGGAGTGGCATCTCTCTCACACTCATAATTTACGGCCGGCTACCACGTGCATGGCGCTTAATATTATTACTTATAAATAACAGCTTAGTAATAAAATAATGACAAAAATTTCTTCGGAATCTTGTAGGGGTTATAATTAATAGGGGGAGGGGGAGGGCGTTAAACTTTGATTTAGTCTCTTTCTGACTTTCATAATATAATAATAATTATTAACCGAGTTATTATGCCTTGAAAATCGCCATTTTTCGTTTTTTTCAATTTTAAATTGCTTATAACTCAAAAACGATCAACTTTAGAGAAAAATTATAAGAGACCTTTTTTATCCAGAATGGTCCAAGAAATCTACAAAAAAATTTTCCTGGCCAAAAATATTGATTTTTGCAATTTGATTAAAAAAAATTTTTTTTAAAAACTTGGCCCACTTTTTGCGTGGGCGACTTCTTGAACCTTATTCTGGGATGTCTTACGAATGTAATTATGCAAAAAAATCTCATGGGAATCTTTTTCCCAACGAACCCGCCGTTTTCGTCTTGTCTAATTACATAATTGGTGGACAGAATCCCTATGGTATTTGGCATAATATAGCCCCGCAAGGCAGGTGAATTGCTTATAGACAATTATTATGTCTTCACATTGAGGATGGTGAAAAGTGACTCACAACGTTGAGAATACTTATGTATTGGATCTGAGGTTGCAGATTTAAAATTAAGTGTATAAGAGACTATTAAGAGTTGTAAGTCTTTTAACATTTTAATGTCAATGATTCCGAGATTGTACTTGTATGAAAAATATAGAAATAAAAATAGCACGGAAAAACAAGCCACAAAAGCACTCCATGGAGTGATATGCAACAACAGTCTAATCAAAGAAAACAAAAAAAAAAGGATCTTTTAGGTCACACTGCTTAATATGACCCTATATGGAGCGAAAGTATGGCTAATGACAACAACGTTATGAAATAACGTTGGAGTTTATGAGTAGGTGTGTACAAATTAACAGAGAGGATAGAATAAGAACAAACGAAACATGGAACAGAATATAAATAGAATTCTCAATTACTCAAAAGGTGGTAAACGGAACCCTGAAGTGATACATGCATGTACAAAGATTGCTAGAACACACGTGTTTGAAAAGAGAATTGGATTGGGAACCGCAAGGAAGAAGACGGAGAGAAAGAACTGCTGTGAGGTGGAAAACGTACATAGGAAACGCTATGATAGATAGAGACCTCAGAGAAGGCGTCTGGGAGAATGGACCAATGGGAGGAAAAAGAAGAAGAAGCTTAATTAAAATGTTTTTCCTTGCGTTAATCTATAATATATAATTTACTGATTTGACTTTAAGCTACTTCAGACAATATTATGAGTTTTTTTGGAGACATATTTCCTGCAGCTGTTGTTAAAGTAAAATTTTTACATTGAGGAACCAATTATTTGGTGTCGGTAAGAAAAAACTTACGGTTGTGATATATTATTATTATATTAAAAAAATTAAAAATTAAGAAATTAAGGATACAGAAAATTGTTCTGGACTAGAAAATTTTTGGAGTTCATAAGTATGTTTAATGCAGTTTTAATAGATAAGTACAACATCATCATCATCATCATCATCATCATCATCCAGCCCTTTGCGTCCACTGATGGACATAGGCCTCCCTAATTTTTGTCCATTGTGCATTTGTTGATAAGTATAACGCTATATACAAAAGTAACCGAAATCCACTTTATTGCAGTTCCCGGTAAAATAATTGCATAGAAAATTTTACAAAAGCCCTTATTGATTAGGCCAAAGAACGGATGTAACGGAACTAATAGATCTAACACACATGGAAAAGACTAGATAACTAGACTATCTGAGAAAAGCTCAATGCAGATGTTCTAAAAAAACTCGAAATGCTGATGAACAGAAAAGCTGCAAGTAAAGACGGAATATCAAACGAATTACTTAAATATTGTGGAGCGGCAATAGAACATAAACATAGACACTAAATAGAAAAAAAGAATGTACTAACCACATGAGCAGAATGGGGGTTACGTGTGCTCAAAACTGCAAGAGATTAATTATCAATGGCGAAAGAAGTATCGGACGACCAAAGAAATAATAGCCTCGTTCGCGGTAACGATCCTGGACTAGTCCAGGATTAGTTACGAATTCTCTTAGTACTCAGGTTGTAGGCAAGCGCGGTTCAGAATCAGTTCAGGATTGATTGACACCGCGAACGAATTTTGAACTTGTGTATAACACTATTATAACCTAGTTTTTATGTGTCCATCTTGTTTTTATGAATTTGTTATTTTGATTCATATTTGAATGAACATTTTGCTAGATCAGATCAACCAGGTATATGTTTGTAGTATGAATAGGCATGGTTTAATGAAATATTTTATTGTTATAAGTTTTAGTGATTTTATTAAGCTACGAGACCATATATTATATTAAAACATTCTCCAAATATTTTTTCTAAGAAAAAAATGTGTTCTCTTATACTGGTTACTGGAATTGTATAATTTTTATTAATTACATGGATTATTTTTAATATTTTTTCTAATACCTTCATAGTTTAATATTAACGTCCATATTAGGTGTTGTTTATCAATAAAATATTAGGTTAGGACTCGTCTAATAAAGATTTCATAGAATATTTTATTTAATTCATTTTTTCAGGTAGTATATTTTACATTACATTGGTTATTTCTGGATCTCAAATGTAATAAATATTTAACTTTAAAGAGACACACAGTATTTAGAACCTTCATGTTAAAAAATTATTTATTTGTTTAGAATCATATTACTGTAAAAATTATACATCAAAGTATTAAAAAAATTTTTATTTAAAATCAATAAATTTCTAAACTTTTGTGTTAAACCACAGTATTAACCCGGGAGCAGTCGCGCCGTGAGAAATAATCTCACATTTTATCCTTTTCTGTGATAACTTGATGAACCATTTTTCAACATTGCTTTCCACTCGTAAGTGCATCAAGGAAGATCGTTGTAATGCGTAGAAATTTTTTTTAAATTTTTTTTTGTGGAATTTATGGCTTTGGTGAGAACTAATTAGCTTTAAAATAGTTATAAATAGATGTTATTAACCTAACAAGTAAATAAAAATATAAAATAAAAATTTTATTTAAATACATATTTAAATCCATGTTGTGAGATTTTTCTCTACTCGCGACTAATTACGTTACAAAAGTGAGCGCGACTGCTCCCGGGTTAAAAACAAATGAAATAAACACAGAATGAAAAGCAAGCACCGCTACAAATCAGCTGTTTAACGCACAAAACATTATAGAAATGTTTGGTAAGTATGTATTTTGAAATTTCTACTGCGAATATTCGGACTCCGCAGATCCAAAGGATCGGTTGGGCTGGTTCCGAACTCGCAGTTCGGTTACCGCGAACGACAAATCTGACAAAATCCCGGACTAGCAGTTCAGAACTCGATTACCGCGAACGCTCTTTTTTAAAGTGCGCATGCGAAGTAATCCTGGACTAGTTCAGGATCGTTACCGCTAACGAAACTAATAAAGTGACAACCTTTCATTGAGGTATCAAGAGTTCGGTGAAATCTTTAGTCAATTTTTTATGTATATATTACGCTCAAACTCCGAATTCGGAAAATATCCGAAATTTTTACTGACTTCGCGACGTGGACAACCTGAATTACCCATGTCGCGGAATGAGCATTTTATTCGGACATTGGCCGAAGCGAAATACCCAGAACGCGTTGTGGGTAAACGAAAGTACTCAATTGCCGAAATAAACAGGCTCACCGGAGATTGAGTAAAATCATAATACCGATAACCCGATGTTGTCTCTGTTTTACTCACGTGTGGTTGTGGGTATTTCTAGTTTGCGCAAACGCCGAAAGAGTGTTAAAATTATTAAAATTTAGTTTTTTTTTGTAGTTAACTAATATTACGGTTTTTAGGTTATCGAGAACCTAGTCAGTAAATGGAGTAACATGAAACTAGTACATGGAAAACCAAGACACTCGCAGAGTCAAGGGTCTGTCGAATGGGCCAATGAAGACGTTCGAGATAGTCTTCTAGCTTGGATGGCTGATAACAACACCTCAGGATGGACAAATGATCTCAGGATCATTCAGAATACTAAGAAAAACAGTTACCACAGTGGGATCAAGAGAACCCCTTATGAGGCAATGTTGGTTCGCCGCATAAAAATGGATTATATATTAGTATCCCCTTTGATAGCCGACGTCGTAAAAACATAACTACTGGGGAAGAACTAGAAGGAGAGTTCTCTTAGCTTGTAAAAAGTTTTAATGAAGAAGATAACGAAGAAATAAATGCTGTGGATAAAGATGCTTCGGTGATTTTGACAAGGACTGTCGAAAACAATAAACACGTAGAAAAAGAAACTATGTCCAGCGATAACTCAACACTCTGTGATATTGATTGTGA
Organism: Diabrotica virgifera virgifera; assembly: GCF_917563875.1. Classification (NCBI taxonomy): domain Eukaryota; kingdom Metazoa; phylum Arthropoda; class Insecta; order Coleoptera; family Chrysomelidae; genus Diabrotica; species Diabrotica virgifera. The sequence goes on along the minus strand of NC_065444.1, from coordinate 181,942,523 downwards.
AAAAGCAAACATCTGTTTTGAATGTGGTCAGCACATCCTTGATGAAGTTTCAAATAATGAAGAATTAGACTTACCTTTGTGCACTCTGTGCTCAAGAAAATCTGCCAGACACACCACAAAACTGTGTAACTACATTAAAAAGTCAGGGAGCCAGAATGTTAAAGCTTACTGAAAGAAAATGGGCCCCAGTTTCAGTCAGCGATAACGATTTGGTAAACATTCCTGATGTCGACCGGGGCCGACTAGCTCCAAGAAATGTACTGACTATTGTAATAAATAAGGACGATGATTGAACATGTATGAAAAAGACTCATATTTATAAAAGACGTATATGTATGAAAACTTTTAATAGTTTTTTAAATTTTTTTTTCTCTTTTCAGTAATAAGATGGATAAATAAATGGAATGTCAATAAAAATTTGATTTTATTTTACTTGTTATTATGGAGTAAGTGTAGGGTATGGGTGTATTTGAAGGATTTTCGGCGTCTGCGCAAATTACAAATGCCCACAACCCCACGTGGGTAAAATATATTACCCACGTCGGGTTATGAGTATTATAGTTTTGCTCGATCCCCGGTGAACGTGTTTATTTCGCAATTGAGTACTTTTCTTTACCCACAACGCGTTGTGGGTATTTCCCTTCGGCCAATGTACGAATAAAATGCTCACTCCGCGACGTGGACATTGTCCGAATTCGGAGTTTGAGTCTAACATAAATATACATCGATCTAAAAGGACTATTATTATATTAATTTCTAAATAAATAGTAGTTGAAAACTTTTCAATTTAAACAATTTTGAAATTAGAATTGCTTTAATCCATTTGTTCTAGTTTCATGTATTCGTGAATTAGTTTTTAATGCATATATTCCGTTAACTTAAGTGCAGAGCTGGAAAATCTGTCCTGGTAACTTTTATAAAACTTTCGAACTAATTTGTTATAAAGTTTTAAAAATATTTTGTTTTTATTTTCATTTTAAAGAAATTTTTGATTTTCAACGTATAGTTTCGCATACCAGCAGATTCAGCAGCATGTAACAAAAAATTCCAATATTAAACTTTGCTCAATTCATCAGTTCATAATAAAATAGTTTAGTTTAGCTTTAACTTAAGGTATTTAATAATTTTATATTAAATTTAAAACTATTTCGATATCAGAAATTTTACACTATGAGTAATCGTCTCTAGTGTCTAGTGGGTTTAATGAAAAGTTTTAGTAGTTTTTTAATAGGTAAATATATTCAAAAAAAATTATTAAAAATTTACAAAATAATTTAGACGTACATAATATACAGGGTGTCCCGAAAAGATTGGTCATAAACTATACCACAGATTCTGGGGTCAAAAATAGGTTGATTGAACCTCACTTATCTATATACAATAGTGCACACAAAATAAGTTACAGCCCTTTGAAGTTACAAAATGAAAATCGATTTTTTTCACATATCGAAATCTTTCAGAGATTTTTATGTGTAAATGGACATGTGGCATTTTTATGGCAGCAACATCTTAAAAAAAATTTAAGTAAAATTTGTGCACCCCATAAAAATTTTCTGGGGGTTTTGTTCCCTTAAACCCCCCAAACTTTTGTGTACGTTCCAGTTAATTCATTATTATTGTGGCATCATTAGTTAAACACGTTATTTTTAAAACTTTTTGCCTCCTACTACTTTTTCGATAAGCCAGTTTTTATCTAGATATTTTGAATACTTTTCGAATCCCCCACGTGTTTGTATATGGTTAAGTACGATTTGTAGAGACCTGTTAATAATCTGAAAATTTATTTATAATTTTCATTTTTAGGTATATTTGGAACAAGAACATACATCTCGATAAAAGGTGACTTATGAAAAAAAGACTAAGAGGCAAAAGTTTTAAAAACACTGTGTTTAACTAATGGTACCCCAATAATAGTTTAATTGGAACGTACACAAACATTTGGGGGGTTTAAAGGAACAAAACCCCCATACAATTTTTACGTAACTATATTGAAAAAGAAGCCGCATCTCAATAAAAACTGGCTTATCAAAAAAATACTGAGAGACAAAAAAGTTTTAGAAACGTTGTGTTTAACTAATGGTACCACAATAATGAATTACTTGGAACGTACACAAACGTTTGGGGGGGTTTAAGGGAACAAAATCCCCATAAACTTTTTATGGGGTGGACAAATTTCACTATAATTTTGTTTTAAGATGTTTCTGCCACAAGAATGATACATGTCCATTTTCAATAAAAAATCTCTAATAGTTTTCGATATATTGAAAAAAATCGATTTTTATTTTGTAACTTCAAAGGGCTGTAACTTTTTTTATGAGCACATTTGTACTAAGGTAAGTTAGATTCAATCGAACTATTTTTGACCCCAGAATGTGTGGTATAATTTATGACCAATCTTTTCGGGACACCCTGTATATTTGCTATTTTTAATGGCATGAATTTAATGAAATTTCAACAAATGAAACAAAAATGAAAATTATCGCTTTATCAATACAAACAGAATCATTAAATAAAGCAAACACAAAATCAATATTGTTATTAGACAAGGCGGAAACGGCGGGTTCGTCGGGAAAAATATTCCCATGAGATATTTTTGCATAATCACATTCGTGAGACATCCCAGAATACGGTTCAAGAAGTCGCCCAAGTGTAAATTGGGCCAATTTTTTTTAACAATTTTTTTTTAGTCAAACTGCAAAAATCAATATTTTTGGCCCGATCTAATTTTTTTTAGGTTTTTTGGACCATTCTGGACAAAAAAGGTCTCTTGTAATTTTTCTCTAAAGTTGATTTTTTTCGAGTTATAAGCAATTTAAAATTTGAAAAACGCGAAAATTGCCATTTCTAAGACTTAATAAGCCGGTTAAAAATTATTACTATGAAAGTCAGAAAGTGACTAAATCAAAGTTTAAAGTCGCCGCTACACGATCCTGAAGAAATCTGTGTCATTAATTTACTACTAAGCTGTTATTTTTAATTAATGACAATGAGCGGTTAGATCGTATTGACTCGGCTGTAAATGTGAGTCCGAGTAAGATTGGACAATTGGACTGCTGGAATGGCTTCTCTCTCGCACTCAGAATTTACAACCGCCGCACACGTGCATGGTGCTTATTATTATTTCTTAAAAATAACAGCTTAGTAATAAAATAATGACAAAAATTTCTTCAGGATCTTGTAGGGGGGGCTTTAAACTTTGATTTAGTCATATATTGACTTTCATAATAATAACTTTTAACCGAGTTATTAAGCCTTGAAAATCGCCATTTTTCGTTTTTTTTCAATTTTAAATTGCCTATAAGTCGGATACGATCAACTTTAGAGAAAAATTATAAGAGACCTTTTTTGTCCAGAATGGTCCAAAAAATTAAAGAAAAAATTGTTCGGGCCAAAAATATTGATTCTTGCAATTTGATTAAAAAAAATTGTTAAAAAAAATTGGCCCACTTTTCATGTAGGCGACTTCTTAAACCTTATTCTGGGATGTCTCACGAATGTGATTATGCAAAAAATCCTAATGGGAATATTTTTCCCTTCGAACCTCCCGTTTTCGCCTTGTCTATATTATATTGTATGATTTTAAAATAAGAATACGCTGGCGCATAAACCGTTGCTTCTGTATAAAATAAGTAACAATTTTTTTTAATGTTGTAATATTTACAATCTGTCCTTAACTAAGAACAATAGGTAAATTGTTTGACAAAAATTGAAAATTTGACCTGTAATAGGGAAATCCAGCGATCACCCTCTTTACATAAATTAAATTAAAACAAGTTAAAAACAAGTTTAGTTATCACAGATTATTCGAATCTTCTTGCTACGTCCACTACTTTGAATCTCTTCAGGCGTCGTACATCATTATGGACATCACTGAGGTTGCTGGTTAACTCGTTTGGATGAGATTCTAGTCTCTTGGAATATTTTTTGAAGTAACAAATAGATATATTTTGATTTCGATGAGTTGTATAAACAAACAGATAGAACTAAAACGATAGCAAAACCAAAAATGAAATAGAAAATAGACTATTATAATTCACAGCAACAGAAAAATGTTCCAAAATATAAATGACCAAATATAAGTGACCTAAGCAAATTCTATAAAGGTAGTGATCATCAAATGGTAGGCGCTAAAGTGAAATTATACCTAGAGAAGGAAAGATATAGCTCAAACATTCTGGACAAAAACGTCTTTTATATTTTTTCTCTAAAGTTGCTCGTTTTCGAGCTATAAGCAATTTAAAATTGAAAAAAAAAACGAAAACTGGCGATTTTTAAGGTTTATTAACTCGGTGAAAAATTATTATTATGAAATTCAGAAAGTGACCAAATCAAAGATTAAAGCCTGAATTACATGATCATGAAGAAATTTGTGTCAATAATTTATTACTAAGCTGTTTTAATTATTAATAAGGAGCTATAAGATCGCATTGACGCGGCTGTATATGTGAGTGCGAATAAGATGCACCATTGACTGCCGGAATGGCATCTCTCTCGTACTCATCATTGCCGGCCGCCTAATACGTGCATGGCTCATTATTTTTATTTAAAAATAACAGCTTAGTGATAAAATAATGACAACAATTTCTTCAGGATCTTGTAGGGCGGGCTTTAAACTTTTATTTGATTACATTCTGACTTTCATTATAATAACTTTTAATTAACCGAGTTATTAAGCCTTAAAAATCGCCATTTTTCGTTTTTTTCAATTTTAAATTGCTTATAACTCGAAAACAAGCAACTTTACATAAAAAATCTAAAAAAGATGTCCGGGCCGAAAATATTTATTAGTGCAATTTGATTAAAAAAGAAATTGAAAAAAAATTTGGACCCCTTTTTACGTGGGCGACTTCTTGGACCTTATTTTGGGATGTCTCACGAATATGATTATGCAAAAAAATCTCATGGGAATATTTTTCCAACGAACCCGCCGGTTTCGCCTTGTCTAAATAGATCATATTATAATTGTTGCAAAAGTGGATTATACAACAAAACAAATTAATTATTATCAATGTAAATAAATAAAAACCTTAAAAATAGACAACAAGAATTGAAATATAATCTGACGTAAATAATGAAAACAATAAATATAATAAAACAAATACTTACAGTAAAGAATAAAAACAACTATGAAGTGTCAATACCGCAACTGTCAAATAAATGTTACCAATTTATGCCAAAAATCACCTTCGTTCGATTAAAGTTACAGTGTGTTCCAAACAAAATATGCTTCACAAAAACGTTTTATAATCTATTTATACAAATTAAATGAAATATTATTGTGTACGTCTTTCAGTTAACATTAATAGAAATCTACAAATATTATTTCTTCGCGTATATAATGAAATATGCCTAGTGGCTGTAACTCCAGTGTACTCAGCAAAATGATTCTAAAAAAGAACAAACCTATCACCAAAAATTTCGTGTTGGTATCATGTGACGTCACGGGCTATGACGCGGATGACGTGCAAAGGTAAGTATATTAGACGAAGTATAGATAAAACCCAGTGAGGTAAAAATATACCAACAAGACATTGAGACTAAATTCAAAACAAATAAAAGAACAGCTCCGACTAAAGATATAACTAATCCTAATGAAATAGAAAAAAAAATATATAAAAAACATAACACAAGTAAAGAATACATACGGAATATGAATCAAGGAGTTCACATAGCAATCAGAAAATATTTGAGAACATATAATAACGAAAAATCCAAAAAAAGGTACAGGCAAATAAAAACATAAAGGCATTGCAAAGAATATTCAAAACAGGAAAGAGTCAAATAATTAAATTAACCACTTAATGTACACATTAATTTTGAAGTTTTGGTCAAAAAATGATGAAAATTTGTGAAAATATTGTGTTATATTAAGGGGTTAAATGACAAAAATGGGGTTAAATAATAACCAACACAGGACTGAGTTGTTAAAAACTGAGGAAGATTTCTATCAAGAACTATAGAGTAATAATAGACGGGACAGCAAAAATTAAGATAATATGGTAACTGAAAAAATCATACTAAATCAAGGTTCTCAACTAACGCCAGACATGAAGCTTAGTGAAATCAGACAAGCAATTGATAAGATAAAAAAAAGAATGTGTGTACTTTGTAGGCACGTAAGAAATTATACTTCTATTATATGATTTCAACGAGATCAATATACTTTAAACAGTTTATTTATATTTAATTTGATTATTAAACTAATTTTAATACTTACTACTTTCCAAAAATTTTTATTAAAACAAAATCCACGAAGAAAATAAACTTTCCGTAGCTGGCTGTATACCATAAATCACAAAAATGCCAAGTTTTTTGTAAAAAGTATATATTAAAATACCCTAAATAAGGGTCACAATACAAAACGTTTTCGGATTAAGGAATCCATCATCAGTGTTTCAAAGCCCTAAATTAATTAGGTTATACTTAATTTTAGGGCTTTTATACACTGATGATGGATTCCTTAATCCGGAAACGTTTTGTATTTGAACCTTATTTAGGGTATTTTAATATATACCTTTTACAAAAAACTTTATTAAAAATTTATTTTTATTAAAACAATACCAAAAATTAAAAAAATAAAAGAATAAAACACACACAAACACATTGAAAAATGCCACAAAGAAATGATTTCTGAACAATAATTGTTGCCAAAAATTTTAACTAAATACGTATTTTCTGAAAAAATTATATAATAATATACTTACAATCATAAAATGTATAAATAATAAAAAAATAGTAACCTGCATTGGGGATCGAACCCGCTTCCCTTTGATCCAACTTCGCGAGTCTGCCATGTGGGAATATACACCAACTGAACTTTTACGCCATAAACTTTTTGACAGTAGTTGTTTATTACTTATATGAATTTAATCAAATCAGTTTGATTTTTGTGAAATTAAAGAAATATTTTGTGGAATAACCATATATTAGGTGAATATCGGTAGAAATTTTGATGGTAATCAAATTATGTATATCATAACATTACATACTATTTTGGTAGATTCATTTTAAATTTTCCAAATAGGTAGGTACCTGTGTAATTTTTTATTAGGATACTGAAATATTTAGAATCATTACGTACCTGTCGCTTTTAAAAAACTATTTAAAAAGTCACAACAAATACAAACTTGCTTTTTCTCTGCCATCACAAAAATAAAAACTAATATACACAACATTTCTTTATACATAATTTCCATATTGAACAATTATTGACAGATGATTTTTACCGGTGCCGCCCAAAATCCCGACAGCTAAAATCGCGACGGCCAAAACACCGACACGCCAGAATCCCGACAGGCTAAAATCCCGACATGTAAATTATTATGTATTTTAAAATAAAAAATTATTATTTAATGACTTCATTTTATAATATAAAAGCTATACTTACTGAAATGGAAGGTAGTAAGTGACATGATAATATCTATTATATGAAAGTAAACTTGAATTCAGGATTTAATTATACATATTATTATATATTGGACTATATTGGCAAAAAATAATTTAATTCATATACCCATGTTAGAAATTTTATTTAGAAAATTAGTTCATATTAAATGGTAAATACTTTTGTTTAGTAAGAAAAAATAAAAAACAGATGGCCGTAAACAAGAAACAAGAAATAAATGTAATTATAATATGTTAAAAAGAAATTTATCAAACCTGTCGGGATTCTGGCCTGTCGGGAATTTGGCCTGTCGGGATTCTGGCGTGTCGGGATTTTGGCCGTCGGGATTGTGGCTGTCGAAATTTTGGGGTAGACCCGATTTTAACACCCAATCAGATTCCGTATAACGTTTGAGCCGCTAATACCATACTGTCGGTGTGCGCATGCGCCAGGGAATGTAAAAATTCACCCTCGTGCCTAAAGAAGTATAACTTCAAAAACAATAAATCACTACGAGATGATGGACTAGCTATCGAATCCGTCAAGAATATGCGCAAGACTCTGATCCTTAAAATACAAAATCTTTTTAATTTATGCTTACGATGAAAGCCGATACCTTATAAAGGAATAAAGCTAATACGATTCTAATACAAAAAAAGGAGAAAACTGACCTACAAAATTATCAAAACGTTAAGCGATACGTAAAAACTGTTTTTAAAACTCATTATAACGCATTATACTGTGGGATGCAAGCGTGGACACTAAAGAAAATTGGCGTGAGGAGACTGGAGGCATTCGAGCTGTGGATATATCGAAGATTGTTGAAGATCTCATGGGTAGATAGTATAACCAACGTAGAGGTAATGAGGCGTATGCACAAAGAAAGAGACGTACTTCTAACAATTAAGAGAGAGAAACTGAGATGTATGGACCATGTGATGATAGGAGATAAGTATGTAATACTGCAGGTCATTATGCAAGGAAAAGTCCAGAGAAAGAGATCCATAGGAAGTAGACCTAACTTATGGCTGAAAAACCTTAGGGAATGTTTTGGATGTAGTAACAAAGAATTATTTAGAGCCCCGATCTCAAAAGTAAAAACCGCTCTGATAATTGCCAAACTTCGAAATGGACACGACACCTGGAGAAGAAGATTACAAGTTGATTGAATAAAAAACTAGACCCGTGCCAAACGAGAGGGCAAGAGGAATGTCGATCAAGGTTTTGCACCAACGACCACTTGCAAACGATAAAACAACAAACAACTTATTGAAAAATTTCTGTATAAGAGTTTGTAGATTTCCACAAAGCGATTAACTCGGTAAAATTAGAAGGTGTAATTGAAGCACTAAATGAAAGTCGCATCGACACCCGTTATTCCAGATGCCAGTATGGTCTAGACTAACGCTAGAAAATGCAGAGACGCACGTACCATTGTTCCGATGTCCCATAAACTATAACTGTACCGAAATATCATGCACCATTAGATATGAACTCCTAAAATTAATTATGCAGGGAAATATTCAAGGAAGGCGCAGCATAGGTAGGAGAAAAATGTCTTGGCTGAGAAATCTCAGAGAATGGTTTGGATGCAGCTGAACTGAACCCTTTCGGGCTGTAGTGTCGAAAGTGAGAATAGCAATGATGATTGCCAACCTTCATCGCGGAGATAACACGTAAAGAAGAATACAAACTTACAACTTATTCCTATTTGTCTTTTTCCTTACTTCGAGACCTTTGCCCATAACTCAAAAACGCCTAGGAGAAAACACATTTACAATCGTACAAGTACTTACACAAAGTCAATTTATACCTTAGCTGCATTTATGAACATTACCATCTGAAGGTTGTCTTTCTCATAACTTAAACATCTATCTCTGTTTCACATAACACATCTGCCTTCAGGATCCATTCCAAATTCACTGTGTTTTGACCTACGAAGCATGTCCATTTACCCAGTCCTTCACCTAGCAATCCTACTAGCATAATCTGGACGTTTAAATATGTTATTGATGAACTTACAAAGCATCCCTTGTAACGGCATCATTAAATTACTTATAACGCCGACCTGAAGATGAACTGTATATTGTAGAGATCGAAACCGGTCGTTGAAGCAAATTAAATGATTGTGAGTAAGTCTGTGTTTCTTTACTTCTATAGCCTTTATGTTGGCCAACCTCCACCATACAGATGGCACGTAATGAAGAAGAAGAATGAATAAAAATATTAAGTGATTTGGGAAGGGATTACATACTCTTATTTTCATAGACAATACTATAGATATCTCTAAGAATTGAAATAGCTAAAAACACTAAAATAATATTTTTGTTGTATCGTTAATTAGATGGCTACATATATTTCACCTTTTAATATGGCCTTGCTATACGTTCTTTCCAGAACGTATAGCAAGGCTCAAGTGGTAATGGGACATGTTGCCCGAAAAATGACACAGAGACTAAGAAACTGGAGACCAAGAGAGAACAGGCGAGGAGTATGCAGACCGCAGAAGAGGTGATATCAAACAGATGATATCAAACAATTCGCGGGCAAGCAGTGGATGAGAATTGCCAAGAGTAAAAATCGATGGAAGCAAATGGAAGAGGCCTATGTCCAGCAGTGGACGAACACAGGCTGAATAAGAAGAAGATATATTTCAAAATACCTGTTTGGCTTAGTTGAGATTTTATAAATTTTATATGTATGTAGGTTATATTCTACTTACTTATTTGTTCACGTATCGAATTAAAGCAACATCATACCTGAAACAAAAAAAAACATTCAAAATTAAAATATAAACCCAATAATTATATTTGAAGAGAGAAAATAATATTACTATAGTTGTTTAATATATTAAGGTCTATTTGAAATTCTGTCTTTTTGCATTCATAATAAGAAATAATAAGAAAGTAGTTTTTTCCTGATACGTGTAGCAGTCCCTTAATGTGCCTTTATAAATCACGCTATTAGACACATTAAGTCACTACGTACGTTTTTCCGTTTGACAAAAACCCCAATTTGTCTGAAACATGTTGTGAACACGCCAGAGCGTGCAAAGCAACTAGAATCGCGTCTTTCGCCATGTTCAACGCCTGCCTTGATGTAGATATTCTCGCCTCGCTCTCCATTTTACCCAGCCTCCCAAGATTTATGGCATTGTAATAGGACCAAGTGTTTCTCGAGTCGCCCAGGCTATCACTATTTTGTCGCCCGAAAAAAGACTGGTGTCTTAGGAACTAAGGACCTCTTCCTACTGCTAGATGCATCAAATAAATTGGATATCTACGTTCTGAATTTAAATTCTTTATTTTTTTTTAAAGGTACCGTTATATGTTCAAAACTATTTTTGAGTACACCATAAAAAATAAATTATATAGGTACATAGATAATGATACATGGCTTTCTATGAGAAATTAACAATAACTGTAAAATATCAAATTAAAATTATTGATATCTAATAGCAGAAATATAATGCAGAATTAAAAATAGAACTATGTACCTACTAGAAGCTACTTGAAAAGTTAAAATAGAAAAGGTTCCAAAAATTATTTACCAAACCCAGAAAATGGAAAAAACGTTTGAAAGATGACAGGCTAATAAAGCTATAAAGCGACAAAATTACTAGGAAAAATCAGGAGAAAACCTCATGATACTATCCCGACATGGTAAGTATTGTGTTTTACATTCAGTTTATTGTCAAAATCAACACCAAACTCTGACTTTATCTGTATGTTATACTAAAATATAAATAATAGTAATAATACATAAAAAATAATAAAAAATAAATGATGTATGCTCGATATGTTATTGACTTGCTAATCATGGTATTTTCTTTCTATTGATTTGTTCTTTTAAGATGGGTAACCGCATTATACCAATCTACTAAGAAATTTGCGACACAATTGGTTTCATTTAATATAATTAGAGCCGATTCTTTGATTTTTCTCTTTTTGCCATCTGATTGTTTTAGGACTATCCTTGATTGAATATTTCCACTCTAAGTTCATTGTCCCATGCGTGTTTACGTATTATTTGAGGTCTACTCAATTATCTATTTTTAATATATTAGACTGATGTTGTGATGTTCACTTATTCTAACTTTTAATGGTCTTGATGTTTTATTTACGCAAATGTAGCGTTACTGAGTTTGAGTTCAATGATCCCAGAAAAAAAAATGGGTTTTCAAAATCAAACCGGTCGATTTTGGTTATAATATGTGGACGATTGTTGTAATCTATCTATCCACTATCATGATTTTTTTCTTTACTTTATTTAATTCCAGATCAAATATTCAAGATTCAACTAATTTTTAGCTAGCCATATAATCAGGTCTTCTTGGCTGTTGGCAAGGAGGGCTGGGATGTATCTTTCACCAAGCATGAATTCTTTATTTTTCGGCCATTTATTGAGATAGATGCCTTTTTCTCGTCTAAGCTCAGTTATAAGCGAAATTAAGTACTTTGGCACACCCACATTTTTACACAAGTACAAACCATTAAGTGATGTCATTTGACTTAATCCAACGATTTTCTATAACGAGATATTAGTGTATCTGGTTCTGGTGTACCTCTACCTTTGACAAACCTAACCTGCTCTTTTAGTATTTTTGAAGCTTTAGTTTTGAAAACTAGTTTATTATTTATTTAAAAATACAATTAAACTGTTTAAAATATATTTATTTCGTTGAAATCATACAATACAAATATAACTTCTTACGTGCTTACAAAGTACACACACTCTCTGTTTTTGAGGCAAGTTTTTAGCTCCAACAATTTGTAGCATTTTTTTAAGTGAGGCAAGAATCGTTCTTTAATTTCCGCACTTACGAAAGCTGTCTTTATCTATATTTTTGTGATTGTGCGTCCAATCAGTGGGCCTTTGCCTGGAATGCGGTAGTTGGTTCTGTTGGTTGCAGAGCAGGTGAATCAATTATATTTTTATTTCTTCCGCTTTCTTAAACATTTCTTGTGTACTTGTTATATTTTCTATAGAATGTTTGGTTAAGGCTCTAGTATTTAATTCATTCCTTTTTACACTATGTTTGTGTGCACAACCCCTCTATGTAGATATTTGTGTGTTTGTTCAACATATGCTGAATAATTGATATCGTTACAATTATTTACTTTATATTGTATGTAGTATTCGTTTGAGTTGGTGACATGACTATCACTTTCTTCTTCACGTGCCACCTCCGCGACGGAGGTTGGCAATCATCATGGCTATTTTAATCTTAGATGCTGCTGTTCTGAATAGTTCGGTTGATGTGCATCCGTACCATTCCCTCAAGTTACGCAACCATGAGATTCTTCTCCTTCCTAGACTGCTCTTGCCATGGACTCTCATGACTGTCATGATGGTTAGGTATAGTTTGAGTTTGTTTTAGATTGGAATTGGAATTAAGTTGATATTGGATAATATAACTTTTTTTAATTACAGTCGGAAAAATGAAAGAATACCCATGCGTCATCGATGATATGCATACGAATCAAATCAAAAATTTCTAGTCAAAACAAAGTCTAAACTAAGTTAATACTGAAAATAGACGGATATGACTACTACCCCACCGTACGGTTTTTCGCTACGTAAGAATGTGTCAAAAAATGTTTGTGATGTTATCCTTTTTCTGATAATATACACTCACCGGCACAAAATTACGCCACCCAATATTTTTGATTAAGTTTGACAATTTATAACTTTATTATTTGTGCTCCGATTTTCAAGATTCTTGCAGTAGTTTGTAGGTATATGTATTGATATCGTTTGGTATTATTCCGGTAACAAAATATTTTTGCTTGCATGGCAAATATACAGGGGTAAATGGAAGCATTGTATTTTCTTCTAACTTTAAAGAATTCAGTGAAAAAATGGAAGAGCTGATTTTGTTTTATAGTCCTATCATACTATCCCGGAGGCATTACTAATTTTTTTTTTAATTATCTGAATATCTCTTTTGTTGTAAGAGCTGTACCCTTTTTTGTAAATAAAAACACTGATGGACTCATACAATAGAGGTTGGATTGATAAGATTAGAATGGCCCGCAAGCAGCCCAGATCTCAATCCTATTGAGCATTATAGGATGAATTAAAAAAAGGTATTCGCCGACATCCTAGGCCTTTAGAACATTTGGTACAGTTATGGTTCTCGTAGAGGAAAATCGGGCTATTCCCCAGGCAAGGATAGCACATATTTATTCGATGCCAAATAGATTGCGAGCAGTCGTTGCTGCAAGAGGTGGACATACCCGCTATTGAATTGTTTTGTTTTGTTAATTTTAGTGCGCTTGATAATTTAAATAAAATAAATCTTTAAAGCAAGTTCTTGTTTACAGCTCCTACAATAAAAGAGATATTCCAATAATTCAAAAAACAAAACCTTAGTGATACCTCCAAGATAACACAAAGGAAGTATGAAACAAAATCAGCCCTCCAATTTTTCCACAGAGTTTTTTAAAGTTAAGAGAAATTACAACGCTTCCATTAACCACCGTATAATGCCATCTAAGTAAAAATTAAAGAATAAAAATAATAAAGTTATAGATTGTCAAACTTAATCAAAAATTTTGGGTGGCGGAATTTTGTGCCGGTGAGTGTATTGGTGATAAATGTTACTATTACTACTACCGTAATTAATTATTTGATATAGATTATTAATACAAACATAATGAGTAAGCAAATATAGTATTATGAATTTCTCCATGTTAAAGTTGCCAGTGGACATAAATAGAAACAGGAATTTAAAAAATATCGTTTATGTCAGCTGCATTTTAGTGACTTAAATGAAAGTAAACTTAATGAATTCAGATCATTTTGGTATCCAGATCATTTTCCAGACATTATCTGCAAATAAATGTACATTCGTAAAAATATACTAATCTGTAATTTTATACACTATGATTGAAAAGTCAGAGTAATATGTACAAATGTACACGTTTGGCAAATTCATAGACAGAAGTTAACCATATTGAAGATGATTACTTACAAATTTTATTGACTTATTTTAATTAAATATATATCTACCAAACCAAAAATATGATACAATAATATTATATCAAAATAGCTTTTAAAAGAACTGAAGTTATTCAAGTAAATACGACTGATTATTAAAATTTATAAACTCTACCGAACCTAACCCAGTTTCACTGTCAAACTGACAGAAATCGAATCAGTCAGATTATAATTGACCAGCACGATTACTCGAATATTTTCCTTTTCATGAGCATTTTTCAGTGCGTAACAAATGATAGGAAAAAGGGTAAGTCCGTGATAATACACATTTATGAAATTTATTCTAACATGACATTTTAGTTAAATCTGACAGTTGTCACATTTTATTTTCAATTTCGAATAAAAACAAATCAAATGTATTTCTTGCATTTATAAAATGGTATTTTCTTTGATTTGTATAGTCTTATAAATTATACAGATTATATTTGTAATATTATTATCTAATTAAAAAAAATTATTATTTTTATTATGGCGCCATCTATTGACAACTAGAATAACTAGAATAAATGTTATAAATGTCCCCGACGAAATGTAATCACCGACTTGCGTTTTTTTCTGTCACATACAATTTAATGCGTTAGAAAGAAATCGGAAAACTGTGACGCACTGAAAGATGATCATGAGAAAAAGAATAGTAGTTTATACAATCATTATATTATCTATAATACTCATGTTGAATGTTTTTCTAAGAATGACATTAGAAATACAGAAATAGTTCAAGTGTGAGTTTAAATTTTCTACTAAATTAATATAACTATGTTGAACAATTGTATCGCCGTATCACTCTGTTAATTATAAATATGTAACTGCGTATGTCGTGGATAACGTTTTTGCTTTGTAGACAACACTATTATTTTTTTTTAAATAACTTTAACTTTTTCAGATTTTACGGCGTAACCTTCAGTGACTTTTCTCAGATGTAGAAACCTAATCGGATAGAAGGATAGGTTAGCGCTATTCTGTTTTCTTTATTCGGTGTATAGACGAGAAGAGATCCAACACTGGTTTACGACGTTATTACCTGTGATTGTTATGTTTAAGAAGATTTATCTCTGTGGGGGAGGACGTTATAGTCTTTTTATTTTATTTGTACGACTGTGGATCTCACGAATGTGATGGCTTTTATGGATGGATATACTGTGCATTAAATTTTGTTAAATAGGATTGACTTGTTTACTGTAAAAGATCCAATTGAGAAAAAGAAAATGATAGTCCCACTTTTCTTATGTTTATAATACCAATTAGATAAAACAGAACACTTATAGCTTTTTCCATGTTTTGCAAATACACATTTATGGGGCAATTGAATTAAACTTTGATATAGGAAAATAGGAGATAGTCATTAGAAGAATAATTGCGTTTATTAGTATTTGACAAAAAATACAATAATTAAAAGAGATGGAAAAATCTAATACAAAAAATAAATGAAAAAAATCAAATTAAACCAAGAAGAAAAATAATATAATATAACAAAAAACATAACAGCCCTTTAAACAAAACCAAGATATTTGAAAATTGAATGTGCCGGAGAAACAAAAATACAAATACTGGTAAACAGCTTTTTTCGCTTTTGCCAATTATCAATAATATACAGGGTGTAACAAATATACAGATCATAAATTAAATCACATATTCTGGCACCAAAAATAGTTCGATTGAACCTAACTTACCTTAGTACAAATGTGCACATATAAAAGTTACAGCCCTTTTAAGTGACAAAATGAAAATGGATTTTTTCCAATATGTATATCGAAAACTATAGTCGGTTCGCTAAACTCAATTTTTGCGAATAAACTCAAACTTTGCCAATTCTGCCAAAATTGGCAAAATTACTAACTATTTAGTAATAATTTTTTTGCGAATTTAGTACTAAAATTACTTGGCCAAAATTACTTACTAAAATCACTAGCCAGTTGTCTCTGAGTTTGGCAAACCAACTATATTAGAGATTTGTTATTGAAATTGGACATGTGGCATCATTATGGCAGGAATATCTTAAAAAATATATAGTGAAATTTATGCACCCCATAAAAATTTTATGGGGGTTTTGTTCCCGTAAAGCCCCTCAAACTTTTGTGTACGTTCCATTTAAATTATTATTGTGGTACCATTAGTTAAGCACAATGTTTTTAAAACTTTTTTGGCTCTTAGTACTTTCTCAAAAAGCTAGGTTTTATCGTGATTTTTTAAATATTTTTTTAATCCACCACATATTGTGTAGTATGGTTCAGTACGATTATAGAGACCTGGTAATAATAATAATATGATAATTTATTTATAATTTACATTTTTAGGTTTCTTTTGAACCATATTCAAAAAGAAGCCAAATCTCGATAAATGGTGCCTTATCCACACAATACTAAGAGGCAAAAATGTTTTAAAAACAACGTGTTTAAATAATGGTACCGCAATAATAGTTTAATTGGAAGGTCCACAAACATTTGGGGGGTTTAAAGGAACAAAACCTTCATAAAATTTGTATTTAAACATAGTAAAGAAGAAGCAGCATGTCGATAAAAACTGGCCAATCAAAAAATAGAAATTTTAAATAGCCAAAGAAATTTTAAAAACATTGTGTTTTAACTAATGGTACCACAATAATAATTTAATTGGAACGTACCCAAAAGTTTGGGGGTTTAAGGGAACAAAACCCCATAAAATTTTTATGGGGTGTACAAATTTTATTGTTATTTTCTGTCATAAGAATGCCATATGTCAATTTTCAATAGAAAATCTCTAATAGTTTCCAATATATGAAAAAAAGCGAATTTTATTTTGTAATTTCAATGGGCTGTAACTTTTTTTATGTGCTCATTTGTACTAAGGTAAGTTAGGTTCAGTTGATCTATTTTTGGTCCCAGAATATGTGATTTAATTTGTGACGTGCATTTTTGTTACACCCTGTATAAATAGAAAATGGTATGCAGCGAAAACAGACAATAAATAAAACAAATGCCTATCACAAAAAATAATTAGGAACATATTAAAACCAACAAATTTATTGGTCAGTGTTTTTATTGTCCTTTTCTTGAAGTAAGATAAAAAGTAAGAAGTTGTAATCGGTTTTAGAAAATCGTTTAATAGGTCAGTGAATATATTCTACTGACAAATACTTGTAAGTTGGCCATTGAAAGCCAATATGTGAGGTTTTAATTTTCCAAAAAAATTCCAACCACGTGGGAAGAGTCCTGTGTTGTCCTGGGTAATATCCAGGCATATCTGCAACATCCTTAAACTATTATATTAACATGTAACATAACACAATTGTTCACATTTAAAGGGTTTTTACCCAATACATTTTGGTGGCTCAGGCATGCTCTTTTTGGCTTCTTTTAGAAACACTTATGATGGATTTCTCAATCCGACAACGTTTTGTTTTAATGTGACACTTATTTAGGGTATTTTAAAATGTACCTTTTACAACAAATCTAGTCACTTATATATACCTTCCACTTGACTAATAAAAAAAGATACATAATAATTTTGAAATTACTTAGGTTTAAGCGAAAAATATCGTGACCCGTCAAAATAGCCCGGTCAAAACAGCCCCGTCAAAAAAGCCCCGTCAAAATAGCCCGGACACAAAATAGCCTCGACAAAATAGCCCGCAAACAAAATAGCCCCGACAAAATAGATCGCACACAAAATAGCCCCGGTCAAAATAGCCCCGGCTAAAATAGCCCCGGCTAAAATAGCCTCGGCTAAAAGAGCCTCTTAGAAAACGCCTCCAATAAAAAGACCATTTATTTTAAATTACTATTCTAATTGGGAAATAAGCCACAATTTACTTAAAAAAATTATTTTATTAACGTTTCGACTTCCACTTCGGACGTCGTTGTCAAAATACCAAATATTAATAAATTAAAAAAAATGTTGTTGCTCAGTAAAAAAATTCTTCTAATAATTTAATTTAATCTGACTCATTCATATCGGCAATTCAGACGTACAGTATGGTGCCAATGGAAGGAATAAATTCGTTATTTCGTAAACCCGCGACGTTAAGGAAAAATCCTGAAATAGATCGATTTTTATTTTTAAATAACGATATTCTGTTATATATGTCATACTAGTGACGTCATCCTTCTGGGCGTAATGACGTAATCGATGGTTTTTTTAAAACTGGTCGTGTATACACGTGTATATAAACAATTAATATTTATACATAATTATTATAATAATATTATAATATAACATAATTATTTATACAAGGTGTCCAAAAACTTTTTTTTTATTTAAATTATTTGACAAAAAAAGAAGAATGTATGTAATTTATTTATGTTTATATAATAAATAAATATAATAAATCTAAATAAAATTTAGATAAAATGTTTATATCACAAATAAACATTGATTTTCGCTTAAATTAAATGTTCAGACTTCCAAGAGGCAGAGAAGAGAGGACTCGAGTTCTATGTGTTCTCTGTTCTCTCATTTTTATTTAATGTGGTTAAGATAAACATCTGAATAGTGAATAGAGGATTATTTCATGATGAATTCTCAAGGGAGCTTTTTGTTGTCGGGGCTATTTTGTCTGGGCTATTTTGTCGGGGCTATTTTGTCGGCGGGCTATTATTTCGCGGCTATTTTGTCTGCAGGCTATTTTGTCGGAGCTATTTTGTGTGCGGGATATTATGTCGGGGCTATTTTGTCGGAGCTTTTTCGACGGGGCTATTTTGACGGGGTACCGAAAAATATACATATGCTTTTTCTCATGAGGATCTTTCAGTGCGTCACAGTTTTTAGATTTCATTCTAATGCATTAAATTGTATGTGACAGAAAAAAACGCACGTCGGTGATTACATTTCGTCACTGACATTTATAACATTTATTCTAATTGTCAATAGATGGCGCTATAATCGAAAAAAATTATTTACTAATTATATAATGTGTGTGTGTAGTTTTATTTTATGACTAGGGACATAATCCATTAGCCTATTCTGTTTTGATAAATAATTCAAGTTTTTTTTCTTAACAACTGTTATAGAGAGAACCCGTAACAACAATATAGATCTAATCTTATCTTGACTTATACATATATTTTTTATCTAGTACATAGCTACATATATTTATTTTTTTTTATTTATCATATTCTATTTATTATTTTTTTCATTTTTTTTTATTTTTTTTATAATTTTTTTTATTATATTTTTTTTCTATTTTTTTAATTATCTTTTTTTTTCACGGGAAAGAAAAGGATAGCATAAGGTTGGGTTATTACATACGCCTAGGGGTCCATCAAGGCGACTTGCACAAAACAAAATTAGACCACGGATAGAAAGGGTAACAACTGGGTTAAAACAAAGGACTTATATCACTAACGTTTTACAATTTAAATAAATTTTTCCATTTACAAATTCAATTTCATTTCACGTATGTGGCGAAAAATTATTTCATATATATGCAAGTTGTTGGATTTTATTAAATTTAATAAATTAAAAGGTAGCATAATAGGAATATTTTTACTATTGATATACTCATATATTTTTTTACAAATTGGTTTATGCAACGTGTATTTAATGAGCAATTTAAGACTAAATGCTCAATTGAGCCTTCTTCGCCACATTCGCAAAGTGGATTTTCAGCTAAATTAATTTTAAATTTATGTAACGGAGACAGAGCATGGTTGAATCTTATTCTAGATAGTATCCTAATCATGTCTTTATTGAAATTTGAGTTTTTAAACCACGTAGAGGACTGTATTCTTGGTTTCACGCCTTTATAATATAATCCCTTGTTGGACAAATTGTACACTGTTTGCCATGAATTGATCATTTTTTTCCTTAAATGAGAAATTAGATCCTCAATTACACATTTATATTCTGATTCTTTAGATGGTTCATTATATTTGGCAATTTTGTATACTATTTCATTGTTTATTAATCCACAATCAGCTTTTATCCAACAAAACATTATATTAGATCCTCTTAATTTTAGTTTACCCACCAGATTTATAATTTCAGACAAAACATAGTTAAATCCAATATTATTACAGTAAGAGCTATTTTGAATTTTTTGTATTGAACTTTTACTATCAGAGAATATGACGTAATTAGCTTTAGTTCCTGTCAAATTACTAATATATTTAAGTGCTTCTAATATTGCTATTAATTCAGCGGTGTATATCGAGGTGTTAATATTTAGATCTACTACTGTACTAAATTTCCGATCTGGATCGTAAAAGGCCGAAGTAACCTTTAGATCCGATTTAGATGCATCCGAATAAATATATGAATAATTAGGAAACATAGATTTTATGTCAGCTTGGAACATGCTATTCCGGATATATTGTGGAAATTCTGAGTAGTCTCTAAGATGTTGTTGTCTCTACTTTTATGTCGTCCAAGTGTTCTAATTTTATTTTAAAACATGGTAATTCTCTCGAACTGGAAATGTCCTTACTATGTTGTATATTTACGTATTTGTATGATTCGATAATAGGTATTGTAGGCTTTTTTTTCCAGTATTCCTTAACTACATCACAAATACTGAGGTCAAAGCATTTTTGTACTATAAGACTTTTTTTTGCAAACATTTTTAATAAAAACTTCTCAGTTAAGTATTCTCTTCTGAAATTTAGTGGTCGTTCATTACATTCTACATTTAAATTTGAAATGGGTGTACTCTTAAGTGCACCTATACTGATTCTTAAGACTTTATTTACTAGCCTATCTAATTTTTGCAGGTGAGTCTTCGCTGCTTGACTATAAAAAATTGACCCATAGTCTATTATTGATCGAATATAGGCTTTATAAAAGGTAAGCGTAACATTAGGATCAGCACCCCAACTTGTATGACACCCTGATCTTATTGCATTTAGTCCTTTTTCTGTTTTTGTTAGTAAGCGGTCTATGTGCTCTTTCCATAATAACTTCCTATCTATTACCATACCCAAATAATTAATGGATGATTGAACCTCAAAATTAACGTTATTGAACACTATAAATTGTGGTAGTCTCTGTTTTTTGGAGAATATACATGCTTGAGTTTTCTTTGTAGAGATGTTTAGTCCTATGTTAAAGTAATAATCTTCTATTGTCGAAAACATTTCACTCATTATATTGATACCTTGATCGATTTCAACTTTAGATACATACATACACACATCGTCAGCAAACTATAGAACGTTTCCTCTTTTATTAAATTGTTTATGTAAGTCTGAGGTATAAATGAGATATAGTAGAGGACTAAGGATGCTTCCTTGCGGTAATCCAACATTAGAAAATCTTGGATCCAATAATTCATTGTTGATTTGAAGTTGTAGATTCCTATTTGAGTATAATTGTATTATTTTTTTACCAAATTCACTGGGTATTCCTATTCTCTAAATTTGTTGGTAAAGGATATTTAATTTGATATTATTATATGCAGCTTCTACATCTATGAATACCGATACCAGGGATTTACGTTCAGAAAAGGATATATTAATATCTAGAATAAGGTTAGCTATATTTTCTGATGTTGATCTTAGTTTACGAAACCCATATTGTGTATCACTAATTTTGTTATTTTTCTCTAACCAGAATTCGAGTCTTCTCTTTACCATCCGTTCGAATGTTTTTAAAATACACGATCCTAACGAAATTCCTCTATATGAATCCGCAGAGTCTATATCTCTATTTGGTTTTAAAATAGGTATAATTACATAATCTTTCCACGAATCCGGAAATTCAGATTTTATCCATATTAAATTAATTATATTTAACAATCTCATTTTCTGACACCTTGGTAAATAGTACAACATAATATAATGAACATTGTCTAAGCCAGGAGCAGTATTCTTATGACACTTTAAACTATATTCTAATTCTTTTAGAGTAAATTCATTTAACAAACTTGCATTATTATTGTTAACATTTTTAAGAGGGTTTACATTATTTATATTTTGTGGAACCCAGGGCGGAGCTAACTTGTTTAAAAATTCTTCAGTCCAATTATCTTTTTTTACTTGATTCTTTGGGAGATTATAAGTATTTTTTATTTTTTTAATTTCTTTCCAAATTTCTTGGACTGGAGTATTTTTATTTAATTTACTACAAAATTCTCGCCAAGAAGCTTTTTTACTTTTCAATATTGTTTTTTTCTTAATTGCCTCTGCTTTCTGATATTTTATATAATTTTCATATGTACTATTTCGTTTAAATTCTAAAAAAGCTTCTTGTTGAAGTTTTATAGCTTTTGCACATTCTGGGTTCCACCATTTTTTATTAAATTTACTATTGATTGTCATTTTTTTCTTAGGTATTGATAATTAACAAGCATCATTCATTATATTAATAAATGTGTTATATATGCAATTAATATTATCATCCGTATTTATATCTTTAATTTCAGTAGTTTCAAGAATAGAAGAAAATAACGACCAATCTGCTCTGTTCACGTTCCATCGGGTTCTCTCATTAACTATTGTTATATTATCAAGATCGCTTTCAATTATTATAGGAAAATGGTCAGAACCTAGAGATACATTTTTTACGTTCCAATCAAAACAAGAAGATATGCCGCTGGAACATATAGTTATGTCCACAGCTGATTTATTTCTAGTGTGTAAACCAGATATTATAGTTTCGGCTCCATTATTTAAAAAACATAACTCACAGTCTTCTATTGCTGTTAAGAAATTGAACCCAGCCCTATCATTCTGATCACAACCCCATGCATTATGATGACAATTAAAATCTCCTGCCACCAAAAATGGTGTGCTTAAACTCTTAAAAAAAATTTTCCATTCTCTCTCTGATACATTTAAATTGGGTTTTGCATACACTGAATATATATTAATCACTTTATTTGATTTTAATTTGACTGTTATTGACATACTCATAACCTTATTGATTTTATGATGATTGGGATGACCTGTAAACTGAATATAATTTTTTGTCAAAATAGCTAAGCCTCCAAAACCGTCCCCGCGATCTCTCCGAAATATATTATAACCACTGAAATTAATATTATTTTTTCTTTTAACCACGTTTCACTTATTAACGCTATATCAATATTGTTATCAAAAATAAATTTCTCAAAATGACCTTTATTGTGTATAATGGACCTAGCGTTCCACTGTACAATTTTGAACTTATTCATTGTCTGCGAGAATACGACTTAAATTATTTTTAAAATCGTCAAGCATTTTTATATTGTCCAAAGTAATTGAGTTGTTCCTTAAGAGAGTTTTAAAAGTGCTTATAATCATATCACAAACAGAGTTTATTTTAGAGTTATTGGAACTTAAGCTAATTGTTGGTTGGGAATAGTTGGGAATATTTCTATAATTTTGATATACCAGTTGACTACTAGTTGACGGAGATGAAAGAATCTCCTTATGCTCGTCAGAATATCCTGAACGGGGATAATTAGGATAACCCTCTAGATTTCGTCTACGTTTAACCGGGACTGAGTAATGAGTGCTTTTGTTTACATTCTTTGTCACCGTTGCGTAACTGTGATCAAATTTTTTATTAGCCTCACTATATGATAAATTTTCTGTGGCCATATATGTTTTGATTTGTTTCTGACGATGAAATTCTTCACAATTTTTCCTATCCGTTGCTTCATGATTTCCTTTGCATAAAATGCATGATACCAGCTGCGAATTACAAGAATTTGTTTCGTGCTCATTGCCGCATTTCCCGCAGCGAATTTTACCCCTACAGTTGAAATTTACGTGGCCGTACCTCATGCACTGTCTGCATTGAATTACCCTTAGAACATATATGTCTACATCGTAAATAATTTTTTCTATTACTACCTGTTTAGGAATCATTTGTCCCTTAAAAGTAACAATAACTGCCGTTGTAGGTTGTAACTCGCCATTTATCTTCCGTTTTATTCTTCGTACTTCATAAATTTTAAAGTTAATTCCATATTTAGGTTTAATTATGTTTAATAAATCATCGTCTTTGATATCTCTGTCAATACTTTTTATTACACCTTTTTTGTATGTAAAAAAAGTTGATATATAAGCCTCGTAATTTTTTTCCTCAAATACTTTAGATTCGACTAATTTATTGGCACTACAATATGAATTTAATTCGACTTTAACCTTATTTTTACCAGTTACAGAAATATTTAGAATGTTATCCTTAATATCCGGTTCTGCCTGTAAAATCACCCTAGCTGTAGAAATTTTGTGATACTTACCAATGTTCATATCTCGACTTTGCACAAACACAAAATATGGACCTGGATCTGTTGAACTATATTTATTTTTTTGTTTTATTATTTTTTCAATACCACCTGTTTCGTCGCTTTTTCCATTTCCGCTACATTCCATATCCATTTCACTTATGACCATAGTTTTTCCCCTATCAGGGGGGTAACATTTCCCATCCGAATCACCATTCATCGCAATCGAAAAAACTATAAACAAAACTTAATTACCGTTCTCGCACTGATAAGACCTACACTCGATCGATGCTTAAAACGGACTCGAATTATATAATATATCTACGAATATAATCTGTACAATTTATAACACTATACAAATCAAAGAAAATACCATTTTACAAATGCAATAAACTCAATTGATTTGTTTTTATGCCAAATTGCAAATAAAATGTGACAACTGTCAGATTTAACTAAAATGTCATCTTAGAATAAATATCATAAAAGTGTATTATCACGGACTTACCTTTTTTTCTATCATTTGTGACGCACTGAAAAATGCTCATGAAAAGAAGCATAACTGTTTTTACAGTTTAATATTTTTTAATTTTTTTCTGAAAACTCATATTTTTCTTTAGATATTTTAAAAAAATCTACTGTAGGTAAAGACAGAAGTTACCTATGAATTCCAAATTTATTTTTCCTCTTCGTTCTACGCTGATGGACTCATTCAACTAAACCCAAATTTACAAGGTTCACTTGACTAAAATAGATGGGAAGGTAAAGCGCGTTACGAGAGAAACTTTTAAAATAGACTCTTGTTAAATGAAACTAACATCATACACTCTATTTACTTTAATTTATTGCAGTCTTTATTTCACGTAGAATTGCAGTAACATGTTTTATTGCATTCAATTAATGTAAAGGAAGAAAGAAAAAGAGGCAGATAAATATATCGAGCACACATTTTTTCTATTTTATTTTACAGTTTAAGTCTATGGAAAGATTATTAGACTTATTATTATATTTAATTGTAAACCCATTTTGGAATAATTTAGCTTAAATGAAAGTAACCACCTGACGATACTTGACTTAAGCAGAAAACATATTATATCAAGCTAGTTTTCATAGCAATACTTAGAACCGATACAATTTTGGTACAAGAACCAGACAAACGACGACAAGTAACACATATATTTTTTTTATTTAAAATTAATGTGCTCGGCTACTAAGGCCACTTGAACAAGAACGGTTACAACAATATTACAATAAATAATATGTTATACAGTGCAAAAAAATATAGTACAATGAAAATTATATTTTATAATGCAACTGAGTGTCTTTTAGAGATTTTATGGCGCAATTGATTTGATCCGCATTATTTAGTATGTCTCGTATATTGTCTTTGAGGTGAAAAAATAGTTCTGGCAGAATATTGGAGGCATTCGGTGAGAATATGATTCACTGTCAGTTGTAATTGACAGCTTTCACAATTAGGTCGTTTGCTGGATGACATCAGGTAACCATGTGTTAATTTTGTATGCCGATACGGAGTCGTTTTGCCACGATCTCTTCTAGACAAACTTTTAGGTCCAAAAATAGGAGGACTATCGATTAGCGGTTGAATTTGATGTAAAGCTGAGCAGTTGGTGTCCCAGTGTTGTTGCCATTGGGCTCTTGTTCTTTTTTTAATGTAAGCTTTGAAATCCTTGCTAATTTGGATGTTATCGGCGGTAACAGATGATGTTGAGGCAATGTAGGCATGGTGGCCTGCAAGCTCATTACCTTTTATCCCAATATGAAATTGTAGCCAGATCAGAGTAACTGTTATATTTTGGGAAAGGATAGGATGGTAATGGTCGTGGATCTTTTGGACAATAGGATGATCAGTGAATATGTTTTGGATAGACTGGATTGAGGCTAAAGAGTCTGTGCATATAGCAACTTGCTTATTTGGTGGAGAAATGTTTTTGGTAGCTTGAAGTATGCTGAATAATTCGCCAGTATGAACGGTTCAAACGGGAGAATAAGGGATGCCTTGATAAGATTATGTGACGTTGTAAAAGAACAGCCTACCCCTGTATCATTTTTTGAAGCGTCAGTATACAGAACTAAGTCGTATTTCTTTGTAGATATCGTTCCTTTAAACTGTTCCTAATGAGTTCCCTCGGAGTTGTAAATTTATCGTATCTTGGGAGTGATGTGTTAGTATGAGGAATGACTATAGACCAAGGAGGATAAGGGGTCGGGAGAAGTGGAATTATTTGTGATAGAGAAATGTCATCAAGTAACTGCGCCAAAATTAGTGGGACGGGTTTTAACGAAGGTAATTTAGAGTAGTCAAGCAATTTATTCGCGGATGATACAAAAAGAGGATATACTGGGTTAGAGGGATTACAAGAAACAGATACTGCGTAGGATAGCAGCAGCTGCTCCCGTCTAATCCAAAGAGGGGGTTCATTTGCTTCACAATATAAGTTCTTTACGGGACTAGATCGGAAAGCTCCTATACAAATTCGGAGAGCTGTGTTATGTATTGAATTTTAGAGGTTAAGATATGTTTTAGAAGCAGAGATGTATTGTATATGTAAGAACCATAATCCAGTTTGGAGCGAATGACAGATCTATATATCTTCAGAAAAGAATTTTCATCTGCACCCCATTGATAGTGTGAAAGAGTTTTGATAATATTAATATTTAGTCTTTTGTGAGCTTCACCTTTTATTTCTAATATATGTTGCTTTCAGGTAAGTCGTGAGTCAAACGTTAAACCGAGTATTTTATATTCTCTGACAGCGGGAAGGTAAGCTTTGTCAATCGTAATACTAGGAGATGGTGATGGTGGTCGTCTACTAAATTTGATTATTTTTGATTTTGTATATGATAATGATAAGCCTGTGGAGCTTGTTTTCTTAATGGGTGTATCTACTGCGGATTTAATGAGCTTAGAAGTTGTAGAGGTAGATCGTCCGTGGCAGTAAATTATTAGATCGTCTGCATACAAGACATGTCTAATGGGGAAAGTATATCAGAGCATAAATCACTTATTGCTAGATTAAAAAGAGTTGGGCTTAATACTGATCCTTGTGGTACCCCATCGGTTTGAGTGTGAACTGATGAAAAAATACCATTGACAGACACTCTAAACGATCGAAATAATAAGAAATTTTGTATAAAATTGAATATGTTACCCTTAATATTATAAAGGGTTATTTTTTTCAGTATAGATTGCCTGCTAATAGTATCAAAGGCGCCTTCGATATCAAATATAGCAGCGACGACTTCCTGACTTTTGTTGAAAGCATCAGAAATATGACTTTGGAGAAGTATTAAATTATCTTGAGTTGAGCGATTTCGTCGGAATCCTGACTGTTCTTTGGG
This sequence comes from Diabrotica virgifera virgifera, assembly GCF_917563875.1. NCBI lineage: Eukaryota > Metazoa > Arthropoda > Insecta > Coleoptera > Chrysomelidae > Diabrotica > Diabrotica virgifera. The sequence goes on along the minus strand of NC_065444.1, from coordinate 181,914,654 downwards.
AATTATGTTATATTTTTTGAAGAACCATATAAGTTTTTGTTAATTATTTTATCTAAGATTTTGCACATGGTGCAAGTAAGTGATATTGGTATATAAGCACTGGGTGACGAGCGAGCTATGTTAGGTTTTTTAATGGGTATTATAATTGAGGTTCGCCACTGGTTGGGAAATTTGTTGGATGACCAGACTAAATTAAATATTTCAAGAAGTTTAAGGAGACCTAAGTTGGATAGATTTTTTATTAAGATATAGAAAATATCGTCGGGGCCAGAAGCAGTGTTTTTAAAAGTTTTAATGACCGAGGTAAGTTCTGCGTAAGAGAACGGCGAATTCAGATAAGTAATATCCTTCACTGTTTCGGAAGAGCATGGAGGAAGGGTGTTGACTAATGGCTAAAGTAAAGAAGAATTTAATTTGCTTTTAAATTTTGTATCGAAGTGTTTTCCTAGGGTTTCGCCAATTTCTTGATTATCACTGATAATAATATTATTTGAGATAAGACTAGAGATTTTAGTGTTTGTATTGATGCCTTGGATTTGGCCTATTTTTTTCCAGAGGTCAGTAGGATTGATAATTTCGTTAAAAGAAGATACATAGTTTCTCCAAGAAGATTTTTTACTTCGTTTTATAATGAACCGTGACTTGGCTGTAGCTTCTTTAATGTTGTGGAATTTTCGTGGTTTTTATTTTTTCGATAATTTTTTAGTGCCACCTTATGTTGTTCTACAGAGCTTTGGCATAAAGTATTCCACCAAGAAACTCTTTTTGAAAATAAAAATGTGTACCATTTTTATTCGGCTGCAATGCGAAGGCAAACCAATCTTACTTTTTAATTAGAATACGGAGTGCAGTCCAGTTCCTTTAACCGCGATTTTCTGCTCTTATTGGAGCTTCATCAGAAGGAACGTAGGCACTGTTCTCCATACTCCAACTAAATTGCATCGAGAGATTTTCCCACACATTGCAACCAAAGTGATAATAATAGGTGGCAAGCGCCATCTGGCAATTGAAAGACGAAGCAAGTTTTCAATGCTAATAGTAAATTAATAATATTGAAAAATATTAAAAATCACTAAAAGATTTTTAAATTGAAAACTTTTTGGTACATTTTCATGGTAACACCTCCAAGACTTCTATAATTTGCAAGTCATATGGATGCTGCAGTGAAGACGAAAGGGAAGGAATTCTACACTTTGCAATTAACATCCTCCGTCTGCAGCCGGCAAAGTTCCAACTGAAAAATGCACCTGGTTACTCTACGGAGTAATACGAAAAATAAAATAAAAATGTGTACCATTTTTATTCGGTTGCAATGCGAAGGCAAACCAATCTTACTTTTTAATTAGAATACGGAGTGCAGTCCAGTTCCTTTAACCGCGATTTTCTGCTCTTATTGGAGCTTCATCAGAAGGAACGTAGGCACTGTTCTCCATACTCCAACTAAATTGCATCAAGAGGTTTTCCCACACATCGCAACCAAAGTGATGATAATAGGTGGCAAGCGCCATCTGGCTATTGAAAGACGAAGCAAGTTTTCAATCCTAATAGTAAATTAATAATATTGAAAAATAAAAAATCACTAAAAGGTTTTTAAATTGAAAACTTATTGGTACATTTTCATGGTAACACCTCCAAGACTTCTATAATTTGCAAGTCATATGGATGCTGCAGTGAAGACGAAAAGGAAGGAATTCTACACTTTGCAATTTACATCCTCCGTCTACAGCTGGCAAAGTTCCAACTGAAAAATGCACCTTGTTACTCTACGGAGTAATACGAAAAATAAAATAAAAATGTGTACCATTTTTATTCGGTTGCAATGCGAAGGCAAACCAATCTTACTTTTTAATTAGAATACGGAGTGCAGTCCAGTTCCTTTAACCGCGATTTTCTGCTCTTATTGGAGCTTCATCAGAAGGAACGTAGGCACTGTTCTCCATACTCCAACTAAATTGCATCGAGAGGTTTTCCCACACATCGCAACCAAAGTGATGATAATAGGTGGCAAGCGCCATCTGGCAATTGAAAGACGAAGCAAGTTTTCAATCCTAATAGTAAATTAATAATATTGAAAAATATTAAAAATCACTAAAAGATTTTTAAATTGAAAACTTATTGGTACATTTTCATGGTAACACCTCCAAGACTTCTATAATTTGCAAGTCATATGGATGCTGCAGTGAAGACGAAAGGGAAGGAATTCTACACTTTGCAATTCACATCCTCCGTCTGCAGCCGGCAACGTTCCAACTGAAAAATGCACCTGGTTACTCTACGGAGTAATACGAAAAATAAAATAAAAATGTGTACCATTTTTATTCGGTTGCAATGCGATGTATGGGGAAACCTCTCGATGCAATTTAGTTGGAGTATGGAGAACAGTGCCTACGTTCCTTCTGATGAAGCTACAATAAGAGCAGAAAATCGCGGTTAAAGGAACTGGACTGCACTCCGTATTCTAATTAAAAAGTAAGATTGGTTTGCCTTCGCATTGCAACCGAATAAAAATGGTACACATTTTTATTTTATTTTTCGTATTACTCCGTAGAGTAATCAGGTGCATTTTTCAGTTGGAACTTTGCCGGCTGCAGACGGAGGATGTGAATTGCAAAGTGTAGAATTCCTTCCCTTTCGTCTTCACTGCAGCATCCATATGACTTGCAAATTATAGAAGTAGTGGAGGTGTTACCATGAAAATGTACCAATAAGTTTTCAATTTAAAAACCTTTTAGTGATTTTTAATATTTTTCAATATTATTAATTTACTATTAGGATTGAAAACTTGCTTCGTCTTTCAATTGCCAGATGGCGCTTGCCACCTATTATCATCACTTTGGTTGCGATGTGTGGGAAAACCTCTCGATGCAATTTAGTTGGAGTATGGAGAACAGTGCCTACGTTCCTTCTGATGAAGCTCCAATAAGAGCAGAAAATCGCGGTTAAAGGAACTGGACTGCACTCCGTATTCTAATTAAAAAGTAAGATTGGTTTGCGTTCGCATTGCAACCGAATAAAAATGGTACACATTTTTATTTTATTTTTCGTATTACTCCGTACAGTAACCAGGTGCATTTTTCAGTTGGAACTTTGCCGGTTGCAGACGGAGGATGTGAATTGCAAAGTGTAGAATTCCTTCCCTTTCGTCTTCACTGCAGCATCCATATGACTTGCAAATTATAGAAGTCTTGGAGGTGTTACCATGAAAATGTACCAATAAGTTTTCAATTTAAAAATATTTTAGTGATTTTTAATATTTTTCAATATTATTAATTTACTATTAGGATTGAAAACTTGCTTCGTCGAACTCTTTTTTGTTTATGTGGCATAGTACTTGTGCCAATGTGCAAATTGGCAACTGAAAGTATGATGTCTGTGATTCTTCTTCTTCTTAAGGTGCCGAGACCGCTTGTCGATCATTGGCTCTCATGTTGCCCAGCATATTAACCATCATTGTCTTATTTACAGCCGCACGAAATAGTTCAGTGCTAGTTTTCCCAAACCATTGGCGTAAGTTTTTAAGCCAAGAAGTTGTATGGCGGCCCACACTTCTTTTCCCATTATTTTACCTTGCATGACAAGGTGAAGTATGTCATATTTTTCTGGGTGACGCATGTCTGTTATTAATGATATGTTATTATTAATATTATCTGATAGTATGAGAGAAGGAAAGACGATACCTGTTTGGGATGTATAACTTGTCCAGTCAGCATTTTTAAGTCGCCAGTAGCTTCTGGGCAGAGTTTGTTCTGTATTGGGAATATTAGATGATATAAAGATAGGATAGTGATTGCTATCATAAAGGTCATCAGAGACTTTCCAAGTTAGTAAAGGTGCAGATTTGGGATCACTAAAGCTAAGATCTATCGAAGAAAACGTCCCAGAGGAAAAATTTAAGTGTGTATTTGAACCTGTATTTAATATGCAAGAGTCTGTACAGATTAATTACGTTCTCGATAGTTTTGCCTTTATTTGACGTATGATTGGATCCCCACATAGAATTATGAGCATTAGAATCGCCTACTAGAATGTACGGTGAAGGAAGCTGATAAATAAGGTCTAGAAGTTCAATTTCCTTTAGTGAGTGATTGGGTGGAATATATACACTACAAATAATGAGCTTATTTGAACATCATACGGTTATGGCGATAGCCTCAAGTTGGGTGGTGAGAGAGAGATGAGATGAAAATAGTCCGCTGGAAATAAAAATTGAGGTTCCACCACTGGCTCTATTGCAGTCAGTTCGAACATAATGATAGTCTTCAAAATTATTTAGTTTAGGAAGTTTGGATAATTTGGATTTAGTTTCTTGTAAACATATGATTTCAGGTTGTTCTTCGGCAACTAATTGCTGGATTTTTTCCAAGCGAGGAAAAAATCCATCGCAATTCCATTGTATTATTTTGAAAGCGAGTTTTAGTTAGAGTGAGAGGTAGGAAACTGTGAAGATGGAAGAGCATGTTCAGAAATAGGAACGGTGGTTTCATCTTCAGTTTGGTAATCAGACGAGGCACTCATATTGTCATTGTCATCAGGGTTAAGTTGTCGTTTAATTTTTTTTTGTAGTCTAGTAATGCGGTTTTTAAAAGACCTCTCATTTGATTCTGAATGGAGAAGTGATACCCTGTGCATAGATATTCTTGTTACACCCATGCTTTATATGTGTCTGCAGCATCGCGACATAATGAAAAGTAAGAGGGCACCTGAGGCGTCCCAAGAGTGACCAGCAGGCACGTCGACGTCCGTTCAATTCACTGCCCAGCCACAGCTAACGAGGCGTCTTTGTATAATATAGTCCCTCAAAATAATAATGGTGATTTGAGACCTTCGCCAACGGACGTCAGACTTCATTCGATTACTTTTAATGTAAACTTGATCTTACATCCGGTATGAAATATCTAGTTACGGTATATAATAGTTCTACAAAAGTTAGTTTTAATAAATTATAAGGTTGCATTATAAGTTAAAAAGTTAAAAATGAGTCTAAAATACAGACAACACACAATTAGCTTAAATGCACCCAAAGTCCCATTTAACGATAATGTTAACATTATGTCACATATTATCTCTGTAACCAAAGCACTTTAGAGACCTAATTCTTTTTTATTTTGAAACTACATGTATATTTTAGTTCTGCGTAGATTTTTGTAAATAGAAGGGAAAGAAACATTTATTTTAAATTTTTTTAAAATATCCCTACAAAAAAATTTAAAAAAGTTTATATTTTATTTTTTATTTTACTTGTTTTTGTACATTTTTCAATAAAACTTTAAGCGGCACTTGATATTGTCTATCTACAACTACTGTAATAATTTGGACCTTCTATCATGTAAGGATCCAGAGACACTTGACATCAAAATTAAAAACTTAGTATTCGGGAAATCGCAAAAATATAAAACACTCTACTAGGTTATGAAGCTACCGGTACACGGTAAGTTGAGTGCCGACGTTCAGAAAACAAATAATTTTGTAGTCATGGATATTTTATACTATAATGTGTTATATCGTTGGAAAGAGAAGATTTCAGAAAATAATTTTCAATCAAAACCCAAAAAAGTTAAAAAATTCAATTTTCGGACTTTGGGTGCCCTTAAAGCTTGAGTATACAAATACAGAGAAGGTTATGGTGAAAATAAAGCCCAGAAAATTAATTATGGATTACAATAAAAGACAGTAAAGTCAACTTGTTTTTAAAATATAAAGAACATGTATTTTTTAAACAATTTTGACTTTGAAGTCGAATCGTGAAGTACTACGTGGGCCGATAAGAATTCGCTTTTAAAACGAAAAAAAAAAAAAATAGTTTTCAATAATTTTTTATTCGACATAGACTTCTTTTAGCTAAGTAAAGCAATTCCAGTGATTTTCCTACTTCTTTATGTCGTCCGAATGATACTTTTCAGGAAGCTCCGCAAAATAGGTGTTTGTCTCGTAAATATTATTTTTTGAAGATATTCTTCTTTAGCGGCGAATCGATTGAGGGCAAAATTTGATTGATCCCCGCGCATGTGCACACCGACAGTATGGTATTAGTAGTTATACGGGCTCTGATTGGGTGTTGAAATTTTGAAATGATCTGTCAATAATTGTTCAATATCGAGGTTATCGGTAAACAAAAATATTGTATATTAGTTTTATTGATGTGTGGACAGAAATAAAGTCAAATTTATAATTATAGTGAGTTTTTAAATAGTTTTGAAAAGCCGCAGGTACGTAATTCTAAATGTTTCAGTTGGAAATACCTAATAGTTTCAATACCTATCTATTTTTAAAATGTAAACAAAATCATGTAGTTACCTATTAGTAGGCAATGCTTTAATTTACATAATCTGATTACGAACAAACTTTCTACAAATCTTCATCTCATATATCGTTTTCTTACTCTATATTTTGTTGTATTTTATTTCGACAAAAATCAAACTAATAATTTTATTAAATTCATATAAATTTATGGTGTAAACGTTTAGTTTGTGTATATTCCCACATGACGTACACGCGAATGTGGTGCAGTTTGAAATACCGTCAACTTTCGTACGGCGCGGTAGACGTGAAGTGGGTTCGAGCGCCAAGCAAGTTATTATTTTTTTTATTTTTTTATAGATTTTATGATTGTAAGTATATTATTATATAATTTTTGAAGATATTCTTCTTTTTTGAAAGTGGTAGATAAGAAAGTTAGTTCGATTTTTAAATAAAATAAGTACAAATAACTTTTTAAATATATTTACTTCGTTTAAATTACCTATTATATAATAGAAGAATATCTCCTTACGTGGGTACTAAGTACACATACATTATTTTTTTAGTATGAGCTTACTTTTTTATTTCCGATCTATCCCTTTATAGTCGGGAAGACAATAAAATTAGAGGGAAGCAAATCAGGAGAATAAGCCAGATGAAAAAGCAATTCAAAGCCCAACTCTTAAATTTTTGCCATTGTGGTAATACTCTTCTTCTGTATTGGAGAAACAAGAGAAACAATACAGTTTTCTTCACGATGGGGAGCCATTTCTCACTACGTTCACACTTTAGTTTGCCCAATAACGCACTATTGAGAATATTGATATTTTCACGTTTTTTCTAAAAAGTCAAGTAAAGTTATGACTTTGGAAGTCCAAAATATAGTGGTCATATCCTTTCCCATCCATTGAGTTACCAATAGTCGCTTCGTAGCTCTTTTTCTGGCTTCAGTCCACCACCGTGCTAGCAATACTAAAAAGTGGTCATATGATCATGCTTTTGGTCAATGATCAACAAACGCGGCACCCATCAGAAAATTCGTTTAAAATGTGACTAGTGAGCTCTTTAGTTATTCTTGTATCAGCCACACGCGCACATTCACTATACGATCAGCTAATCTAATTTCATGGACTCTCTTAACATTTTCTAGTGTAACTACATCGCACACTTGTTCCAAATGCTGAAAAGGTAAAATGGTGATGAGGTAAAATAAAAGTCCCTTTTTATTGATTTTCATATTTGCACTTGTTTTCTCATACCATAGTAGAACCACAATACGCAGGTATAAGGATCAGACCGGATCTATTCTTATTCTAAACTCCGGGACAAGAGAGCCATATACGACTTTATTTTAGCCGGCAGTGAAAGTAAAAAAGAACGCGTATATTGAAAACGCTGTAAAACGTTTTCCAGTTTATCAATTTTATTGCTGTAAAGCGGATTTCCCCTTTTCAAGTATGTATTAATGTAAGATAAAAGTTAACTAAAGATTTGAAAACAATAAATGCATAAAATTTGTTAATGAATAAACAGTAAAAATATACTTGAAATCAACAGTAAACATGTACTTCAAAAGTACATAATTCTGAACAATTCTGCAATGAATATATATTATTCTCAAAATATACACTCAGGAGATACAGAATCACATTGGTTTAGCTGACTTTAACAGTCTATGCATTGCTGGCAGTTGTTTGAATACAAAAGTGTGAACTCGCACATATTACATTATTCTGGCAATTATTGCGTATGTATGAGCGATTGTACCTAAGTAATAGGTTCTAAATATTGTACTTTAAAAAGAAAATGTATTGGTGATTGGCAATTTTAAAAGTACCTGATTATACAAAATTTCAAAAAATATGCGTTTAAAATAAAGTTTTCGAATTTCCTTGGGCCATATTTAATCTGCCATTTTGTTTTTCACAAAAATAATGTTTATAATCGGAGTCTTTAAAGTACGAAACTTGACAAAAAATTTTGCGTTTTTATTGATATTTTCAAATTTTTCCGCCATGTTGGATCCGCATTTTTGTTTAAAAAAAAACATCAGATTCGTAATAAGCTATGCCAAAATCCCTTAAGTACGAAAGTAATTCTGAAGTGTATGAGCACTATATGCTTTAAGTTCATGACCACTTTTTCAGCATTTGGCACAACAGTGCATCGGAGGGACGACTAATACTTGGTTTATGGAACCAAATTGAGGAAACCAAAACCTTCAGTGACTGCACTATTTATGCCCTTCAAAACCTTATCAAATCCAAACAACTAACAAGACGTACAAGTATACAAAACAATAATATGACCCGTTGTCGGAAACTACGTGTTTGGGAAAGAAAAAATCCCAAGGAAGACCTTTGGGCCTCTTCTTGATGAAGCAGCAGGACAATATGAAATAAGAACTAACAAAGAGCTCAAAGAACTTTACGTAGACGCGAACATAATAAAAGACATATAAAGTGCAGAAGACTCCAATGATGGGCGGGACAACTCAGAAGACATTCTGACCAAAGAACAGTAAGGCAGATATGGGAGAAAGTCCCAACTGAAAGAAGACCACGCGGACGCCCTCGACTAAGGTGGCGACATAATATAGCAGGAGACTTGAAAGCTATGGGCGTGAAGAATTGGATAGAGGTTGCTCAAGACAGAGAAGAGTGGGGGCATGTTGTAGAGTCGGCTAAAACACACGAAGGGTTGTAACGCCTCGGAATAATAGGCGAGGCAACGAAGCATTAAACCTAGGAATTTTGTACAGTAAGATGAATCGTCATGCAACTTTTTGCATTCGATTCGAGAGAGTGTCAGGCAATTTTGTGAACTAAATTGATCTCCGGCAAAAATTATTGTGCATCAGAAAATGCACTTTCAACGTGCATCTCGAAGAGATGGTAAATGAAAAATTTAAAACTCAGTAACTATTGACAGAAGTCAGTTCAATTTTTATACTTGGGGTTTTGGAGGTCACTGAACACGAATTTCATGACGGCGATACTCTCCGAAGTACCTGGTGCCCAGGGTGGAACTCGTCGCCTGGGACAATCGAATAATTCGCGGGACGATCGAATAACTCGCGAAATGAAGATTGGATCGAAAAACTAAAAAATACGTGTCAATTTTTTTTTCAAGAATATATCGAATGCCACTAAACACGATCCACCCCCTCCACTCCCTGGTGGTGGGGTGGGGTAACCTTAAAATCTTGAATAGAAACCCGAAGCAACTTTTACTCGAGGAATTTTTTCAAATTGTGCGTACATGGCGCTATAATCGGAAAAAACGATTTATCGTGATACTATAGGTAAATTATAGAAACGGTCTAATATCTCAAAAAAAAACACTTCCAAATAAAAAACCAAAAAATAACTTGGAAAAGACTGTAAGACTTGTACACACTTCTAAATAGGTCAAAACGGCAAACAGGTGTATGTTTTCAAAAAACTTTTGATAGTGTGTAAAAATATATTTTATATCAGCTAAGTACTTTCAACACATAACCTGCCATCATCAGAGCTTCGTCCTCTTAAAATACCTTCATAGAAGAGCAATTGCTTAACAACACAACAAAAAACATGAATACTGGGCAAAAGCCACAGATATAGGGTATAATAACCCTTTGCAGTGAATAGAATCACATCTAAATTCTTTTATTAATTTATAAAGAGAACATGGCTGAGTCAGACCATTTTGAGCCCACGTGAACAGCAGATCAGCTGAGGAAGACTTCTCCTCCTAGTCTTACTCAGCTGATCTGCTGTTCACGTGGGCTCAAAATGGTCTGACTCAGCCATGTTGTCTTTATAAATTAATAAAAGAATTTAGATGTGATTCTATTCACTGTAAAGGGTTATTATACCCTATATCTGTGGCTTTTGCCCAGTATTCATGTTTTTTGTTGTGTTGTTAAGCAATTGCTCTTCTATTAAGGTATTTTAAGAGGACGAAGCTCTGATGATGGCACGTTATGTGTAGAAAGTACTTAGCTGATATAAAATATACTTTTACACACTATCAAAAGTTTTTTGAAAACATACACCTGTTTGCCGTTTTGACCCAAAAAATAACTGTTTAATATTTTTCAAGAACCTATTCAATAACATCAAACACGACTCTCCACTTCACCCCCTGGAAGTGGGATGGGAGGTAATTTTAAAATCAAATAGGAATCCCCATGTTTTATTGCAGATTTGGATTTCTCATGAAAAAATAAGTAACATTTATTCGAAACATTTTTTAGAATTGTTGATAGATGGCACTAATAAATTGTGTTTTTCCAATTATAGCGCCATCTATCCATAATTCGAAAAAATATCTCAAATAAGAGTTACTTACTTTTACGTAATGAATCCAAATCTGCTATAAAAAATAGGGCCTCCTATTTAAGATTTTAAATTTACCCCACCCCACCTCCAAGTGTTTTTATTTGGAAGTGTATTTCTCGAGACATTAGACCGTTTCTATTATTTACCTATGATATCACGATAATTCCTTTTTTCCGATTATAGTGCCATCTATACACAACTCAAAAAAATGTCTCGAAAAAAAGTTGCTCATTTTTACTTAAGCGATCCAAATTTTCAATTAAAAATGGGGGTTTCTATTTAAGGTTTTATAGTTACCCCCACCCCACCACTAGAGGGTGGAGTGGGGGTCGTGTTTAGTTTCATTCGATAGTTTTTTTTTAAAACATTGACAACATATTTTGCAGTTTTTCAATCCAATGTTCATTTCGCGAATTATTCGATCATCCCCCGAATTATTCGGTCGTCCCAGACGCCTACTTCCACCCTGGCCACCAGGTAACTCGGAGATCATCGCCGTCATGAAATTCTTATTCAGTGACCTCCAGAACCCGTCCAGAAGTATAAAAAATGAACTTATTTCCGTCAATATTTCCGGAGTTCTAAAGGACCCCGCACAAACCTTATGGAAAATAGGTCCCAGTAGATTTCGTTCATACTTTGGGAAAATAAACTTTGAAGCATCCTGATAAAAAGTTCTCATGGGCACAACTCAATTGTATGAAGGATTTTCAAGATATAGAGGCCCAAACTCGAAAAATTATAAGATTTACGGGGTATTCCAATTCCGTGAGTTACTGGTTATTTGGCAACATGTAGAAGTTTGGATCAAGGAAAAATCGTGACCCGTCAAAATAGCCTGGTCAAAACAGTCCCGTCAAAAAAGCCCCGTCAAAATAGCCCGAACACAAAATAGCCTCGACAAAATAGCCCGCAAACAAAATAGCTTCGACAAAATACATCGCACACAAAATAGCCCCGGTCAAAACAGCCCCGGCTAAAACAGCCTCTTATAAACAATTACATAATTATTTATACAAGGTGTCCAAAAACTTTTTTTAATTAAAATTATTTGACAAAAAGAAAGAATGTATTTAATTTATTTAATTTAAAATGCATTTTACTGTTGCCCGAAAACAGAAAAAAAATGTTTATATCATAAATTAACATTGATTTTCGTTTAACTTAAATATTCAAACTTCCAAGAGGCAGGAAAGACAGGACTCGAGTTCTCTGAAAAGACAATTTTTATTTAATGTAGTTAAGATAAACATCTGAATAGAGGATAATTACCATTTCCGAAAAAATTTATTTTTAAGGAATTATTTCATGATTAATTCTGAAGGGAGCTTTTTTTCGGGGCTATTTTGTCGGGGCTATTTTGTCAGGGCTATTTTTTCGGCGGGCTATTATTCCGCGGTTATTTTGTCTGAAGGCTATTTTGTGTGAGGGATATTATGTCGGGGCTATTTTGTCGGAGCTTTTTTGATGGGGCTATTTTGACGGGGTACCAGGAGAAGTACTAGCAGTCTATGATTTTTTCCTGGCTATCCAATGGCGACCTTTACTTTGACCTTGACCTTCAACGGACGTCATATTCTAGAGTTTCGATGGTTTTCGGCATTTAATTGATGCAAATGAATTACTGGAGGGTTTTTTGAGGTCGTTATACACGAATATGCCACAAGAACGGACTCCCGGAGCACCTGATTACCAAGGTCAATGAAAGGGGCTCCTGAAGTTTCGAGGGTCTTTGGTACTACATTAATGCAAACAGAATAGTTATAGGTTTTTGGGGTTACTGAACACGAATACGTGATCAGCACAGACACAGGAGCACCTGGTGCCTAAGACAGGTTATCTTCTGGAGTTTCGGAGGAATCAAATGGATTAGTCTTAGGTTTTTGGGGTTGCTGAACATGCATACACGTGATCGCGAATTCTTGTTCAGCAACCCCAAAAACCTAAGACTAATCCATTTGATTCCTCCGAAACTCCAGAAGATAACCTGTCTTAGGCACCAGGTGCTCCTGTGTCTGTGCTGATCACGTATTCGTGTTCAGTAACCCCAAAAACCTATAACTATTCTGTTTGCATTAATGTAGTACCAAAGACCCTCGAAACTTCAGGAGCCCCTTTCATTGACCTTGGTAATCAGGTGCTCCGGGAGTCCGTTCTTGTGGCATATTCGTGTATAACGACCTCAAAAAACCCTCCAGTAATTCATTTGCATCAATTAAATGCCGAAAACCATCGAAACTCTAGAATATGACGTCCGTTGAAGGTCAAGGTCAAAGTAAAGGTCGCCATTGGATAGCCAGGAAAAAATCATAGACTGCTAGTACTTCTCCTGGTACCCCGTCAAAATAGCCCCATCAAAAAAGCTCCGACAAAATAGCCCCGACATAATATCCCTCACACAAAATAGCCTTCAGACAAAATAACCGCGGAATAATAGCCCGCCGAAAAAATAGCCCTGACAAAATAGCCCCGACAAAATAGCCCCGAAAAAAAGCTCCCTTCAGAATTAATCATGAAATAATTCCTTAAAAATAAATTTTTTCGGAAATGGTAATTATCCTCTATTCAGATGTTTATCTTAACTACATTAAATAAAAATTGTCTTTTCAGAGAACTCGATTCCTGTCTTTCCTGCCTCTTGGAAGTTTGAATATTTAAGTTAAACGAAAATCAATGTTAATTTATGATATAAACATTTTTTTTCTGTTTTCGGGCAACAGTAAAATGCATTTTAAATTAAATAAATTAAATACATTCTTTCTTTTTGTCAAATAATTTTAATTAAAAAAAGTTTTTGGACACCTTGTATAAATAATTATGTAATTGTTTATAAGAGGCTGTTTTAGCCGGGGCCGTTTTGACCGGGGCTATTTTGTGTGCGATGTATTTTGTCGAAGCTATTTTGTTTGCGGGCTATTTTGTCGAGGCTATTTTGTGTTCGGGCTATTTTGACGGGGCTTTTTTGACGGGACTGTTTTGACCAGGCTATTTTGACGGGTCACGATTTTTCCTTGATCCAAACTTCTACATGTTGCCAAATAACCAGTAACTCACGGAATTGGAATACCCCGTAAATCTTATAATTTTTCGAGTTTGGGCCTCTATATCTTGAAAATCCTTCATACAATTGAGTTGTGCCCATGAGAACTTTTTATCAGGATGCTTCAAAGTTTATTTTCCCAAAGTATGAACGAAATCTACTGGGACCTATTTTCCATAAGGTTTGTGCGGGGTCCTTTAGAACTCCGGAAATATTGACGGAAATAAGTTCATTTTTTATACTTCTGGAAGGGGTCTGGAGGTCACTGAATAAGAATTTCATGACGGCGATGATCTCCGAGTTACCTGGTGGCCAGGGTGGAAGTAGGCGTCTGGGACGACCGAATAATTCGGGGGATGATCGAATAATTCGCGAAATGAACATTGGATTGAAAAACTGCAAAATATGTTGTCAATGTTTTAAAAAAAAAACTATCGAATGAAACTAAACACGACCCCCACTCCACCCTCTAGTGGTGGGGTGGGGGTAACTATAAAACCTTAAATAGAAACCCCCATTTTTAATTGAAAATTTGGATCGCTTAAGTAAAAATGAGCAACTTTTTTTCGAGACATTTTTTTGAGTTGTGTATAGATGGCACTATAATCGGAAAAAAGGAATTATCGTGATATCATAGGTAAATAATAGAAACGGTCTAATGTCTCGAGAAATACACTTCCAAATAAAAACACTTGGAGGTGGGGTGGGGTAAATTTAAAATCTTAAATAGGAGGCCCTATTTTTTATAGCAGATTTGGATTCATTACGTAAAAGTAAGTAACTCTTATTTGAGATATTTTTTCGAATTATGGATAGATGGCGCTATAATTGGAAAAACACAATTTATTAGTGCCATCTATCAACAATTCTAAAAAATGTTTCGAATAAATGTTACTTATTTTTTCATGAGAAATCCAAATCTGCAATAAAACATGGGGATTCCTATTTGATTTTAAAATTACCTCCCATCCCACTTCCAGGGGGTGAAGTGGAGAGTCGTGTTTGATGTTATTGAATAGGTTCTTGAAAAATATTAAACAGTTATTTTTTGGGTCAAAACGGCAAACAGGTGTATGTTTTCAAAAAACTTTTGATAGTGTGTAAAAGTATATTTTATATCAGCTAAGTACTTTCTACACATAACGTGCCATCATCAGAGCTTCGTCCTCTTAAAATACCTTAATAGAAGAGCAATTGCTTAACAACACAACAAAAAACATGAATACTGGGCAAAAGCCACAGATATAGGGTATAATAACCCTTTACAGTGAATAGAATCACATCTAAATTCTTTTATTAATTTATAAAGACAACATGGCTGAGTCAGACCATTTTGAGCCCACGTGAACAGCAGATCAGCTGAGTAAGACTAGGAGGAGAAGTCTTCCTCAGCTGATCTGCGACCTTTACTTTGACCTTGACCTTCAACGGACGTCATATTCTAGAGTTTCGATGGTTTTCGGCATTTAATTGATGCAAATGAATTACTGGAGGGTTTTTTGAGGTCGTTATACACGAATATGCCACAAGAACGGACTCCCGGAGCACCTGATTACCAAGGTCAATGAAAGGGGCTCCTGAAGTTTCGAGGGTCTTTGGTACTACATTAATGCAAACAGAATAGTTATAGGTTTTTGGGGTTACTGAACACGAATACGTGATCAGCACAGACACAGGAGCACCTGGTGCCTAAGACAGGTTATCTTCTGGAGTTTCGGAGGAATCAAATGGATTAGTCTTAGGTTTTTGGGGTTGCTGAACATGCATACACGTGATCGCGAATTCTTGTTCAGCAACCCCAAAAACCTATAATTAATCCGTTTGCATCAATGTAGTGCCAATGACCCTCGAAACTCCAGGAGCCCCTTTCATTGACCTTGGAAACCAGGTGCTCCGGGAGTCGGTTCTGGTGACATATTCGTGTTTAGCGACCTCAAGAAACCCTCCAGTAATTCATTTGCATCAATAAAATGCCGAAAACCATCGAAACTCTAGAAGATGACGTTCCTTGCAGTGGTCCCACCACGTCATCCGGAGGGCAATTCTGATTGCATATTCGTGTTTTACGATCCCATAAACCCATGAGTAATCTGTTTATATCAATTTAATGCCTAAAACCCTCGAAACTCCAGAAGATGACATCCGTTGAAGGTCAAGGTCGCCATTGGATAGCCAGGAAAAAATCCTAGACTAATAGTACTTTTCCTTGATCCAAACTTCTACATGTTGCCAAATAACCAGTAACTCACGGAATGGGAATACCCCGTAAATCTTATAATTTTCCGAGTTTGGACCTCTATATCTTGAAAATCCTTCATACGATTGAGTTGTGCCCATGAGAACTTTTTATCAGTATGCTTCAAAGTGTATTTTCCCAAAGTATGAACGAAATCCACTGGGACCTATTTTCCATAAGGTTTGTGCGGGGTCCTTTGTCATTCTTCGAGATTCGGTTTGAAAATGCATTTTCTTATGCACAACAATTTTTGCCGGAGATCAATTTAGTTCACAAAATTGTCTGACACTCTCTCGAATCGAATGCAAAAAGTTGCATGACGATTTATCTTACTGCACAAAATTCCTAGGTTTTGGGCTTTTTAGTGCTTCGTTGCTTCGTCTAAAAGTAAGTAAGCTTCATGTTAATTAAATACGTTTCTTATTGTGTTTACCCATTTTATAACATTAACATCTGAAAACCTTGAATTATTTATAACATTGATGATTCACGTAATAATGAAAAACGTGCCAGAAAAAATAAGAAGATTGATGTTTATACATTATTAATATTCAATATAAAACTAACATGTTAATGCAGCAGTAGCATCTCCTGTTTACGGATACATCGTTTTCCTGTACAAAGTAAGAAATCCAATAGAATATACTCAAGGGTGTATCGGTCCGTCTTTTTCAATTTTGTGCTGCTGATGAATGACATTGTTAATTGGCTCTGGGCTTCAAATATTGACCAGCTATCTCCCCACAAAATGCCCTTTTTATACAGAATGTCCCAATACCGACTTAGTTAGATCAACTTTAAAACATAATTATACAGTTGGAATGATATTGTTCATGCTAATAAAATTTCTTTATTATTGATATTAACATGTTTAAATAATAAATTAAACATTAAACAGATATTTGGAAAAGAATTAGTCTTATAATTACGAGATTAAATTCAATGCCAATAAATGGAATTTTCTATAACATAATTCGAAACCAGTAAGTTTGTTATGAAAATGTTTTTTACGAAAGTCTATAAATTTGTTACGACATGCGACAGCAGATTGATTTCGTAATCTGGTATTTTTGGTGGACAAGGTGACCCGTTAAGCACACTGCTCTTTAATATAATAGTGGACGAAATAATAGAAGCAGTACGTCAAGGTCATGGTTACACAATGGGGAATCCCCCATGATGACGCCGCGTTAATATCCGAGACAGAAGACGATCTCCTAAGATTAACACACAACTTAAATACAACAGCCAAGAAATACAATATGAAAATATTAGCAGAAAAAAACAAAAAATACCCACTACGATGTAAAATCGAAATTGATGAGAAAATAATAAAGCAGGAAGCAATACTTAGATATCTGAGAATAGATATAACCTTAAACAGGAAGTAAGACAACAAAGCTTAAAAGCTAATAAAGCGGCGGGATCTCTTAATGGAACAATGTGGAAGAACAAACACTTCAGACAAGACACAAAAGCAAGACTTTATAAAGCAGAAATTAGACCTATATTGACATAAACGGCGGAGACAAGGCCTGACACATCTTGAATGAGGCGACTACTAGAAACAACAGAGATGCAAATATTTCGACGAATATCAGGGAAAAGTCTGTTGGATAGGGAAAGAAGCGAAAACATAAGATCATGAAATGTGGAAGACATACATGGATGGATGACAAAACGGAAACAGGAATGAAACGAACACATTAGTAGAATGGCAGAGGATATGATAGTACGAATAGCAAGAGATAAGTCACCAAATGGACGAAGAAGTATTGGCAGACCAATAAAAAGACGGTGCGATAATTTAAACACTTTAGGAGGCTAATATTGAAGAAGAAACAGGCTTTAAGGCCTACGTGCAAGAAGGAAGAAGAACAAGAAGTATTTTTACATGGCCATGTTAGAGAAAAGTTCATATGTAGGTATTATAACGTCGTGATAGTAAAAAAAATGAGATTACTTATTAATCAGTAGATGCTACTTTTATGCCACAAGTACAGATTACAGAATTATATTTAATTAAACAATACTCAGTCGATACTAACAAAAAATAATATTAGATCCTTCAAAAATAATATTTGATCAGAACATTAAAGTAATAAAAGCAAATACCAAAAACCGCAGAAACCGTATGAATACAAACATTAGGTATTAGAGTATGATCATGATCATGTAAGGCGCGTTCCAATTGACATGAAAACCGTCCTTCGTACTGCCCTCGTCATGCGCATGATAAAAAATGCGTTCCAAGCGAACATGAACGATGAATAGTATTGTACACTTTGTTGTTCCAAGCGATCCATGTACCGTTTCGAAATCGGTAACTGAACGGTCCTTTCGATACATGCCTTCAAAGCAGAAACTATTTGTACTAACTTGCGCAGTTAGTATTGTTTTTATTTTTAATGGTCACTGCTATGAGATCAGCTGACGATTCAATAATCCACATCCACGCTATCAGTACCTGTAAATCTTGAGTTTCGTTAAATAATTATTATTTCTTTTTTTTTTAATTAATCTTAAAAATATGGATAATTTTTTTTTTCATAGAAGACAGCAATTTGTCAGATATCGATTCTGAGGAAGATTTTAAAGTTGAAGTTATGTTTAATGAACATGTTAGAAATGATAATTTCTAACCATCTAGCAAACTACTAGTGGTACTCGTACTGAAAATGGCTCAGGCGCAACTCAAACTTGAAATGGTACACAAATACGTTCCAAGAGGGTTACGTACCGGTAACCGGGTCGGGATCGAAAGAAAACCGTTTAAGGCGATTCTGCGCATTAAAACAGTCCAATCGATTTGCTGACGGTTCAAGGGATCATACAAATGTGTCGTCTTGGAACGAACCTATATTGTAGTATCCATCTGAGTTTTTAAAATCCTGCCCTCTTGCTCATGCCAGTCTTACTCTTCTAGTGATTTCCGCACCTTATCAAGTTTCAGAATTTGGTCTAGGTATAAGTAGATAATATATTCTTGGACTTCTACCTCATTACCATCTATATTTATACTATGGTATCTCCTATATTTGTTACTCTTTTTGTTTTTGTCATATTCATTTTTAGGTCGACATATTAGAATCTGTCTGTAAGTTACTCCATCATAGTTTACAGTTCCTCGAATGTGCTCGCTATAATCACTATGTTGTCACCGAATTTTAGGTGGCCAAATATGTTGATCCATTTGTAATTTTGAAGACCTCCTCCAGGGCTAGGTTAAACAGATTTGGCGAGATTATGTCGCCTTGTAGAGGTAGTGTGTGAGTGTTTGAAAAGGTAGCAGCTACTTGTGTCTCTCCCAAATAACAACCTTTTTCGGGTATGTACAGATTATAATTAAATTGTAAAAATATGAATTACCATTTCGACAAGTACAAATAAGAGCCTGATTCACAAAAAACTAGAAAAATCCTTTGTACAATAGAGATATAACCAGAAATTTTCTATTTACTTCATTATAAATTGAAATAGTCAAACAACAAACCTTAAAATAAGGCAACTTTTTGTACCTCACAAAAAGTTTTTGTTAGAAATAATACTTATACATGCACAACAAATAAAGGAGACCACACACTACAAATAAATTAAATAAATAATATTAATAAAATAATGGGAGAGACCGAAAACTTTATGACATTAAATGAGGTGCTAAATGAAATTAAAAAAAACAGAGTCGAGATAAAGAATGCAATAGAAGCTGCAGAAACGAGATTAATGGTAGAGATTGCCGATTTAAAAAACAAAAATTACAAATTAGAGGAAGAGAATAAACGGTTAATACAGGAAGTCGAGCAAGTGAATAGACATAATAACAAAAATAGTATAGTGATTTTCGGACTACATATAACTGGAAATCAACTTACTGTAAAAGATATTTGCGCACATAATATTGTCTTTAGTGGAAATTGAAACCAAACCATCAGACATAAACAACTTTTACACGTTGGGAAAAAAACCAAATAGCCCTTTAAGAATAGATTTAGTAAATTATTGGATGAAAGTTGAAATTCTAAAGAACTCTTTTAAATTGAAAGAAAAGCCGGGTATATTTATTTCATCAGTGCTAACTAAGAAACAACAAATAGAAGCCAAAATATTGCGGAAACATTTATTACTGGCCAAACAAGACAAGACAGAAAACAGCTACATAAAAAGAGGCAAACTCTATGTAAATAATAGAGTCTATGCAGCAGAAGATTTAATAGATATAGAAGAGAATAACGAAAGACTTACAAATAGTGCTCCTGCTACGCCAACAACTGAAGCAAAAACCTGTGAAGAACCTACTAAACATATTCCAGAGGTACCAAAAAACCACAAGGAGAAACCGGACATAAGAGATAACCCAAACGGAACACCCACGTCGTCGAAATATACAGGTAAACCATTTACTCGCCAGCAAGACCAAAGAAACAGAAATAAATCAACTTCTTCCACTTCTTCCAGAAAGTAACAGCTGAAACGGATTTCTGCAGTAACCAACTACTGCAGCGTTGTAAATTAGAAGCAAAACAAGGTCTGTAATAACAAACAATAATATTAAACCTGTGTAGATTATTTTTTTTTCTATCTGTTTGTAAATTTTAATTTAATTAGGTAAAAAAAAAGAAAAAAATATTTTAGATTCAATATAAAAAAAAGTATTAGGTAATATATTGATATGGACCCTTTTATAAGCGACTTCTCAATAAATCCAAAAAGACCTTAAAAACCTTAAATTTACCAAAAGAAATTAACGAAATATTTCAAATTAACGAATCTTCACATAATCTTAAAGTGGTACATAACAACATCAGAAGTATCTCTAAAAACATGGATGAGTTTTTAATATTTATGGAACAGATTGACACAACTTTTGACTGCATTATTTTTACAGAAACCTGGAATATTCCCAATATTGACTTTTTTGCACTGGATGGATATATTACTATATATAATGAAGGTGCTCTCAACCAGTCCGATGGCGTATTAGTATTTATAAAATCTAAAATTTATCACTCTCACAGTATTATAGAAATCAATGGATCATATGCAATTAAGCTAAAACTACTAGTCCATAACAATTCCGTTTTAGTTCATGCTTTGTATAGGTCACCATCTACCAACGTTAGAAATTTCCTTGAAAACCTTCACACATATCTCAGTGAAAATGACGCAGAACCGTCGGAATTTAAAATCATAGCTGGCGATATAAATATTGATATTCTAGAGTTGACTGATATATCTAACGAGTACTTGGATATTCTTGGTGAATTTGGATATCAATCAACAATAAATGCCCCTACTAGAGTACAAGGAAATTCAAAAACTTGCCTCGACCATATCTTTATACGAAATTTGCATGGTGACCTCAACAATATAATACCGCTGGTAATTCGAACTAATATCACTGATCACTTTACAACAATGCTGCAAATAATCTTTAGTGCAAAAGCAGGAAAAAATGAGTATAAAATAAAATATAGAACGCATATAAATAATACTAAATTGGATAAACTTTTAGCAGAAACTTCCTGGGATGAAGTGTACCTTGCAAACAATGGTAGAATGGCTGCAAAAAGATTTATAGAGATATTTCAGTCATGTTTAGATAAAAGTTCTTACAAAATTAGAATAAAAAATAAAGAAATGAAGAGGAAAGAATGGATCACTAAATCATTAATTAAAACAGTTAATAAAAAAAATGAAATGTTTAAACGACTTAAAAATAATCCTGAAAGCCGAGAACTCAAAATAGAATACAACAGGTACAGAAACAGTACGAACACTTTAATCAAAGAAGCCAAAGAAAATTATTACAAACGTCAAATAAATAAAAATAAAAACAACCCAAAAGAACTGTGGACAACTATAAACAAACTATGTAATACTAAAAAATCTAACACAATAAATACTATGATAAATGCAGATGGTGATGTAGTCATCGAAGCAAAACAAATAGCCAATCTCTTTAATAATACGTTTGTAGATGTTGGTAGGAATCTTGCAAGTAAAATCAATGCAAATAGACCAAATCCAGTGAAAGAGGAAAAACTCAACACATCTATATTTCTTCGACCAACAACTGTTGAAGAAATTATTACAATAATAGGACAGTTAAAAAATGGTAAGACACCAGGAATAGACAATATTAAATCAGAAACAATTAAGTACGTTAAAAAATACATAGCTGAGCCCCTAGCACATATATTTAACGTATGCATGAAAACAGGTGAGTTTCCAGCGGAATTTAAAGTATCGGTGGTAATTCCAATTTACAAGTCGGGGGAAACAACCAACCCTGGAAACTATCGACCGGTATCATTATTAACAAATTTCAGTAAAATATTTGAGAAAGTTTTAAAACGAAGATTAACTAGTTATCTAGAAAAATATAATATTCTTTCTAATAAGCAATTTGGATTCAGAGAGCAAAAAAACACCCAAGATGCAATTTTAACATTAACCAACCGTCTGTACGAAACACTGGATGCAGCTAAACCATGTCTTACAGTTTTTCTGGACCTAGCCAAGGCTTTCGATACGGTCAGTCATAAACTTCTTCTCACGACTCTCGAAAACCTTGGAATTAGAGGCAATTGTATTGAATTATTTAAAAACTACCTCACAAATCGGAAGCAATGTGTAAAAGTGGAAAACGAATATAGTGGTTATAAAGAAATAGAGTATGGTGTACCTCAGGGTACAGTCCTTGGACCAGTACTATTTATTATTTATTTGAATAGTTTATTTAACTTAAAAACATCAGGAGAAATTATTACTTTTGCAGATGACACAGCCATATTTTATAGAGGAGAGTCTTGGGAAACTTTAAAAACAGAAGTAGAAACTGATCTAGAAATAATTAAGGATTGGTTTGACCATAAGTTATTATCTATAAATTTAAAAAAAAACATTTTTTATTCCTTTTTCAAATTATGAGTCAACCCAACCCATATTTCAAAACCTCACTCTAAATCACACCGAAAAAATAACTCGAGTAGACACTATTAAATACTTGGGAGTCTTTATAGATAAACATCTACGATGGAAGGAGCACGTAAACTATTTATTAAAAAAACTAAGGTATGTTTTATATAAATTTCGTCAACTAAAAAACATCATAGACTTAAAACATAAAATAATACTTTACCACGCATTTGTCGAAAGTCATATAACCTATGGATTACTAGTATGGGGATCAATGCCAAACACTTATCTTAAACCTCTTGAGGTAATGATTAAACGAATTCTAAAGTGTATACTCTCCAGAAGTAATAGATATCCTAGTAATATGTTATATCAGGAAGCCCAAGTAATGACTATTCAACAACTTTACTGTAAAAATTCTAACATAATGCAATACAAAAATAATAAACAACTAACATCACACAATCATAAATACAACACCAGAAATGCGAAGCAGTATGAAGTCCCACGAGCTCGTCGAACTATCGGACAAAGGGCACACTCTTATTTAAGCCCTAGGCTTTACAACAGCCTTCCAAATATAATCAAGGAAAGTCCTTCGTTATATATTTTTAAGAAAAGATTAATAAAACATATTAAAAATCATCCACTTGAGTAAAAGAAAAGGAAATCAATTACGAATTACAGCGGTTCATTAGATTAAATTGAAATTTTTTTTAATTTGATGTAATATGGGTCCATAAGAAATTGTAAATAAGTAGGTCTAGTTGAATGTTTAAATATATTTATTATATGATTTTCTTTTTACGTAAAGTTTTAATTACAGTTTTTGTCCTGTTGTTAATGTTTTTTTTTTTCATAGGTTTACTATATTGTTAAGTAGATTTGATCAGATTACTACTAGTTACCTAATATTAGTGTCATTGGTGTAATTATAACTATTTAAATATTTACATTATTAATAATATTCCATAAAATATATTGTACTTCCACATACAAGCAACTCCAGTGCTTGCACTGGTGTTACTTCTGTGGAGATTTCTGTTTATTAGTTAAGTTTTGTAGCTTAGAAATATTTTGTATTCATAAAAAAAAAAGATCTCCTCTCCCAATGAGGATGGGTTTGTATTTTCGGCTAGTTGTACTATCATGGTTGCCTTTTCATATATATTATGTAACAGTTATGTGTATCTAAAATATATTCTATAATAATTATTAACAGCTTGTTCTTTCGCAGCTCACATCTTGATAGTGTCATATACCTTTTTCTTAGTCTACAGGATACTGTAATGTTCATTAAAATATGATAGCTGTGTTGAAATGGAAGTCTGAAAAGAATGGAAGAAGTCAAAATACCAAACAAAATAAGAAATAAAGTGCCAGTGTGAAAAATAACTGTAGAAATACCATAGCTGGGATACATCGAATAAATAAAAAATGATATAACAAGCACAAAGATAAAAAATAAGAAAAAAGAACGAACGAGATTAAAACAGAAAACAGAATGCAAAAAAACCTAAAACAATCCAAGACCTAAAAAGGGTTGTCAAGTCAGTGTTGATGATGATGAGTAAGTCCACATTGTTGTACCTGACAACAATAATTGATCCCAATTTTTTGGGAATACAATGGATACGAGACCAAAAGAAATCGTCCAGAAGAGGACTGAAAATAAACGTTTCTACAGAAGTCTACAAATATTTATCCCAACCAGGATCCTATACTCGACCCTTCAGTACATAAAACTTACTGTAGCTATGGAAGAGTTAGATGACGTCTTCATACAAGAAACTGAGTTTGGCTTAAGTGTACCCCAGTCGAAAAAAAAGGACATAGGTGGAATGCTTATTTGTTGTTGGTGGCAAGTTTGTTGAAATTGCAAGTACTTCTATACTAAAAGGTATAAAATAAGCCAATTGTCTGCAATGCGACCAGTGTGAGCTGACTATTTCCAGAAAAAAAAACATATCTGATCGCATATTTGCGATCATATCTTAATATGCTAGTTTAAGTGACTTCTGTATATGTGTAAGGACATTCCAACCCCGAAAGTAATTTACCCATTGTTTAAGATTTTTTGATCAGTGAGCATTTTATGTTTTTACAAAGCACTTTAAAATTTCTTGGATATTAATACTTCTTCTTCTCGTTGTCCTTATGCTCTATAAGAGCGTGGAACTGTGGTATCAGCTATCCATCGTTTACCCATTTCTTCCACACCTTCCGGTCTCCTGCCATTTCTTTCATCTATTGCACTGTTTTCCCTCTCTTGGTCCTGATTTCCTCGATTTGTTCCATCCACCCCTTTCTAGGTCTGACCCTTTGTCTTTTCCCCTGTCTTCTGGCATCTGTCACCTTATTTACTAGTCTGTTCTCGTTAATCCTAGTTATATGTCCAAACCAATTCAGTTTTCTTTTTTTAATTTCTTTTTCTATTGGTTCCCGACTTTTCACTCACATTTCTGATGTTTTCGTTCCTTTCCCTGTCCATCTTCGTCTTTCCAGCTGTTTTTCTCAGCTGCTTTATTTCTGCTGCATTTATGGCACATTCATGTCTTTTATTTGTAACCAATGCCTCGCTTGCATATAGAAGAGCAGGTACTGTGATTGTATTATATGCATGTATTTTTGTTTCCCGGCTGATTTCCCTTTTTCCCAGTATCGTATAATTCATCGCATGTTATATTCTCGTAGCTTTGTCCTATTTGCAATTTCTACGTCTAGTTTTCCTTCATTATATATATATTATCGTGCCCAGGTACTCGTAGGTCGTCACCCTCTCCAATTCTTGTACTCTAAAGAACACTCGTATTTCTCCTCCAATCTCCTGCTCCTGCTGACCTATTTTCGTCGTCTTGCATTTGCTGATATTTATTTCTAATTTCATTTTCTATATTTCCTCAGTCCATACATCAATTAGTCGTTCCATCTTTCTCGGGTTGTCTGCTATGAGAACGACGTCGTCCGCATACAGTAATCCTTTAATCATATGGATATTAATACAAATATTTAAGTAGTCTGACTTTCTGTGTCTCAGATTTTATGCCGAAAAAGTTTAAAATAAACTGCTCATCAAAAGTTAGGAATACAGAAAATTGTGCTGATTTTCATAGTTGATTTTTTCGCGAACAGAAGGATCCCGCTATTTTTTTTATTTTAGCCTTTTCTTTAGTATTTACACAGTTGTGCAAAAGTTTACTCAAACTTATTTTTTGTACTTATACGGGTGGAAGAAAAAATATGTTCTTCTTCTGTTAAGTTTGAGACACCCTGTAGGGAGAACGAGGTACAAATGTGAGTATACATCAGAATAATATTGTAGTCTTATGTTTTGTGAACATGCTGTTGTTTGAATGTCCCTGATATCTTTAGAAACAAAAAGAAATAGACGGTTTTGTAATTTAACATGTCTGTGTTTTAACCGAAACAAAAGTTTGAGACACCTTGTAGGGACAAAAGGCACAAAGGTTAGTATACCCCGATATTATGTTATATTCTTATATTTTTTGAATATTTTATTTTTTTAATTTTTCTGATATCTTTAATAACAAAGAAACTAGACGGTATTACTCTTTAATATGTTTTTCTATGTTTCACATGTGTGATGTGACGCATGTCGTCAGTTAAAACACATACTAAAGAGTAATATCGTCTAGTTTCTTTGTTATTAAAGATATCAGAGAAATTAAAAATATAAAATATTCACAAAATATGAGACTACAACAAAATATCGAGGCGTACTCTCACCTTTGTGCCTTTTTCTTCCTACAAGGTGTCTCAAAATTTTGTTTCGGTTAAAAGACATGTTAAATTACAAAACCGTCTATTTTTTTATTTCTAAAGATATCAGGGACATTCAAAAAACAAAAGGTTCACAAAACATAAGACGATACGATTTTGATATATTTATACTCCCGTTTGTACATCGTCCTCCCTACAGGGCGTCTCAAACTTTACATAAGAAAAACATTTCTTTCTTCCACCCGGTATAAGTACAAAAAAAAAGTTTAAGTAAACCTTTGCACAACTGTGTAAATACTAAAGAAAAGTCTAAAATAATAAAAAAAAATAGCGGAATCCGTTAATTTGTTCACGAAAAAATCTACTATAAAAATTCAGCAGAATTTTCTATATCCCTAACTTTTGACGAGCAGTTTATCTTATGTCATTCTTATGACTATGGCCAAATGGCTATAAGTAATCGACTTATAACAAATAAAATACACTAGATTTGTTTTGCTGATGTTTGTATGTTTATTGTTTTTGCTTAAATGTATATTATAAGTATATGTAATTCAAACAATTATAGGACTTACTGTATATGGCCTAGTTGATCTACGTTACATGTCGTGCCCTGGATCTCAGGAGACCTCCTGTCGACTTTTCTGATGTGGGACAACATCTCGTGACCTCTGGCATCGACTCTTCCTCAGTTTCAGCATTCGATGAGTGGATTGTTACGACATTTGTAGGTTTGGGAAAGTCATACTCAGCGTCTATCCCTCGTCCGAAAACTTTTGAGATATTTAGCAAGTTTTAATGCTGTAGGTTCTAGTTAGAGTTCAAACAAAAATAAGGTTATGTTTTAATTAAAAGTATATAAATTAAATCATTTTACGAATTTTTTAATGAAAATTACGAATTCTAAAATACTTTCGAATGCACTACAATATATCCACAGCTAAGGAATTTTAAGATTGTCGTATTGACAAATATGACATAAAATAAAGTTTAAGAAACAATTTTGTTTTTTCTTCTTCTTTTTGTGTAGCCATGACTCTGTCTGTTTTTTACTGTTCCTTCAGTTGTTTTTCCATGGTTTTTCCATTGATCGTCTTCCTATTGGGGAACTGTCTCCCATTGTATTTATGGTAGGGGAGCCC
This sequence comes from Diabrotica virgifera virgifera, assembly GCF_917563875.1. NCBI lineage: Eukaryota > Metazoa > Arthropoda > Insecta > Coleoptera > Chrysomelidae > Diabrotica > Diabrotica virgifera. The sequence goes on along the minus strand of NC_065444.1, from coordinate 181,887,015 downwards.
TAGCGGGGATTTTTGCAGTAACTCGAGCGCGTCAGATTATCATATGGGGAGAAACCTGGTACCATGTAGATGTACCTCGACCATATATTGACTCTAAACACAGGGGCTTTCGTTAAGGGGGGGCGAAAAAAATCTATCCTTAGAAAAACTTGAAATCGTCAGATTAATATAAGGTAAGTTAAGTACATGCAAAACAGTGTATATTTTAAAGATCTGACGATTTAAGCCGGGCCTAAGAAAATGGCTGAGTCACAAAAGTTTCACAAGAAAAAAGCGAATATTTCACGAAATGAACGATAGATCTGAAAACTAAAAATACGTGCTCAATATTTGTCAAAAATCTATCGAATGATACTAAACACCACTCCCCACGGAGAGGGGCGGGGGTTAAATTTAAAATTTTAAATACAAATCCCGCGATATTTTGCGAAATAAACATCAGATCAAAAAACTGAAAAATACACTTATTCACAATGTGTAAAAAATCTATCGAATGGCACCAAACACGAACCCCTACGGAGGTGGGGTGAGGGTTACTTTAAAATTTTAAATAGGAGCCCCCATTTTTTATTGCAGATTCAGAGTCCTTACGTAAAAATAAGTAACTTTTATTTGAAACATTTTTTCGAATTATGGATAAATGACGCAATAATCGGAAAAAACGATTGTTGGAAATGTAAAATTAAATAAATGGAAAGTCCCAAGTAAAATGGAAAACTTTACTTAACTTTTTTTTGGTTTTAGGACCTACTCTTCACAACCCAATAGGTCCCCAAACGCTCGAGTGACAGCACATTTAGCATACTTTCCTCCCCTACTATTACTACTCTAATTGTTGTCATTCGGCTTAGCTGGTCATTCCAGTCTACTAGTCTATTTCTTACATAGCTCTTAATGTTCTCTACCTTGCATCTTAATCGCATATCTCTAATAATTATAGTCTCTCTAATAATGTATTACCATCGATTTTCTGAAGAGTTTTCAGCTCTGTTGTTTCTAGCATTCTCTTTGTTCCCTCTGTCAGGTCGTGTTTCTGCCGCGTATATCATTATTACTATATTATGAATGTTTTGTAAATTTTGCCTTTCATTTCTTTTCCTTCCGGTTTTCTCCATACTGTTTGATTCAGGCAACCTGCGGTTCTCTTTGCTCAATTCACTTGATCTTTTACTTCTGTTCCGAGCTTTCCGTAGACAGATACAGTGTAGTGTGATGCCTAAATATTTAAACTCCATCACTTGTTCTATTATCTGATCCTCCAGTTTTAATTTACACCTTATTAGATTTACTGTTATAATCATGCATTTTTCTATTTCCTTTTGGGAAATTAACATGATAAATTTTCTGGTGGTTACATTAAATTGGTGTAGATAATTTTGTTAATCATCTTCACTTTGAGAGATTAGTTTTGCATAGTTGCATAGCAGATTATTTTATGTTGCTTTTCTCCCATTTGATATCCATTTTTGTTCTTACTTTTTTTTATTATTTTATCCATGGTCAGGTTAAATAATACAGGACTATAGTCTGGGCTGATTATCGGAGAATAGGCCATTTTTGGGAAAAGTTATTTACCAGCAATTTTATCGCTGGAATCGAAGCTTATGATTATATGTATTAATAATATAGGTATGCAAAGTCCGCAGATAGTGTGCTACTTTTTTTATTAACAAAATGGCGCCCACAAAACGTGTCTTTTTCAATTTTTGCTCCATACTTCCGAACATTTTAAGTTTACACCAAGAACACCCTAATAAAAATTCACCAAAATTAAATTTTGCATACAGAAATGTCTTTCCCGATCTGCTCCGTCGAAAATTTTCCTCGGAAAATGCGGGTTTTCCCAACAAAATCTTTAAATTTCAAATAAAGTTTTAGATAAGTAATTATTTACCAATAATGAAATAACTCGGTAACATAAAAGCTCTCTTGGTTTAAATTACAGTTTCAGAAGTAGGTGAAAATTAATGAATATTTTAGCAACAATTGAATTGTTAATTAATAATTTACGGTCGCAATAATAACCAAAATAATTATGATACACTGATCAAACTTTGAAATTTTATAAAGGCGAGATGCTTATTTAATATTTTGTCAACAAAATATAAATTTTTAATTTTTTTGAATAATCTTTAAATGTTTAAAAAAAGTAGTTATAAACAAATTAACGTTTCTCAGAAAGTTTTTATTATATTCTAATTTTAAAAAATGCGTAAAATGCGTATTTCAAAGATCTTGAAAATTAATGCTTCAAAACTTTTTGTAACCATTTGCAAAAAAAGTTATGAAACAGCAAAATAAACATACGGATACTACGTTGTTTATATATTTTTTAATTATTTCAAAGCGTAAAAATGAGCTTAAAGTACAAGCTAATTACTTTAAAAAAATATCGACTATTAGTTTAATGGTTATATTTTAATTAAAGATTATAAATTTTTTTTTGTAATTTACACATGCGAAAGTTGACTAATACAGTACCGTAGCTAAATTTTCACTCGAAGCGACGACCGCCGCGCGACTTATAGTAGTATTTTTATGCTGCGTGTCAATCGCTTCGAGTGAACATTTTAGCTCCGGCTCTGTATCAAGCCTACTTTCGCGCTAAAAATTACAAAAAATCATTTTTAATCTTTTATTAAAATATAACCATTGAGCTATTGTGTGATATTTTTTGAGAGTAATTAGTTTGTACCATAAACTCTCTTATAAGCTTTGAAACAATTAAATCAAATTATAAACAACGGAGTAATCGTATGTTGATTTTGCTGTTTCATAACTTTTTTGCAAATGGTTGTAAAAATTTTTTAAAGCATTCATTTTCAAGACCTTTGAAATACGCATTTTACGTATTTTTTAAAATAAAAATATAATAAACAATTTCTGAGTAATGTTGATTTGTTTATAACTATTTTTTTTAAACATTTAAAGATTATGCAAAAAAATTAAAAATTTATATGTTGTCGACAAAATATTAAATAGGCTTCATAATTTTTCCAAGTTTGATCAATGTCTCATGTTTATTTTGGTTGTTATTGCGACTGCAAATTGTTAATTAACAATTGAATTGTTGTTAAAATATTCGTTTAATTTTCACCGGCTCCTGCAGTTATAATCTATACCAAGAAAGCTTTTATTTCACCCGGTTATTTAATTATTGATAAATAATTACTTGCCCAAAAAAATTATTTGAAAATTCGAGATTTTGTTGGGAAAACCCACATTTTCCGAGGAAAATTTTCGTCGGAGCAAATCGGAAAAAACATGCCTCTATGTAGAATTAAATTGGGGTGCATTTTATTAAAGTGTTTTTGGCGTAAAGTTAAAATTTTCGGGGTTATAAACCAATAATTGAAAAAACACGATTTAGGGGCGCCATTTTGTTAATAAAAAAAGTAGCACACTATCTGCGGACTTTGCATACCTATATTATTAATATATATAATCATAATATTCGATTCCAGTAATAAAATTGCTGGTAAATGACCTTTCTTTGTACTTTACTAATTAGACCAGCGTCATCATCATTCTCTTTGCCTTATCCCTATGCGGGGTCGGCTTCCCTAATTGCATTTCTCCACACAATTCTGTCTTGGGTCATATCAATGTTAATCCCCTTTACCAACATGTCCTGCCTTATCGCCTCCCCCCAGGTCTTCTTTGGTCTTCCTCTCCTACTCCTTCCAGGAATCTGCACTTCAGCTATTCTTCGTATTGGGTGATTAACGTCTCGACGTTGAACATGACCGAACCATCTTAACCTATGCTCTCTCATTTTGGCATCAATTGGTGCCACACCTAGACTTCCCCTAATATACTCATTTCTAATTTTATCCTTCTTTGTCACTCCACTCATCCATCTAAGCATTCTCATTTCCGCCACATGCATTCGTTGTTCCTCTTTCTTTTTCACTGCCCAACATTCAGTTCCGTACATCATAGCCGGTCTTATGGCTGTTTTATAGAACTTTCCCTTCAGCTTCATTGGAATTTTTCTGTCACACAACACACCACTCGCTTCTTTCCACTTCATCCATCCAGCCCTAATTCTACTGCATGCATCTCCATCTATTTCTCCATTACTCTGTAATACCGATCCTAGGTACTTAAAACTATTGCTTTTCACAATCATTTCACCATCCAAAGATACCATTTTATTTGTAGTAGCTCCATCTTTAAATGAACATTCCAAATACTCTGTTTTTGTCCTACTAAGTTTTAAACCTTTTTCCTCCAGAGCTTGTCTCCACTGTTCCAGTTTTTGTTCTAAGTCTCTTTCACTATTTCCTACTAACACGACATCATCAGCATACATTAAGCACCATGGAATGTTACCCTGTAGTTTCGCTGTTATCTGGTCCAAAACTAATGAGAATAAATACGGACTAAGCACAGAGCCTTGGTGCAATCCTACTTTCACATGAAATTTATCAGTCTCTCCCACACCTGTCCTAACACTAGTCGTTACTCCCTCATACATATCCCTCACAATCTTTACATATTCACCAGGGACTCCTTTCTTATTGAGTGCCCACCACAGAATCTCTCGAGGAACTCTATCATATGCTTTCTCAAGATCAATGAATACCATATGAGCGTTTGTTTCTTTACTCCTGTATTTTTCCATCAACTGCCTTATAATGAAAATTGCATCTGTTGTTGATCTACCCTGCATAAAGCCAAATTGATTCTCGGATATTTCGGTCTCTTCACGTATCCGTCTGTCAATTACTCTTTCCCATATTTTCATGGTGTGGCTAAGCAGTTTTATAGCCCTGTAGTTTGTACATTGTTGTATATCTCCCTTGTTTTTGTAAACAGGTACCAGTATACTGCTTCTCCATTCGTCTGGCATTTGTCCGACTTCCATAATTCTATTAAATAGACCTTAGAACTAATTAGACCAGCGTATTATAACTATTTTTTTCAAAATTTAAAGATTATGCAAAAAAACGAAAAATTTATATTTTGTCGATAAAATATTAAATAAGCATCTCATCTTTATAATCTTTATAAATTTAATCAATGTATCATGATTATTTTGGTTAATATTGCGATCGTAATTTGTTAATTAACAATTGAATTGTTGCTAAAATATTCGTTTAATTTTCACCGGCTTCTGGAATTACAATCTATACCAAGAAAGCTTTGATGTCACTAAGTTATTTAATTATTGATTAATAATTACTTACCTAAGGGCCGGTTGTTCGAACGCTAATCAACAATGATCACTATCAAATATTTAATTACTGTCACCAAAACTGTCAATGTCAACTTTTATTGGGTTGCTGAAAACATAATTGATTAAAATTATGAGATTAGTTAATCAATTAACATAACAATTATTAACATAATTGATTAAGTAATTTCATATTATGTTTTCAGCAACCCAAACAAAGTTGACATTGACAGTTGGTGGCAGTAATTAAATATTTGATAATGATCATTGTTGATTAGCTTTCGAACAACCGGCCCTAAAACTTTACTTGAAAATTAGAGATTTTGTTGGGAAAACCCGCATTTTCCGAGGAAAATTTTCATCGAAGAAAATCGGGGAAAACACATATCTATGCAGAATTTAATTGCGATGAATTTTTATTAGAGTGTTTTTGATGTAAAGTTAAAATCTTCGGAGTTATAGAGAAATAATTGAAAAAAATACGATTTGTCGGCGCCATTTTGTTTATAAAAAAGTAGCACACTATCTGCGGACTTTGCATACCTATATTATTAATATATAGGATCTTTTAATTCGATTCCAGCAATAAAATTGCTGGTAAATAACTTTTCCATGAATTTTGCTAATTAGCTCAGAGTACTAACGGAATCCTCCCATCATATCCCATTTTTAGACTCAATTGGGTCTATTAGTCCTGCTTTTAGTTTTACTTCTATTGTGTTGCTGTGGTAGATATTTTCGATCATTTTAATTATTCCTAGATGTATCTCTCAAACGTTTTTACATCAGTCTCAAACAGCACTACTCACCATCGTTAATGTAACGACATACTTTCAAGCAAGAAACCCCACCCCGTGCCTTGTGAGGAGTCATAGGATGCCAAAATCCTTACAGATTTTTTATTCATCACCTGGATATCTTAATAACAATTATTTTGGAGAGGGGTATTAGGCAAGGAGACACCATCTCTCCTAACTATTCACCGCCTTGTTACAGAGTGCTATGAGAAACAATAATTGGGTAAATATTGGAAGTCAACATAAATGGGTAGTTTCTGAACAACTTGAGATTTGCAGACGACATAGTCCTTATTGCAGACCGGGTAGATCATGCCTGTTAGTTTCTTCCAGACCTTCAAAGCTTTTGTACACGAGGTGGACTTAAAATTAGTTTTTCAAAACACAATACATGACCAACCTTTTACTGGTGAAAAACATCTCAACTAATGGCACGCAAATTAAACAGGTATATAGCTATAAACATCTGGGCCACTAGATTAAAGTAGGAAGAGATAATCAAACAACAGAGCTAAACAGGAGAATAGGAATGGCATGGGCAGCTTTTTGAAAGGAAGGTTTTTGATCAATGTGTACTCCCAGTTCTAACGTATAGAGCAGAAATGTTGACCCTTACCAGAAAAGTAATCAATAAAATACAAGTGGCACAGAGAGCGATGGAGAGGTTATTGGTAAATATATCCCTCTGAAACAAAATTTCAAATACAATAGTTAGGAGAAAAACTGTCAATCTTTATTACGGACGCAGCTCAAAGAATTATAACACTGAAATTGAGCTGGGCGGGACATTTTGCCGGATTCAAAGATGGAAGATGGACAAATACAATTCTAGAATGAAGACCTAGAGACGATGCTTATTGCAATCGAGGACGTTTTCTGACAAGTGGTCGTACGATATCAAGCGCATCCAACACAACTGGATTCATCAAGCTCCTTTAATCAAGGAGGCTCAAGATAGGATGCAATGGAATTATTTACGGGAGCCATATGTCCAGCAGTGAACTTAAAACAGCTAATGTTGATGAACATATATTACGTTACCCTTTAATCGTAACTACACCCAAGAACATTATTATACATTGTCATAAATTAAAGAAATTTAAATGAATAAAAAATTATATAATAAATTTCGAATCCCTGAGAATATACACAATATACAGGTTCTACCATAGAGACAGATAATAGAATTCACTAAGCTTTCTTTTTTTCCAGCACTATTATCCCTACTGTATTTATCTTTCACAGGTGATAAATATAATTTATTCGGCATATTCAAAATCACAAAAAATTAATACTACCTACCTATTAAAAAATGAGATAGTTACATGTTGTATAACGGACTCCCTTCCGATATATTTCGGATTAATACAACGCCATTATAGCAGTTTCGCTTCAAAATAGGTAAAACACAACTGACCATAACAACGAAATGATATAAGATATGGAAGTGAAATTTAGGAATTAGTCTAGGAAATGGAAAATTAAACCAATAACGAAAGTATGCTGTAAATCTGATAACAATGAAGAACACAAAAATTATGAACGTGCCCCTAGTATATTAAAAAGTTTTGTTATTCAATATCACAAGATCATAATAGGTCTGGATCCCACATAAGAAAAAAAGTTGATAAATAGCAAGCTGAAAATTTGGTAATAGCTTAACTGTGTCTAGTCGGACAAACTTTGATTTACGGAAACACTGGAACAGGGGAAGTTTTAATGGTGGAATAGGTTAAAAATTTGGAACATCAGACTACAAAAACGTCAGATGTATTTGGTCGGACAGAACTTCCAATTGATTTGTTACCCTTTCATTATACTCTCATGCAAAAATCAGACTGCTATTACTAACCAACATGATTCCTGTCATTTGACATGTTCTTCGTGTTCCACTCATTAATATGCGCAGTTGGTGGTAAACACCAGTCTGATTTTTGCATGAGAGTTTAATGAAAGGCAACAAATCGATTGGAAGTTATGTTCGACAAAATACATCTGATGTTTTCGTAGTTTGGCGTTTCAAATTCTTAACGTGTTCCATAATTAAAACTACCCCTGTTCCAGTATTCCCATATATCAAAGTTTGTCCGACTAGAAACCGTTAAACTATTAACAAATTTTCAGCTTGCTATCAATCAACTTTTTTTTGCGGGATCCAGACCTATAATATATAATTTGTCATTTATTTGTCTGTTATATAATTTGAATTTTTTTAAAATTAATTAAGGATGACGTATTTTGGTAAAAGGGAAACTGATACCAGAAAGGAGTTGGAGCGCCTGGCGGCGAACCACAGCATTTAACTCGCCCCACCAATAAATCACAGGAGTAGCGTAGTGACTACGACACGGCATATTTCATATTTTATTTCTAGTTGAATCCAAGCAGGCAATGGCGAGGTAGGAAAGGTATAAGTTACACCTGGATCGCGATGGGGTAAGAAGTATATAAATCTGTCCTGACTGACAGCCTGTGCTTTAACGGCGCCACCGATCCCTATAACCCAAAAAGCTTATACTGCCTTTTAACTAATACATGGCAGTTGGCGGACAAAGGCGTACATTTCCATAAGTAGCAAATTTAGGACAATGCGGACTTAAATAATTTAATAATTATTCAAAATAAACATTGTAACCGAAAACAAGGGTAGGTGCATTTTCGACAATTTCTTCGTGCTTTCAACATTTATTACAAGATATATTATGTAAACTGTCCACGTCCACTGCTATTGCTTGGCTAAGTGCTCTCATAATAATTAAAAAATAAATAAATATAATTTATAGAATAATTATAGAGCGACCGGCTTTTTATCGCTGTTACAGTTTGTAAAGAAAATTACGTAGGGGATAACAAACAAATTGGATAGTTATAAGCTTTGAGACAACTTAAGGTATAGAAAGGGTTATTGCATTACATATCATACAAGTAAAAAGGAGTTAGGAAGAAATCTTAACTAGCATAGAAGAATTTCAGTGTGGCCTTAGAAAAGGGGGAAGTAATATAGACAACATATTTACTTTAAAAGAAATACCGACAATGGCCCTCTTCATAGATTCTAATCAAGATTTTGATTAAATAAATATATAAGAAATATACAAACCACTAAAACTCTAGAAGTTTTACCAAACATAATAAGAATGATAAATCTAACACTTACTACACGAGAAATTAAACTAAAAGTAAGTACAGTAAAACCTGTCAATAACGGTCACTAAAAATGACAGAACTATTGGCCGATATAAAAAGGTGGCCGCTAACACCAGGTTCTTAGCCCACAAATTTTGTTTTGGGGAACTTTGAAACTAGCCGGCTAGTTCAGGTGACCGGTTTTGACAGGTGGCCGTTAACACAGGTTTTACTGTAGTAAACTAATAGAAAATTTTGAAGTGAAAGAAGGAATACGACGACGAGATCCGTTGACATAATTTAATATAGGATTAAAAATGGTAATATTTATTTTATTTATAATCATATCCCTTCTACCATACACTGGTAATAAAAGAAGGTAATACTAAGAGATCAGATCACTAAGCTACAGTCAGGTATATATCATTAAAACAAATTAATGTTTAGCATTCGCGGATGATGTAGTAATTCTGACCAGAAGGAAGAAAAATTTAAAGAGGTAATGAAATGACTAGAAATGAGAGCTGTAGCTGAAGAAAACGGACTCTATATAAACGAAACAAAAACTAAGTACATGAAATGGACAAGGAATGTGAAGAGGGCCAATTTTTAACGATAACAACGAATGAAGAAAAAATGTATAAATCTGAACATGTAGAGAGATTTGAATATCCAGAGGCTTTATTTTCGAATAGACCAAGTATCCGAGATGAAATACTTAAAAGACTAATGTCACGATATCGTTGCATGTATAGACACGATAGAATACTCTCGTTAAGCTCTACGTTAGGTGGTAAAATGAGAAAGGGAAAATCTAGAACTAGATTGAGTTATGAAGTTAATGACGACCTGAGGTAGCTCAATGTAATCAATGGAAAAGAAACAGCGAAGAACAAACAGCAATAGAGGAAGACTGTAATCCATTCCAATATAAAAGTAAAGGAGCAGCAAAAGAACGGCATTTTTGGTGGAGGTGTCCCACTTTATTTCTTATGGGAAAGTATCAAAAAAGCTTAGGTTAATCCTGCTCATTTTTGACGCTTTTTGTAGTTGAAATACAACGTGTCATCTGATTGGAATGTGTGACAATTCGTTGGTTAGGAAGTAGCTCAAGAAGTAAATATTTAAGAGCTGGGATATAGAGTGGATAGCTAAAGGGGTCTTAGGCATATAACGTCCAAACTACTTGAGATACGTGATTGTACGACGGCTTGTTGTGAAGCAGAGAAGACGAAGGTTAGATACAATTACACATAAAAATAAAACGATGTAGGTATAAAAAAAAGGGCCTTAGAGTGATCATATCATCAAACCTGTTGCAGATCATCTGTTCAAACCTGAACAGGATCAGTTCAAAGCTGATCAGGACCTGTTACAAACCTATTCAAAAATCATCAGGACCAGTTCAAAGATGATCACGACCTGTTCCAGACCTGTTCAAAACTGGTCAGGTCCATATATGACTGAACCATCCCAATTGTTCTCCTTTATTTTAGGAAGTAACAGTTTATCATAATTGTGTTTCTTATTTTTTCTTAACCTTTGAGTCTGTATGTCCTTCTTGCTCCTACCGTTCTTCAGAGGTATTTAATCTCCGCTGCTTCTATCATACTATAGTGTATTATGTTTAGGATCCAGATTTCTGCTTCTTGATTTAGAAGTCTAGAAGACGTTCAAATATATTATTTAAAAAATAATGAACAAAAGTCCTAAAACGAGAAAAACGCACAAAACAACAATAAATAAATGACGAAATCTTGGAACTGAGGAAACAAAAAAGACGACGGGATGAAACTAAGAATATAGAAAAAAAATTCAAAAAACAAAAATAAAAGTGGCCAAAGAAAAATCCAAGGAGCATAAATGCTATGAAATATACTTAAGAGATAGGAAAAAAGATAACAAAATGTATAACTATGGAGCAGTGGCGCCGTTAGAAAAATTTTTATCCTTTTCCGTGATAATTCGATGAGAAATTTTGCAACATAATTTTCCATTCGTAAGTGCCTCGAGGAAGGTTGAACTAATGCGTAGGGACTTTTTTAAATTTTTTTTAGGTTTTATTTATTTTTGTGGAATTTATGGCTTTGATGAGAACCGATTAGCTTTAAAATTGTTAGTAATATATTGTTATGATCTGCTTCTTATTAATTTTATATTAATTATTATTTATTTGATTAATTATTTAATTGTCGCAAAGCATACATAAAAAAGTGAATAAAAAATCTCAGGGTGCCTTTTTATAATATCAAGAAAATGTCTAAATTATCTTACGTTATACTTATCTTCTCTCGTGGGTTCAATATCTCTTAGTTGATCCTAATCGGGATAAAATAGGGAAAAGAAATAAAGCAAAATATAAAATAAACATACAGAACTGTCTTTTATTTATCAAAATCGATACTCTAAAGATCTATCAAATCTAAAACCTGTGGACACAGATGTCCGAATGAAATTTCTACCATTTAAATTTATTCTAGTTAAAAAAAAAACAATTTATCGGTTTGTTCCCGATGACTTTGGTACAACAAAATAAACAAAACCAAATTATGTATTCGCAAGATTAGCTATACTCCCTATTTACTTTCTGAAATATTGGAATTTTAATTCCTACGCTTTTTACTCAAAATTTTAGTTTCCGAACATAAAAATATCTTTCACATAAGTTGACTGACCTTTTGCTTCACTCACTCTGATGTCTTCTCGTGACCCAAAACAGCTCCCCCTCGTTGACTATGTTAAAGGCTACTCATCAAAGCCCTCTCCGTTCTCCAGCTTCAAAACTATCAGCATACCAGCACCAATTCTCCAACAAGCCAGGCCTCTTTTGACCAGTACTCGAAAAACAAAACTCCAAAAATTCTCTGCTCTCCTTCTCACAATAATACAGAATCAAAGAGGTATTTCGTCTCAATTTGATCTGTCTCTCGTTCCACTTTTCAGCACTATTCTCCACTATCAAACAACCACTGGTACTTGCTAACTATCTATCCACGAAAACGTCGAACTGCTCCTCAGCGATTCCAATAACATAATGACTTCTTTTTCAAACTTACTCAAACATTCCAATCACTTTTCCCCTTCCAAATTGCCAAGAATCAGAAACATTTCTCTTTTCCATTCGATAAACAGTCATTCTTTCAAAATTATTCCAACCATCCTAATTACTTTCGGGGAACTCTACAACATTTACTCGGGGTGAAACAAAGATACTAAAATTCCAAACTTTCTTTTAAACCATTTTTCTAGAAAATGATAATTACCTCTACCTGTGGATTCTATAGTTCCCGTAATAAACAATCTTTTTCCGTTTTAAACCTAAATACATCGTTCTTTTCACTTTAATTATTCACAAAAGTCTTTAATGGTTCATCGGAAAGCTCATAAAAAAAGAAATCCACTTACATCCAAACTAAATTCTAATAAATATTTACAGATTAATATACAGGGTGTATCAAATTTATGTGCCCGCGTTATTTAAAAAAAATTTAATATAATTTTTATTTTGCCTTTGATTGATAAAATTGAAAACACAATAATATATATTTAACATAACAAATAAATAAAAACATAATAAAATATAAATTTGTTTTAAATTTATGTTTAAATTCGTATTTTTAGATTTAATCTAATCGCGTGACTGCTTACATGACAGAAGTGAGCTCGACTGTTCCCGGTTAAAAAAGCTAGAGAAATAACCAACCTATACCACAAGTAAACCTTTCATAAGTAAGATGCCAATTAAGTCTACAAAGAAAATAATAATAGATGAAGAAGAACTTCAAATACCTCTGTAATAGTGGAGTATGTATATACGTGTACAGTATACTGATGATATACAAGAACAACAACAAGTGTCAGATGAAGGCAAACACTCAGAAATATTAAAGTCAAAATTATTACACGTACTAAACTTGGCAAAGAACAAGAAATTTATTACTGATAATATTACGGAAAAGTGGTTAAAATTCATATATGAGGAAAATTGAAATATTGGACATTTTTTCAATTATATTTACTTAACTTTTGAAATCCAGAATATTGGTTTAAAATTTAAATTTATGAAACCTGAATAAAACAATGTCAAAAACACTGTCCTGCGAAGCTTTATGAGTCACAACTAAAAGATATTCTTACGTATCATCCAGAGTAGAATAAGTGTGAAGAAGATTCTGATGAAACACAGCGTCAAATTTGGAGAAATGGCAAGTTTTAGATACATACTGCGGGAAAGTTGCTATAACAATGTCCAACAATGTCCAAATAACTGTAAAAAGTGAGACGAAGGAGAATCAGCAGAAATCAAGCTTTTTGATTAAAAATATCAGAGGATAGACAGGCATAGGACGAGCAGAAAAACTGTTTGAAATCCCTCAAAACAGAAAGGGTTTTGGTATATTAATTATTGTCAGCGTTAAGTATATATGTTACGGTTAACATCCGAAATCAGGTTAATCTCAATATTACCCAGTTAATATCGAGATTCACCAGTCTAGTTGGTTAATGTCCGAAGCTAAACGATCTTCAGCCTTCAATCGGACATTAACCGGCTAATCTCGACATTAACACATGTGTCTTGTTAAAGTCCACATTGTTTTGTTGCGTAACCAAGTGGAATTCGTGCAAGAAGTATAGTTATTTGAAAGTGAAAATTTAAGTATTCAATATGTCCCATGCATTTAAAGACCGGTTCTACGAGAATCTGGATAAAATTATTTCCACAAAAAGGGATGAAAACAGTGCTTATTTATCTCGTGAAAAATATGATTTAATTTGTAATCAAGTGAAAGAAGCAAAACGACAAGCTAAGAAAACAGCGTTGTCATATCGACGTTTGGCCAAATACGATATAGTGAATGTGGCAAATCATTTCAAACTTATTGCTCTTTTGCAAGAAGGTAAGGAGATATTTTTATATTACGTAAAAAAAGAGGAATTATTTGATATTCTTTATGAAGTACATTTAAGTATTGACCATGAAGGAAGAACAAGAATGTTAAATTTTTTAAATGATAAATTCAAAAATATAACACAAGAAGTAGTAACACTTTTTTTATTTTACCGGCACACATTATTACCGGCTGCAAAAATTGGTGATACTGTTAGATTACCTGTCCCCGATGTTGATAGAGGACGAGCTGATGCAAGGAATATATTAGGCGTTGTTACCACAGTTAAAGATAACATGTATTACAATATTGGGACAGAAAAGGGCACATTACCACAGTTATTTACAAGAAATCAGTTCACTGTATGTCCGGCTCCCCTTATTGCTGCCGAAAAAGTTTCAGTTGTTGAAAAATCTCTTCGTGAGATTGCAGCGACTTCATCTATATGTGGTGGTCAAGGATACAAAAGATGCTTGTGCAAAACTAAATGTGGTTCAAAAAAGTGCTGCTGTAAGGCAGCTAATATTTTTTATGCAACTCTAAGTGTCACGCAAGTTTGTCATGTTTGAATAAATATGTAGCAGGTATTTTTATACAATTGGCAACGTTGTATTATTTTCTAACATATTATTCAACATTAACCAAGGAGAATAGTTAAACTCGACATTAACCTGTTAATGTCAATATATCTGAATTTCGTACGACATTAACATTACATTTCGGTTAAAGTCAAGATTAACCGGTTAATGTCGAGATTAACCATTTTCGAAGTTTAATATATAAAGTAGGCAAACATAAAGTTTGGTATCCATAAAGTAGGCAAAAATCAATAACAGTAATATAATAATAGTCGTAGAAGATTATATGGATATGCTTGTCTAGAAATGTAAGATTTTAAACGTTTTAATTTAAATAAATATAAGACACACAATAATTTTTAATGTTGGGTTTAAGTAAAGCTACCTGACAAACCTTACTATAGCATATCAAACCCTCGTTTATTAACTTCCCTTTATGTGATGAAACTTTTATTCATGTTTTTATCAAAAAGACTGACAAAACTGTTTACTTCGACTAAATTCACCGGGAACAATACCTCCATTTTGTGTCTTTGTTTATTTGCCGTCAATTAGCAGAGAGAAGAGTGTTTCTTTATGCAATTACATTTTGGAAGTCCGGGATAAATCGTGTCAAAACCAGGAAATAAATTCACTTGATGAGGGCTATTCACACAGTACTGTGCATTTGGGATATTAATCACTTTTCTTGCTGTGTGCTCTGTGTGTCTAGTGTTCCCGTGAAGGTTTTGAAAAGGATGGGGATTTAGCAACGTAAGGCAGAAATCACTGACACTAATTAGGTTTGAAGGTCGCTTTTTTTAACAGTTTCTCTTAATATCTTACGATGGTAAGATATATTCGCAATATTATCTGTAATTTTTCGCAACATGCATAAAAACGTAATATTCTACATATTGTTAATATTCATAGTATTAATATTTATAGTATTAATATTCATAGTATTAATATGATAGTTTCATAAGTTTAAAGTTTTTTAACAATTTCTTTAAGCTTTTTCATTTCGGTTTAAACTGAAAAGTTTCTTTCCATGTTTAGCTTTTAGGTCTGGATCCCGCGTATGACAAAAAAATTGATTAATAGCAAGCTGAAAATTTGTTAGTAGCTTAAGGGTGTCTAGTCGGACAAACATTGATATATGGGAACACTGGAACAGGGGAAGTTTTAATTGTGGAACAAGTTAAAACTTTGGAACGGTCATACCACGAAAACGGCACGTGTATTTTGTCCGACAGAACAGACTTAAACTCTCCGAACAGAGATTAAAAATCATGCAAAAATCAGACTGCTATTTGTCACCAAATGGGCGTTTTAATGAGTGGAACATGTAGAATATGTGAAATGACAGGAATTATGACAGGTGATGAATAGCAGTCTGATTTTTGCATGAGAGTTTAATCTCTGTTCAGAGAGTTTAAGTCTGTTCTGTCGGACAAAATTAATGTGCCATTTTCGTGGTCTGACCGTTCCAAATTTTTAACCTTTTCCACAATTAAAACTGCCCCTGTTCCAGTGTTCCCATATATCAAAGTTTATCCGACTAGACACCCTTAAGCTATTAACAAATTTTCAGCTTGCTATTAATCAACTTTTTTTTCATACGCGGGATCCAGACCTATTAAATCTATAATTAGATAACGCAATTATGTAACACATTCCACAACCAAAATTCAATAATTACGCTTTAAAATGTTTCACTTTAAATGAATTAATTTCGATTGTTGATATCGTACCTTTGCTTATTTAGGTAAAAAAAGAATGTGTGATTTTGTACGCACGTAAGAAGTTATACTTCTATTATATGATTTCAAAGAAATAAATATACTTTAGACAGTTTATTTGTATTTTATTTAAATATTAAACTAATTTTAATACTTAATACATTCCCAACAATTTTGTTAAAACAATACCAACAAATAAAAACATAAAAAAAATAGAAAACATTGATTCGAACCGGGGGCCTCTCGATCTGCAGTCGTATGCTCTACCACTGATCTATTTTCGCTATGTTTATATTCGATTACAGGATTTGTCAGCCATAGTGACAAACAGACCAAATAAATTAGATAAAAATGTTTTAATAATATTTATTATCTTATTCCCGAAAAAGGCAAATCAAAAAATACAAAAATTATAATAAATATAAGTACTAAAATCACTAATAAATTATTCTTTTCATACCTTATTTGCACTGACATTTTTCCCAATCGCGCCTAAGAAGTATAACTTCAACAAATAAAACTTTGCATTGGTGATCGAACCCGTGTATATTAGCAATATATTAGGTTTTGAATCAAGCAGGTTAAAATGCACCCAATTAGACACGCCAACTGAATAAAAACTTTTGACAGTTGGTCATGTTTGCTTATTGTCTAAATTAATCAAATTAACTTGAGTTTTGTGGAAGTAAAATATTAAAATACAATAAAATATAGAGTAAGAAGGCAATATACTAGATGACGATTGGTAGAAATTTTGTTGGAAATCAAATTGTCTAAATCGAAATACTACTACATTTTACATTTTCCAAATACGTATATAATTTTTTATTACAATACTAAAACATTTACAGGTACGTACCTGTTGCTGTTGAAAACTATTTAAATAGTCACTACAACTATAAACTTTCTTTTATCTCTGTTCTTACAGTAATAAAAACTAAAACACAATATTTGTTTACCCATAGCCGCCATATTGAATAATTTTTGACAGGTCATTGCAATGCCCAATCAGAGCAAACGTGTAACGTTCCTCTGCGCGTAGGGCTAACAATTTTTGATCAATACGCGCACATTAACATTTACTCCCGCTCACTCCTAAAGAAGTATAACTTCAAAAATGTTCAACGTAGGTGTTACTGCGAACTGTAAGATGTAGATTATAAATACACAAAACATTTTTCGAGATCTCTTCTTGAGACATATTTTTTCAAAAGACATATCAATCTAGGTTATACAATATTCCCAGAATGTTTACAGTGATCTTTTTTGAGGACGATTCCGTAGTGGCAATCTAAACATTAAATATTAGTTAATTAAAAATGTAATATTCATTACACTAATATTTGTGGCATAATTCCATATAAATATATACATATTATATATATATATATATATATATATATATATATATATATATATATATATATATATATATATATATATATAAATTCGGGTTAAAAACGTCCTCCGACGTTGTCCGATGCCTTGTTACCAATATCTTCTATCATTGCAATTTTCATCTCCTAATCCTCGTGCACTCATTGATCGTCTTACTCCTTGTATCCATGTCGTCATTGGCCTTCCTCTTTTCCTGTTTTCTGTAGGTATCCATTTCATAATTTTCTTTGGCAGTCTTTCCTCTCCCATTCTTTGAACTTTTCCGTACCACGTTAATTGTTTTTTTTTCAATGCATTCTACAATCGTTTCCTGTAAATTCATTCTTTCTTTAACTTCCCCATTTCTAACCCGGTCAAATCTCGATCTTCTACTTGCTCTTCTTAGGGCGTCCATCTCAATAGCTTCTATTTTTTTGTTGTTCCTTTATTCTCCATGTTTCGGATCCGTATACCAATGTGCTCTTAATCATGGTGTTGTATACTCTCATTTTTCTTTGTTCTTTCTTTCCTTTCTTTTTACTTTTTATCTTTCCATATAAACATAATATTTAAATTACCATGCCAAAAGAAAGTAGCTTCCAAATGTTGTAATTTGTTATTGGTAATACACCACCAAAGTAAAATATTTTATTAAAAATGTAGCTAGATAAATTTTTCCAGTTTGTGTTAAATGTTATTATATGTTTTGGTGTCTGTTTAGATTTAGTCTGGGCTGGTTATCGGAGAATAGGCCATTTTTGGGAAAAGTTATTTACCAGCAATTTTATTGCTGTAATCGAATCTTATGATTGTATATATTAATAATATAGATATGCAAAGTCCGCAGATAGTGTGCTACTTTTTTTATAAACAAAATCGCGCCCGAAAATCGTGTTTTTTCAATTTTTGCTCTATAACTCCAACGATTTTAACTTTAGACTAAAAACACCCAAATAAAAATTCACCGCAATTAAATTCTGCATAGAGACGTGTTTTTTCCGATTTACTTCGACGAAAACTTTCCCCGGAAAAAGCGGATTTTCCAACAAAACCTTTAATATTCAACTAAGCTTTTAGATAAGTAGTTGTTAATCAATAATTAAATAACTTGGTGACTTAAAAGCCCTTTCCGTATGTATTATAATTCCAGAAGCCAATGGAAATTGAATGAACAGTTTAGCAACAATTGAAATGTTAATTAAAATTTTACGGTCGCTATAATAACGACAATAATTATGATGCATAAGAATAACTATGATTTTTTCATAAAAATACACTCTACCTATCTAGTGTACTATACAGAATTGAAATGGGACTATTTAAGCGGCCTCAGGAATATTTTAAAATTATAAACAATTTTTTGGCTTCTAAACAAATAGAATATCTCGGGAAATATTAAACTAAATTAAATTCTGAAAACGGTATTCGAAAGTCAGCAGTAGGACACTTCTTTTAAAAGAAGAAACGTTATATTATGACGAGTGGTTCCTGAGATACAACCGGTCAAATTTGACCGAAATTTACGGCAAACATATAAACAATAGGATCATAATTTTCAAACCATCACCTTTTTGTTTTTGTCTTCTTTCTCCACACCAATTTTCATATCTTTAAAGTCCTCATAACATATATTATTATAATAAAAACTATCGATAATAGGTGTGAAAATTGCCAAAAATAACAAAATTCCAATCAAAAATTAGGTTGGAGAAAATGTAACCCTCAAAGTTCACAATCGGTATACGTTAAAAAAATGCATTTTCTCGGCTTCCCATGGAGCAATTTCCTTCATTCTTTTTTTGTTTCCAAGTAACTCGAGTAGAGCCATCGAACTAACGCTTTATTAAATGTCAAACTTGCTTTTGTTTTGTTATAATAAATTAATATATTTATTATAACACAATATTTTAATTTGTTTAAATAAAAATTGTTTAAATAATTATACAGCTTTCAAATGAGAATATTTATGTTTTCAACTTTAAAAGGTACACTTGTAGTAAGTTTATCTAAAAAAAAGCCTACAACTGGAATAAATATGTAATTTTCTGTTCTTATAAATAAATTAATCTATTATAACAAAACAAAAGCAAGTTTGACATTCAATAAGGCGTTAGTCCGATGGCTCTACTCGAGTTATTAGGAAACAAAAAAAGAATGAAGGAAATTGTTCCGTGGGAAGCCGAGAAAATACACTTTGTTAACGTATACCGATTTTGAACTTTGAGGGTTACATTTTCTCCAACCTAATTTTTGATTGAAATTTTGCTATTTCTGGCAATTTTCACACGTATTATCGATAGTTTTTATTATAGTAATATATGTTATGAGAATTTTAAAGATATGAAAATTGGTGTGGAGAAAGAGGACAAAAACAAAAAGGTGATGGTTTGAAAATTATGATCCTATTATTTATATATTTGCCGTAAATTCCGGTCAAGTTTGACCGGTTGTATCTCAGGAACCACTCATCATAATTAAATGTTTTTCTTTTAAAAGAAGCGTTCTGCCGCTGTCTTTCGAATACCGCTTTCAGAATTTAATTTATTTTAATATTTCCCGAGATATTCTATTTGTTTATAAACCAAAAAATTGTTTATAAATTTAAAATATTCCTGAGGCCGCCTAAAAAGCCCAATTTCAATTCTGTAAAGTACATTAGATAGGTATAGTGTCTTTTTATGAAAAAATCATAGTTATCCTTATGCATCATAATTATTGTCGTTATTATTGCGACCGTAAATTTTTAATTAACATTTTAATTGTTGCTAAACTTTTCATTCAATTTCCATAGACTTCTGGAATTATAATATATATGGAAATGGCTTTTACGTTACCAAGTTATTTAATTATTGATTAACAACTACTTATCTAAAAGTTTAGTTGAAAATTAAAAGGTTTTGTTGGAAAAACCCGCTTTTTCCGGGAAAAGTTTTCGTCGAAGTAAATGGGAAAAAACACGTCTCTATGCAGAATTTAATTGCGGTGAATTTTTATTTGAGTGATTTTGGTCTAAAGTTAAAATCTTTGGAGTTATAGAGCAAAAATTGAAAAAAACACTATTTTCGGGCGCCATTTTGTTTATAAAAAAAATAGCACACTATCTGCGGACTTTGCATGTCTATATTATTAATACATACAATAAAAAGATTCGATTCCATCAATAAAATTGCTGGTAAATAACTTTTCCTTGTATTTTGCTAATTAGCCCAGAGTAATTACTTTAAAACTACTGACGCTATCGTAAGCTATTATACTATTGATTATTTTTAATAAAGAGCGATCATTTGTCTTGTTTTAATCTGAGTTTGTATGATTGGTTTATAAATTCATTTTGATTAACCTCTTAAAACAAAAAAAAAATCAGCCAAAACCATAAACACAGAACTTTAACAAAAATAAAAAAATAATGTGTATATACTTTGTACACACGTACAAAAGTTATACTTCTATTGTATGATTTCAACGAAATCAATATAATTTAAACAGTTTACTTATATTTTATTTCAATATTAAAACTAACTTTAATACTTACTACTTTCCAAAAATTTTTATTAAAACAATACCAAAAATTAAAAAAATAAAAGAATAAAAGACACACAAACACATTGAAAAATGCCACAAACAAATGATATCTGAACAATAATAATTGTTGTAAAATTTTAACTAAATACGTATTTTTTGAAAAAAAAATATATAATAAATATACTTACAATCATTAAATGTATAAAAAAAAATAAAAAAATAAAAATTTGCATTGGGGATCGAACTCGCGTATACCCGTTATAATTTAGCCACTTAGACACATCAGTCATGTGGGAAAATACACCAACTGAACGTTTTAAACTTTTTGACAGTTGTTTGTTCTCCGAATTTTATAAAATTAGTTTGATTTTTGTGGAATTAAGATACTAAAATACATCAAAACCATAAAGTCAGAAAACTACATATTAGATGCAGATTGGTAGAAATATTGTTGGTAATCAAATTATGTAAATCGGTGCATTACCTACTGGGTAAGTACATTTTACATTTTCCAAATAGGTAGATATGTAATTTTTTACTACAATACTTAAACAATTAAAATTACGTAGTTGTTGCTTTTAAAAACTATTTAAAAAGTCATTACAATTACAAACTTACTTTTATCTCGGTCCTCATAAAAATAAAAACTAATATACACAACATTTGTTTACCCATAACCGCCATATTGTGCAATAATTATTGACAGATCATTGTAATACGAATACCCAACCAGAGCACGTAAAATGTTTGATCTGCGCCCAGCACCAAGACTTTTGATGAATTGCCGCGCACATATATATTTATTCCCAAACGCGCCCAAAGAAGTATAACTTCAAAACTCAACAAAATTATAAGTAACAATACTAAATAAAATCAAAGAACATGCTGTATATGTCCACCACGAACATCCCTACATAACATAACTCTTCTTCTCATTCAGTCTATAAACTTGTTTAGGGCCACGGAGTATTATTTAATTCTTCAATGTAATTATTTGTCTATTGTTTGTCTAAGATCTTACAAATCCGCTACAGAAGTTTTAAAACTCCAATTGTTTAAATGTGGCCATAGATAGAAATCGCAGGTAGTTAAATCAAAGGATAGAGGATGGATTAAAATAATAGACGTATTTAAACTTATGACACTATTGTCGAAAAACTCCTTAATATAATTCAAATTTTGCAGCGTTGCTGAAAATATCCTTCTACTAATTCATCATCCGTCAGTTGATTTATAAATAGAGTTAAAAATTTTTTATGGTTATTTTCAGCATTAAGAATCCCTTCGAATTATATGGGTGCTACATTACTTGGCTTGCTTATATTATGTATCAGACCAAACTCCAAGTTTCGGTGGATATAAAAGCGTTTCAATAAAATAATGCGGGTAATCTGCATTCCACATCCTCATATTCTGAGAATTTGTGTATCCAGAAAGATGACATTGGTCAGTAAAAAATGTTTTGCGTAGTACGTCATGGTTCAGAAATCAATTACATAAGGCTAGCCTTTGGGGATGGTCGTTTAGGGTGATTTCATGAATGGCTTGTAAATGATACGGATGAAAATGTAAATCATGCTAAAGAATACGCTGGTAAGTTCCATATGAAAGATGTAAATGCCGAATAATTGATGTATGTGGTTGATCTACAATAACTACTGTTCTGACCAGTTCGATGTTTTCTTTAGTTCGCACTTTAGACATGCCTACCCCTGGCTTATGACTTGCGCTTCCCGTTTCTCTATCTACATTTACAACGCAACGAATAGTTCTATAAAGACGTCATAATCAACTGTAGCATTGGGAAATTCTTCAAAAAAAAATCTTGAAAAGCATCTCGGTGTGAGTAAACCCATTCTCCGTAAATCTTTTGGCCATTTCTAAAATAAATTTTGAGCATACATCGCTTTTGTTCATCTGTGAAAACCATTTTTAATAATTTTGTTTACTAAAACTTCGAAAGTCAAAGTTGACGTATACGCCAGTCAATGGGAGCAAGAAAAGGATATTGCCTCCGAATTCTATCCTACTGCATGAATTTTAATGAAATTTTGGGAATAGCCTCTATTTATCTCCTAATTCAAAGTCCACACTACGCCGATGTGCGCTTTTATCTTGGGGGTGGTTCCCACCCCTTCTCGGGGGTAGAAAATGTTTCGGTTATAATAACCACGGAAGTGGCTATAGAACCTAATTCTAAGCAAAAACTGTTCTATATTTTTTTTGAAAACTCAATGCGTTTTGTTATTAGTGGTTGAAAATTGGCCATTTTCATTAAAAAATAATGACACCTTTCCGGACGGTTTTGTGCGAATACCTTAAAAACTATGCATCTCACTAAAAAAACTATATAAAACATGTTCGTAGCTTATAAGAAAACAATGAGACTGGTTCCTTCATAAAACTTCTAGTTATAATACAAAAAGGTATAATATGGTAGGTGAGAAGAGTTTGTTTTTTTGTGCATCCTCAAATCGGTGTATTCAACTTGGAGTAACAGAGAAACTGGAGATTTTAGGTGTACAATGCTACCAATACCTTTTGTCGTGCTTGAAAAGACCTTTAAAATGAACAATATTAAATGTATATTACATTCAAACTAAGCGAGATAGGCTGCAAAAAATTTGATGATTTCAACCAGAATTTAAATGCGTCGTTTTCCTTCCACTATATGTACCTCTTTTTATACTGTTATTTCTATGGTCAAAAAGTTGGACGGGTTTAAAATGAATGGTTTTTGAAAAAAAAAATAAGATCAAATTATAGAGCGCATTTTTAAATTTCCTTAAAAATCTTCCTTTTTCTCCCTGTAACTTGAAAACAATAAGAGCTACAGTAATGCAAATCAAAAACAAAATTTTTATCTAAAAAAAACCCTACATTTGTGTTTGGTATTTTTTCTTCGTATCTTTTAGCATTTTTGAGCTACATAGAGCAAAAGGAAGTTTTTTAAGAAAATTTAAAATTCGCTCTTTAATTTGATCTTATTTTTTTTTCAAAAACCATTCATTTTAAACCCGTCCATCTTTTTGAATATAGAAATAACACTATAATAAAAAGTATTATTGAAGGAAATCGATGTATTTAAATTCTGATGGATGAGAGGTTAAAAATATACTTCCTATTTTTTCTTAAAATACATTAATCATCAATATTTTGCAGCATATCTCGCTTAGTTTGAATGTAATCGACATTTTTTAATATTGCTCATTTTAAAGGACTTTTCAAACAGTCTAAAAGGTATTGTATTGGTAAAATCGACCGATTCTCTGCTATTTCAAGTTGAATACACCGATCTGAGCTTCCCTAAAAAAAACAAACTATCCTCACCTACCATATCTCTGTTTGTATTATAACTAGAAGATTTATGAAGGCACAAGTCTCTTTATTTTTTTATAAGCTACAAAAATACTTTGTATTATTTTTTCGTTAGATGCATAGTTTTTAAAGTATTCGCAAACAACCGTCCGAAAAGGTGTCATCTTTCAATGAATATGGCCAATTTTCAACCACGAATAACTCAAATAGTATTGAGTTTTTAAAAAAAATATAGAACAGTTTTTGCTTAGAATTAGATTATCTAGCCTCTTCCGTGGTTATTTTAACCAAAAAATTTTCCACCCCCGACAAGGGATGGGAACCGCCCCCAAGATAAAAGCGCACATCGGCATGGGGTAGACTATGTTTCCTGATCTATTCCCTACTTACTCTGAAAATATCAAGTAAATCGATGTAGTAGGATGGAATTCGGAGCCAAATATCTTCATTGACTGCCCTAATAAACTGACAAGTATATTTGAATTAATGATAGACATGCGCTGTATAGCCTTTAGAACCCACTATGATGACAATAATTTTGGATCAGTGGATATAATTTTAAAAGGATTTTTAAATTTATAGATAATCGATTAACACAATTTGTCTCTTGGTCTTTGGTAAGGTGCCTCAACTTCTGAAAATCACATTTCTGATATACACCGTCCAACTACGGCCCACAAGTGCATTATTTGAGCTCGACCAAGCGCGATAACGTATTATTGAGTGAAACAACGATGCCCCTGGTTATTTGTTCACCTAGACAAAGACCGAGAGAATATACACCTTAGTCTCTGAAATTTTATGCTTCGGGAGCAAATCCAAATTAAGTAAAACGTGTTGGGGATACTTAAGCATAGCAAATTTAATAAATATACGAAGTAGGAGATCACAAGAGTATTGATTAAATGACATTTGAAAAGAAACAAGACAAATTTTAAGCTTTAACTTTTCAAGTAACTAATTGAACGAATCACTGGCAGTTTGGTAACTTCGACATTAAAATGATGTCATTACTTGCATTTTTCTTAACCCGCCGTTACACGCGTCTTCTATTGTGACGTGGTTGCACGCGTATGAGCGTCGCCCTCACCTACATAAATTCGACTTATTTCGAGGAAAAATGAATGTCAACATGTATAAATATAAAATGGGTTGTACTCACATATTATAGAAAGTCTCGTAAACCATTTTTTTATTAATTTCACAAAACAAAAGTAAAAATAAATAGATCAAAAGCAAGTTTTCTTAATTTTCAATTTCAGCAAGCCACTGAAGAAATTAACGTTCTTTACGCGAATTCATTTTACTAAAAATACAAATTAAAATTAACAACTGTTCTGAAGCTATTTGTGGCATTTTTGTAATTAACTATTAATATTTTGTATTTTGATAACGACGTCCGAGGTGGAATTCGAAACGTCAATAAAATCAATTTTTCAAGTTAAATTGTGGCTTATTTCCCAATTAGAATAGTTAAATTTAAAAATGGGTTCTTAACCAGTGGCGCACCTAGAATTTTCCTCTGGGGGGAGGGGGGTTTGCTTGGGCACCGAAAGTTTTTTGTATTATTTGTGAAAGACAATTTACATTTTCCTACCTTCTTTTATATATATTTCTATATGCTCTTGGTGGGATTTTAACCCCCCAAACCCCCCCCTCGCTGTGCCACTGTTCCTAACCTAATCCAAACAATATTTTAATTAAACCTACCTAAATATTAAATAAAAACCTAAAAGTTTCTTTGAGATAACAGAAACGTGATTTCACCGTGATTGCACGCGCAGTGAGGAATTCCCTCACTTGAAGAGGGATGTCTCTTCTTTCAACTATCACACAACACACTGACCGCCTGAAATATTCTATAACTTTTTCATACCCTCTCATGAACCATGCCAAAGGCATTCCTGGGTGCTTAAGGTTATCGTACTAGTTTACACAATTTCATTGGTTATAAACAAATATGGTGAGGGATTCCCTCATAGCGCATGTAATGGCGGGTTAATGGGGTATCTAATACACATATCGTAATATCATCATCATCCAGCTTCTTCTCTTGTCCACTGTAGAACATAAGCACGTCTCCAGGAAGTTCGATCTTGTGCTAATTGCATCCATCTGCATCTTTTTATGTCGTCTCTCCAGCGTGTTGGTGGTCTGCCCCTGCTTCTCTTGTCCATGCATGTCATGTCTAACAGTCCCATTTTTGTCCACCTGTCATCCTGCAGCCTCACTATATTATCGCAAAACTCCATTTTAATCTGGTAATTCTTTCTCTGATATTTTGCATACCCGTTCTTTATCTTATTTATAAATTTTTGACTTGATCTGCAAGTCCTATTCATAAAATAGATTTTTCAATTTTCCACTGTGCTATTCTAAGCTTTCCCACCCTTACTTTGGTTAATGTTAGTGTTTCAGCTCCGTACGTAATGACTGGAATAACACATTGATTGTATACTTTTCTTTGAGGGCTTAAAGGAATTTCAATGCTGAATATGTCTTTCAATCTGCCATATGCTGTCCAGTCTAGACCAATTCTTATATCTATCTTTTGGGTCTGATTGTCTCTAGAAATTTTGATGTCGTGTCCGAGATATGGATATTGATTTATTTCTTCTATGATATTGTCGTGTTATTGATCCTACTAACACCAAGTTAGTCATCATTTTGGTTTTATCTTTATTTATATGCAACTTCAGCTGCTTTCGCAAGCTGTGTGAGTATTTCGTCTGTTTTATCGTTGATGTCGTCAACTATTACGACAAATTAATATCATCAGCGAACTGGAGATTGTTGAGTTGCTTTCCGTCTCTGCGTATTCCCTTGTTGGCCCAGTCCAGTTTTTTAAACGCATATTCTAAGACAGTCGTGAAAAGCTTCGGTGATATTTTGTCTCCTTGTCTAATACTTCCCTCGGTTTTGAATTTGTTAATTTCCTGATGCAGCTGCACACTCGCTGTTGCATGTTTATAGATACCGTGATACAGTACGTAAATCGTTCAGTTGGACATAGGGAATATACATTGACGTAATTGTGGCAACTGCGCTAACCTGTGTTAGTTGAAGCTTCTGTTCCAGTATGAGTTTCTGGTGCAATAGGGCTGTCAGAACCAATAGAATGAGTGAGAAAAACAAAGATTATGATTAATAAGTTAATAATTTTTCTTTGAATTTTTAAAATATTCTTTATTTAAAAACTAATTTTAAAATAAAACAGACACAGTTTTCCCATTGGACCAAAAATATTTAGCTATTACATTGTCATGTTTTGACGTTTACATATGTGTCAGTCGAAATGAATTGTCAATTTTGAGGTTAATGCCCCTTAATACAAATAAACATATTGTCATCGAGAAAGCGAAGTTGCCACAATTATCTCAATGTATATTCCCTATGTCCAGCTGAACAATTTACGTACTGTATGAGAAAAATTCATATTGGAAACAAAGGAGAATAGGCAACGGTATGACATAGAGCCTACGTCCTGAAACATTCATGTCAGTAGTTAAGGGTTAACACTCATTAAGTCGTCTTCCACCTAGTTAGTTTTGTCTAGGTGGAGTAGCCACCGCAGCTTGTTAATTTTGATGAACCAAACTTTAGCAATACTAGGTTCACTATAAAGGCGGTAACATTCAAAATTGAAGCGCATCCGCCATAATCGTTATGAGGGGCGTCTACAGGTGCCCACACGCGTTTATAAACTATCTGAGGATTTTACGTTCAAAGCAGCCGAAACGTTCTTCATCGGTTTTTGTCATCGTCCACGATACTGACGCGTATGTGAAGACGTGCTTGATAAATTAATATGTTCGTTTCTTTTGTAAGTACGTTTGACGTAAGAAGTTATTTTAAGCCATGTGCTGTATTTGCTAGATCCCTACATATATCATTTTCTTCAGTTATTGTATTACTTCGACGGATTTCTGAGGCTAGATATTATATGAACTCTCTTACCCGTCCGAAAGTGTATGTTCTATATATCTTCAGGTTATGCTACTTTATAATAATTATTTGAAATCTTCATATACTTAGCTTAACTAGAATTAACGTGTACCCCCATTCTTTTTCCGCTGCTTCCAATGACGTTAACAATTGGACCAGCTGCGCCTTTCTTCTTGCTATGATAACAATGTCATCTGCATACGCTAGTACCTATTTGTAAACTGCTATTAAATTAATAAAGTTTTACTAACATTTTACGAAACACTTCTATAATTTGTTTTTGTAGCATATGCGTTATTTTTTATTCTAGTCTGAGAAGATCACCGGAACATAGATCATTTTTGGGAAACTTCATTTACCTTGAATCTTATGGTTGTATACAGAGTGGGCCAAAGAAAAGAGTCCACCTCGATATTTGGCAGTATTTATTAGATTTTAAGGAAATGACGCAACAGGTCGATTTTTGATTTAAGGGGGGCACATTTTTACGGTACACACATCTGTTATTTGTCAACCCCCTCTCTTCCAAATTAATTCTCTAGACAGTAATATTAACATTGACATAATTATTTATACAGTGTGCTCAAGAAAAATTATTTTGAATTAAATTAATTGATGCAAAAAGAAGAATGTATGTAATATATTTAACTCAAAATACATTCTACTGCTGACAGAAAACATAAAAAAATATTTATTTGATTAATAAAAATTGTTTGTTGCTTAAATTCAATAATCAACCTACCAAGAGGCAGATGGGTGGCAGCTTGAACATTGATATTAAGCAAAAAGTAATGTTTATGTATCAAAAAACATTTTTTTCTGTTTATGACAGCTGTAGAATATATTTTGAATTAAATAAAATACAGATATTCTTCTTTTTGTGTCAATTAATTTAATTTAAATTTTTTTTTCTTGGATACCCTGTGTAACTAATTATGTTCATGTTTATAATACTGAATAGATAATTAAATAACCTTTCAAATGAGCTAGCACACAACCCCTATTCGCTATTTAAAAATAAGGGGTGGTGAATGTGGTGGGGAGGGGGTTGACAAATGATGTATGTACCGTAAAAATGTGTCACCCTTAGATCAAAAATCCACCTGTGTCGTCATTTCCTTAAAATCTAATAAATACTGCCAAATATCGAGGTGAACTCTTTTCTTTGGCCACTCTGTATATTAATAATATGGGTAATATATTAATAACAACAGAATTTGTTGAGAAAACCCGGATTTTCCGAGGACAGTTTTCGTCAAAGTAAATCAGGATGAAAATATCTCTAAGCAGAATTAAATTACGGTGAATTTTTATCTGGGTATTTTTCGTATAAAGGTAAAATCTTCGTAGTTTCAAAACAATAATTAATAAAAAAACCCGATTTTGGAGCACTAATTTGTTTATAAAAAAATAGCACACTATCTGCGGACTTTGTATACCTGTTACTAATATATCTCATATATCTCTCTCTCTTGTCGTTTCCCCATTACTGAGGATCGTGATTTCTTCCAATATTCTTAACAATGTTTTTCCATTGGTCTCTATCTTCAGCCTGCTCTAAGAGCTTCGCAGAATAAGTTTCCAGCTGAATTCTTTATTTGGTCGGACCATCTAGTTGGTGATCGTCCTCTTGATCTTCTCCCCGGAACGTTTCCAGAAACGATTAATCTCTCCAAACTGTCTTCACCTCTGCGAACCACGTGACCAAAGAATTGCAGAATTCGTTGCAGACATATTGTGGACAGCCTTTTTTTAATATTGAGTTGGTTTAGAATGGAAACGTTTGACCTATGAGCTATCCATGGTATGCGCAGCATTCTTCTCCAGCACCACATCTCAAAGGCATCAATTTTTTGGCGCTCGCATGCGCGAAGAGTCCAAGTCTCTGCTCCGTATAGAAATATTGAGAATACAAGGGCATTCACCAGTCTCATCTTGATATTTTGAGAGATAGATCTGGCTTTCCAAACTTTAGTTAGGCGACTCATCGCATTTTTTGCCATACCAATACGTCTCCGAACTTCTGCTTCACAGTTGCCATCGTTAGTTATACTAGACCCGAGATAGACAAAGGTGTTTACTATCTGGTATTCCTGTAACATGCTAGTCAGTTGAATAGTGTCGAATCTGTCGACCACCATTATTTTTGTCTTAGCTTTATTTATTTTCAGACCAACTTTATTGCTTTTGTGCTCAACTCTTCGCAGAAGATCAAACATTTCTTGCTCATTTGCTGCTATAAGTGTAGTGTCATCAGCAAATATCAAATTGGAGATTTTCCTACCGGCAACTGTTACTCCTCCGGCCCATACTTCTAAAACCATCCTCATGACATGTTCACCATAAATGTTAAATAAGTCAGGTGACAACACGCATCCTTGTCTAACACCTATCTCGGTCTTGAATTGGTTTGAGAACTTCTGATCTAGTCGTACTGTCGCTATATTAGACTGGTACAGATTTTTAATAAGTGTCACCAGATATATTGGTGCGCCCATTTCTATTAAAATTGACCAGAGATTTATCCAGCTTACACAATCAAATGCATTTTGGTAGTCATGGACTCTACATCAGCGAGAAATAAATAAATTGCTGATATTTGAAAGGAAAGTCCTCAGAATGATATTTGGTCCTCAAAGAGATGAATTGACAGGAGAGTGGGGAAGGCGCCGCAATGCTGAATTGGTGACTCTATATGGTACTGAAAACATCGTCAGACATATAAAAGCTAATCGGATAAGATGGGCAGGTCATGTAGTAAGATCAGAGGAAGACAGAGTGCTAAAGACAGTGTTCTTCGAGAGACCAGACGGTAGAAGATCAGTGGGCCGTCCCAGAAAAAGATGGAAGGATGATGTTGAAACCGATCTATCTAGGATTGGGGTACAACAATGGCAAATCGAAGCGCAAGATCGCAGACGATGGAGGGCCATAGTGGATGTGGCGAAGACTCACCCCGAGTTGTAAAGCCAGTCAAGAAGAAGAAGAAGAACTTGAAATTCTCTAGACTTTTCAATAAGTTGTCTCAGGTTCAGGATTTGTTCCCTTGTACCTTTACCCTTTACAAATCCCGCTTGTTCCTGAGGTATTTGGTAATGTAGATAGGTTTTTAATCTGTTTTTGATGATATGCAACAAGATTTTACTAGCATGTGTTATTAGTGACTGTGTGCGGTAGTTTTCACACCTGGTAGTAGTTCCTTTTTTGTGTAGCGGGATATAAATTGAGGTGCACCAATCAGATGGCCATTTTCCAGAATGCCAAACAGCGACACAGATAGAATGGATGATATGTATTCCTTTGTCACTTAGTAACTGTAGTATTTCACATGGTATTGAATCAATGCCTGGGGATTTATTTCTCTTTAGTGATTTAATTGCATCTTTGATTTCAACGAGTAAGACAGTAGGTTCTCTAGGGTAGTAAGAGGGCCACTGATGTTCTGCTGATACCTCGTTATTTTTATATAGCTTGTCACAGTAGTTTCGCCCCATGTTTCCAATATTTAGTCAGTATCGGTCTTTAGATTACCTTCCTTATCTATTACAGACCACGTTTGAGGTTTAAATTCTCTGGTAAGGAGTTTGATCTTCTGGAATAAATCCCTCGGTTCATTTCGACAGCCATGTTCCTTTATCTCTCTGCATATTTGAGAGATGTAATCAGCTTTGTCGTTGCGGCACTGTTTTTTGATTTCCTTCGATAACACTCTGTATTCATCGTTTGTTCCGTGTCTAGTTTTGTGTTCTTTTCTGCGTTAAATCACAGTCCACGTATTATCGGATATCCATGGCTTACGACCAGTGGAAACCGCTGCCGCACAGTCTTTTGCAGCCTCGATTACCTTATCTTTGAAATAAATCCAGGTGCTCTCAGGGTCACTATCTACATGGTCTAAAGAGAGAGCTTCTTCTAGGTTGTGTTGGAAGTAACTGATTTTTGATGGATTTAGAGACATGACTTTTCTCTGGGGTTTTCTTGTGGGAACTTTAAAACGAAGTCAAACGTTCAATACCAGGAGTTGATGATCGCTTCCACAGTCTGCGTCAGGATATGTTTTACAGTTGATGGACGACGACTTCCATCTTGATCTTATTAGGATGTAGTCTATTTGATTCCTTGTTCGTCCATCTGGGCTGCGCCATGTGTATAATCTCCGTGAATGATGTTGATATAACGTGTTTGTAATTGTGAGATGTTGTTCTACACAGAACTCCACTAGACGGTCGCCATTATCATTTCTCTGTCCCAGTCCATTTTCACCCAGCACTCCTTCAATATTTTCATTAGATGACCCCACTTTGGCGTTAAAATCTCCTAGAATTATGATGAGTTCACGATTCGGAATAGCGCGAACAGTTTCTTCTAGACGACCATAGAACCTCTTGATGTCTTCTTCTTGTGCAGCTGTTGTAGGAGCGTATACCTGGACAAGGTGTAGGGTATTGGTGGATATTCTCATTTTAAGGGATATTATCCTGTCATTAATAGCATTATATCCGATTACGCAGTCGCTAAGTTTAGAGTGTACAATTATTGCGACTCCATTTGTACTTTTGTTATCTGGGCCTGAAAAATAGACGACGTTGCCAGCAGTTGTTTTAAAATGCCCTTTACCTCTCCAGTGAGTTTCAGAGAGTCCCAGTAGCGAAAGATCGTGGTCTGCCATTTCTTTTTCAATTATGTGTAACTTTCCAGGGTTTTGGATCACTTCCTGGACGTTCCATGTACCAATTCGCTGACATTTTCTTAAATTAAATGAAAATTTGGATTCAGTCGCACAATTTCTGCCAGGTGCCTGGTCCCTCACACCTTGGCAGCCGGTAGCAAATTTCATACCATCCGACCCGGAACCGAGATGGCGCCGAGCGTGAGTCGGGTCGCTACACATTCCATCTTCACTTACTAAAATTGTAATCGTTATGGGAAGAAATTCTCTTGGGAAAATAGTGCAGTGGTTTCCCTTTGCCTTCCGCACCGCTGTATATGTGCCGTTTCTGTGGCTATGATTCTCGCCGCATGGTCAGTTTTGTAACAGCCAGCTGCCACTGTCCAACCTAACACCATGTCTGGCTACCCTCACTTAGTTTAGCCTGCAGACCAATGCAGTTGCCCGGGATGTGGCACGTGGAGCTATAAGTGAGAGTTGAGTGCCTTATGAGGACCAGTTATCAAAAACAATCTCCCGTCGATGACATTTGATGTGGTCGTTTCAATAAAAGGTGCTACCTCTATAACACATTCTTACACCCTAATATATACAATAATATACACACTAATATATACAATAATAATAATAATACGATTTGGTTCCAGCAATAAAATTGCTAGTACAAATAACTTTTCCTTGTTTTTTCTAAGTTGCTCAGAGTATTGGTGAGTAAGGCGGATTTTATCAGAAGTATGCGGGCATTTGAAGGCTATTGAATTTATTGCTTCCGTAAAGAATTTTTCGTTATTAATATCGTATTTGGCAAACAAAGATCAAAATGCTTCAGCGAAATTACAATTACAGAAAATATATTTTGAAATTAGTATTCAGTTTCAGAGTAAAATTACTGATTTTGTAAAAATGTATTTTGAATTCGATTTCCAAAGAGAAAATATAAATGTCAAAATAAACATATTTCCACTTAATCTTCTCCTTCTTCTTCATTCTTGTATGTAGGCTTTAATGCCTGTTTCTTCTTCAATATGAGCCTTTTAAATTGTTTCAATTATCGCACCTTCTTTTTCCCTGGTAATACTTCTCCGTCCATTTGGTGACTTATCTCGTGATATTCATACTATCCTATCCTCTGCCATTCTACTAATGTGTTCGTTCCACTCCTGTTTCCGTTTTGTCACGCATACATTAATGTCTTCTACATTGCATGATCGTCTTATGTTTTCGCTTCTCTCCCTATCCAACAGACTTTTCCTTGACATTCGTCGAAGTATTTTCATCGCTGTTCTTTTTAGTAGTCGTCTCGTTTTAGATGTGTCAGGTCTTGTCTCCGCCGTATATGTTAATATAAGTCTAATTACTGCTTTATGGATTCTTGCTTTTTTGTCTTGTCTTAGGTGTTTGTTCTTCCAGATTGTGTCAATAAGAGATCCAGCCGCTTTACTTGCTTTTAAGCTTTCTTATCGTACTTCCTCTTTAACATCTCCGTAATTGGTTATACCTATTCACAGATATCTAAACCTTGCTTTCTGCTTTACTAATTTCAATCAATTTCGATTTTACATCATAGTGGGTATTTAGATGTTGTCATGCATTTTATTTTTTCTGCTGATATTATCATATTGTATTTCTTAGTTGTTATATTGATATGTGTGTTAATGTTTGAAGATCATCTTCTGTCTCGGCGATTAATGCGGCGTGGTCTGCATAACATAATATTTGGACTTCATTGTTCCCCATTCTGAACCCATAACCTTTACGTACTGTCCTATATTATTTCGTCCATTATTATATTAAAGAGCAGTGGGCTTTTCACTTAATAATGTAGTTAATTGTCATTAAATACAGTAGTGGAACTAACTAATTAATAAAAATTAAATAATATTGGTAAGCGTAAAAATTGGTTCAGTGAATATAGGGAACTAACCAGACACTATGCTTTTGGCTCCTTGCCTATGGAATAAGACCAAGTCCCTTATCGGTTGTTCCTGTCTTTCCTTCTGGCCTTAGCGGATACCTTTCGCATATGTTTATTCAAACGGTCGGGTCGGGATTCCATGTTTTGGAATCATAGTCGACTTCGCTATGATGAATAAATTAATAATAATAGTAATGATTATGTTACTAGATGCTGTAGTAGTTTGTGTTTTGGTAGACATGCACTAGACGAGGGTTTTTATGGAAATATAATATTTGAACTAAAGCGAATGTTTGTTTTAGAGTATACGTTGTGTTTTTAGAATTTAAGATAACTATAATCAACAGTCCTTCTCGGGCTGCTATAAATGTAATCAAAATTTAAGAATATGTATACTAAATTTATTCTATTATGGTATTTTCCATTGTCCAGTCGTCAGAAATTTAATCTCTAAAAATGATATAGACCAGGGCTGATCTGTGAAAAAACGTCTATTTTTGGATATGAGAGGTGTCATTCAGATATTTTTGCAGATAAAGTTAGGTGACAACTTCAATAATAATAATTGACTTATGCTTCTTCTCAAATATGCCCGGAACATTAATAAAAAAATTTAAATATATAAAAATTTTAAAAAACATCGATTTTTTCCTATTTTCTTTGCTTAAAACTTTAAAACGATTCGTTTTGGAACAAAGTCGTACAGAAATGAAATAAAAATAATTAAATTTTGTATGATATACGACTGGTTAAAAATGTCTTAAAGTATTACCCTTTCTGCAATATAGCAATAAATACAAAATAAGGGGGCAAAACTTAGAACACATTTTGGTGGCACTTAGAACCTTAGTAATTCGCTTAGGAAATTCATATAACATACTTAAAACATCTACCAAATTTCATTAAAATCGACCTAATGGATTTTGCATAATAAATTTGGAATCTAAATTTGTTTAAAAAAGTTCAAATTTTTTAAAAACTTTCTGGACAAAAAGCAGATCATTTAGAAGTTGGCCAATTTTTTTATATATAAAGAGGCGCTCTACCTATCCAATACAATTTACAGGAATCGGACTATTTAAGTGGCCTCAGGAATCTTTTAAAATTATAAACATTTTTTTGGATTACAAACAAATAGCTTTCTTTAACAATTGAAAAAAATTAATTCTTAACAATGCAAATAATCAAAACCGGTATAATTTGATTTAATCTTTCAAATGCTTAAGCAAAATTGCTATTTTATTTTTTATTCAAAAGTTATTCGGGTTCAAATATTGCAATTTTTCGATTTTTTTAAAGTTCAACCGCGTTTATCTCGAAAATTATACATTCTACGAAAAAACTTGTAAGAACATTTTTTGCTTAGAAATACCCAAGAAATACAAAAAATATAATTTTGTGAAAAATCGCTGTTATGTAATTCCTCAAGTTCTTTGTTTATAACAATCTTATCGACATCCGGATCAACTGTTACCCAAAAAATTCGTGTTTTACGGGTCAAAATACATCAAACTTAGGTAAGTCCATCTAAATAAAGAAAGCCGTTGCATCCCCTTCCTCCCTGGCGACAACACTAATTTGTTAATAAGCCAAAAAATTGTTTATTATTTTAAAACAGTGCTAAGGCTGCTTAAATAATCCTATTTTAATTCTATAAGGTGTATTAGATATGTAGAGCGCCTGTTTATATGTAAAAAATTAGCAAACTTTTAAATGGTCTATTTTTTGTTCAAAAAGTTTTTAAAAACTTTGAACATTTTTAAAAAAATTTAGATTGCAAAAATATTATGCAAAATCTATTAGGTCAATTTCAATGAAATTTGGTGGACGGTTTAACTATAATATAAGACTTTTAAGGCAAATTACGAAGGTTATAAATGCAACCAAAGTGATTGAAAAACATTGAACAAAATGAGGCTTATTTTCCCCATATTTTGTATTTATTGCTCATTTGCAGAAGGGGTACTAATTTAAGACATTTTTACCAGTCAGATATCATACAAAATTTAATTATTTTTATTTTATTTCGTTACGACTTTGCTTCAAAATAAATCGTTTTAATGTTATAAGCACAGAAAATAGAAAAAATTTGATGTTTTTCGAAATTTTTAAATATTTTAATTTTTTTATTAATGCTCCGGGGATATTTGAGAAGGACCATAAGTCAATTATAAGTATTGAAGTCGTGACCTTATTTTATCTGCAAAAATCCGAATGCCACCTCTCACATCCACCTCAAAACAAATCCGCTTTGGTCTAATATGATCGAAAGCTGAATTTAGCTGAATATGACTACTTTTTTAACAAAAAAAAATCAAATAACTTTGCCATTTCTACCCCTAGACTTTCCCCTAGTAATGAGGAAATGGAAAACATCGATCTACCATGAGTCTGTGCGCCGTAAAAAATATTTCAAACCAGAAATATAGCTGAGATAATTTAGCACAAACATGTTGTTTAACATTTTTTGAGTAGTATTAACCGTTCTTCAAGAGACAACGCTTGAAGCGAGATTCTTAATGTTACGCGAGCGAAATCAATTTTCTATGAAATTTTTATCAATTTAACGGTAAAAATTCGCTATCTCTTGATGATTATTGTTTTATTGACCAAAAAACAAATAACGATTTAGAAAATAGTTGAGATCATATAGGCCTGGATCCCGCGTATCAAAAAATGTTGATTAATAGCAAGCTGGAAATTGGTTAGTAGCTTAACGGTGTCTAGTCGGACAAAGTTTGATGTATGGAAACACTGGAACAGGACAAGTTTTTATTGTGGAACGTATCATCCTGACAAGTTTATGATTGTGATAAGTAGCAAGTTGTTTTTAAGTATATTCAATAGCAAACTTTATATGTATAATATATGAAAAAATGTTTGTCCTACAGATATGTTGGGCATTTTAATAAGTCCGACACGTAGAGCATGTCAAATGACAAGAAATATAATTGTTGGGAAATAGCAGTCATTTTTGCATGAGAGTTTAATGGAAGGCTAACAAATCAATTGGAAGTTTTGTACGACAAAATACATACAATGTTTTCGTAGTCTGACCAGTGCCGGTTTAACCTAACTTCGGGCTCTGGGCGCTGGAGGTTTAGGAGCCCCCTTCATTGCTATTCGTTGTCAGTTTTTTAACAAGAAAACACATGCATTAACTATAAAGGTTTATTGTAAAATCCATACGATAAATTTTTTAAAACAAACAAGAAAATAGCAAACGTAAGAGATAATCCAAAAAATACATTTAAAAACATAAATAAAAAACAGAAAGTTCCACAAAACAACACATGACAACCAAAAAAAAATATTCTAAAAATACCTTTTTTATGTAATTATGTTTATTTACAATCTACATCATTAAAAGAGTATTAAGTAAATTTGTTCCATGTTTTTGGGCCTGAAGAAAAGACTTCCAATGATATCTCATCTTATTCTATTTATGTTTAAGTTTTAAAATAGGTCCTGGGGCCAGGTTCTATGTAGTCTCCTTGTGGCAAGGCCATTATGGAATAATTCCATTACTAACTCATTTTCATGGTGAACGGTACGCTCATTTTGTGACTCCGTGGCTCGATGGATTTCTTCTCTGATGAAAGGTATATTTAAGTTGAATATTAAATTATTTATCTGATGAAAAGTATATTAAAGTCTTCGTGAAGTGTTTGATTACTTACGTACCATGGTGCATTCACTATTGATCTTAGAACTTTAGACTGAACTCTTTGGATGATATTCAGTGATGTTGACTGCACAGCCCCAGAGGTGTAGTCCGTAGTACCAAATAGGTTTGAGTATTGCTTTGTACAGAAGAATTTTGTTTTGGATGTTGAGAAGCCAATACATTTGCCGGAATTTCAAGTCTAGCTGTCTTCTTTTGGTCTGGATATGTTTCTTTCAAGTAAGACGTTGGTCAAGATGGAGGCCTAGGTATTTAGCGTTTGTTACTGTTGGTATTCGTATACTTTCCATTCTTACAGGTGGGCATGTGTTGTGGCGGTTGGTAAACGTTATTTGAGATGATTTTGTTTTGTTTATTTTTGTTCGCCATTTTGTGTTAAAAAAAATACATAGAGACAAAGATTAGAACATTTTTTTTTGACTTGGCATTCGCAAACTGCCATATAATATTATCACAATTCAATTTCTCCAGTTCTTCATTCTCTGTATACAATAGTGATAATGCGTCTAGGTTTG
This sequence comes from Diabrotica virgifera virgifera, assembly GCF_917563875.1. Lineage (NCBI taxonomy): Eukaryota > Metazoa > Arthropoda > Insecta > Coleoptera > Chrysomelidae > Diabrotica > Diabrotica virgifera. Next base: position 181,847,779 of record NC_065444.1, on the reverse strand, counting down.
CTTGACCCTAATTTGACCTTAAATATGTTTTTATTCTTTTTAAAGCCGGAAAAGACCGCTCGCCTGACGCATTAGAAATTGGTATTGCCAAATAAATTTGCAGTAAAGATAAAATATTGGGAAAAGTAGCCTTTACATCCTAGATGATATCAAATTTTTCATAAATTATATGCGTTTATTCAAATTTTGACATAACGTTACAAAATTGGTAATTTCATTATGCAAGTTCTCTTTGGTTTCATCAACATCGTTTTTATGTTTCTCGCATAAAGTATTAATTGAGGTCTTGACTTTTTCTTTATCTCGAGAGTAAAAAAACATCTAAAAGCTGATGTTACATCCTTGTAGCATTCAATTCGCAATTCTGAAAACAGCGACTAATTTTCTAGACTCTCGATTTTCTGCGGCAGCGATTTTTTTTGTCGCTGCGACTAAAAATCGCATGTGGAGTGCTAGCCTAGAGGCGACTGTATAATGCCAAATTGCAATTTTTGTAATCGCTTTACTTTTGAATGTTTGAAAGAGTGTGTACCTATTGTTTGGGTACTGGCATTTTCGAGAAAAATCTATTCTTTTCTATAAATTAGATTTATGTATATCTATTTTTGTCTTTCGTTTAACTATTTTAAAAGGACTTATTTGGTTCCTATTTTAAAAGAACTTATTTTAAAGCCGAAAAGTGAGACAAATTATTGTTTAGCCCCACAATTCAAAATGAAATTATTAGAAACTAAAAAAACTCCGTTTGTGCGATTATTTTGGATACAATTCGAGACATGACCATTAATTAATAACCTACACAGTTTTTACCCACTATCTGGGTAGTTTTTAATCAATTACATGGCGAAATCTGAAAACTTTCTCTAGTTTTTGGAAAAGGGCCCCGCCACAAACACTGACACGGAGCCCCTGTGAGGCTATGCTACGGCACTGTGTATAGGCGTGAAGAGATGCAACAATAGAACAAAGGCGTTTGCAGTATATTGGCGTATCTGCGTATAAGATTTTTTTCGGAGAATATGTAGATTATTTAGCGACTTTATTTTTTTTAATTAAAAGAAACGGGTCCCTTCGGGCCCCTCCGGGGCTCGGGCCCCTGGGCGCCCGCCCCAAGCACCCAGTGGATAAACCGGCACTGAGTCTGACGTTCGAAACCTGTAACCTGTTCCACAATTAAAACTTCCCCTGTTCCAATGTTCCCGTACATCAAAGGTTGTCCGAGTAGACACCGTTAAGCTATTAACAAATTTTCAGCTTGCTATTAATTAACATTTCTTTGGTATCCAGGCGGGATTCAGACCTAATATGCGACAATTATTCTATAGACCAAAACCATGGTAGGAGTAGGAGTAGGTACTATAATTAAAAAAGAAAAAGTAATAAATATACAGGACTGGAAAGGCTGGTCAGAAAGAATAGTCGCTCTTGAGATGAAAGATGAACAGGGAGAGCCACAGACAATAATTACGGCATATGGACCCGATGAAAATGAGAAAAAAGAAATCAAAGAAAAATTCTGGACAGACCTAAATATAGCAATAGAAAACAGTAAAGGGCGGATTTACGTCATTGGAGACTTCAACGGAAGAGTAGGAATCAAAGATGAGACAGTAACGGATGTAATTGGAAGGTACGGTGAAGAAGTGAGAAATGATAATGGAAAACGGTTAATAGAATTCTGCGTACTAAATAATTTGATAGTAACAAACACACACTACCAACACAAAGACATACATAAATTTACTAGGCAAGGACCAAGAGAATCAGAAAAGTCAATAATTGATTACATACTAGTAGAACGCGACAATCGAAAGGTAATTCAAGACGTTAGAGTCAGAAGAGGACCAGAAATAAGTAGTGACCATTATTTGCTGGAAGCTAGAATAAAGAATAAAAACAAAAAACCCCAGGAACATACAAAAGAAAACAAAAGAAAAATTGAATACGAATCAATCAGAACTTACAAGCTCAGAAACAAAGAGATTGCCCTAAGATACAAAGAAATGGTTGATTTAGAAATAGCAGCTCTGGAAAATGCAAATGATAGTAACAACCTAGAACAAAAATGGCAATCATTTAAAAATATATTACTGGAAGCGGCGAAAAAAGTATGTGGCATTAGTAAAAGGAATGACAAGGTGAAACAAACAAACTGGTGGAATGCCGAAATAAAACAACAAGTGAAAACTAAGAAAAAACTTTGGAATAATTATTTAGCAAACAAAACAGTAAACAATTACAACAAATACAAAGAGGCAAGAACTGCATTAAGAGATATGATAAAAACAGAAAAGGAAAAGAGTTGGCATCAATTTGGACAACAGATGGAACAAAATAGCGAAGAAAATCAAAAACTTTTTTATAGAACATTAAAATCTCTGAGAACAGACAAACCTAGTAAGGATATGAGAATTAAAAACAAAGAAGGAAAAATAATCACAGAAGAAAAAGAAATTATTGAAAGATGGCGACAACACTTCCAAGAATTATTAACTACCACAAAAGAGGATAGGAATAAAGAAAACAGTAACGCGACAGGTAGTGAAGAACAGAGAACAAGCACCGAGATAACAATCGAAGATACAATAGAAGCAATAGGCAAACTTAAAAACGGAAAGGCACCTGGACACGACCATATACCACCGGAAATGCTGAAGTACATGGGAATGAAAGGCGTAAAACAATTAGCTGAAATATTCAAAGAAGCAAGCAAAAAAGAAACAATACCGAAGGACTGGGAGATAGGAGTAATAGTACCGATATATAAGAAAGGAGACCACAAAGATTGTAACAACTATCGAGGAATTACACGGTTATGTTCTTCTCTCAAAGTCTATGAAACAGTACTAGAAAAAAAGCTGAGAAACATTACAGAAACTACTTTAAATGAAGCACAGAGCGGCTTTAGAAAGGGACGAGGAGTACAAGACCATATTTTCACGGTAAAACAAATAATTGAAAAAACGTTACTGTCTAAAAAGAAAGCATATATGGCCTTCATAGACCTGGAAAAGGCATTCGACAGGGTGAAACGACAAACTGTGTGGGACAGCTTGATAAGAAGAGGGGTTGACGATAAACTAGTTGAAATCATCAAAAGTCTTTATAAGAGAAATAGAAACTACATAATACATAAAAACATGAAATCAACAGAATTCGAAACAACTGAAGGACTAAGGCAAGGAGGGGTCATGAGCCCAACCCTCTTCAACATCTTTATGGACGAAATCATGATAGAGTGCACACCACAACTAAAGAAATTGCATGTAGGGTACAGGAATCTCCATAGCGTAACCATTTCGGAATGTGCATTCGCAGATGATGTAGTAGTTATCTCAGAAAAAGAAGAAGACCTGCAAAATAACCTGCAAGCTTGGAATCACGCATTATGTAAACAGGGTATGAAGATAAATACACATAAGACGAAGACCATGGTAATATCGCAAGAACCAGTCGTAATAAATATGCAAATTAATGAGGAGGCAATAGAACAAGTAAACCATTTCCAATACTTGGGCGTTACAATCGAAAATAATGGAAGGCAGGACAAAGATGTTGAAGAGAGGATAAGTAAAACATCAAAGCTATTTCATGCAATAAAAAATACCTGTATACTAATACAAACTAACTGTATTTAACACCATATATAGACCAGTGCTTACATACGGCTGTGAATCATGGATACTAACTAGAAAACTAAAAAGCAAGATACAAGCCCTAGAAATGAAGTATTTACGAAGAGTTAGAGGAGTGACAATGAGAGACAGAATAAGAAGCACAGATATACGCACAGATCTTAAGACGAAATCTGTACTTGAGTATATTGAAGAAAAACAACTAAGTTGGTGGGGACACATGAAAAGAATGAAAGACAACATACCGGTGAAGAAAATATGGGAAGCCAGGATACAAAAGAAAAGAAGTAGAGGAAGACCTAGAGAAGATTGGGATACAGTAGTCGCTAACATCATCCAAAGGAAGGGGAAAACAATAGCAGAAGCAAGCCGATTAGCATACAATAAGAAACAATGGTCAACATTTGTACACACGTGAAAGGATGTGCCAGTCCCGACACTGAAAAGTAAAAGGGACTCAAAAGACTATATATATATATACCAAAACCATATAAATGCACAGAAACAATATAAAATCAGAAGAAGCAGAATAGAAAAAAATATAATGGTTCGAAAAAGACATCATCAAAACAAACTTACCTAACCATTTTAAAAATGTTAGAAATATCTCGATAAACTGGCTTATAGAAAAAGTACTAGGAGGTAAAAACGTTTTAAAATCATTGCCATTAATTCATGGTGTCAGAATAATAATTTGATTGGAACGTACACAATACTTTGGGGGGGCTTCTATTTTTAATATAAAATCTCTCACAGTTTTCGATATACACTCACAGGCACAAAATTACTCCAACCAAAATTTTTGATTAAGTTTGACAATTTATAACTTTATTATTTGTCCTTCGATTTTCAACATTATTGTATCAGTTTGTAGGTACATGTTTTCGTGTCGTTTGCTATTATTTCGGTAACAAAATTTTTTTGCTAAGATGGCATTATACGGGGGTGAATGGAAGCGTTGTATTTTCTCATAATTTTAAAAAATTCTTTGGAAAAATTGGAGGGCTAATTTTGTTACATACTACTTTTGTATTATCCTGGAAATATTTCTAAGATTTTTATTTTGAATTATCCAAATATCTCTTTTCTGGTAAGAGCTGTACATTTTTTTGTAAATAAAAACACTGATTGACTCATAAATATAAATATCTTAAATAGAGGTTGTATTAATATGATTAGAATGGCCCGCATGCTGCCCAAATCTTAATTGTATTGAGAATTTATGGGACGAATTAAAAATAGCTCTTCGCCGTCTCCTAGGCCTCCAGAAAATTTGGTACAGTTATGGCCCTGGTAGAGGAATATCGGACTATTCTCCAGGCAAGGAAAACACATCTTTATTCGATGCCAAACAGATTACGAGCAATGGTTGCTGCGAGAGGTGGACATACCCACTATTAAATTGTTTTGATTTGTTGTTAATTTTGTTTTTTGTTGTTGATTTTAGCGCGTTTGATATTTTTAATTAAGTAAACCCTTAAGGCAGTGCTTTTATTTACAGCTTTTAAAATAAAAGAGATATTCGGAAAATTCCAAAAACAGAATCCTAAGGAGACTTCCAGGATAATACAAAAGGAGTATGTAACAAACTCAGCCCTCCAATTTTTCCACAGAATTTTTTAACTTTAGGAGAAAATACAACGCTTCAATTCACCCCCGTATAATGGTATCTAAGCAAAAAAAAATTACCGGAATAATAAAAATATGACACAAAAATATGTACCTAAAAACTGATGCAAGAATCTTGACAATCGGAGTACAGATAATAAAGTTATAAATTGTCAAACTTAATCAAACATTTTGAGTTTCGGAATTTTGTGCCGGTGAGTGTATATTGGAAAAAATCGATTTTCATTGTGTAACTTCAAAGGGTTGTAACTTTTTTATGTGCACGTTTTGTACAAAGATAAATTAGGTCGAACTATTTTTGGTCTTAGACTCTCTGATTAATTTATGACCTACTTTTTTTTAACCTTGTATATTCTACAAGGTTTTGAGTTTCGGAATTTTGTGCCGGTGAGTGTATATTGGAAAAAATCGATTTTCATTTTGTAACTTCAAAGGGTTGTAACTTTTTTATGTGCACATTTTGTACAAAAATAAATTAGGTCGAACTATTTTTGGTCTTAGACTATCTGATTAATTTATGACCTGCTTTTTTTAACCTTGTATATTCTTCTAGTGTTGTAGTTAGATAACAACGGAATATTGCAATTGCTTACTTAATAAATTAAAATGAATGTCAGCCAACTTAATTCAAAATACATTATCCCAATTATTTGAATCACTATTTATATATTAGACAGACGAATCCACGAATCCTAAGAGACTTCAGTTCCAAGTAAATAATATCTAAAAATAAAATTCTAAAAAATTTCTTAGGTCGAACACAAATTCTCACTTTCATCCCTCATCCCACATCCTTCTAAATTTAGCAAGGAAAAAGAGCGATAAATGCCTAGACATTGGGGATCTAAATGAGGGATTTACATTCGACAACACATAAATTTACATAGTTACAACATCAAACGAATGTTGATTCCTAGTACTCAATTAGTGAGTAAATTAATAAAGATAGTTAAGATTTGATTTGTTTCAGAGACCACCACTATCTGTTTATGTACATTTCGACGTCTTGATCTCCTCAGAACAGCCCGTGGTATGCTCTCTGAATCCAAACAAAATCCAGTTATCGAGTAAGCAAATTAATATAAAACAATTTTCAAAAAGACGCTATAGCGACATCTAGTAAAAGATAGGCTAAACCTATGACTCCATTCCCAAACAAATAATATTAAAAAAAATCTAAAAGATTTTTTATGTCCGAAATAAATTCTCATTTTCACCTAACCGACAACCTTCTACAATTTTTAGGGAAACTATTTTTTTATTAGTTGTAACTTTAGGTAAACGTATCTCAATAAAAAATTATTTTAAACGTAACTGGGAAAAACTTTATTAACAAAAAGGTAATGTTCTGATATTAACCTTTAACTACCCGCGCATCAAGTTATAACTAAAGTACACGCGTGGCGTAATTTGTAAGCTACAAGAGAATCCACTTAAAACAGAATCCACTTAAAACAAAAAAAAATATTTTAAACGTAATTGGGAAAAGCTTTCTTAACAAAAAGGTAATGTTTAGATATTAACCTTTAACTACCCGCGCATCAAGTTATAACAAAAGTACACGCGTGACGTACCTACTTTGTACGCCACAAGAGAATCCACTTAAAACAAGGGTTTTTGTTTATTTTGTTTATTTAGTGGTTTGTTATAAACTTTGTTCGTCATCAGCGAAATTTTCAGTTACTTCTCAGTATGTAAATTGAGATTTCTAACTCTAATCTCATCCCTTGAAAAATAAAATTTTTATTAAAAAAATTTTTTAAATGTGATTTTTTATAGGAGAGAAAGTATTTTTTATAAAGAAAATAGTTATTTATGATATAAGTGTTAAAAGTACAAGTTTAAGGCACGCATGTGAAAGTTTGCAGAACTCGCTATCGCTCATTCTGAAAACGTTCACATGAGTGCCTTAAAAATGTACTTTTTAACACGCAAATCATACAATATTTTTTTTACAAACGTAATTACAGGACAATATCTACAAAAACTTTTACTTGAACTTGACTGACATTCCATTTTTATATATTTTTTTTGACATTACATCAAAATTGCCTATAAGGTCAATACGAACTGCAGTGCCTTAAAAAAATTTTCAAAGCACTAGTGCTTTAAAGTAGCATTTTTAACGCTCGTATGAAGTGCTAAAAACTGCATTTTTAACATGGTTGTAGAAAAATATATTTTTTCTAGAACCGTGTTAAAAATGTAATTTTTAGCATTCCATAAGAGCGTTAAAAATGCTACTTTAAGGCACTAGTATTTTAATAATTTTAAGGCAGTGCAGTTAAAAGTGAATTGTCAAATTGTGAAACGTCAAATCAGTTTGCGCAATTTGCGCAATTTGAAAACGGTGGTTTAAAAGGTTTTTTAAAATTTAGTTTAAACTGTATTATTGCATTTTTAACACGTTTGTAGAAAAAACAAGTTTATGTAACGGTATAATATTTTCGCTAAGAATTTTTAGACATCCTCCTCGAGTGTAGATAAAAAGTTCTACCTTTTACGCGTCATAGGTTTCATGGTTTCAGCAGTTAAAAAAAATATTGTATTTTATAAATGTATAACGTTTGTAGGAAAAATATTGTATGATATACGTGTTAAAAAGTACATTTTTAAGGCACTCATGTGAATTGCAGACTTTCACATGCGTGCCTTACTTGTACTTTTAACACTTATATCATAAATAACTATTATCTACTCTATGTCATATTATGTATAAGTTTTTAGTTTGTGAAAACTGTCATTGTAGATAGCAGTGCGTGAAGGGTTTAAAGTGTGCATGAAGTAACAAGGTATTTTAAATGGGATTTACTTTTTCGCACACTTTCAATGGGTTTTTTGGCACACTTTTATATAATAAAATATCCTTAACTTTCGCGTTGTCATGGTGATGACAATATGAGCAATGACTTACAACAAAATTTTTTACAGTTTTCTGGTTTGAAAGTAGTTAGGATTTTTAAATGTCAAAGTCCTAAAAATTGTAGAATAGAAATAAATTCCAGTGACGACGAGTTACAGTTTTTTTATTTGTTTATCGTAGATAAAATATTGTATGAAACTGTGCGTGAAGTAATTTTTGCGAACTTACGCGATGTATAGCACTCGCTCCGTTGTCGATCGTGCTCTAAAAATCGCGTAAGTTCGCAAAAAACATACTTCACGAACTGTTTCATAAATAACTATTGTGCCATAATAACTAAAAAACAATTGAAAGATGTACTTACATTACAACAATCGTGGCATATTTTGTACATCACCGAAAACAACAAATAATAAACTGGTAATTACGATCTTCTCAGAACGCCGATTATAAAAAAACTAAAACCAATTGTAAAGCACATTCCACTAATAGGTTAGATAGATAAACAAGGCCAACAATTATAGTTATTAAGTTACCAAGGGTATTATACGGATAATAAAGCTTGAGGTCAATGGTGTATATACCGAGGGCCTATGGCTCGAGGTATATACGTTGACCGAAAGCGTTCTTATCTATAATACCCGTGGTGCCTTTAACGTTCAATGTCCGACTTAATTCTCCTTTATATGCAAAAAATTTGAATGATTTTTGAATTCATTAGTTTTCAAATAAGTACATTTAGCAGCAACAGTCTTAACGTAATTGTGGTAACCATAGTTTTACTTAGGTTTTATTTGTCAATTTGACAGTATTTAACTAGTTATTTAAATTTAACGCCCAATAGTCCAGAAAGCCACAGCGCATCCGCTAGGAAAAATATTCTCATTCGGATTATTTGCACAATCTTACTCAAAAAGGACCCCTTATAACAAATTTACATGTTGCCAGGTACAAAAGTTGGTCAAAAATTTTTTAAACGTTTTTTTTTTTGTTTTTTCCTAAAATAAATTTTTTTGCATGAACCAAAATTTTTTTAGATTTTTTCGATCATTTCAAACAGAAAAGGTCTTTAGTGATATTTTTCTAAAGTTGATAGTTTTTGACATATCAGCGATTAAAAATTTAAAAATTGCGAAATCGACCATTTTTAACCCTCAAAAACTATGTGAAAAACTAAAAATTTGAATGTTGCCGAGGTAGGTAGATATTCTTTAAACATCGATTGATGAAATCCCGAAGAGTTTCCCCTCTGTTTTTTAATTGCCAATCAAGCATGCGCGACACTATTTTCCACCGTTGCATGTGTATGCAGTATGGTGCAAATGAAAGGAATAAATTCGTTATTTCATAAACCGGCGACTTTAAGGAAAAATAGGTCGATTTTTATTTTTAAGTTATGATATTGTGACATATATGGTATACTAGTGACGTCATCTATCTGGAAGTGATGACGTAATAGATGATTTTTTTAAATTTGAATAGGGGCCGAGTGCTAGCACATTTGAAAGGTTCTTCAATTCTCTATTCAGTAATATAAACATTTACATAATTATTTATACAGGGTGTCTAATAATTTAATTTTTTTCAATTTGCCAAATGATTTAATTTAATAAAAATTTTTTGGACACCCTGTATAAATAATTATGTATATGTTTATATTACTGAATAGAGAATTGAAGAACGTTTCAAATGAGCCAGCACACGACCCGTATTCTCATTTAAAAAAATCATCGATTACGTCATCACGCCCAGATGGATGACGTCACTAGTATACTATATATGCCACAATATCATAACTTAAAAATAAAAACCGACCTTTTTTTTTCCCGGATTTTTCCTTAAAGTCGCCGGTTTACGAAATAACGAATTTATTCCTTTCATTTGCACCATACTGCATACACATGCAACGGTGGAAAATAGTGTCGCGCACGCTTGATTGGCAATTAAAAAACAAAGGGGTCTTTGATATTGTATTGCAAAAAACTCTTTGGGATTTCATCAATCGATGTTTAAAGAATATCTACCTACCTTGGCAACATTCAAATTTTCAGTTTTTCACATAGTTTTTGAGGGTTAAAAATGGCCGATGTCAAAAAATATCAACTTTAGAGAAAAGTCACTAAAGACTTTTTCTGTTTGGAATGATCCAAAAAACCTAAAAAAATTTTGTTCCATGCAAAAAAAATAATTTTAGGAAAAAAACAAAAAAAAACGTTTAAAAAATGTTTGACCAACTTTTGGTCCTGGCAACATGCAAATTTGTTAAAAGGGGTCCTTTTTGAGTAACATTGTGCAAAAAATCCGAATTAGAATATTTTTCCTAGCGGATGCGCAGTGGCTTTCTGGACTACAAGGGCGTTATTTTTCAAAATGGGCAATCAATCAATTTCAATTTTCTAGGGCATTATATCATATTTAACTAACTTCGAAAGCATGTCATTATTTGTCAAATAATATTGCAATCGGACATTAAATTTTTAAATGTACTTGCATTAGAATTCTTATATTTGGCGTACAAAATACGCCAGCTCGTGTAGTTAAAGGTTAAAGTAATATTTTATTACTGATCTAATATCTAATTTAAACGCAGTATAACAAATATTTAAAGACTTTTATAAAAACGTAGGTGATTTACAAAATTAGTAGTTCAGAATTCTATTGACGACTAGATAAATTCCGTTATCAAAGGACCTCTGTTTTCGCCGAGAAAATTCGACTAATATTTAGTTTGACGGCGTTTTATACAAATTTTGCAAGATTCCCCTTTCAATCTTTGGCAAAAGAGATACGATGGGTCTTAATTACCAGAACGTGTACATGTAGGATAAGACAAGCATCAGCACCAGGTTTGTTTTAATAAGTAGTCGAATAAGGCGACTGAAGAAGATTGAATGGAGGCAACCCACTTTTTCAGGTTCGGATTTCAAAAAGTTTATTATGTACATAAATATTTTAAAAGTAAAAATATCTTTTATAGTACATTTTAATAGCTTTTATTAGCTATATACATAATATTGTGTCTATATACACAATTTTAAAGAAATAAAGGGAAGATGTCGAGCACTGCAATTTATTTATTTATTTATTCTTGGCAAGTATGCTTTCGTTCTCAAAGCATCGTCAGGGGAACTTTGGCAGATAGCGAGATATAGTTCGTCCGCTATAACTTTTACCATGCGTCACGATTTATTTTTAAACAAATTAAATCAAAACATAAAGTGAAACGTTCGCCGATGTGTGTAGTATATAGCATACAGTATACAAAATGTTTATACATACACATCGACGTTCGCTTCACTGTATGTTTTGAATTAATTTATTTGAAAATTAATCGTGACGCATGGTCAAAGTTATATCGGACGAATAATATCCTGAAATGTAGTATAGGCCTGGATCCCGCGTACCAAAAAAAGTTGATTAATAGCAAGCTGAAGATTTGTTAATAGCTTAACGGTGCCTAGTCGGACAAACTTTAACGTACGGGAACACTGGAACAGGGGAACTTTTAATTGTGAAACAGGTTAAAAATTTGGAACGTCAGACTACGAAAACGTTCAATGTATTTTGTCGGACAGAACTGCCAACTGATTTGTTACCCTCTCGTTAACCTCTCATGCAAAAATAAGACTGATATTTATCGCCTGTCATAATTCCTGTCATTTGACATGTTCTACGTGTCGGACTTATTAAAATGTCCAGTTGGTGATAAATATCAGTCTGATTTTTGTATGAGAGATTAATGAAAGGGTAACAAATCAATTGGGAGTTCTGTCCGACAAAATACATGGGACATTTTTGTAGTCTGACGTTTCAAACCTGTAACCTGTTCCACAATTAAAACTTCCCCTGTTCCAGTGTTCTCATACATTAAAGTTTGTCCGAAGAGACACCGTTAAGCTATTAACAAATTTTCAGCTTGCTATTAATCAACTTTTTCTGGTACGCGGGATCTAGGCCTAGTAGATATATGCTTAAAAAGCAATAATTATAAAACTAACATTTAACACACACGCCACAGGATAAAAAAATTAAGATTTAAATGCTGCTTTTACATTGTTTCTAGTTACTAATATACTAGTACTAATATACATAATTATATAAAAAAAAAACATGGTAAAGATTTTTATGCAGCGTCTCATGCTCTTTAAAAACCTATTGGTTCGTTTAAGTTGTTTTGGTAAAAGTGCTATTAATGCCTGGTTGCAAAAACAGATCTTAAGCTAAAGACGTGCTTACGAATCATACGCGTTAAACCATTGAGTCTTTGATCAATTTTTAGCTCGGCACAATGCACTGTCACTGGATTGCTTGGATAAGAATCGAAAATTGTGGTGCAGCGTAAGTGAGACTTAAAACGGCTCTATCTGTAAGCTGAGCTGGGCTAAATTGGAGCTTAAGATTTGCTGGTGCAACCAGGCATTAGTTCGTTTCACTAAATTTTATTTTTTCAGTTTCGATTCAATAACTAACCTAATCAATTATTGCACTTTTCTGCTTTGCATATACATTTACGTATTATACATAAATATGTACTATATAGGGTGGAACGCACTTATAAAATAAAATTATTTCTGCGCGTGTTTTAAAAATGTTTTAGACCCGTCGATTTTTAACCTTCCGATGACCAACCTTTTTTTGTTACACGAGATGACCAAGGGGGGAAAATGACCCCAGGTCAAAAATGTCAAAAATAACAATTAACAAAAAATTAAAGTTTTTTTTATGGCATGGACTTCATGTCATTCAGCCAGTCACAAAATCAGTGTCATGTGTAATGTGTATGTTGAGTAGGTGTCTTGTTACTTTGCAAAGTCGACTTCATTAGCGTAAAACTACTTGGAAATACACATAATAGACGGTATTTTACTAAACATTAACTTCACAATATATTTTTTATTCGTAAAACATAGGAAATTTTTTTTTATTTCAAAATATGAGGATATCTAGAATGGTATTAAAATCAAATAAAAAAATAATGAGTTTAAAATTGAAAATACTTTTAAATCTAATAAAGGAAAACATACGCTGGGGTCACAATTTCTCCCGCTTGGTCATCCGAAGGTTAAATAAAAATTTGCACTATTTAAACATAAATTTAAATGTACAGGATTCAGTCAAGCCTTGCATAATCCATAAGATTTATTTTTAATGGAACGCCCTATATATTTTTATATTTTTAAAAGCTGCTTAAAAAGCAGATTTCAACGAACCATATTATCATGAATGGTGTATTATAAATAATACACGGTGAAATTTTGAAATTATAGTGTAAGGAAACTACTTATGGAATAAAATTGTTTGTGTCCTTATTTTAAAAAATTATAAAAAACGCTTGGATACGTCAACATTTAAATTAAAATATGCACTGTCTGAACATAAACTAAATTATACAGGGTGATTCACGCAAGCCTAGTATAGTCCAAGATCTTTAATTTTAATGAAACACCCTGTATACTTTTATGTTTTAGAATCTGCGAAATTACTTGATATTAAAAAAGTGTATCATGTAGGACCTATTATGAATAATACAAGGTGAAATTTTAAAATTATGTATAATTTTCGTCAAGATATTAAATAGGTACCTACATAAACTTTTGAAATTAATAATTTATCGTAATTACTTTAAATTTAATAATGGTATTATTTTTTTAATTAAGACATACATTTTCTAAACAAAGTATAAATAAATTGGGTTTTGTACTTAATGTCTTGACGAAATTTATGAATAATTTCAAAATTTCACATTGCGCTATGCATAATGGACCCTACAGAATACACTTTTTGAGATGAAGTTGTGAGGTAGCTTCCAAGAACATAAATATATACAGTATGGTCCATAAATACGAAATATGGACTATCCTTTACTTACGTGAATCACCCTGTATATTTAAATTTACGTTTGTAAAGCGCCCATTTGAATTGAAAAGTTGACGTGTGAAGTATTTTTTATAATTTTTTAAAATAAGGATACACACAAAAAATTTTGTAAAAAATTTTATAATTTCAAAATTTCACCCTGTTCATAACGCTTTTTCATTTCACACTTATTCATAATACTACATGATATAGTTCGTTTCAATCGGGTTTTAAGCAGCTTGTAAAAATATAAAAACATACAGGTGTTCCCCTAAAAATAAAGCTTATTTACTCTGCTAGACTTGCATCAATCACCCTGTAAATTTAAATTTAGGTTTAAAAAGTGCACATTTTTATTTAAAAATCGACCGGTCTTAGCGTGTTTTACAATTTTTTGCAACAAGGACATAATTAATTTGATTCCATAAGTTCCTTCCACACATACTTACTCAATTATTTTTAGCTTAATTTCTCGAGAATTTAAGTTTTTGCTCTAGGTATATTGTTAACTTCTTTTAACTATTTTGCAAAAATGCTTTTTTATTAGTGGTTGATGAAAAAGGTTGAAGTTGTGTTTGACTATAGATATATTTTTTGTTATTAAATATTGTTATTTGTGAGCTATAGGAATGATGATCTATATATGAATATGTGATGGTCTTGTTAGCACTCAATGTATGTGTTATAAAGTTATTAATATTTTCAGAATTATTCCTGAAAAAATGCTGGATTGATTTAGTTATAATTTTATATATAAATAATTGTTTTTATTGGGTATACCATTAAACAAATTCTGATATCCTAGACGTATTTCGTAAAGGGCCTTTTTGATAATTCTAAGTCTATTACCACTTCTGTAAGATCCTAATATGTTTCTGGCTGCATAACTCCTGGTACCTATTTATCATTTGTCATGTTCGTATATTTAATCATCACATATTTCACAAGTTAACATTTATGTTCGAATATTTCTAACACCAATATAATATATTTTGTATAAATATGTAATTTTATCAATTAATATATATATGGTTAATATCTATTAGACAAATATTTCATATGAGAAATTGGATTTTTTGTATAATATATTTTTTTAAATACACCGGTTGTCCAACAAACTAATTATATTTAAAGTAAATGTCGACTCTTATGTACCTTGTAAGTCTTATTTTTTCCCGAATAAATAAATGAAAAGCATCTAAGTCCTCTTTTAACCTTCGGATGACCAAGCGGGGGAAATTGTGACCCCACCTTATGTTTTTCTTTAATAAATTCAAAAGTATTTTCAATTTTTAACTCATTATTTTTTTATTTGCAAGAATTTACTTGCCAGATGACGCTAGTCACCTAATATTTTCACTTCAGTTGCAATGGGTGGGAAAGGCTCACGGTGCTGATCAATTGGAGTATGGAGAACAAGCCTACGTTCTCTCCGATGAGGCTCCAATAAGAGCCGAAAATCGCGATTCAGAGGACTGGACTGCGCTCAGTATTCTAATTGAAAAATAAGATTGTTTTTGTGACCCCAGCGTATGTTTTTCTTTATTAAATTTAAAAGTATTTTCAATTTTAAACTCACTATTTTTTTATTTGATTTTAATACCATTCTAGATATCCTCATATTTTGAAATAAAAAAAAATTCCCTATATTTTACGAATAAAAAATATATTCTGAAGTTGATGTTTAGTAAAATACCGTCTATTATGTGTAATTCCAAGTAGTTTTACGGTAGTGACGTCGACTTTGCAAAGTAACAAGACACTTACTCAACATACACACTACACATGACACTAATACTCATGTTGTGACCGACTGAATGACATAAAGTCCATGCCAAAAAAAATTAAAAAAAAATAAAAAAAAATTAATTTTTTTTAATTGTCATTTTTGACCTGGGGTTATTTTTTCCTCCCCTTGGTCATCCGTGTTTCAAAAAAAGGTTAATGCCTAAATTATAAAATATTTATATACTGGATTACTGATTTAACTAAAATTATATTTTAGTGGTGTTTAACAAAATTTTATAAGAGAGAGTCCCATAATAACGGTAGTAGCAGTTTTTTGTTTCTCCTGAAAATTTTTGAAAATTGGACTTAGAAGGTTTTACAAGTAAGCCGACGATATGGATATTTGATAGTGTTTTATTTTCAACATCAACATAAACTTTAAATTCGTTGTCTGAAGTAACAAAATAGTTCATAACGTTGAATTGACAATCTAGTTCTGTCGCCAGGGGGGTACAACGGCCTCCTTAATTCAGATGGACTTACCCAAGTTTTTTTTATATATTTTGACCCGCAGAATACGAATTTTTTGGGTAACAGTTGATCCGGATGTCGATAAGATTGTTATAGACAAAGGACTTGAGGAATTACATAACAGTGATTTCTCGCAAAACAAAACAACTTTTTGTATTTTTTGGGTCATTCTAGGAAAAAAATGTTCTGACAAGTTTTTTCGTGGGATGCATAGTTTTTGAGGTAACCGCGGTTGAACTTTCAAAAAATCGAAAAATTGTAATTTTTGAACCCGAATAACTTTAGATTAAAAAATAAAGTAGCAATTCTGCTTACTGCATTTGAAAGTTTAAGTCAAATTATATCAGTTTTGATTATTTGCATTGCTAAAAATTTATTATTTTATTGTTAAACAAAGCTATAAACACCTAATGCGTGAGTGATGTTTTCAATGATTTCTCATTTAAAATCGAACGAGTAGGTAGAGTAGCTACAAGTGCAAGGGAGGCAATTTCTACGTAGCATGCATTAAAACGCATGTATTAGGCACGGGAAACACTATGTGTTTATAGATTTGTTTAACAATAAAAAAATTAAGTTTTAGCAATGCAAATAATCAAAACCGATATAATTTGACTTAAACTTTCAAATGCGGTAAGCAGAATTGCTACTTTATTTTTTAATCAAAAGTTATTCGGGTTCAAAAATTGCAATTTTTCGATTTTTTGAAAGTTCAACCGCGGTTACCTCGAAAACTATGCATTCTACGAAAAAACTTGTAGAAATATTTTTTACTTAAAATGACCCAAAAAATATAAAAAAATGTTTTGTTTTGCGAGAAATCGCTGTTATGTAATTCCTCAAGTTCCTTGTCTATAACATTCTTATCGACATCCGGATCAACTGTTACCCAAAAAATTCGTATTCTACAGGTCAAGATATGTAAAAAAACATGGGTAAGTCCATCTGAATTAAGGAGGCCGTTGTACCCCCCCTGGCGACAGGACTAATCTGTCACTGGCATACTTCTAAAGTTCTTTCACCTTTCAGTTCAGTCGACACTCAATTTTCAATATGTGAGGTTCCTTCCTTGCATATCACAAGGTCCATGTCACCAGCCCCCCCTTTTTCGATTTGAGGGTAAAAAAAAAGCTCATTCGTTTGTATTGCGTTAGTACTGGATTGTATCACCCTTCATTCGTTTGTACTGCCCCCACCCTTTTAAATCTGCCTGGAGGGGCTGGTGACATGCCATCCCCCCCTTTTTCGATTTGAGGGTCAAAAAAAAGCTCATTCGTTTGTATTGCGTTAGTACTGGATTGTATCACCCTTCATTCGTTTGTACTGCCCCTACCCTTTTAAATCTGCCTGGAGGGGCTGGTGACATGCCATCCCCCCCTTTTTCGATCTGGGGGTGCGGGATGGGTATGTTCGTTTGTACTGCGTTAGTATCGGATTGTATCGCCCTTATTTTGTTTGTACTGCCCCCACCCATCTAGATTGGCCTGGGGGGGCCAGTGACATGCTACCCTCTACTCTGCACTGCTTGCCTTCTGAATGTCGAAAATAGGCTATTTCGTTTGTACTGCGTTAGCACTGGATTGTATCACACTTCATTCGTTTGTACTGCCTCCACCCTTTTAAATCTGCCTGGAGGGGCTGGTGACATGCCATCCCCCCCTTTTTCGATATGGGGGTCCGAAATGGGTATGTTCGTTTGTACTACGTTAGTATCGGATTGTATCGCCCTTATTTTGTTTGTACCGCCCCCACCCGTCTAGATTGGCCTGGGGGGCCAGTGACATGCTACCCCTCTACTATGCATTCTTTGCCATCTGAATGTCAAAAATAGGCTATTTCGTTTGTACTGCGTTAGTACTGGATTGTACCGCCCTTATTTTTTTTGTACTACCCCTACCGTTCTACATTTAAAACAGAGAAGGATTAGTGCTAGGAGTAAGGACACAAAATCAGCCAAACCTTGCGCATAGTAACACCGCGGGTGTAAAATTTGGTAAATTCGTCAAAAATGAAACGAATTAAATTTTGAAACTAAAAAACAGGCTTGCAAGCCACTCTCCACTCTCCATGGGGAATGGAAATTTACCCCCTCAGATGGATCTCGGAGTAGTAGCGATTTGAAAAATGGTACATGTATTTGTTGGAAATATTTTGAACACCATTTTCAATCAGAAATCAGAGCAGCGACCTTGCCTTTTCCTACTAGGAAGAAGTTTATCCATCCCCTCAATAAATTTTACAGTTTTACACGCTATCGATATGAAAATCAAAGATCTCATGCGGCGCATTCCGAAATGCACTCTTCGATGTACAATTTCAACCTCTCTGGATAACTGATTAACTGAAACATACATACGGCAGAATTCATTGGAATCGAAAATTATTAAAAGTATTTGGAACATTAAATGAAAAATTCCCACAATCAATATCTTTCCTACCATCTAATGCGAGAGACCAGATAACAATAATTGCCGTTGCTATGTTATGATAATTTGTTTTCTAGAAAGGTTTGTATTGTTCATTTATGACTGCAATGAGATTCAGAATTTCCGTATTCCATTTGCAAAATAAATATAGTGTCAAAAACCTGCTTATGCATTTGACGCACTGTCAGTCAACGTGTTAATTGACTCTACAGATTCAGTGCCAAAACGAGACATTTTTATAGAAAAATATTTGCAAGTATATTAAATGCCAAACTGACCTATTAAATAAACAATGACATTGCAATTTTCGATTTCTACTATGGAATTATCGCTGTATAGACCAGGGCGGATCTGTTTTGAGGTGGATGTGAGAGGTGGCATTCCGATGTTTGCAGATAAAATTAGGTGAAAACTTCAGTAATTATAATGGACTTATGCTCCTTCTCAAATATGTTTGGAACATTATTAAAAAAATTTAAGTTTTTAAAAATTTCGAAAAACATCGATTTTTTTCAAATTTCATTGCTTGTAACTTAAAAACGATTCATTTTGGAACAAAGTCATAGGGAAATAAAATAAAGATAATTGAATTTTGTATGATATACGACACGACTGGTATAAAATATCTTAAATGATTATCCTTTCTGACAAATAGCAATAAATACAAAATAAGAGGGCAAAATAAGCCTCTTTTTATTCAATGTTTTTCAACCACTTTGGTTGCACTTAGAACCTTCGTATTTTACTTAGAAAATTCGTACAACATACTCAATCCGTCTACCAAATTTCATTAAAATCGACATAATAGATTTTTCATAATAATTTTGCAATCTAAATTTTTTTAGAAAAAGTTCAAATTTTTTAAAAATTTCTGAACAAAAAGTAGACCTGTTAGAAGTTTGCTAATTTTTTTACGTATCGAGAGGTACTTTACCAATCCAATACACTTTACAAAATTAAAATCGGATTATTTAAGCGGTTTCAGCACTGTTTTAAGGATATAAACAATTTTTTTGCTTATAAACAAATATAGTGAGGACGTTTGAGTTGGAATAAATTCATTTTCTCGAGAATGGGCAACTCTGGAGATAAATTCCTAAACAGGTCGATTTTTATATTTAAATTATAATTTTTGGGATATCTATCATACTACTAACGTAATCCATCTGGGTGTGATGACGTAATCGATGATTTTTTTAAATGAAAATGTGGGTCGTGTGCTAGCTTATTTGAAAGATTATTCAATTCTCTATTTATTACATAATTATTTATACAGGGTGCCCAAATTTTTTTTTTAATTAATTGAGACAAACAGAAGAAAGAATTTACTTTAGTTAATTCGAGATACTTTTAACTGTTGTCCTAAAACAGAAAAAAATGTTTATTTGATAAATAACAGAAAAATGAATTTATTCGTATTTATTACCTCAAACGTCCTCATTGTATTTGTTTATAAGCCAAAAAATTGTGTATAACTTTAAAACATTGCTGAGGCCGATTAAATAAACCAACTTAATTTCTGTAAACTGTATTAGATAGGTAGGGCGTGTCTTTATATGTAAAAAAATTAGCAAACTTCTAAATAATGGTCTACTTTTTGTTCAGAAAGTTTATAAAAAATTTTAACTTTTTTAAAAAAAATTTAGATTGCAAAATTTTTATGCAAAATCTATTAAGTGTATTTTATAGTCTTATATCATAAAAAATTCAATTATCTTTATTTTATTTCCCTACGATTTTGTTCCAAAATGAATCGTTTTAAAAACGATTGAAAAGTTGAAAAAAATCGATGTTTTTCGAAATTTTTAAATATTTGAATGTTTTTATTAATGTTCCGGACATATTTGAGAAGGAGCATAAGCCAATTATAATTACTGAAGTTGTCACCTAATTTTATCTGCAAAAATCAAAATGCCACCTCTCACATCCACTTCAAAACAGATCCGCCCTGGTCTATACAGCGATAATTCCATAGTAAAAAAATCGAAAATTGCACCGTCATTGTTTCTTTAATAGGTCAGTTTGGCATTTCATATATTTGCAAATATTTTTCTATAAAAATGTCTCGTTTTGGCACTGAATCTGTAAAGTCAATTAACACGTTGACGGACAGTGCGTCAAATGTATAAGCAAGTTTTTGACACTATATTTATTTTGCAAATGGAATACGGAAATTCTGAATCTCATTGCAGTCATAAATGAACAATACAAACCTTTCTAGAAAACAAATTATCATAACATAGCAACGGCAATTATTGTTATCTGGTCTCTCGCATTAGATGGTAGGAAAGATATTGATTGTGGGAATTTTTCATTTAATGTTCCAAATACTTGTAATAATTTTCGATTCCAATGAATTCTGCCGTATGTATGTTTCAGTTAATCAGTTATCCAGAGAGGTTGAAATTGTACATCGAAGAGTGCATTTCGGAATGCGCCGCATGAGATCTTTGATTTTCATATCGATAGCGTGTAAAACTGTAAAATTTCTTGAGGGGATGGATAAATTTCTTCCTAGTAGGAAAAGGCAAGGTCGCTGCTCTGATTTCTGATTGAAAATGGTGTTCAAAATATCTCCAACAAATACATGTACCATTTTTCAAATCGCTACTACTCCGAGATCCATCTGAGGGGGTAAATTTCCATTCCCCATGGAGAGTGGAGAGTGGCTTGCAAGCCTGTTTTTTAGTTTCAAAATTTAATTCGTTTCATTTTTGACGAATTTACCAAATTTTACACCCGCGGTGTTACTATGCGCAAGGTTTGGCTGATTTTGTGTCCTTACTCCTAGCACTAATCCTTCTCTGTTTTAAATGTAGAACGGTAGGGGTAGTACAAACAAAATAAGGTCGGTACAATCCAGTACTAACGCAGTACAAACGAAATAGCCTATTTTTGACATTCAGATGGCAAAGAATGCATAGTAGGGGGGTAGCATGTCACTGGCCCCCCAGGCCAATCTAGACGGGTGGAGGCGGTACAAACAAAATAAGGGCGATACAATCCGATACTAACGTAGTACAAACGAACATACCCATCCCGCACCCCCAGATCGAAAAAGGGGGGGATGGCATGTCACCAGCCCCTCCAGGCAGATTTAAAAGGGTGGGGGCAGTACAAACGAATGAAGGGTGATACAATCCAGTACTAACGCAATACAAACGAATGAGCTTTTTTTTGACCCTCAAATCGAAAAAGGGGGGGGTGGCATGTCACCAGCCCCTCCAGGCAGATTTAAAAGGGTGGGGGCAGTACAAACGAATGAAGGGTGATACAATCCAGTACTAACGCAATACAAACGAATGAGCTTTTTTTTGACCCTCAAATTGAAAAAGGGGGGGCTGGTGACATGGACCTCATATCACATCCACTTGGGTTAGAGTTCTGTGTTGCCCTGGGTTATATCCAGGAATATTTGTAACATCCATCTGTTTTAATAAAAATATGTAATATCATTTACGATCTTGAAACTTTTAAAGGGTTCTTACCCATAACTTTTTGGTGGCTCACGCATGCATGCTATTGTAAGTATCGCCTCTGTCAATTCTTTACCTTAGTCAACTTTTGTCTATTATTAATTAGGTTATACTTACTATTTTAGTGCTTAACACTGATAATGGATTACCTACTAAATCGAAAACGTTTTGTTTTGTGATGTAACCCTTATTGGAGTCTTTTAAATATATTTTTTATAAAAGATCTTGTATTTTTTGTGATTTATGGTATTCAGCCAGCTACAGGAATTTTATTTTTCTCGTTGATTTTCATTAAAATCAATTCCTTTCCACAGATAGGCTGATATGTGATCCCTAAAAATGATGTAAATTTGCGGACTCCAAAAAGAGACAAAAAGTTTGCCACTGGTATCCCCGGGTTTCCTCGTACGGGGGAACGGAAAACATGGATTTACAAAGAATCTTTACGCCATAGACAAAATGTTCTAAACGAGAAATGTACAGTCAATGAAAGTTATACATTTTATTGATCTAATGAGAATCGCAAAAAAGAAAAAAATCACGCAATGTTTATTTATTTAACTGCTTTATAGAAACTGACACCATTTGGGGCAAAGCTACTCTCTACACCTTTAAAATAAATTTTGATTTTTGTCGATAGGATACTCTGATCAAGAGATATCCAATAGGGTGGGTCGTTTTTATACTTTTTTTTTTAAATTTCAAGACGCCTGTAGTTGAAAAAGTTGCTATTGGAAAAATTATCTTGTACAAATTTTTTTAAATTTTTTTTGTCACTATTTGATTCCCCCGCCAGCCCCCTCAAAAAACAAAAAAAAATTAAATCAACAAATTAATTTCCCTGTATTTTGAAATGATACAATATGGTTTCTTATTACCTAAAAAAAATATTTTTAATTTTTAGATATATTTAGGCCCCCCTCTAGCTCTTAAAGCTTGTTTCGCACGGGGAGCTATACTATAATATAATAGTATATTATATCATATCGCTCTCATAGTAATGAGTGAGGCTGCATACATGGAACAAATGCTTCCCTGTGTGCAGGCTCACTCATTACTATAGTCAGCGATATGATATACTATGTATAATATAAATGTACATTATACTATAGCTCCCCGTACGTGACAAGCTTTGGCTAAAAACAATCAAGTACTTTTCCACTTTGGAGCAGCTCTTCGCTTATTTTGTGGTTTAAAATATACAAAATAACCTAGTACCCACCGCGGGGAGGTAGCTGCCATCGAGTTCCATCCCTGCCCACCCATCCACACAACCATATGAGCAATTTTTAATTTCCTACTTCATAGTCTGATTTGCTATTAAACTTTGGCATGTTGCTTCTAGATGCTATAGTTGTACGTATCCAACCATCCCTATTAGTAAACCCACATACGGCCAAAAATGCCTCCGTCACTAATTTGACACTTTTTTGACCAGCCTGTGTATGGCAGGATAACTTCCATAAATCTCCTTCTGGATAGCTACCAGTTTTAATAAATTCTTGAATGTCTTCATCAGCCAGATTTTTCGTCATTAGCGGCTCCGATTATCTGCACTCTTGCCAATTTATTCAATCAATCTAGGATTCGGCTTCAAAATTATTGAACTTGGGAATTTGTATCCTTGAACTTGTATCCTAATTTTCTTATATGTCTACGTGAGTCAAAGATCATCGTTAGTAAAATATTTTCAGGATGGCCATAAAAGCCATTTCGTTGGATCATAGTGTCAACTACAGCTTTTAGTTCGTCACTTAAATATCTGAAATATTCAATTAGCTTCCAAAGGTGAAGAGTTCCAAATGTACTCACTGGTACAGTTTTTATTAAAAACCAAACCTTTGCATATACTCGCAGAATATACTCTGTTAAAATTTTTAAACTAGACGGCGGATTCTTTACTGCAATGTAAGCCCTAAGATAAGATTCGCCGTAGTTAGCCATCTTCCATGAGATAATTTGCCAGGAGGGTTATTTGCTAAATTATTTGGACAGTTTTCGGAAGATATGGCAGTGCACATCTGGTATAAATATTTTTGATTGCTGCTTAGTTCTTTTAAATTTGCCTCAGGCAACTTAACTTTGAATTTTTCGTAGCACACAACAGGTAATCGCTCATAAGTTTCAATAAGTTTGCCGATAGAACACGAGAATGATAGAGGTCCTGTGGTATTTCCGTCCAGCTATCGAACCAAATGTCGAAGTGGCAATTCGTTTGTATGTAGTTGACATATTTTCCATTTCAAGGGTCGTTTATGACGTACTCGCAATTCCAAAAAATGTATTACACCACCGTGGGGCCCAGTGTTAACGACAGTACCACCGCAGCCAACAGCAGTCAACTCGCTAAAATTGACACCTGATTTTCTGTTAAATAGTTAAAAATTGTTGATGCTATGGTCTTTGCGGTACCATTTTGTGGTGTTACGTGCCCTATATAGTCGCTACCAGGTTCCTTCAATAACACTTTATGTTATTCGACAGTGGTTTTTCTAGATGACGATTCTCCCTGATCTTGAATGTGAAGGGTTTGATTTTTGCGACCATCAAAATACAGAGTTTGCAGACCAGCATCATCCTTTATGTTTTTTTTTGTAAATCAAGTCGTTCAATTTTTTCTTTGTCGATCTAATTTAGACTTGTATATTACATAGACGTCATTTTTGGATATCAATCCAATATCTTCAAGAACTGCACTAGCGATCATTGCTCCTTTTCTACTCGATAATCCAGTTCGGTCTATTACTGTCAAAGGTAGGCGCTGTAGGCGTAGAGTGCTTAGGGGTATTATGGATCTTTCTGGACCTGGACAAATTTACCTGGCGGTGAGGTTTAAGGTTGTTAAAATTAATCAAGTATTTTTTAAAGTGCATTTGCAGCTATTTTTAGTCGTTTGAAGCATCAGGTTTCACTGATGTAAGAATTTAATTTTTAATCTTTTAGGGGTCGGGCGGGGGGGGGAGGGCTAAATATTAAAATAGAAAAAAATAAAAATTTCTCTATTCATTCTAGACCATTTGGCAACTTTCTTCACTACAGGCATAAAAAAACTAGAGAACCGACCCACCCTAATATCCAATCTTTACCTTCGAGTTGATACAAATTTGATTTAAAATTGATTTCACGCGCGTAATTAGCATTCATAATCGCCATTCGTTCCAAGCGCCGTTTCTGAGAGAACGGTTTATTCTACATAAAAATTTCTAATAAAAATTTGTTTAAAACTTATCCCAGTTACATTTCTTGTTTAAAATATTTTTTCTACGGTGTCCATATTATTTCCGTTTTCCACTACTACGAGGGGATTCTTAGGGGGAAGCTCATGGGTAGGAATAGCAAAATTTTTTGCTTCTTATTTGGGATCCCAAAAATGGACATTTTCAGTGAAACTCAGCTTGTTTTTATGTTTTTGAAAGGTTCAGTGGCATTTTCATCTCTAACGGCTAGACTATTGTGCGACAAACAGTTTCCTTCTAACTTTAACTAGGTATGTTTTGTTTTTTTAATTTAATTTCAGTAACTATTTTCCAAATAGCTTTCTAGTCTGAAACTCTGAATTCTGTATTTAGTATTATTTCAATATGTATTCCTATTATTGTGTTAATGAATATTTGTCGATATCTGGAAGAATTGTCAAATATCTGGAAAGGTATTTATTATAAAAATTAATACAAAACCAATACCTATCTATTTAGATAATTGCTTAAATTCTTTGCATTAAAGAACTTTGTATAAAAATGTTCCTTGACAAGTAAATGTTTTGTTTCAATACATCATAGTAAATTTCAAATCTGATTGCGTACCTAACTTTCAAGTGGGACAGACAAAAAGAATATTTTTTATGGACAATAACTGTACGACACGTCATTAAAATAGAAACCCATGCGACAACAGAAATTATTCCATACTTACACGAAGAGGTCATAACTGGATGGTAAATGATATTTACTTATTAAAACCTTCTAACGTGATGCGTTAAACACATATGGTAGGGGAGCAAAGTATGCTAAATATGCAGTCACTCGAGCGTTATGGGGACCTATTGGGTTGTAAAGAGTAGTTCATAAAACCAAAAAAAAAGTTAAGTAAAGTTTTTCATTTTAGTGGAGACTTTCCATTTTTAATTTAATTTTCCATTTCCAACAATCGTTTTTTAGATTATAGCGCCATCTATCGATAACTAGAAAAAATGTCTCGAATAAAAGTTACTTATTTTTACGTAAGGAATCCAAATCTGCAATAAAAAATGGGGGCATTTAAGATTTTAAAATAACCCCCCACCCCACCTCCGTGGGGTTGGTTTTTTTGGTATCATTCGATAGATTTTAAAAAAATATTGAATAAGTGTATTTTTCAGTTTTTCGATCTGATGTTCATTTCGCGAAAAATCGCGGGATTCGTATTTAAAATATTAAATTTACCCCCCACCCTCTTCGTGGGAAGTCGTGTTTGGTATCATTCGATGGATTTTTGAAAAGTATTGAGAACGTATTTTTTAGTTTTTCGATCTGTCATTAATTTCGTGAAATATTCGCTTTTTTCTTGTGAAATTTTGGGACTCACCCATTTCCTTACGCCCCGCTCAAATCGTCAGACTTTTTAAATATACACTGTTTTGCATGCACTTAACTTACCTTATCTTAATCTGACGAATTCGAGTTTTTCAAAGTCCAAACATTCTATATTTTTATCAGGTTTTGAACATCTAAAAATATCTAAAACACCTTAAAACATCTATCGTTGTCTCCTTTTCTTGACATATTTTTAAACTAATTTAAAAAATTTGGTTTCCTAGAATAATTTGTTACGATATAGGCGATCAAATTCTGAAAAATGCAAAAAGAGAACAGCTTGATTTAAATGCCGTAAAGATTTATAAGTCTGTTAGTCTAATCTTAGTCCACCTCTGTTTTACCCATCCTTCTATTGCCATACGCACTCTGCAAGCAAGCAACCACTACGACGTGGATTAACTCAATATTTACAGATGAAAATTGACGAAAGTGGAGAAAATAAGGTTTTTAGGTTTAATCCACACTCCGGATTTAACGCTCTCCTCTCTCTTAAATAGAAATAAATCTCGTGTCTTGACGAGAAATTTTGCTACAAAGAATCAACGCTCCATTTAACGCCAAGGAAATTATTGAGTGTCAAGTTTTAGTTAAAAACGGAAGCTTGGAAAGAACGGAAAATAATTATATCAGCTCAATAATCAGAAATATTTATCAAATATACATCAAATATATTATGAGGTACGTACCTACACTTGACTCCAGGGTTTTTTACCCGTGCGTCATTAATACCTGGCGAGATAAAACACATACTTTTTATCTAGCATCATTCTCTTCCACGCATGAAACTAATGACAAACCAGCTACCGCCTGTTATTAAGTAAAAACACATGTTATTTTTATGAACGCTCTAGACTTATAGTCGAGGAAATGAAGCATTTTGGCTCGCAATTTTTTCGTCCAGCATGTATTTACTTGAAATTTTTTCAGCAGGTAGGGAATATTCTAAGGATCATTTTTCTATATCATGACGCTGTACGCTAAAACCTTGGGGGTGGTTGCCACCCCATCTCGGGGTTGGGAATTTTTTATTATATTTTAACCATACAAATCGATGTAAAAAGTAATTCTAAGAAAAAAATGTTTTTTACATTTTCTTCGTAAAACTAATATTTTTCGAGTAATTAGCGCTTGAAAGTAACAGTTTTTCGACGAAAAAATCGACTTTTTTAGAGGGTTTTTTGAGGATACCTCGAAAAATATGAATTTAATCAAAAAACTGCAAATAACAAAATTGTACCTTTTAGTAACGCACACTAAATTCTTTTTCTGTAATACCTTTAAGACCAATACAAACCGAGATACGGCATGCTAAAAGTTAGCATTTCACGTCAAATGTATAATTTGAAATTTTCAAAGCCAAATAACGGGAAAACTTTGCATTTTTAGAGGAAAACTTAAATTATATTTTTTCAAGTATACAATTAAAACTTTCAAAGAATAACAAAAAAATTACTAGCATGAAAATAAAGCGATTTATTATCAAAAAAATATCGGTACTTGTTTTTCTCTACGAAAAAATCAGTGAAAATAACTTCCTAACTACCCTCCTAATTAAAAATTGGTCTTTATCTTTCTGCAATTCCTTTTATATTTGTATTGTCAATACACTCAAGAAGTCGACCTATTTAAAAGTCCTAATTTTAGAAAAATTGGAGTTTAAAGAAAAACTGATTTTTTGCAATTTCGTATTTTTCACCATCTACTTCAAAATATCTCCGAAAATACTGGAGAGACGAAAAAAATGATAAATTAGTAAATTGTAGCTTTTTTGACAATTAAAAAAATATTGTGCAAACATTTTCATTACATTGAGTAGTTAGCGAGATGTAGCTGTTTAAATCTTCTATTTACGAGCGAACACCCCTTATTCGAGCCATATAAACCCACCCCAATTCAAAACTAAGGGATCTTACGGAATTTAACTTACAAAGGATCATAGTTCTTCAAAAATCCTACAAAATAGTTTTTGAAAAACCTTTTTATCGCCAAAAATGAAGGAGCTATGTTTATAGAACGATTTTTTTTTTTCGAAATATTCGAATAGTCGGCTTATGGAACATTTTCAATGCATTTATAATACCACAGAACTGGTTCGTATGCTGGAAGATGACTTAAAAACTATTTGTATTCGTACTTCTACGTATTTTTTTTTTGTAAGCATTTATTAACAATCAGAATTACATATTCTATGAGTTAATTTGATAACAAGTACAATAACTTATATCAATGTATTATTGTACACTAAAATGGCGTTATGAGGTATATCACCCAGCGGTTTCACCTCAGTTTCAGCGAAGATCTATGGGCCATAATCTTCGCAATCTTCTGTTGTTTAGTGGCTGCAGTAATGGTACTATTAATTGGTTGGGGTGGCCTTCCAATTTTTCGGGGTATCTATTGGCTCTTTCTTGCATTACTGTGCTGACTAATGGGATGTATAGGTCTGTATGAAGGGTTTGGTTGGAAATGTACCATGGGGCATTTGCGATGGTGCGTAGAATTTTTAATTGAGTTTTTTGGAAAATTTTTGTGTTTGATTTGCTGGCACAACTCCATAGTTCTATACCGTACGTCCATATAGGTTCGATGACTGTTTTATAAATCAGCAGTTTGTTCTCAATTGAGATTCGAGATTTTCTACCTATAAGCCAATTAATTTCTTTCACTCTCAACTCAATTTGTTTCTTCTTCTTTGAAATGTGTTGTTTCCAGTTTAATTTAGAATCAAGATGAAGCCCCAGGTATTTGACGATGTTCTGTTGTGGTACGTTGACTTGATTAAGGCTAATATTTGGGAATTGGTCTTTCCTTAGTGTGAAAGTTATATGTGTTGACTTAGTTTCATTAGCTTTTATCTTCCATTTCTTTAACTAATGTCCAGTTTGGTCTAGGTGTTCTTGAAGTTTTATTACTGCAGCTCTTGGATCCTCTTCAGTTGCAAATATTGCTGTGTCATCAGCGAAAATTCCAATGGTGGTTTGTGGAGAGGTTGGTAAATCGGATGTGTACAGTACATAAAGAAGTGGACCCAATATACTACCTTGTGGGACTCCTGATTGAATTTTGTTACGGTTTGATAGTTCATCCTCCACTTTAGTTTCAAATTGTCTGTGATT
Organism: Diabrotica virgifera virgifera; assembly: GCF_917563875.1. Taxonomy (NCBI): domain Eukaryota; kingdom Metazoa; phylum Arthropoda; class Insecta; order Coleoptera; family Chrysomelidae; genus Diabrotica; species Diabrotica virgifera. Next base: position 181,817,945 of record NC_065444.1, on the reverse strand, counting down.
TAGATATGATTTTAATTAGTCAAAGTATTTGTTGGGTAGGGATTTTTTGATATTATAAAGTAATTCTGAGTGCCATACCTTATCAAATGCTTGGCTGATGTCTAGAAAGGCTGCTGTGCAATACTGTTTATTGTCCAAAGCTCTATTAATTACATTTGATATGCGATGGCATTGTTGCACTGTAGAATGACCTTGCCGGAATCCAAATTGGTGTTCTCGGATCCAGTTTTGGAATTCTAGGTCGCTCATAATTCTTTTAAGTAAGAGCTTTTCAAGAAGTTTTGACATTATTGGCAGTAGACTTACTGGGCGGTATGATGAAACATCCGTTAAAGCTTTACCAGGTTTCGGTATCATAATTTCTTGGGCAATTTTTAGTGATATAGGCCAATAACTAAGTCTTAAGCTTGCATTTAATATGTACAATAATTTCATTATACTTTTTTAGGAAGTTGTTTTAGCATTGTTTCTGTTATCAGATCAGTGCGTGGTGCCTTCTTTTCATTCAAATGATTAATTTCATCTTTGATCTCCTTCGGTGTAATTAAAGTTAGTCGCTCTCGTTGATTAATTGGTAAGGCTAGTTCCTGCTCTACTTCTTGTACTTGGTCATTGTCGTGTGGCTTGAAGACTTCAGTTAGATGTTCAGGGAATAAATCAGCTTTTTCTTTGTTGCTTTTTGCCCATGGTCCTGGTGGTATTGAGTTTTTCCGAATTGGAGGTGAAGTATTTATTGGTTTATTTTTGTTTTTGATTGGTTTACAGATAGAGTTATCTTGACGGGAAAGGTTTGATACATAGTTTTCAAATGAGTTGTTTCTCGTCTGTTCTAGAGGTGTTTTTAAGTTTCTAGTTTTGTTTCTATAAATTGTCCTGTCGTCTGGTCTGTGAGTTCTTTGCCAAATTGATCTGGCTTTTCGTTTTTCTGCTACTAGTCTTTTTATTTCAAGAGGAGTGTTGGTTGAAAATTTTTTTTGTCCAGTATTTGTAATATAAATAATAATAATAATAGTCTCCCGTTTTATACCGCTCACGTGGCTTTGGGAGTATAGCAGGGTAGCCTGCTATATCTAGGGCCTAAGGTATACAAGGAAGGTAACAGGGCTAGTGCTACGCTTCAACCGCCTATTATTACCCCTGATTTTACCCAAGGTACTCATTTCATTCAGGCTGAGTCGGCCTGGGGCCTATAAACATTTTAAAAATGTCTAGTTGTTCTTGCCGGCGGTAGGATTTGAACTCCGGACCACCGGCACGCTAGCCTAGCACACTACCACTCGGCTACGCCGGCCCTATTTGTAATATAAATACTTCTACGTATTTGTAAATTCGTATTTTTGTGTAAATAAATGTTTTTGTAATTCTTTAATTCTACTTTTTTTTTCTATACCTAGATCTATTAAATTATCTACTTATAAAAACTCTAATGTTCTTAAGGCTGGTTTTTAAGGGTTGAAATATTATGATATTATATCCAAAGTCCTAAAGCATAAAACAATCATTATTTTTAGCCAATCAAAACCAAATTTTACCCATATTAAAGTTTACAATGTTTTTATATAATTTTTGACAATAAGGGGTAGTTTATACCCCTAAAAGTAATCGACGCCCTTGAGCATGATATGGAATATAAAGTACAGGGTGAGATTATCTTAATCCCAAATTTTGATGTTAATCGATGAAAGCCGAAATTATTCTTTTAGGATAAGTAATTTTTTATATATAGCTCCAACAAGGGTGGTTTTAAGGGTTGAAATAATAAGATATCTTAAAGCATAAAACAATCATTATGTAACTAATAAGAAACAAATGTTGACAATATTAAAGTTTAAAAGGTTATTTTATAATTATTTACCAGTAGTTTTCTTAGGGGTAGTTTTCACCCTTAAAAAACCAAAAGCGTACAACGGCTCATTATAGAAAATGAACTTGAGGGTGAAATGAGCCTAATCCCAAATTTTTGTACAAATCGACGCTGGACGAAAAAATTTCGAGGTTTTGCCATTTTTTCAGTTTCATTTCCTCGACTATTAGTATATTGAAAAGACAAGTACAAAAAAAGACGCTTAGGAATGTTTTCAGATTTTAAGTACAATTTGTTAAGTTTCTGGTTTGTTTACTTTTGTGGAATTTTGTCGAATTTTTGTATTTTGAAGTTTTTTGTATTACAAAAACAGTTTTTTTCACAACTAATGTTATATTGGAGTATGACATTTTGTGGTAAGTCAGGTAAGTCTAAAATAAATAACATTCTAATCAAAAAAGGGTGTGTACTTTGTACGCACGTAAGAAGTTACACCTACTTCTATTTTTATGACTTCAACGAAATAAATATATTTTAAACAGTTTAATTGTATTTTTATTTAAATACGAAACTAATTCTAATACCTAAAATAATACCAAAAATTAAAAATAACGTTAACAGTTACGTCATTGTTTATGAATTGCAGCCCTCCGCAGTTGCTTTTTCCTTGATGAATCTTAGAGAATATAAATAAAAAATAGTCATATTTTGTTTATTCTTTTTATTGTACAAACATATAAAAAATGAATAGTAAAAATTTTATAAAATAATGTTAATTTAATCTTTTAATTTTAGACGAAATAAAAATTTTGTATGACTGTAATGACTAACGACAGAATGCTTTTGCATGATAACCTGTTTCGATGTTTAATTATTCATATATTGAATACACTAATTACTAAAATAGTAAATTACTACAGTAATAGGACCCCAATACAATGCGTTTTTCAGAAACTGAAGAAGAGTTTTTTGTTAATAAGACTGATATTATAAGGAAACTTTCAAGCCAACGCAAGGCACTTTTGCTAGATCTAAGGAAATTGTGAGCTTTTCAGCCGATCTAAGTGATTTGATATTGCGCTATGTTCATGAACATTTATTTGTTTATTTTATGTTAAATATTTTTCTAATATTTCATTTATTTCGGGTAGAGCAAGTTTTTAGGTCATTTAATAATTATATTTGATTTTATCTGCCCTTCTTTAAAATTTTGCAGAATAACCTTGTGTGTTATATAATTTAATATAAAAGCTCTATATGAATTTTAACTATTCCACGCAAAAATCGTTTTACGCATGATATTCAAATGGGCATGCTCCAATGAGTACCTTTAGCTCACAAGGAACGATTTTCGTTTACAATCTTCAACGGTAAAAGAACTTCCGAATTCTGAACCTTTCGTGATCTGACGGAACCGTTTCGCGTCCATCATGAATTTCATGGAAGTAATCCATTGAAAGTAAGCAGTGGTGAATTGAGTAGTCACATTTGGGTCTGCATAGTTAACCAAATCCTAAATAACACCAATTTAAGGTAAACAATTTGTGCATAGCTTGTGGACCTATATTATTTTAAACTCAATCCTTATAACAAGTTAGTTTTCATATTTTCTCCAATTCTTATTCACAGTATGTGTAAAGTAAAAAGCTATTCAGCTTAAAAAATCTGTTTTATTTTTTCTCTTTTTTTTTATTTAGGTAATAAAAACTTCTTTTATATGTTTTTAGTTAGAGGAAAATACTTTCTGAGTATTTTTTGCGTAAAAAAAATTTACGCAAAAAAATAAAGATGCTAATAAGATTAACTGGTTGTTGACCTCGGTACTACCCGAGTCTTAAAGAAGAGGGGCTCTACATTTAGTTAGGGGAACTGGCATTCTCAATCAGAGTAAATTTGGAATGCCAAAGGCAAAAATTTGGATTTTTAACGGAATAACCTGGAACTCTCAACGAGATAAAATTATGGATTCCCAACGGAATAACCTGGGATTCACGACGGGATAAAAATGGATTTCCAATGAGACAACTCACAATAGGATGAAAATGGATACCAACGAAATAACCTGAAAGTCCCAATTGGATAAAATGGGATTACATATGGGATAAATTTAGATTTCCAATGAGACAGCCTAGGATCCTAATTAGATGGACAAAATACAAAGTCAACTATGAGAAGAAGCAAAAGATACAAATACAAAGAAACAAACGTATAAAAAAATCTTACTCTTTGTCAGAGGTCTTAAAACACATTCAATTTTTTCTTACATTTTGATAGGTTGATTACGCCTACATCACGAAAAATCACATTGATATGAAATGCAATGTTATGCATTTTTATAAATTAAAAAGACTACTTGAGCAACATTCCGTTTCCAAAGTTAACTGTAATTATAAGAGCCCTTGAGTGGTCTGAACGGTATTTGGGAATATTTAGAATAGCTTGGGAACATTTTACAAAAACTAAAGTTTTTAAAGGGTAACTCTTTCAGGACGACAGGCTCAATAAAACACAGGTTCAAAACAAAGGAAATATATTTAAGATATTTATATACAGTTCAAAATAAATAAAATAAAATATAATTATATCTTCTGAAAAGAACAAATAACATTATACTTATTACTGTTATCAAAACATAATAGTAATGGTAAAACAATACAATACACAACACGATATAATATACAATAGTAATCTCGCTACACGGAAGCAACCTATCTACACATTCAGACTCAGCGCCATCGCATTTCAATCCATTGCGATAATATTGCGACACACAGTCACCTGTCCATCGTCACTACCGCTCACTGCGGTAACGGTTCTGGTAAAACGCCACTTCAATACTGAGGCGCCCACCTCGGCAAAGTACCGGCTCAACCCGCCGCATTTCTGCCAATGAGCTATTCTTAATTCAACACGTCAAGAATAACTGATTCTCCTCCTCGTCTTAAATACGCTCACCGTACCATTCCTCCTTCGGTTTCGCCTAGTGGGGTATGTAGAGTGGATGCGCCAACATGGATACTCCTTTGATCATTTACGGTCGACCGGCCGATTGCCAGCTGTGGGAATCATATCATTACAGGTTATCTGTTTTTATAAAATTAAATAAAATAAACGAATAGTGGACAAGATATAACAATGAGATTTAGTTACAAAACAACAACTAAAAAGTATGTCATGGTTAAATTCCGATCATAAAAATGTATCAGTTCCAGTGAAAATTTTTGTTAACTTGAGATTTATTTTTATCATTTATGCATATAGATTTTCACTTCGGAAAAAATCAAACATGATAGAACTTTTTGTAATTTCATTAAGAAATATTTAATAAACAACATATCAAAAAGTTCTACTCGAGAAGTGGGTGCTCTATTTTTTATTAAACAAATGAACTACGAAATTAGATGTTCTTTTAAATAACTCCGAAAATATAAATTTTGGAAAAAAAACTGACTTGACCATTGAAAAATTCAGAAAATTTTACAAAAAAAACCTTATATAAAGAATTTTCTAAAATTAAATCTGTATCTTCTATAATTTTTTATTTATAACGCTAAAGTCACTCTTCTCAAAAACATTGGCGCACTGTAAACTAACGTACGTAGAAGTGTACGGTCAAGTTATTTTAAGGTAATTCTTTAACTAATGGATCAAATTAAATTTTACAAATTGAACATGAAAGAAGAATAATTAATCTATCATATGGATATAATAGAAAGCAATAAAATGTATGGACATAAGTGGGCGGAAAGTGAGCCTTACATCAATTTTGTTTAAAAATGATTTAAAAATGTGTAACTATAACAATTTTTCTTATAAAACTCTCAATTTTGCACAACTTACTTTTCAAGCATCTTGCGAAATAACGTTTCATTAAAAAAAATTTCAAGAAAACTTTTTTCTGTAAAATTTACCTAAAATACATTTAATAATAAGCTTCAACAATAATAAATGTTAAGCAAAAAAATTTTTTTTTAGCTCTTATACAATATGTCTGCGTAACTTGGAACCTATTGATAACTTTTTAATTATCAGTTTTACGAAAAACTTATCCTTTATTTAATACTACTAATCGTATATAATCTTAGACGCCATCATCAAATATCAAATTTAATTAAAGTTATACGAGGTATGTCAAAAAATATGAATTTCATTTAAGAGTAAAGTACCTTGACATTTTCACAATATCGAAAATTGTTATTAAGAAAAGTTGTTTGGAATTAAAAAATTTGTTTTGGTGTTCAATTACACCCTTCTAATTAAAATATTGTGAATAATAAAGGCACCTAACTTCAAAAATTCATATTTTTACATAACTCGTATAAAATTAAAGAAGTTTGGTATCTGATGGAGACATCTTAGATTTTAGACCAGGGAGAGCATTTTATGAAGAATAACTTTTTTTCTTAAAAGTGATAATAAACTAGTTATCATAATTTTAATAAAATTATGATAATTATCCGAAATTTGAGAAAAAATTGAAAAAATTTTTCGAGTAGAATAATGTAATTGTATATTTAAACATAGCTTTTAATTTTAAACAACTTCTTATAATAGCATTTTTTGATATTCTGAAATATAAAGGTACTTTACTCTTTAACGAAATTCATATTTTTGACATAACTCGTATAAAATCGATAAAATTTGATATATGATAATTGAGTTTTAGATTTTTACGTATCCAGAGCATTTTATGAAGAATAACTTTTTCTCGTAAAATTGATAATAAAAAAGTTTTCTATGTGGTTCCTAGCTACGCAGACATACGGTATAAGAGCTTCGGATTCAGTATAAACAAAAACAAAATAGAAATATATTTGATCAAAGTAAAATGATGAATTTAACGATATTTTTAAAATTATTATTACAAAACAATTGATATTGTTTAAACAATTAATAAACAATTAGAGGCCAAATCCGCGTGTAGAACTTTTTACTTTAACATGTATATAAACTAACAAAAAAAGTTTTAGAAAAATATAAGCTTGTTTAAATTTTTCCGAAACAATGCATGGTTTCGTTCTAATTGCACTCCTCTATTTATACAGTGCTAGTCAAAAGTCCGTACTCCCCAATCTTATATTTTGAACGGTTATACCTATAATAGTGAGATTTGAAGGGAGGAAATAAACGGACGTATGCTTCTTAACTAGTCATGACAGGTGACGTAATAGTGACAGCTGACGTTACAGAGCCACTGTGACCGATAATTTTAAATGGGACCTTATGGCAAGTGATACCTCGTTTGAAAGTTATTCAAAATTTCTATTCAGTCAAATTAATTTTTTTGGGTTTAAGTTGATTTTAATTTTGGTGAATAAATTAAATAAATATAATATTGTAGTTTCGCATTTAATTAATAAAAATTCAAATGTCCGCCTATGGTTTTTTTGTCAAAAGAATTGTCATTTTCAATTCTCTATAGTTTATTTTTTAACCAGGAAGAGTAAACTAAAAAGACAAATTCACACCCAAGAAAGTCACTAGAATAATAACCAAATATATCTTCTTTTTTGGTTGATCTAGTCGGCCCTCAATGGTAATCCATAAATATTATATTAAATTAATGCGTCGCTAAAGAGTTCCAAAAACAACTGATTTTTATATAAAAGTAGACTAACAATCTAAACATTAAAGGAATAACACAGAAAACACAAAAATCGCACGATATAACTTAATTAACCTATGAAATGTTACTAGTGTCAAAATTTGATAAATGTCATTAGTGTCAAAATTTTATAAGAGTGGAGTAAACTTGCCTGCGGTTGGACCAATTACAAACAAGCAATACAGCGCGGTAAATTTGAATCACTCCTCTTGGTTAAAAAACAAACCGTAGTAGTTTTTACGTCAACGTCAACGTCAACCTTTTTGACAAGTATTCATAGGCGGAATTTTGAATTTTTATTAATTAAATGCAAAACTACAATTTTATATTTATTTCATTTATTCATCAAAATTAGCTTAAACTTAACCAAAATTAGTATGACTGAATAGGTATTTGCAATACCTTTCAAACGAGGTGTCACTTGCCATAAGGTCCCATTTAAAATTATCTGTCACAGTGGCGCTGTAAAGTCATCTGTCACTATTACGTCACCTGTCATAACTAGTTAAGAAGCCTATGTCCGTTTATTTCTTCCCTCCAAATTTGACTATTATTGGTATAACCGTTCAAAAGATACGAGGGGGGTACGGACTTTTGACTAGCACTGTAGATATTTAGTAGTGGAGCATAAAACAGTTGTTAGAAATTAAAAATTCTTTTGATTCTTTGAAAAGATATATGGAACTACAATATAAAATATGTTAACATTTAGCGTGTTACTTAAAATCTCGGAGGTTATTTTTTGTGCAAGTAAAACTGGATTTTAATTAGTGAGTTATTTGCAATTTTAAAAGAAATTTATTTATTTATATTAAAAAATAAATTTAAATTGGCTCCGTAATAAAATTTGTTTCCAAAGTAAATAAATATTCACCAAGATAATAATTAAACAAAATAGATTCTGAGCCAACACTGGCACGATACCTTCTGCTTTGCCGGCCAGAACTTTAATGGCGTAATGTTGATTTAATGAATCCAGTACCAACATAGTTAAAAGTTATTAAAACTATCCATTTCACTCGCTGTGTGTAATTAAGGTCCTAGATAAATACGAGGTGAATGTAGTTCCTACTCCTTCTAACCCCGCATGGTGTATATTTTAAAGTGTATGTGTATATATAATCAGATTTCTCTGACCTATGCTCTTGGTATATGTTACAGTTCCTACATGTGAGTGACTCTAATAAATAAATATTGTACATTTTTAAATGAAATTTAATTTTTGTTTAATTATTATGAGGTATTTTAGAATATATTGAAATTAAACTTTTCGAAAAAAGTGAAATGGCTTTTCAGGGAGATATTTGATGTACCAAAAAATACCAGGGAATAAAATGATACCTTCTTCTTCTTCTTTAAGTACCGTGCCCAAATTTTTATGCGTGGGTAGCTTCCATAACAATTTGCCGATATCGTTCTCGATCTTGTGCGGCATGTAACAATTGATCTGCTGATAAGCCAGTCCATTGACGAAGGTTTCGGAGCCATGAATATTTCTTTCGACCAATTCCTCTTTTTCCGTCGATCTTTCCATTGAGTATTAACTACAGCATCCTGTATCTGCTACCTCTCATTATATGCCCCGGATATTCAAGTTTTCTCTTTTTTATCATCTTCATTAAGTCACCTTCGCCTTGACCTACTCTGTTTAAGACTTCTCTGTTTGAAATGCGTTGAACCCAAGATATTCTGAGCATTCTACGATACGACCACATCTCAAAGGCTTCTAATTTGTTTATCATGTTAACCTTCATGATCCAGGTTTCACATCCATATAGTAATACAGGATACACATAACATTTTAGGAACTTGATTCTTAGTTGTAAATTCAGCTAAGAGTTGCTCAGAATAGATCTAAGTTTCATAAATGCTCCTCTTGCAATTTCTATACGAGTTTTAATTTCTTCATCCGGATTTAGTGTCTCGTTTATCCAACATCCTAGGTATTTAAAATGGTTAAATTTTGTTATTGATTAATCACTGACAATTAGTTGCATAGGGCCGACGTCTTGTTTACTAACCACAAGTAACTTTGTCTTTGTTGCATTTATCTTAAGTCCGTTATTGGAGCATTCTCTAGTGACTCGATCAATAAGGAATTGAAGATCTTCGATATTTTCAGCCATGATCGCGGTGTCGTCTGCATATCTGATGTTGTTAATAGTTTCTCCCCCGATTCGAACTCCACATTGTCCTTCCAAGGCTTCATTAAAAATTATTTCTGAGTATACGTTAAACAAAGTTGGGGATAACACACAACCCTGTCTGACACCTCTTTGAATGCAAATTTTGTCTGTTTCTTTGCCGTCTACCAGAATAAAAGCTTCTTGATTCCAATATAGATGTTGTAAAAGTCTCAGATCTTTATCATCTACTCGAATCATTTCTAGATATTCAAACAACCTATCATGTTGAACTCTATCAAACGCCTTCTCAAAATCTATAAAGCAGACGTAAATTGGTTTCTGTACTTCCCATGATCGTTGAAGTAATGTTAACATTGAGAACAAAGCTTCCCTTGTTCCCAATCCTTCTCTGAAACCGAATTGTTTGTTTCCCATTGTCTCTTCACATTTCTGCTTGATTCTATTAAGAATTATCTTAAGAAGTAGCTTGAGAGAGTGGCTCATGAGACTAATTAGTCTAAAGTCTTTACATGATGATATATTAGGTTTTTTTGGGAGTGGAATAAATATAGACTCCAACCATATCTGTGGCATCATTCCAGTCTCATATATATGGTTATAAATGTTTGTTAATTGTGAGACATTATCGTCATCCAGAAGTTTGAGCCAGTCTGATGGTATTTGGACAGGGCCTGGAGATTTCCCATTTTTGCTCTGTTTGATGGCTTTCTCTACTTCCGTTTTTAAAATTCTAGGACCAGTATTCGTATACTTTGTGGTGTTAAGTGGTGGCCTCGTATCCAGGGAGAGCTCTTTTATATAGTTAGTCCATTCTTCCTTTTTTTCATCCAAGTCGAGAATTATGTTACCTTTGGAGTTTCTCATAAAGTGAGGAGTTCTTTTTCTCTGAGTGTAGGTAATTTCTTTAAGCTTTTTATGTATATTAAATTCGTCATGTTTTCTTTGTAGTTCTTCCATTTCACGACATCTTTGTTCCATCCAGTCCTCTTTTGCTCACTTAACCTCGTATCTTATTTGTCGATATACCTCTATACCGAATCTCGTCTTTGTTTTTCCAATTTCTTCTTTGTTGGATAAGGTCTAGTATTTTATCGATCATCCAATCCTTTTTCTTTATTGGGTCTTTTTCTGGTTTCAAAACTTCGTTTGCTATGGTGACCATGGCGGAATTCATGGTATCTAGATTTTGACCGATATTTTCTTGTTCAGATCTTTCTAACTGTTTTTTAATCTCACGATTTATCTTATTTCCGAACTCATCTGCTATTACGGCATTTCTTAGGAGTCGAGTATTAGGTTTCTTCTGCGTTGTGTGGGCTTTTATTCTTTTTAGTTTTAGTTTGAATCCAGCACAGAGCAGATTATGGTTAGTTGCTGCGTCTGCACTTGGGTATTTTTTTTGCAGATGTAATACTGTTTCTAAACCTTCTATTAATGATAATGTAGTCAATTTGATTTCTGACTATCTTTCCCTCTTGATCAGCTGGAGATTTCCAGGTATATAGCCGTCTTTTAGGTTGCTGAAACAAAGTATTTGCTATAATGCATTTCTCTTCTTGATACCAGGGAAGGCGAAACGAATATATATAAAATAGCCAAAGAGAGAGCAAAGAAAGCAAAAGATTTTAATCAGATTAGATGTATCCGAGATGAAAATAATAAAATACTAGTTCACGAAAGGGATGTCAAAAAGAGATGGAGAAAGTACTTTGACAGCTTATTAAATGAGAGCCTGTAGAGTCAACGGATACAGTAGCAGCAAGGGTCACCAAAATAACCAACGAGGAAGTGGCTCAAGCCATTCAAAAAATAAAGAAAGGAAAAGCGGTAGGACCCGATGATATTCCTGGGGAAGTATGGAAAGCATTGGGAGAGACAGGAACAAGGTGACTGGCAGGTCTATTTAATAGAATTATGGAAGTCGGACAAATGCCAGACGAGTGGAGAAGCAGTATACTGGTACCTGTTTACAAAAACAAGGGAGATATACAACAATGTACCAACTACAGGGCTATAAAACTGCTTAGCCACACCATGAAAATATGGGAAAGAGTAATTGATAGACGGATACGTGAAGAGACCGAAATATCCGAGAATCAATTTGGCTTTATGCAGGGTAGATCAACAACAGATGCAATTTTCATTATAAGGCAGTTGATGGCAAAATACAGGAGTAAAGAAACAAACGCTCATATGGTATTCATTGATCTTGAGAAAGCATATGATAGAGTTACTCGAGAGATTCTGTGGTGGGCACTTAATAAGAAAGGAGTCCCTGGTGAATATGTAAAGATTGTGAGGGATATCTATGAGGGAGTAACGACTAGTGTTAGGACAGGTGTGGGAGAGACTGATAAATTTCATGTGAAAGTAGGATTGCACCAAGGCTCTGTGCTTAGTCCGTATTTATTCTCATTAATTTTGGACCAGATAACAGCGAAACTACAGGGTAACATTCCATGGTGCTTAATGTATGCTGATGATGTCGTGTTAGTAGGAAATAGTGAAAGAGACTGAACAAAAACTGGAACAGTGGAGACAAGCTCTGGAGGAAAAAGTTTTAAAACTTAGTAGGGCAAAAACAGAGTATTTGGAATGTTCATTTAAAGATGGAGCTACTACAAATAAAATGGTATCTTTGGATGGTGAAATGATTGTGAAAAGCAATAGTATTAAGTACCTAGGATCGGTATTACAGAGTAATGGAGAAATAGATGGAGATGCATACAGTAGAATTAAGGCTGGATGGATGAAGTGGAAAGAAGCGAGTGGTGTATTGTGTGACAGAAAAATTCCAATGAAGCTGAAGGGAAAATTCTATAAAACAGCCATAAGACTGGCTATGATGTACGGAGCTGAATGTTGGGCAGTGAAAAAGAAAGAGGAACAACGATGCATGTGGCGGAAACGAGAATGCTTAGATGGATGAGTGGAGTGACAATGAAGGATAAAATTAGAAATGAGTATATTAGGGGAAGTCTAGGTTTGGCACCAATTTATGCCAAAATGAGATAGCATAGGATAAGATGGTTTGGTCATGTTCAACGTCGAGACGTTAATCACCCAATACGAAGAATAGCTGAAGTGCAGATTCCTGGAAGGAGTAGGAGAGGAAGACCAAAGAAGACCTGGGGGGAGACGATAAGGCAGGACATGTTGGTAAAGGGGATTAATATTGATATGACCCAAGATAGAGAATTGTGTGGAGAAATGTAATTAGGGAAGCCGACCCTGCATAGGGATAAGGCAAAGGGAATGATGATGATGATGATTTGATGTATATAAAACTTTACCAAAAATAAAACAGGAAATAAACAATGTGCCCTATAAAGCTCTCTTTAAGCATAAATAGATGATATACAGGATCTATCATCTTCTTTAATGCTTTTATTTATCAGAAAAAGCCCTAGAGCATAACAGTAAGTAAACAGATGATATACAGGATCTATCTTCTTCGTTATTGCTTTCGTCTATCAGAAAAAGCCCTAGAGAGCATAACAGTAATAGACCTGGATCCCGCGTACCAAAAAAAGTTGATTAATAGCAAGCTGAAAATTTGTTAATAGCTTAACTTTGTCTAGTCGGACAAACTTGGATGTACGGGAACACTGGAACAGGAAAAGTTTTATTTGTCGAACAGTTTATAAATTAGGAACGTCAGATTACGAAAACGTCTCATGTATTTTGTTAGACGGAACATACAATTGATTTGTTATCAATTACCAACCTACATGATTCCTGTCATTTGACATGTTCTTCGTGTTCCACTCATTAAAGTGCCTAGTTGGTGATAAGCGTCAGTCTGATTTTTGCATGAGAGTTTAATGAAATGGTAACCAATATATTAGAATTTCTGTCCAACAAAATACATGGAACGTTTTCGTAGCCTGACGTTCCAAATTTTTAACCTGTTCCACAAGTAAAACATCCCCTGTTCCAGTGTTCCGATACATCAAAATTTGTCCTAATAGACACCGTTAAGCTATTAACAAATTTTGAGCTTGCCATTAATCAACTTTTTTTGGTACGAGGGATCCAGGCATATAAGTTGTTTCTCTGTTTTATGTGGACTTAAAAAAGTATCATGCAACACGTAGCAAGATCTGGAAAACATTAACTCTTTTACTGGCAAACCAATGTGGGAAAACTGTGTTTTCTTTCTATTAATCCCCTTCTAGAATTATTTAAAAATCTATGAAATATATTATATCTTTAATTTATTCCAGTCTGATTTTTGCATGCGAGTTTAATCTCTGTTCGGAGAGTTCAAGTCTGTTCTGTCAAGACTGTTCCAAATTTTTAACCTGTTCCACAATTAAAACTGCCCCTGTTCCAGTGTTCCCATATATCAAAGTTTATCCGACTAGACACCCTTAAGCTATTAACAAATTTTCAGCTTGCTATTAATCAACTTTTTTTTTCATACGCGGGATCCAGACCTATTACAACGTGTTAGACTTTAAGATCTTCTCGATCTTATTAAAAATCTAAGAATATGGGCCAACAACCTTATTATAGTCTTTTATCGATTTATGTGTAAAAGCAAGTACCTACAACAATATTCTCAACCATTTAAACTCTATCGTTGTTTAATAATCCATTGTCTCTTAAATTATGAACAACGATAAATAGCTCTTACCTTAACGGGTGTAATTATCCGAATTCCCAAAACCTCCTAATGGTTTCTAATTAAGAGCCACTGTAACGAATTATAATATTTCGTAATGATTCATTTGATGACTTCTAACCGCTAATTAACCGATTTTATTTATGTATTTGAACAAGGTAAAGAGTCTCCTGAATAATGAAGGAGCTAAGGACGATTTATAGCTCGAATTAACTTACTGGCAACTTTGTGAGACTCTTAGAAAGTAATGAGAATTTTTGGGTTTGTTTGAGTTTTGTCTTGAATATTGACAAAAAGATTATTAAACTGCCGAAAGTATGCCCAAAAACTTAATTGCCCAGGAAACTGGTTAAAACTCTACTAATTAAACAAATTACATTTTATTGAACTAAATATGAACAAGTAAGGTATTAGCAGGGCATGTTTAAATTTGAAGCAACAGAGTAGTCTTATTATCACTTAAAAAAATAACTGAAAATATCAATAAAAATCAAGCATAGTTCTTCTACTTCTATTTTTCTTTGTATTATATTTCTTGATATACATATTTTATGGTTTGTCTGCTGACCTGTCCTAAATATTGACTGTTCTTCCATTTTTGATTAAACGTACTCCTTTAGTAGTATCTGGGGGCCGTAATCACAGCTGACAACGATGTTACTGAGGAAATAAAAGACAGAATCCAATCAGCAAATCGCTGTCTATTCGCACTGGATAAGCTTATAAAATCAAAAAATCTTACAATAAGTTCCAAGATCAAAATCTATAAATCCATCTACAGACCTGTACTAACATATGGTTGCGAAACGTGGACCATGACCAGATCAAACGAAGAGAAGCTCAGACGTATTGAAGGAAAAATACTTAGAATCATTTTCGGACCTTACCACGACATTAACACAAACCAGTATAGGATCAGAACCAACTTCGAATTAAAAGAACTCTACAGTTACACCGATATTTTCCAAGAAATTAAATCACAGCGACTAAGATGGGCAGGCCACGTGCACAGACTTCATAACGAGAGACTTGTAAGACTGGTATAAGAGGAGATGCCTACAGATAAAAGACCACTCGGACGTCCCAGAATGCGATGTGGAGATAACATCCAAGCAGATCTCCGAAAAATGAACATCCCGTTTGACCCCAGGTTGATGGAAGACCGAACAAATTGGAAGAAAGTTGTACAGTCAGCCAGGACCTACCCAGGGTTGTAGCGCTATGTGATGATGATGATGTACTCCTTTAGTATTTTCTTTATTATCGACGTGCATAGTTTATAGCTAACCTGAGCTAAGCATATTGCTCTGTAGTTTTCACATTGGCTTTTTTCTTCTTTTATGTATTTTGTATATTATGAACTTTTAATTCTTCCAAGCTTTTCTTCACGTTAACAATAGCTATTTCTTTACATTTATTCCTAGATATTTTATCATTTTTGGCTCAATTTCGTGATCTTCTCATGCTTTTCCTTTTTTGATTTTATTTGATTTTCGTCCATGTCCTCTCTTGTTATTACCGGTTAGCTTTCCCCTACTTGGTCTTGCTCTAACTATTCTTCTGCCGGTCCACCCCCAAATATTTATGTTTGTAGAATGTTCATCCCAAGTTACTAATATTTCTATTTTTTTCGTTTTTAGTTGACCGTTTTTGTCTTTTATTGCTCTTATTTGTTTTCTTTTGGTGCCTTTTAACCTCTTAATGCGAGACCAGTCCTTTTTGCCATTTTGTCTGCTCTTTTTGTTGTTTTCCTTTGTAATAATATATTCCTTGATAACTTCCAACCTCTAATTAACCGATTATATTTTTGTATTTGAAGGTAAATAGTCTCCTGAATTGTTGTTTTTGTCTTTTATTGCTCTTATTCCTTTTCTTCTGTTGTTATTTATACTCTGTATATGAGTTCAGAATTGTCTGAATTGTCTGTTATTTATATTATATCCTTCGTTCAAGCTACCTTCAAATTTTTTCTAGCTTTCTCTTTTTGCCTGCTGTTCTTGCTGACATATATTTTTTTATTGTTTTCTATGGATGGTTTGGTTGTATTTCGCTCAGGTAGTTTAAATTTTCCTATTCTGCATACTTTTTTCGCCTTATCTGTTATTTATAATGTTTCCAACTCGCTTCGAGACTCATTTGAATTTCTTAACTTTCTAATTTTTGGGACTATTTTTTTGTTTCATGTTGGTATTTTTCTTGTATTCCTTGTTTCTTTAGTTTGTATATTACTGCACTCAGTTTTGTCTTGTCTTTTCTTCCTGGTCTTACTATACATTCTGGTACGCCTAGACCATGCTCAATTTTTTGTATTGCCTTTTTTAATTCTTTCGTATGTATTACCTTTATTCCATTTCTGTTTTTTTTTTCGATTTCTTTTCCATATTTGCCCATACCCTATTATAATCGTTGAACACTCTAACATTCCAGTGGCCCATTATTATTATTGTTTCGTATTCTTTTACATCAAGTTCAATTTGTAATCCATTATAAAATTCTATTACATCTTTCTCTATTTTTCCTGTGACTGGGCTGTATATTTGTATTAAAAAAATGTTTGTTACTAGTTGTAGTGCCATATTAGATATATTTGAATTAACTGTTTTTACTTTTATTGTTTTTCTTTTATGCTTCCTGTTATTATTATGCTAACTCCTTCTTTCGTCTTACTTTGCAATTTTACACCTAAATAATTATTTATATATTATACATTTTATATTATAATGTAAAGTAAGTTGGTTTGTTATTTTCTAGCTTGCCTTTTCCCTTTTTTTGTTTCATTTATACCTAATATTTTTAGCTGACATTTTAGCTAATAGTAGGGGAGGAAAGTATGCTAAATGTGCAGTCACTCGAGCGCTTTGGGGACCTATTGGGTTGTGAAAAGTAGGTTCTAAAACCAAAAAAGTAAAGTAAAGTTTTTCATTTTAGTGGGGACTTTCCATTTTTAATTTAATTTTCCATTTCCAACAATGGCTTTTTCCGATTTTAGCGCCATCTTTCCATAATTCGAGAAAATGTTTCAAATAAAAGTTACTTATTTTTACGTAATAAGGAATCCGAATCTGCAATAAAAAATGGTGGCTCCTATTTAAAATTTTAAAGTAACCCCCCACCCCACATCCTTGGGGGGGGGGTCGTGTTTGGTGCCATTCGATAGATTTTTCAAACATATTGAATAAGTGTATTTTTCAGTTTTTCGATCTGATGTTAATTTCGCGAAATATCGCGGGATTCGTATTTAAAATGTTAAATTTAACCCCCACCCCTCTCCGTGGGCAGTCGTGTTTGGTATCTTTCGATATATTTTTGACAAATATTAAGCAAGTATTTTTTAGTTTTTAGATCTATCGTTTATTTCGCGAAATATTCGCTTTTTTCTTTTGAAACTTTGTGATTCACCCATCATGTACTTAACTGACCATATGTTAATTTGACGATTTCGAGTTTTTCTAAGGATAGAACATTTTGCCCCCCCCCCCTTAAAGAACTCCCCTGTGTTTAGAACCAATATATGGTAGAAGTACATCTACATCGTACCAAGGTTCTCCCCAAATGATAATCTGACGCACTTGAGTTACTGCAAAAATCCCCGCTTGGGCTCCGCTACCTTAATTTTAGATAATTGACATTCGTTATGCCGACGATACAGTCATTATCGCTGAAGTTGAGAAAGACCTGCAGACGCTGCTAAACACAATTTGTGATACTGGGGAACCGTTTGGTTTAACAATAGATATAAAAAAAAAACAAAAGTCATGGTTATCAGTAACAGGGGTAAACTTATAACAAAGATTCAGATCAAAAATAAAGATATTCAATAAGTGAACCAGATGAAATAGTTCTGGATCCCCCGTACCATAAAAAGTTTATTAATAGCAAGCTGAAAATTTGTTAATGGTGTCTAGTTGGACAAACTTTGATGTATGGGAACACTGAAACTGGGGAAGTTTTAATGATGGAACGTGTCATCTTGAAAAGTCTATGATTGTGAAAGCTACCAGGTGTTTTTTTAAGTTTATTCGTAAGTAAACTTCATATAATATATGAAAAAATGTTTGTCCGACAAATATGTTGGGCATTTTAATAATTTCGACACGTAGAACATGTTAAATAACAGAGCTTATGTTGGTGATTAATAGCAATCTCATTTTTACATGAGAGTTTAATGAAAGGGTAACAAATCAATTGGATGTTCTGTCCGACAAGATACATATAACGTTTTCGTAGTCTGTCGTACGAAACCTGTAACCTGTTCCACAATTAAAACTATTCCTGTTCCAGTGTTCCAGTAGATCAAAGTTCGTCCGACTAGACACCGTTAAGCTATTGACAAATTTTCAGCTTGCTATTAGTAAATTTTTTTGTGGTATGCGGGATCTAAGCCTAAAATATTTAGGAGTCTAGATTATTGAAGGTATATATCCGAAATAAGAAATTCTATCAAAAATAGAGCAATCAAGAGCGCAGCCTTGAAAATCTAATATCGGATTTGCAGATCAGGTCAAGTCTTTGCAGATTGGAGAAAAACAGAAGATAGAGACAAATTTAAAATGGTTATAGCTAACCTTCATTGGTGGAGTCGGCATTAGAAAATGAAGAAGGATATTTCACAAAAATTAGTTAAATATACGATTTTAATAATTTTTGTTGATGTAAGATATAGAATGCTGTTATATATCCCAGAGAACGGCAGTTCTCGCCAGTGGCGCACAACCCCCGTACATGTGATGCTATATATACACGAAATTTTTGATTTTCTAAATCTGACTGAATTGAAAATTGGACAAAATCCTATCCTAAAGTATATGAAAAGACTCGCCTATCCATATGTCAAATTTAGATTTTGGTCCAAGGGTGTGGATTTTACGGCCCTTCCCATTTAGGGTCTGTTTTTCGTTCTCGTCTCCAAAACTCATAAAAATTTCGAAAACTTAAGTTCACTCCTTACGGCTTCTGATAGTACTGATCATTACCCTTCCAACGTATGTTTAATTTTGAAAATCGGTTATACCATTAAAAAGTTACCGGGCTAAAAATTTTTTTTCAATTTCTATTTAAACAGGGTAAAATGTTTGTATGTATGTATGTGTGTATGTTTGTGGAAAAGTTTCACTGATCAAATTTTTTTTTCTGTTCTTAAAAAGGGGGTCACGGCCGATTCAGAACCGGTATAGTTTGTGACTTTAGACCACCCATAAGCCAGCTATAGGACTTTGTAGGTACAAAACGGCATATTTATGTTTTGGGGGTATGTATCTTAGGTTTTAGGAGAGAGAAGAAAACCGTAAATACCTACACTAAATTAATTGCGTTGAGTTAAGCTTTCAAATGGTGCTTAAGCGGTTAGGATCAGGCATACACACGGCTCAGTATAGCAAAAAAACTGAAAAACTAAATTTTGAAAATTTTGGTTTTTCGACAATTACTCAAAATTTCAGCTTACGAATTGTGCCAATAATTGAACGTTTATAGGAGGACTCTAGACGCGTCTAACCGCGTATACCTCATATCTGGGAAAATTCGAATTTTGAAGTTATAGCTTTCATAAGTGTGATCAAATCTATTTCCTATGAGAAGAACGGGTTTTTAAGCTCAATAATTCCTGTAATACCTTCAGTTATCATACTTGACCTTGAATACAACAGATTCTGCTTGTCAATTTGTTTAAAATTTATGTCTAGTGATTAAAATCGGTTAAGCCGCTTCAAAGTTATCAAAACTCCAAAGTATAATCCATTTGACCATTATCGCCGAAATAGAGTATGTAGTTGTAGTGGTTACGAGGATAAAATTTGATAGGAAAGTCCATGTTTATTTACCGGCCATCCCAATATTTTTTTTTCAATCTATTTCGAATAGAAAAAAAAATCTAGTGTACATTCGACAGGTATTCGACAGGTTCTGTATCATTTGAGAGATAATGCTAGAAACACGACGATTTATAACGCTTAAAGTGGAATATAAAAACAATAGATTCAGCTTCATACATTTAATTTATAAATAACTTTAAAAAACTCTTGATAGAAGGATAAAAAACCGCTAAACGCCGTAAAAATGAGTGGCGCATACAATATTCCAGCTACAAAAGAGCTGATATGAATATTAAGTGGCGCGAAAATGTATTTTCATTTTGTTGAAAAATGAAATTCTAGTTTTATTTTAAAAGATTTTTCCATAATATTTGCTAAATTTGAAGTAAAATGCGCCACAAAAGAGCTTCAAAATACAAACTCCATCAAAGTTACTCTTTTGTGGCGCGTTTTCCTTCAAATTTAGCAGATATTATGGAAACATATTTTAAAATAAAACTAGAATTTTATTTTGCATCAAAATGAAAATACATTTTCCACTCATTTTTACGGCGTTTGCCGGTTTTTTATTCTTGTTTGTTTATACTACACCGATTAGTTGAATATAAAAAAAAACGATCTTTTTACGTGTAAAGGAAGCAATAATAACAAAAAATGAATTTATGGAAATTTGTTGGAAGTCCCTTTTTGCAGTTTGCAGTTCACATATAATAATGTTTTATACTGGCCACTAACGTATCTCATTAGTTGTAAGTACATCAGTTTCATTATATCGTACGTTAGTTCCCCCTCTGTCTCCTTTGCATCGAAAACTTCTCAAACAGATATTAATGCTTATTCATATCTCCGGAGGCGGCTGCATTAGCAAATCAAAGAGATTTACATGACATGTGAGTGTGGCTATGACCATGTCCACTTCTGTCAAAGCCCTAATTCAAAACGGCCACCAACCTCATGTATCTTTAATACAGACAAGAGGGTCATGAATGGACCCAAGAAACGGCGTCTTGACAACTTCTGACTAAGATTATGTACATCTAATCTTGCGGAACACTAGCTACAGGAAAGTCAGTGGTGGAGATATGAGTGAATAATCAAAGTGCAATATTAATACGTTTGAATAAATCAATTGAAAATTAATGTTAATATTTTTTTTATAATTAGTACATACATTTTTTCACGGTTTTTGACGTACATTTTAAAGAACCGCTTAGTTTGACATGAAATTTGGCATACGCATAGCTAACATGTCAAAGAAAAAAAGTGATATTGTGCCGATGTTTGCTTTTGCCCTGGGGGTGACTTTAACCCCTTCTTGTTGGTGAAAAAATATATGTCCAAAATAAGACCGGAAATGGATAAACGGACTAATTCTAAGTAACTTTTATTCTATAGAGCTTTTTCGTCAAGTCAACACTTTTCGAGTTATTTGCGTGTAAATGTGTTCATTTTTCAACAGAATAACCATGTATTCAGACGGTATCTAAAGACGGTAGATAGATTATATATGTTGATGGTCAACATAGATTATATGTTGATGGTCATATAATTCAAAGAGTATCCAGTTTTAAATATCTTGGTTGCCATATTAGTAAACAACTAGATCCAGATAAAGAGATAAAATGTAGAATCGAGAAAGCCAGCACGATATTTTTAAAAATGAGGTCATTCTTCTGTAATAATACCTTGCAACTTTAACTTCGAAAGCGCATGAATTAACGCTACATTTGGTCAGTCCTCTTGTATGGTGTCGAAGCATGGACATTAAAAATATCCACCATTAACCGTTTGGAGGCCTTTGAAATGTGGCTGCACAGACGTGTATACAGAAAATACCATGGACGGCTATGCTGACAAATGTGGCAGTCCTTAAGAGAGCAAATGCTACCCGCGAGCTGCTTGATAACATCAAATATAGAAAGATGGCCTATTTTGGACACGTAATAAGGAGAGACCGGTATAATATTCGTCAACTTATTATAATGGGTAAAATCGAAGGGTGCAGAGGAATGGGTAGAAAGCAGGCCTCTTGGTTGAAGAATATCCGGGAGTGGACAGGAATAAAGAAAGCAGAACACCTATTTAGAATTGCTCGAGACATGGACAGTTTCGCCATGTTAATCGCCAACGTCAAGGGGACTTAATAGGGCACGTTAAGAAAAAGATATCTCTGTTTGATCTTACATATTGTTTTTTAATTTCATTATCTTGCATTCTGAGCCAAATCTCACATGCTGTTTTTAACTTTAATACGTTTTGCTATCTTTATTTTAAAATGCTATACCAGTAATTAATAAAAAATACTTCTTCTTAACGTGCCCTATCAGGTCTTCTTGACGTTGGTGATTAACATGACGAGCTGTCTCTGTCTCGAGCTATTCTAAATAGTTGTTCGGTGTATCTGTCCACTCGCTGATATTCTTCAACCAAGAGGCCTGTTTTCTACCAATTCCTCTGCGTCCTTCGATTTTACCCATCATACTAAGTTGAAGAAGATTATATCGGTCTCTCCTTACTACTTGTCCAAAATAGGCTACCTTTCTACATTTGCTATTATCAAACTGCTCGCGAGCAGCATTTGCTCTCTTAAGGACTGCCACATTTGTCAGCATAGCCGTCCATGGCATTTTTAGTGGACGTCTGTGCAGCCCCATTTCAATGGCCTTCAATGATGGATATGTTTAATGTCCATGCTTCGCCATCGTATAAGAGGACTGACCAAATATAACATTTAATCATGCGCTTTCGAATTTGAAGTTGCAAGTTATCTTTACAAAAGAATGACCTCATTTTTAAAATGTTGTGCGGGCTATCTCGATTCTACATTGTATCTCTTTATGTGGATGTAGTTTTTCAGTAATATCGCAACCAAGATATTTAAAACTCGGTACTCTTTAAATTATATGACCATCAACACATAACCGTTAATCTTAATGTGCCAAATGGCTAAATACCATGTATTTTGTTTTTGAACAGTTTATGTTTAGGCCAAACTGTCTTCTTATTTAAAAGGCATTGCAATCCATTCATGACATCACTTAAAATAACTGTATCGTCTGCATATAAATATGATTGTATTTATCAGAATTCCATTAACTTTCACGCCCATTCCAAATTATGTAGTGCTTCTTTAAATATTCTATCTGAATATAAATTGAATAACAGTGGGGACAGTATAAAAAATACCCTACATTCTTTTATGAAAAATGGCTCACAACGAAACTTACATTTTTAAAATATAGAAGAAATTAAACAATATAAAATATTTATTCGAAAATGATGTTACAACTAGGAACGCATGTTTTATTCGACAACTTTTTATTTTCTGTTGAAACAATAAAGGAATGTTAGGAAGTCACTGGTGAGAATAATATTTCGTTAGTAGTACAAATTGGAACATTCATTGAGATTGGGAATTATTTATGGATGGAGGGCAAACGCATTGACCCTTTGACCAACGTTGATTAGTCGAAATCGAATGAATTCAGGGATGGTAGTAAGCCGTTGTAGGAACGAGATGTGGTTTTGTTTCTACACGGGAAATACAAGGGAGTGATGAAAGGGATCTTCGGATGTTTTCACATTAATTTATTTTGTTCCCAAAGAAACTACAATACTAAACACCTACCTATTTGAGGATATCAACTAATCACACGCAATGCTTGAGTAATTTAGTTCCAAATGATAGTTACTTGTATTATACTCTATTTAATAGAATTTTATAAATATTTAATAGGAGCTAAATAAATATTATTTTTGTATTAAAGGAACAGGTCATTCTCAATAAAGATGGGATATTGATGTATAATTTATACAAATTGCTAACAAGAATAATAACCAACCGCATAACACAAAAACTTGATTTATATCAACCGGTTGAACAGGTGGGATTTCGAAAAGGGTTTGGTACTAACGATCACTTACAAACCGTCAGAACACTGGTCAAAGAAACCACAGAATATAATGTACCCTAACATATGGCATTTATTGACTTTCACAAGGCTTTCGATAGTATTGAAACCTGGTCCTTTTTGTCAGCCCTCAGGGATGCTCGAATAGACTCACGGTACACTACACTCATTAAAAACATTTATGAACAGGCCACATTCCATATCAAAATCAATGAAGACCAAAAAACCGAAAAAATACGCCTTGGTAAAGGTATTAGACAAGGTGATACTATTTCACCAAAACTTTTTACCTTAGCATTGGAAAATGTATTCAAACAGCTCGACTGGGAGGAAAAAGGTCTAAACATTGATGGTGTACATTTGAGTCATTTGAGGTTTGCGGACGACATAGTATTATTCAGTACAGATATCAAGGAACTGGAGCAAATGATGAAGGAACTTAACCAGCAGTCAAATAAAATAGGTCTCAAAATGAATCTTCAGAAAACAAAAATAATGAGTAATGTACAAACTAATCTTGTTATTGACAACGTCAGTCTTGAAAATGTAGACCACTATATATATCTTGGACATACCATTAAAATCGGCAAAGAAAACCAAATAGCCGAAATAAAAAAACGCATACAATTGTCTTGGGTAGCTTTCTGCAAGTTAAGCTTTATCTTCAAGAATAGAGATATACCAATGTGTCTAAAACGTAGAGTTTATGACAAATGTATCTTGCCTGTAACTACACATGGACTGGAGACCATGGCCTTTACAAAGAAAACCTTAGAGCAGCTCAGTACAACTCAAAGAGCGATGGAGAGGGCCATGCTAGGGATTAGTTTGAGAGACAAAATTCGAAATATCGATATTCGTGAAAGAACAAAGATTACTGATGTCGCAGAACGTATAGCAAGGCTCAAGTGGCAATGGGTCGGACATGTTGCCCGAGATAATCCCGAAAAATGGACACAGAGACTAACAAACTGGAGACCAAGAGAGAACAGGCGATTAGTAGGCAGACAGCAGAAGAGGTGGGCAGATGATATCAAACAAGTCGCGGGCAAACAGTGGATGAGAATTGCCAAGAGTAGAAATCGATGGAAGCAAATGGAAGAGGCCTATGTCCAGCAGTGGACGAACACAGGCTGAAGAAGAAGAAGATTGATGTATAAGAAATGCTTTAACTATGTGCATAAATTTGTTAATTTATTCTCTTGAATACGTCAAATAGATGTATTATTTTTACCATCACAAAGGAAAGATATTTGATGCAATAATTCTAATAAAATGTAACTTGTAATAAAATACACTGATCAAAACGAAAAAAGAGCCATTTATAAAAATACGTTCTTAGTTTTGTACGCTTTGCGGCAAAATCAACAGTAGTGAAATGCGTATGCCTCAAACTTGTATATTATGTCATGCGCCTAAACGCACTGGGCCTCGATTTTTGACCCTACGCTTCGTTATCGAACGTATTCGCTACGTATACTAAACAGATACGAAGCGAATACATTTGATAACGAAGCGAAGGGTAAAAAATCGAGGCCCTGAGTAGTTTCCGAACGTCGTTATAACGTATATGAATGTCGTGTTAATATTACTTGCTTCAGAATGGTTTTCAGTTCTGCAGAAAAATTTTTTATCGTGGAGTACTATTTTCGATCAAACGTAAAAGTTCGGTCATAAGATAAATGTAAAGCTAACACAGTTTATACCAGTACAAAGCGAAGTCAGACAAGGTGACTCGTTAAGCCAACTGCTCTTTAATATAATAATGGACGAAATAATAGAAGCAGTACGTAAAGTAGGTCATGGTTACAGAATGGGGATCAAAGAAATCCAAATATTATGTTATGCAGACAAGGCCGCGTTAACCGCCGAAACAGAAGACGATCTCCAAAGATTAACACACAACTTAAATACAACAGCTAAGAAAGAAAATATGATAATATCAGCATAAAAAAAACAAAATGTATGACAACATCTAAATACCCACTACGATGTAAAATTGAAATTGATGGAAAATAATAAAGCAGGAAGCAATGTTTAAATATCTGGGAATAGATATAACCAGTTATGAAGATGTTAAAGAGGAAGTACGACAACAAAGCTTAAAAGCAACTAAAGCGGCGGGATCTCTTTAATGACACAATCTGGAAGAACAAACACCTAAGACAAGACACAAAAGCAAGAATCTATAAAGCAGCAATTAGACCTATATTGACATACACGGCGGAGACAAGACCTGACACATCTAAAACGAGACGACTACTAAAAACAACAAAGATGAAAATACTTCGACAAATATCAGGGAAAATTCTGTTAGATAGGGAGATAAGCGAAAATATAAGAAGATCATGCAATGTAGAAGACATTAATGTATGGGTGATAAAACGGAAACAGGAATAGAACGAACATATTAGTAGACTGGCAGAGGATAGGATAGTACAAATAGCACGAGATAAGTCACTAAATTGACGGAGAAGTATTGGCAGACCAAGAAAAATTGGTGCGATAATCTAAACAATTTGGGAGGCTAATATTGAAGAAGAAACAGTTTTTAAAGCCTACATACAAGAAGGAAGAAGAAGAATAAGGAAAAGGTCGCGAAAACGGTAGAAGCCTAAAATCAGCAATGGTTTCAGCAGGACGGAGGAACCTGTAATACGGCTAGGGAGTCTCTAGGGAATTTTGGGATCGCCTAATTTCACACGGTAGTGATTTTTCATACCCATCGCACTCACCAGACCTAACGCAACCTGGGAATGTTGAACGAGGCAGACCGATCCACCGTCTGACATTCCGGAATTTCAAACTAGAATTAAAGATTTTCTTTAAACAAGGGTGTGGATTTTACGGTCCTTCCCATTTACCGTCTGTTTTTCGTTCTCGTCCCCAAAACTCCCAAAAATTTAGAAAATTTAAGTCCGACCTTTGCGGAATCTGATAGTACTGATCATTACCTTTCTAAGGCATGTCTAATTTTAAAAATCAGTTATACCATTCAAAAGTTACCGAGGTCAGAAATATGACTCAATTTATAATATTTAAACGGGGAAAAATGTTTTTGGGTATGTATGTATCTGTATGTATCTAAGCGTGTGAAAAAGTTACACAGATTGAATTTTTCTTCTGTATTTCAAGAGGGGGTCAGGGCCGATTCAGAATCGGTGTAGTTTAGCGACATCTACACGATAATTGTGAAAGTATCCGAAGTAAGAAATTAATATTTCATCAATAGAACGTCAAAATGATTGGCAGAATCTTAAAAAAATCTGTTACAATTTAATTACTTTTTAGCGTTGTAAATATTAAGCGATAACAATTAAATAATAAATTTAAAAATTACCGGTGAAAGTTGAATTAGTAATCCGCCAGGAGCGACACCAGCGAAGCTCAGAGTGTATAGGCTTCATAGAGTCGATCACATAAATCACTTATTTTGTATTTACTGTGTTTTTCTATAACAAACGTTTGTTATTTATAGAAAAAGACACCAAATAGAAAATAAGTGATTGATATGATCGTTCATGGGTAATCTTTCATTTTTACAACTGTAAGTATTACCAAATTTATTTACTATGAGAAAAAAACGGGTTTTCAAGCTCAATAAATCCTGTAATACCTTCATTTGTCATACTTGACATTGGATGCATCAGATACTACTTGTCAATACATTTCATACTCATGTTTAGTAATGAAAATCGGATAAGCCGTTTAGAAGTTATCAAGCTCCAAAAGAATAATCCATTTAACCATTATGTCCGAAATGGTTCATGCAGTTGTCGTGGTTATGACGCTAAATTTGATGGGGTAATCCGATTTCATTTGCCGGCCATCAAAATATTTTTTTCAATCTATTTTGAATACAAAAAGAAATCTAGTGTACATTCGATGCACAGAAAGAATTATGTATATTTAAAAAATTTAGGATAGCTGGGATATGAACTCGGATTGTCCTATCACAAGTTTAGTGTCATAACCACTGGATAATTTGGAAGATAATGCGACAAAGGCGACCACTTATAACGCTTAACGTGTAATCGAGAAACATTACATTCATATTTACACATTTACTTTATAATCAACTTTGAAAAACTCCTGATTCAAGAATAAAAAACCGCTAAACGCCGTAAAAAAGAGTGACGCACACAATATTCCAGCTACAAAAGAGCTTATTATATGAATATTACGTGGAGCCAAACTGTATTTTCATTTTGATGGAAATTAAAATTCTAGTTTTATTTTGAAAAATTTTTCCATAATATTTGTTAAATTTGAAGTAAAACGCGCCACAAAGGGCTTCAAAATGCAAACTGTGTCAAAGTTACCCTTATTTGGCGCGTTTAACTTCAAATTTAGCAAATATGGAAAAATCTTTCAAAATAAAATTAGAATTTTTTTCCATCAAAATTAAAATATATTTTGGTGCCACGTGATATTCATTATCTAACGAGTCGATCAATATGCATACCTTGGAACAATGATCAACTCCACAGGAGATTACTTACAGGAAATCAAAATCAGGATAGAAAAGGCTAGAGCAAATTTTAACAAAATGAGGAAAGTGCTCTGCACAAGAGATTTGAAGTTGGAGCTAAGAGTTAGGTTGGCTAGGCGCTACGTTTTCTCGACTCTGTTTTATGGAATGGAAGCTTGGACCTTGAATGCTGCATCAATGAAAAAACTAGAATCATTCGAGCTGTGGGTGTACAGAAGAATTCTGAAAATATCGTGGACAGAACACGTTACAAACAAATAGGTTCTGAGAAGGATGAATAAAGAAATGGAAATCCTAAATACCATCAAAACAAGAAAATTGGAATATCTCGGACATATTTCACGTGGAGAGAGATACAGCTTGCTCCAATTGATTATGCAGGGAAAGATTCAAGGAAAGAGAAGCATAGGGCGACGCAGAATATCGTGGCTGCGCAACCTGAGAGAGTGGTACGGATGTACATCAAATGAAATTTTCAGAGCAGCCATCTCTAAAATACGAATAGCTATGATGATTGCCGACCTCCGCCGCGGAGATGGCACTTAAAGAAGAAGAATATTCATATCAGCCCTTTTGTAGCTGAAATTTTGTGTGCGCCATTCATTTAACGGCGTTTAGCGGTTTTTTGTTCTTGTAAACAATTTACATTAAAGGCATAGGCGCCAAATTTCGCCTGTCAAAATGTTCAATGTGTTTTAAGTGTATTTATTTTTTTCGAATCATAAGAAAATTAATAAAATTTTTTTAAAAATTTAAACGCAGAATGAAAATTGCATTATTACTGAGGGCCAAAACTCCCTTAGAATAACCAAAAGGTTTCTTTTGAATAAGATATTTAAAACAAAATGTCACACTAAAATTTTTTCACCCCTGTAACTTATTAAAATAGACACCATAAAAGTTTTTAGGGACTTTTGGCCCTCCGTAATGACGTATTCTTTCATTCTGCGTTAATTTTTTTCAAAAATACTTATTAGTTTTCTCAAGATTCGAAAAAAAAATAATACATTTAAAACATATTGAACATTTTGACAGGTGACATTTTTCGGCTACACCCTTAAGTTAGTGACTCCTTTTTAGTTTCGATCATGCAGTGTATAATTAAAAACTAGGTACTTTTCCTTTTAATAAGCTTGAATATCGTGCCTGTCCTATTGATAAATAATAAATTCCGACGTACTTATTTGATCAATCGGCTTGAACTGAGGACCGTCATTAAGAATCATAAAAAGGTCCCTCTATCTGTATACACGCAAGCAGGAATTAACTAGCTTCAGAAAATTAATTACGGGAATATTAATAGGGGAAAATGACTGGTTTCGACCGCTGCTCTCTTCCTTTATACATACAATGTTATAAGGAGGTAAGTAAGTAACTAACCAACCGTTGAGAGGTATTGATTTATAATTAGGACCAATATTGTCTCTTTGTATGTTTCTGTCGTTTTTGCTTTGCTCTGCAGATGTGGCATCCGTGATTTAGTCCGGAATGTTAAGGCAAACGTATGGAATACTATATATAGAAAATATAGAATATAAATATAAATATAGAATAATATAGTTATACATTTTATCAAATAATTATAATCCAATCAACAGCCATTTTCTCGTGGAATTTTGAGAACCAAGGTCGATTTCCTTGAAAATTTGAATTTAATTAGTAATTATAAACTTTGTCAAAATCTACCTTATGCCGAACTGCGCTTTTGCCCTGGGGGTGAAGACAACCCCATCTAGGGACGAAAATTTTTTAACTATGGATATCGATAGAGTGAAATTTTTTGAAAAATTGGCACTTTCCAAGTTATTTGCGATTAAAACTATGCATTTTTCATTGAAAAAACTCACGTTTTATGACTGTTTTTCACAAATAACTTGAAAACATTAAATTTTATAGAAAAATTAATTAAAAACAAAATTATAGCTAATAAAAGACAAAGAGATTCGCGTCTGAAACCCAATAACAACTGAGTTATTGCTTTTTGAAGAATGGTTATTTTCGAAGAACATCGAAATGGAGAACCTTTAATGTCATATAACTTGAATGTGGTGCAATGTTTTGTGAAAACCCTCGTCGTTACAATCTTAACAAAAATGAATAGTTTTACACTTGAAATTAAATTTATTTAGGTGTAATTGATACGACCCATGTGATTTGACCAATTTGGAATGCTTGGTTGAGAAAAATTAGTTGACTAAATCGAAAATGATATTTTTAAAATTAAAAAAGTGCATTTTTCTTAAATAAATCTAAAAGTATTCAAAATATGAAAATTTTGATTTTTCTTGTTTTTGTATCTATAGGTTTATTTAAGAAAAATACACTTTGTTTCAATTATAATGTAATTTTCGATTTAATCAAATATTTTTTCTAAACTAAGCATTCCAAACCGGTCGAAACACATGGATCGTATCAAATATACCTAACTAAAGTTAATTTTAAGTGGGAAGCTATTCATTTCTATTATGATTGTAACGACGAGGGTTTAATTTTTACATTTCAAAAAGAAAAAAGCAGAGAACGACTTTATTTTCGTCATAAGTCAGTCAGTTCTTATGCAAAAAACTTTTGTCAGAGATTATTTGAAATATTTTATAATAAACTTCAAATATGTCTCGTAAGTTTCCCATAACAATGCACCACATTCGAGTTATGTGAGATTGAAAGTTCTCCATTTCGAGGTACTTCGAATATAACCATCCTTTAAGTAACAATAATTCAGTCGTTATTGGGTTTACCTAATTTATTTTAATTTTGTTCTTAATGATTTTTTCTCTAAAATTAAATTATTTTAAGGTATTCATGAAAAACTTATAAAACGTGAGTTTTTTCCAATGAAAATTGCCTAGCTTCAATCGCAAATAACTTGGAAAGTGTCAATTTTGCAAAAAAATATAGAAAAAAATTTACTCAGAATTGGTAACATTATCGATTTCCACAGCTATTTGATTATAAAATTTGCATCTCCTAGATGGGGTTGTTTTCACCACCAGGGCAAAAGCGCAATTCGGCATAGTGTAGATTTTGAAGAGAAGTATTAACAGAGCTTAAACCCAAATTTTCATTAAAATCGGTGTTGATTCTCAAAATTCCACTGTTTTAGAGCTTTTTACCGCTGATGAGTGGTCTATTAAACGTCCATACTTTATTGTACATCTACAATGTAAAATTTCCTTATTGTTATTTTTGAGTTACAATCTATATTTTTAACTGATGAGAACAACTTATACAGAGTATAACAAAAATGCAAGTCATAAATTAAACCACATATTCTGGGACCAAAAATATTTCGATTGAACCTAACTTACCTTAGTACAAATTATGTGCACATAAAAAAGTTACAAAATACAAAGTCTTTTTTCCAATATATCTAAAACTATTAGAGATTTTTATTGAAAATGGACATGTAGTATTCCTATGACAGGGACATCTGAAAAAAAAATACGAGTGAAATTTGTACATCCCATAAAAATTTTATGGGGGTTTTGTTCCATTAAACGCCCCCAAACTTTTGTGTACGTTCCAATTAAATTATTACTGCAGTACCATTAGTTAAACACAATGTTTTTAAAATTTTTTGTCTCTTAGTATGTTTTCGATAAGCCAGTTTTTATCGAGATGCTGCTCTTTTTGAAGTTATACTTCTTTACCGGCGATATGAGGGTGAATTTTTATATGTTAAAACCTATTATCCCGGTGCAAGCGCATTATAACTTTGTTCTGATTAGACGTTCAAATGACATGTCAAAAATTATTTATTATGGCGGATGTGGCACAGCTGTAGTTAGATTATTAATGGTTT
Source organism: Diabrotica virgifera virgifera (assembly GCF_917563875.1). Classification (NCBI taxonomy): domain Eukaryota; kingdom Metazoa; phylum Arthropoda; class Insecta; order Coleoptera; family Chrysomelidae; genus Diabrotica; species Diabrotica virgifera. The sequence goes on along the minus strand of NC_065444.1, from coordinate 181,785,747 downwards.
CCACATGACAAATAATGTGGAATTGGACGAGTGAGTCTAGGCTTCGATTACGAATCAAAGCGCCACGAAATTCACGGGTTCGATTCCCGATGCAAGTTTTTATTTTTTTTATTTTTTTTGCATTTTATGATTGTAAGTATATTTGTTATATAATTTTTTTTTTCAGAAAATGCGTATTTAAAATTTTTGCCAACAATTATTATTGTTCAGAAATGATTTTTTCTTTGTGGCATTTTTCAATGTGTTTGTGTGCGTTTTATTCTTTTATTTTTTTAAATTTTTGGTATTGTCTTAAAAATCACATAATATGTAGCAGAAGTATAACTTCCTACGTGCGTACAAAGTACACACACATTCTTTTTTAATAATATTATGGTTACAGTTTACATAAAAATTTTATGGGGGTTTTGGTCCCTTAGACGCCCCAAATGTTTGTGTACTTTCCAATTAAATTATTTATTATTGTGGTACCATTAGTTAAACACAATGTTTTTAAAATATTTTTGCCTTAGTATTCTTTCGATAGACGATTTTTTATCGAGTTATTAATCTGTTTCAAAATATACCTAAAAAATGTAAATTCACAATAAATTTTCATATTCTTAGCAGGTCTCTATAGTCTTACTTACCATGTAAAAATTTGTGTTGGATTTTACAAATCTTCAAAATATCTCGATAAAAACTGACTTATCGAAAAATTAGAAAGAGGTAAAACAGCTTTAGAAATATTTGGTTTAACTAATGGTACCACAATAATAATCTAATTGGAACGTACACAAATATTTGGGGGGGTTTAAGGGAACAAAACCCCCATAAAATTTTTATGGAGTGCACAAATTTTACTTTTATTTTTATTTAAAGATGCTATTGCCCTAAAAAATTAAAAAGAGACAAAAAGGTTTTAAACATTTTTTGTTTAACTAATAGTAACATAATAATAATTTAATTGGAACGTACACAATTATTTGGGGGGTTTAAGGGAACAAAAAATAAAACCCCTATAAAATTTTTATGGGGTGCACAAACTTCACTTTTATTTTTATTTAAAGAGGCTATTGGCATAATAATGCTACATGTCCATTTTCAATAAAAAATCTCTAATAGTTATCAATATATTGAAAAAAAAATTTGTATTTTTTTTTGGTCCCAGAACATGCAATTTAATTTATGACCTCTATTTTTGTTAGACCCTGTATATCAGATGTGATATATGATAGCTGCACTGCTATAATATTTGGACAGCAGCAATGCACTTTTAAATTTTCGAAAGAGTTACACGTTGAGAAACAAAGATTGATTTTTTATTGCCTCTGAATTTTAGACGTTGATAAGGAGTGGCTCCAGAGGAGATCTGCTAGAAAAACTCGCAGAAGACTCAGAACTCGTTGTCACCAACAAATTTTTCAAATTACCACCTCGAAAGCTGTACACGTGGAAATCCCCTCAAAACAAACCCGGGAGAATTATTAGAAATCAAATAGAATACATTTTAGTAAACAAAACATTCCGAAACAGCTTTACATCTGTCAATACTTATAAATGCACGGTCCATGACCTTCCCAACCTAAAACCTTCTTTTTATTGTGCTAGTGTTATAATTTCATTCAGTTTATTTGGTGTCTTTGGTCTCAGTCTTTTGTAAATAAATGAATTCCTCTGTAATTTTCCGGGTCCAATTTGTCTTCTTTTTGAAGGGAGGATCCATATTAGAAAGCTTGGTCTCCATTCTTGTGGTATTCTGTTTTGCTTTGATATTTTTTAAATTAGTTTTGATAATTGTTTGGTCAAATCTGGTACTCAGTACTCTAGGACTGCATTCAGTGATTTTTTATTTTTTAATTTCCTTAATGCTTCCTATACCGCTGCCTCATCAATGTTTATTTCTTTGTTTGTTGTCACTTCTGGTGTTCGTTGTTCACTATTGTCTCGTTTAGCAAATAGGAATTGAAACTAGTTTGCCCATGTTTCTTTCTGAATTTTCTGAAGAATTTTTTCTGGTTGGTACTTTCGTAAATTCCAAAATTTATGCTTAACCTCTGAGTGGCACTTTCCTTCTATGGACGTCGATTATAATATCAGTGATTTTTTCAATAATTTGGTCTGTCTCTTCAATAAAGCATTTCCTTTAATCACAATTAAGCAAAAACATCGCACACCCTGGACAACCAAAGGTGTCCGCATATCAGCCAAAAACATGCGTTCACTACTGTATATCAAGAAATTTACTACCAACGTCTCTGTTACTGAATATATCACCAAGTACAGGGCAATCTATTTAAAATTTATAAAATCAGCTAAAAAATTGTACTATCAAAATCGTCTCAGAAGCTCTTAAAGTGTTGCAAAAGAAACTTGGTCCGTAATAAACGATCTTCGAAATAAAACTCACACAGCTCACACATTTTCCCTTCCCGACCCAGAAAATCTTAATGAATACTTTGTTAATGTGAGTAAAAATATAACATCAACTATTGTGTCACAACAAGATCCTATTTCCTATCTCCCTAATTCAAGAAAGGTTTCGAATTCATTATTTATAAGACCGGGTGATAAATCCGAACTGATCCAAACAATCAATAATATCAAAAGCAAATCTTCCTGTAGTACCGATGGACTACATGGATCCGATGGATCCATAAAAATTTTCTTAAACCTCCCAGATAATGTGTTGGGAGTCCTCATCTCTCTAAATAATGATTCTTTTGAGAAAGGTAAATTTCCAGAGTGCCTAAAGACGGCCATCATTATTCCTCTTCATAAGGGTGGTGAAAAATCTAATGCCTGCAATTATAGACCTATTTCATTACTACCGGTACTCTCCAAAATTATTGAGAGACTCATAAAAGCCCGACTTATGTCCTTTCTCGTTGATAACAAGATATTATCACAAAATCAGTTCGGCTTTTTAAATAATAAAAATGTACCACCGATGCCATGTTTTCTGTACTACATGAGGTTTATCAAGCATTAAAAAATAATCTGCACACTGCCACTGTTTTTTGTGATTATGCCAAAGCTTTTGATTGTGTAAATCACATTTTGATAAAAAACTAGATTTCTATGGAATTCGAGGTATTTCTTTAAACTGGTTTCAATCTTACTTGGATAATAGGAAACCACTGGTTAGAGCAAATTATACAGACTCTAGTCTCAAAAATGTTGTATGTGGGGTACCACAAGGTTCAGTATTGGGTCCTCTACTTTTCCTTATCTTGATAAATGACATCACTAGTTTAAAAATCGATGAAAAAGTTTTTCTTTTTGCTGACGATACCAGTATCACTTGGAGCAACTCAAATATCGCAACTCTTCATGCTACTATAACTTCTGATCTACTCACAATAAAATCCTGGCCCGATTCTAATTTACTCTCTTTTAACGTAGATAAAACAGTAGCATTACCCTATAAAGGAACTCTTCAACCCTTACCTCTTCATAACAGCTAGATCAGTATCGTTGATTCTGTAAAGTTTCTTGGTATTTTTTAGATAGCAACCTTAAATGGTCCCTTCATGTCGATGTGTTAAGCAAGAAACTATCCTCAGCTTGCTTTGCAATAAGATCTGTTTCGAAGGAAATAAATTTACCCTCTTCCAAAATAACATACTTTTCATTGTTCGAGTCCCATCTTCGATATGGTCTGCCTTTTTGGGGTTCTGGTACAGCTGCCCAATCTGATGTTATTAAATTAAATTACAAAAAAGAGCAATTAGATATATGTTTGGCCTCAGAAGAACAACACATTGCAGAAGCTACTTCAAAGATCACAGGATTCTAACATTACCTTCTTTATATATTTTAGAAACTGTTTGCTTAATTCGTAAACATCTACATGTCTTTCTAGCAAGACCTAGACATGACTATTCCACCAGAAGTTCTACCTTTGACCTCTATTTACCGATCCCGTCCAGTGAGTTAGTAAAGAAATCTATATTATATTCTGCAAAAAAACTATACAACCATCTCCCTCTACAACTTAAATCTGCATCATCTTTCCCAAGTTCCGTAAAATGACAAAAGCCTATTTATCTGAAAGACCATATTATTCAATAGCAGAGCTTCTTAACCGATAACTAAGAAATTACAGTATTCTTATGTAGAAGTAGAATCTTAATCTATATTTGAGTGTCATATGCAGCAGCATAACTTATTAAATTACTTATTAAATTTCTTAAGGTAGATTACACCATCTGCAATTTTTTTTTTATTTTGCAATAGATTGTTACTGATTGTTTTTTATTTCACTTTATTATGTTTTAATTATGTTGACGATTTGTATAATTTTAGTAAATTGTATTTGTTATTGTTTTTATTTATGATTCTTGTAAGCTTTGTCTATAAAATTGTTAAATTTTTCATGACAATAAAGCATATTTCTATTCTATTCTATTGAATGTGTTTCGTTTTTCGAAATTTTGAACCTGGTATATTATGAGAATTTTTATGATTGATTTTTTTTGTTTAGTTCATAAATTATAAAATGAGGTTTAGATAATTATAATGGCAGTTCAAATCAAATCTGGTTAGTTCTGAGTATTTTTATTTATTGCCAGGGGGCTCAACTTTAAGCAGTATAGGTTGTAATATATACTAAAAGTACACTTTTTAGAACCACAAGCAAACCCTAAACAATATTCTGTATAAGCAGTGGAAGATCCTCTTTATGTAATAAATACTAAAATAATAAAAGTTTTCTTCATAATTCGTTAATTTTATTTTTTAAATATAAAAATGAAATGTTTTTAGATTATTTTAAAAAAATAAAAATGGTAGAAAAATATTTGTTGCCAAACTATTTGTTGTCTCGTCTTTTGTGTTTTTGTGCTGTTTGTTTTAATATGGATTTAACTTATTTATTGATGAACTTAACACAATGTAGGTACCTCTATTTATTTTCTTTCCTTTTTTTTATTCAACAGTTTATTAAAATTTATTCTCTGCTTAAATCAATCAAAAAATATCCTCATTTTACTTTTAATTAACTTTCAACTGAATATATTACAAAATAAAATAAAACTCAAAAATGGAAAAATTGCAACTGAATAAAAACGGTATACATTTTTATTTTATAGTCGTATTACTCCGTAGAGTAACCAGGTGCATTTTCCGTTGGAACTTTACCAAGCTGCAGACGGGGGATGTGAATTGCATATTGTAGAATTCCTTCCCTTCTTCTTCACTGCAGCATCCATTTGGCTTGCAAATTGTAGAAGCCTTGGAGGTGTCACCAGGGAAATATACCAATAAGTTTTCAATTTAAAAATCTTTTAGTAATATTTTTAATATTTTCAACATTATTAATTTTGCTGTTAGGATTAAAAACTACTTCATCTTTGAATATATTACATTTACATAATCTCTATCCAACCCCAACAAACAACCTTTTGTTTTCTATCTGTTCTGTCCTTTCTGCTTTATATCTCAGTTTCAGGTAACTACATTGATGTTTACCAAGTCACATTTTATTATTTTTATCATTATGACTGCTGATACAATTATTTAGTTACAATTGTGTCCTATCCAACTGTTTCTTCCTTTGTACGACCACTGCTTCTAACATTTGGACATCAAGGAGAATTGACCTTAACAATTGGGTTACAATTACACGACCAGAGCTAACATCAATATTAGATATTAACCTTTTTTTATCCAAACGTTGTCAGCCTTACTTTCACCAACATAAAATATGCACCATAAATAGAAATATTTTAATAATTATATATAAAAAATGTTTAGAACCGTTACATATTAAAATTTTATATATGATATTCACTTTTGGTCTACTTCACAAACAAAATAAAAAACTTAAGATTAAAAAGGGTTCAAGGCAGGTTTTGTTTATATTCGATTCAGAGTTGGACTACCATCTCCATATAGCAACTATTTCAGCATCCTTATGCATCATCAGTGAAGATTATGCAGTCACAACTCTGAAGGGAATACAAACATTCTGCCTCTTTTAAGGCAAAACATCGCGATGCAATGAACCCACCTTTTGAGACGCAAATCAGCGACATCTCTCGTATTACGAGGAAAACAACGAAAAGCCCCAGATACAAAGTTTACTACTTTTTAAACAATTAGAATAATTGAAATAAAAATATAATAAACAATATTTTAAATCTAAGATTTTTCGTTAATAAACTGCTTTCTGGCTGCATCCCATATCTCCGGATTTTACAATATATAATCACGTAGAGACGACGAAAATAGGAGAAAGCAAATAGAGGACACTTAGGCCACGCATTTACCTTCTCTTCGTCTAGGAAAAGGACCGAAAGACAGTTTCTAAATACTCAAAAACTGAGTAAAATGAAAAAGATTAAAAAGGGTTCAAGGCAGGTTTTGTTTATATTTGATTCAGAGTTGGACTACCATCTCCATATAGCAACTATTTCAGCATCCTTATGCATCATCAGTGAAGATTATGCAGTCACAACTCTGAAGGGAATACAAACATTCTGCCTCTTTTAAGGCAAAACATCGCGATGCAATGAACCCACCTTTTGAGACGCAAATCAGCGACATCTCTCGTATTACGAGGAAAACAACGAAAAGCCCCAGACACAAAGTTTACTACTTTTTTATACTACAAAGTTTACTACTTTTTAAACAATTAGAATAATTGAAATAAAAATAAAAAATAAAAAACATAGATTTGTTGGCTGTCTCTCGCCACTTATCTTACCACCCTCAAGAACTTTTCCATACACTTTTTCTATACAATTGGGTGGCAACGTTGCGCTGAGTGTGTGAATATTAATTGTATTTTGCTCCTGCATTAAACCCGTTTTTCGCGAAATGCAGAGTAAATCAATTACAGCAAACGCATAAAGTGTGAAGTTAAGTGAGTAATCTTCGCGCTGAACGAAAAATAATAAACTAAATATTGAAATTGTGCTCCAAATTGGCAAAAATCAAAGGTAAGCGTAACACATAAACAAATAAAACGTCATCGATATTACGATATTCGAAGTGGATTCTTGTTTGATTGGAACGCGGTGTTGCCAAGTCGACAGGGAAGTCCTGTAAGTAGGGAGGAGCGAAATAGTATATACTGCTCAATATAATTTTATCAAAAAAAAAGAAAAAAAGTAAGACGCTACACTGAGAAAGGTTAAGTTTCCGCGGAGATAGTCCGAACGAGACCTTTATCGCAGTAAAACGAACCAGTTGTAATGAGCAGAGAAGATAAAAAATACGAAGAGCTATTATTTCGAACAGAAAGTGACGGTACCACGACAGACGAAAACGACAAGAAGAGAAAAGAGGAAAAATTGGAACGGGCTTTTAACAAAAGTCGAAAAATAGGCAGATCTCCCTCCTACAGAAAGGAGAAAATGGAGGAGAATATACAAAAAATTATGGAAATGATGGCAGGAGTAAGTCTAAAAATCGAGGAACAATCAAGAGAACTTAGCGAGATGCGTAGAGAGCAGAAAGAATATAGAGACGAAATAAGAGAGCTACGCCAGGAGAATGTAACATTAAGAGAAGAAAACACGAAACTAAAACAGGCAGTTTATCAAATAGAAGAACGGCTTGAAAGTTTAGAAAATCAAAAAAGGCGGAAAAATATAATTATACAGGGATTGAACATAGATACAAATGGGCCAGATATCCTAAAACATGCAATGAAAAATTTTATGCAGACAGAATTAGAAGTAGATGTACAAATAGAGAAGGCTCTGAAGTTAGGAGAAAAAGTTTGTCTGGTTGAGCTTGAAAAGGAAGAAGATAAAAGAAAAATCATGCGAAACAAAACCAAATTGAGAAATCGAGAAGAAGGTCTAGTTTATATCAACGATGACCTATCAAAGAACGACAGAATTGTACAGAAACGTGTCAGACAAAAAGCGCAAGAACTAAGAAAGGAAGGGAGAAAAGTGAAAGTAGGGTATAAGAAAATATATGCCGATCATGAAATATGGCGCTGGGATGGAATGAACCAAACGTTGGTGGTAGAGACCAAAGCAAAAAACTAAGCAATAGCAATGAAAGGAAACAAATGACGACGAAAAATGCAAAGAATAGGATTACGAACTATGGAAATAAAACAAATCAAGACAGCAATAAAAAAGAAAAGCCGAAAAATGACAAGATACAGTTTGGAACAGAGATAAATAAGACGGAAACGACGCAGGCAATGGACAAGGCAATAAGTAAAGATAACAAAAAGAAAACTAAAGTCAACTTGGGTACATGGAATGTAAGAGGCACATACGAAACAGGAAAACTCAAAGAATTAATTAGAGAAATTAAAAGATATAATGTAGAAATAATAGCTTTACAAGAGACAAAACAATTGGAAACAGAAATAGTAGAAATAGAAGACGTGATATTTTTTAAAAGCGGGGGAGAAACCAGAAGGTTAGGAACAGGTTTTATAATACAGCGAAAATGGAAGGAAAGAGTAATGGCATTCCAACCAATATCAGATAGACTATGCACAATAAGATTAAAAGGGGACAAACGAAACATAAGTATAATAAATGTACACGCACCGATTGAAGATGCCACAGAAGAAGAAAAAGATGAATTCTACGAGCAATTGGAAAGAGAATATGATAAATTACCAGTGTTCGACATCAAAATAATAATGGGAGACTGCAACGCCAAAGTAGGAAGAGAGAATATATACGAACACATAATAGGGAAATATAGTAAGCATGAGGTGTCGAACGATAATGGCCAAAGAATAATAGGCTTTGCAACAGAAAGGCAAATGGTGATACGAAGATATAAAGGAACGTGGATTTCCCCTGATAAGAAGACAGTAAATCAGATAGACCATATTTTAATAGAGAAGAAGCATGCAAACAATGTAATAAATGTAAAGAGCATGAGAGGAGCGGACTGTAACTCTGACCACTACCTGGTGAGAGCAGAATATAAAATCGAGCATAACATAAAGCGAAACAATAAAACAACAGAAAAAATTGGAAAACAATTTAACATAGGACTACTAAAAGATAACAACACACAGAAGAAGTATGAACAGGGAATAACCAACAGACTAATCAGGGAACAAGAAACGTCAAGCCCAGACAAACAATGGCAAAATATCAAAGAAGCAATCTTGGACACAAGTAAAGCAATCCTAGCGAAAACCAAAAGAAAACACAAAACAAAAGATTGGTATGATGAAGAATGTCAAGAAGTAGCAGAAGCAATAAGAAAAGTAAGACTCAAAAATCTCACAAATGACGAAGAAAGCACTAGAGAAGAATACAGAGAATTGAGAAAAATCATGAAAAGAAAATGTAGAAGCAAAAAGAGAAAATACAACGAGAACAAACTGAAAGAAATAGAAGAAAAATTTCAAAAAAAAGAAATAAGATCATTCTACCAGGAAGCAAAAAAAAATGGAAAGAGGATATCAAAAAAACAACCCATATATGAGAGATGATAAAGGGATGTTGCTAAATGAGCCTGAAAAAATAATGGAAAACTGGCAAAACTATTTCACAGAACTGCTAAATAAGAGCGAAGTACAAAAGGAAACAAACCATGAAATTGAAGATGATCAGATAGCAATAGAAATACCCACAGAACAAGAAATAAAGAACGAAATAAAGAGCTTGAAAAATAACAAAAGCCCAGGAATAACAGAAATATCGGCCGAAATGATAAAATCAGGAGGGAAAAGACTACAGAAAGAGATATATGACCTGATAAAAAGAATATGGGAAGTAGAAAAAATGCCAGAAGAGTGGACCATAGCAAGAATATGCCCTATACATAAAAAAGGTGATAGAATGCGATGCGAAAACTACAGAGGCATCGCACTATTAGAAATAGTTTACAAAATCTTGGCACAAAGTATAAGAAAAAGGCTAAGTCATTATTCGGAAAAAATACTGGGGGAATACCAGGCAGGTTTTAGAAACAACAGATCAACGACTGACCAAATATTTGCCTTAAAAGAAATACAGACTACCTGTTACGAACATAAAACAGTACTATATGCTGTGTTCATATACTTTAAGCAGGCTTACGACACAGTAAATAGACAGCAGATGTACGAACTGATGAAAGAATTGGGGATACCAAGTAAAATTGTCAGGATGATAAAGATGACGATGGAAAACACAACAAACGAAATAGCTTGGAAAGGGTATACATCCAAAAAGTTTGAAACCAAGGAAGGATTACTACAAGGAATAATCAGGAAAAGCAGAATAAACATGCAAGGAACGATATTTAAAAACGGCCACCAATGCATAGCATTTGCAGATGATCTGACGCTATTAGCAACAAGCAAAAAAGAACTACAAAAGTTAATGAAAAACATAATAACAGAAGCCAAAAAATTCGGACTTAAAATAAATGAAGAAAAGACAAAATATATGATAATGGGAGAGATCCAAAAATAAAAAGAGAATAACATCATAGTACAAATAGATGGAGAAAAAACATACTCGTTTAAAAGAGCCAAAGAAATTATTTACCTGGGAGCCAAAATAGATGAAAATGGTCATGAAGAAGGGGAGATAAAGGCAAGAATAGCTAAAGGAAATAAAAAATATGGAGCATTACGCACATTATTGAAATCCAAATACGTATCAAGAAAAACAAAAATAAGAATTTATAAGACTGTTATCAGACCTACAGTAACATACGCAAGCGAAACATGGGTGCTCAAAAAGTCAGAAACAGACCTGTTAGAAAGATGGGAGAGAAAAATGCAAAGAGCAATATATGGAGGTGTGAAAATAGAAGGTCAGTGGAGAAGAAGAACCAATAAAGAATTGGAAGAACTATATCAAGAGTCAACGATTACGACGACGATCAAAGCACAGAGAATACGATACTTGGGGCACATAGAGAGAATGGGAAGTAAACGAATGCCAAAAATGGTACTTTCACGAAGACCAATACAAAAGAGGAGGAAAGGCAGGCCAAGGAAAAGATGGAAGGACAGTGTGTATGAAGACTTGAAGAAAAGTAACATTGAGAGGTGGAAAGAACTAGCATTGGACAGAAGGAGATGGAGAGAGGTTGTGAAGGAGTGTATAATAAGAATGAAGTGTATTTAAATAAAATTTATAAGTTATGTAAGTTATATTAAGTTATTTACTATATTATTTATGTAATCAGAAATGTAAACATTTCAGCCCTAGGCCTACAAGGCCTGTTGCGCTTAATAAATAAAATAAATTTTCTATACAATTGTTAATCTTTACATTTTCCGTCTATTCCACCATATCCCATTAGCATAATTTGAGCAATAAATCATGTTATTGAATACCTACTCAAGAAGGAGCCCTTTGTAGCGGAATATAAGTACAACACGTTATCATTGCATGATTACAGACTGCATACATTAGGATGTGCTTGTAGACATGAGGGCGTTTGTTGCTGCCGTTATGTGTACCTGCATATGTATTTGTCTTAAATGCCGTTATGCACTGTTTTAATTACCTTTTATGTATGTTGTTCAATATTGGCTTGATCTTATGGATCTTTTTAGCATCTTTTATAACCAGACATTGTTCTAACTCTGGTTTTTATTTGTAGCATTTAGTGACTTGTAACCGTTGACCTGAAGATCCTCTGCATATTGTAGAGACTGCAACCGGTCGTCGGAAGTTACAATAAATGATTGAGAGTACGTTTGTCTTTTACTTCATTCAAAATGAACTCTTATGTGCAACCCATTCAACGGTAGAAAAATAGTTATCATATAAAACATTCAAAAGATCAATTTTGCTTTTAATGTATCGAATCTGAATTTTAAAGACCTGACTATTTAATTTGTGTTGGTAGATGTAGCACATATTTTTATCAACAGAGAATCTCGGAAATTATTTCTGCGGCAGAAGACTTCGGGAGGGGCACAGAAACAAGAAACATGCTCTGAATATAAAGTGAGGGAAGTATGTCTGAAATTAATATAACGCAAAGTTTGATTGAACTCCATTTAATTATTCAATAAAAGTATTTTCTTGTTAAGGAAAACGTCGTCGTTGTTTAGTTTATTGTGTACATTTTCTGAAGTTTCGGCAGGCGTAAACATATAAAAGCCTACTGGGTGGATCGGTGCACTTAACAAAAGTTTTAAAAGGATTGTATACCGGTTGTCTTTCTAAACATGACCATATTAATAGTTTAAGTGATATACACTTATACACTAAGCATCAAAATTAACGCACCACCTTAAAAATGGGACATATTTGATTTCTCGTATTTCCTAAAGCTGTTGTGGGATTTGAGTGATTTTTTTAGTATGTTATAGATTTGTTCTTCAAGAATATCGATGTAACAATATTATTGCTAAACAGGCAAGTATCATTGTATACCGGGTGTAACAATGATAGTATGTTTTTTCCTCAAAGTTCGGAACACCCTGTGGAATATTTTAGCGTGTACAAAATATTGGAATTAAAGCTAAACTTTAGTCTTAGGCTTTTTTAACATTTTGCTTTTCGATTCATTCGCTTGTGTGGGATAGTCAAGAAGTTAGTACTTTAACATCTAGCCATGTTATTCATTAATACAGGATGTTTCTAAATAAGTGCGACAAACTTTAAGGGCTAATTAATTTTGCATGAAAAAATAATGACCATTTGCTTTATAAACATATGTCTGCAAATGCTTCGTTTCCGAGATACGGGATGTTGAATTTTTTCTTACAAACTGACGATTTATTTATTGCTCTAAAACCGGTTGACATATGCAAGTGATTTTTGGTAGGTTTTAAGAAGTAAATTTTGCGCATTTTTTGGTATACAATTAAGAATTTTATATTTACCATTGGAGTGCACACGGGTAATATGACCGGGTAATATGATCCGTATGCACGGCAATGTTGAATATAAAATTCTTAATTGTGTGTCAAAAAATGCGCAATAACTATGTTTTAAAACTTACTAAATTTTATTTGCATATCTCAACCGGTTTTAGAGCAATAAATAAATCGTCAGATTGTAAGAAAAAATTCAACATCCCGTATCTCGGAAACGAAGCATTTGCGGACATATGTTTATAAAGCAAATGGCCACTATTCTTCATGCAAAATTACCCCTTAAAGTTTGTCGCACTTATTTAGAAACACCCCGTATTAATGAATAACATGGCTAGTTGTTAGAGTACCTAACTTCCTTACTATCCCACATAAGCGAATGAATCGAAAAGCAAAATGTTAAAAAAGCCTAAGACTAAAGTTTAGCTTTAATTCCAATATTTTGTATACGCTATAATATTCCACAGGGTGTTCCAAACTTTGAGGAAAAAACATACTATCATTGTTACACCCGGTATACAATGACACTTATCTGTTTAGCAACAAAATTATTACATCGATATTTCTGAAGAATCAAGCTATAACATATTAAAAAAATGACTAAAATCAAACAACAGGTTTAGGAAATACATGACATCAAAAATGTCCCATTTTTAAGGTGAAGCGTTAATTTTTACGCTTAGTGTATTTTTACTAATTTCTTGACTATTAGATTATTGTTTATGGTATTATCTGTAGGTTTTTTCAGAAAGAATACGATGGAAGCACACCATACATTTTATAACGAATAGATCACAAAATTATTTTAGTTTAAAAAAATAAATGAATAATAAAGCTATAGACAGGTACTACCAATTCACTTTGTACAAATATGCCATATCAGAATAAAAGCAAAAAGTAGAAGATGAACTAGCTGATCCAATTGAAGTTGACATTGGGATAAGGCAGGGAGATTCCCTGAGCCCTCTTTTGTTTACCCTGATCATGGATGAGGTAATAACAAAAGTAAGAACTAAAAAAGGATACCAAATGGGAGAAACACAACAATAAAAATGATCTGCTATGCAGACCAGTGGCGTACTGAGCATGGTTCCGCTGGTTCCCCTGCGGGCCCGTTCTAATACGCTTTTTGTTTCTTTTTTTTTATAATTTAATGGGGACATTTTGAAATACACAAGTACACACTAGGAAATGTAACAGCTTATTAAATTTTTATTTTTGGTTAGGTAATTATAAAAAAACGAAGAATGCCTATTTATCAAAAAAAATTTAAAACAAAATTTATTAAGAAATTAAGGGAATGCTTTTCTCAGGTTCTGTACTCTTTTTACCTACTTTAACCGAAGCCCTGGTTTCACTGTTTAAAGAATAACCGCCTGTACCTACTAACCCAAACTTCTTCTCCTTCTTCTTCTTCTTCTTCTTCTTCTTCTTCAACCTGTGTTCGTCCACTGCTGAACATAGGCCTCTTCCATTTGCTGCCATCGATTTCTACTCTTGGCAATTCTCATCCACTGCTTGCCCGCGACTTGTTTGATATCATCTGCCCCCCTCTTCTGCGGTCTGCCTTCTCCTCACCTGGTCTCCACTTAGTTAGTCTCTGTGCCTATTTTTCTGGATTATTTCGGGCAACATGTCCGACCCATTGCCACTTGAGCCTTGCTATACGTTCTGCGACATCAGTTATCTTTGTTGTTTCACGAATGTCGATATTTAGAATTCTGTATCTCAAACTAATCCCTGGCATGGCCCTCTCCATCGCTCTTTGGGTTGCACTGAGCGGCTCTAAGGTTTTCTTTGTAAAGGCCATGGTCTCCAGTCCATATGTAGCTACAGGTAAGATACGTTTTTCATAAACTCTACGTTTTAGACACATTGGTATATCTTTATTCTTCAAGATAAAGCGTAACTTGCCGAAAGCTATCGAAGACAATTGTATGTGTCTTTTTATTTCGGCTATTTGGTTAACACCCAAACCCAAACACTTGTGTTTATATGAGCACGATTCATGAATAGTTGTTGTAAACTAAAAAGTTGTAAAAATTTGGTAATTAAAATATTGAATGTAAGTTTTATACGAAGGGTTATAAAAATAATCCCAATACAATAAATTAGATGCTCGATGCTCCTTCTGTTCGTCTTTATAGCACCTTCATTCTTCAGCTTTTACCTACTTTTAGGTAAATCTTATAAAATAAATGAAATTAAATTCTAAATATGGACAAAATTGAGGACAACTGAAGTAGCAGTTACGGATTAGAACTTTCGCCCTTCCTGTGTGGAAGTACTCACTGCAGGTCCTAGGTTTAATCAGTTTAAAATATCTAAGAGCTAAGACTGTTATCTAAGCCTGTGGTCTCCAATACACGCTGTAAACGCAGCTTATCGCGTCTATTGGATACTACCGGCTATCTTATTACTGCCAGCTTATTACCGAGGGCCGAAAGTCCCTTAGAATAAACAAAACCTTTATTTTGAATAAAATGTTTGAAATTAAAAACCACTTAATTTTTGTTTTTTTTCCACTCCTGTAACTTATATAAGTCCTGTAACTCCTGTAAATAATGCAATCTCTCATTCTGCTTTAAAAATGCGTTTACATAGCATTGGAAACGGCATCGACAAAAATTATTCTATAAATTTCTATTTTTGCTGTTTTCTTTCGGCCCTCGGTAATAATGTAATATTTCATTCTCTGTTTAAATTTTTTAATAGTTATTTATGATATAAGTGTTAAAAGTACACGTTTAAGGCACGCATGTGAAAGTTTGCAGAATGAGCGATAGCGAGTTCTGCAATTCACATGAGTGTCTTAAAAATGTACTTTTTAACACGCATATCATACAATATTTTTTCTACAAACGTAATTACAGGACAATATCTACAAAAACTTTTACTTGAACGTGACTGACATTCCATTTCTATATTTTTTTGACATTACATCAAAATTGTCTATACGGTCAATACGAACTGCAGTGCCTTAAAATTATTTTAAAGCACTCGTGCTAGTGGAGTCACTGAAGGTTTTTACCTCAGATTTAATTGAACCTTCATCGATTTTCATAAAAATTGGTGAGTAGATAGAAGATACTTCAAGGAACAAAGGTGACATGATGTTAACTTGCGCTTTTACCCTGGAGGTAGGTGCAACCCCTTCACGTGTGTGAATTTTTTTTATTAAAAATAATACCAGCAATCGATAGAGGGGCAACTTCTAAGCAAAATTTGTTATATAAAGTTATTAACATAAATCAATTCTTTTTGAGTTATTAAATATCAAAATTTTTATTTTTTCTTAAAAAAAATGCATGTTTTAAAGCTGTTTTTCACGTATTATTCAAAAACTGTAACCTTTTGTAAAAAACCTATTACTACCAAAATTAAAAATAATAAAAAATTTAATACACTCCCTACTTAAAGAACTAAACTAATGTTATTTCAAAGTGAGTTATGGGTAGCTGAATGTATATTTTTTTCCACGAGTACTCAAATCTAAGTATTCAAGCTTACATAACGGGAAAACGATGCATTTTATATAATATACTTGTTAAGCACTTGTCAAAGTACTTCGGAATATCTATCAAATGAGCTCCAGTAGAAGTTAATAGCATCAAAATTAAGTAAGTTATGATGAAAATAAAAGAACCTTTTCGATCTTTTTAGGAAAAAGTGAAAAATTAAACATACGCCATTTCCACAATAATTAAAATTTGTAGTAATCCTCACAAAAATTTCTTTCGGTTAACATAGTTAATGATTTCAACAATTTTGAATGGTTTAGAATGCCTATTTTTGAAAAAAAAAGTTATAATTTTAAAAAATCAGAATTTTTAAAATTATCGTACTTTTCATTTTCCTTTGATAATAACTCCAAAAATACTCAATATACGTAAAAAATCATATATAACTAAATTTTTGTTTTTTCTGTTCCAAATACTTTATCCATCTTACTATTTCCGCAGAGTAAAAAAATAACCGAGATAGAAAGGATTAATATTTCAATTTTGCTGCGGGAACCATGTAACCGGGGCCATTAAACCTTTTATTTTTAAAAAAGTAGAG
Source organism: Diabrotica virgifera virgifera (assembly GCF_917563875.1). Taxonomy (NCBI): domain Eukaryota; kingdom Metazoa; phylum Arthropoda; class Insecta; order Coleoptera; family Chrysomelidae; genus Diabrotica; species Diabrotica virgifera. Next base: position 181,768,940 of record NC_065444.1, on the reverse strand, counting down.
GTTTAAAATACTAATTTTAACGTTTTTTAATAGCACTTGAATCAACTTTTAATTAGTTTTTAGGTGAACCTTATATCTTAAAAATTAATGGAGTTATTTACAAAAAAACAATAACATTTTTTGGAAAAATTTTTAAAAGATACATTTTGAAACATTTTTGGTACATAAATTTTAATGTTATCAACTTGTTCGATGGCTTATTTGATAATTATTTCTATGAACTTTGACAAATGTTTAATAAGTTTATGTTATAAAATGCACCATTTTCCCGGTATTTAAGCTTGAATACTTAGATTTGGGTACTCGACGAAAGAAATATACATTCAATTACCTATAACTCACTTTAGTTAACATTGAAAGGTTTTTCTAGTAAGGAGTTTATTTTATTTTTTATTAGGCTCAATTTTGATAATAATAACTTTTTTGCAAAAACTTACTAGTTTTTGAGTTATTTATGAAAAATCGGTTAAAAACATGCATTTTTCTCAAGAAAAATTAATATTTTTGATCTTTAATAACTCAAAAATTTTGATTTATTTTAATAAATTTATGTAACAAATTTTGCTTATAATTTGTCCCTCTATCGAATTGTGGGGTTATTATTAATAAAATAATTTTCACCCACGAGGAGGGGTGGCATCCACCTCCAGGGTAAAAGCGCAAGTTGGCACCATGTCACCTTTGTTCCTTGAGATATCCTCTAACCACTCACCAATTTTCATGCAAATCGATGGAGGTTCAACGAAATCGGAGGTAATAGCTCATATCCACCTTCAGTGACTGCACTATGCCTTAAAGTAGCATTTTTAACGCTCGTGTGGAGTGCTAAAAATTGCATTTTTAACACGGTTGTAGAAAACATATCTATTAGTTCTTTAGGATTCGACAAAAAAAATAATGCATTTAAATAGCAATGGAATAACCACATAAGCAGATATAACCACACTCTGCGATATAAATCACCAATCGGTAGAAATATCGGCCGACCGCGTAAAAAATGGAGTGACAACCTTCTGTAGAGGTGTCAATCCGTCAACAAACAAGCAGAATTACTTATAAAGGGGAAGAGAAATAACACTTTGACGATACAGTAGCATGTTTTACAGGAATAAACAGGCAGCTTGACCAACTCTTAGGTTATACAGTGATGAACGCGCTATTAATCGGCAAAATAACGCATAAGATGGTAAAGATATTAAGTTGTGAGATAAAATGAAATTAAACTAGTCGAGTTGGGAAATTTAGCGATAAAAACGAATAAATTTACAATATATTTATTGTTTCCCTACCTCGACACCGTAAGGTACAAGAGGACGGCTTAAGTCATCATTCTCTTTATGTTGTTCTGAAGCTATTTCCTTGTGTTATTTATTAAACTATTATAAATATATATATATATATATATATATATATATATATATATATATATATATATATATATATATATATATATATATATATTTATAATTTAAACATATTAAAGTCAGAATTTGGTATTAGTTTTTTGAAGGTAGATTAAATGTAAGACCAAATACTTACGATGTCGGGATAGTATCACGAGGTTTTTTCCTGGTTTTCCCTCGTGATTTACTATGGAATCTCTAACGCGAGAATTTTACTGTCATCGTTGCATTTGGTTGTCTTTTTAAAGACAGATCACATACTATGATTTTTTTGCGTTGGGATATTCTTGAGTTGGGATTGATTTCATGTAATCGAATGAACTATCTTTTAGTAAAGTCGTCCCAGGAACGCAACTCATAAATATTGGCGATATCATTTTAAAGTCTTCTACTTTAAAATGTATAATATACGTCTGAATTGCCAATATAAATGAGTCAGATTAAATAAATTATTAGAAGAATTTTTTTACTTAGCAACAACATGTTTGTTTTATTTTAATAGTATTTTGTATTTTGACAACGAAACCCGATTTGGGCTTCGAAACGTTAATAAATTCATTTTTTAGTAAAATTGTGGCTTATTTCCCATAAAAAATACGTAATCATTCTCTTTGCCTTATCCCTATGCGGGGTCGGATTCCCTAATTGCATTTCTCCACACAATTCTATCTTGGGCCATATCAATGTTAATCCCCTTTACCAACATGTCCTGCCTTATCGTCTCCCCCCAGGTCTTCTTTGGTCTTCCTCTCCTACTCCTTCCAGGAATCTGCACTTCAGCTATTCTTCGTATTGGGTGGTTAACGTCTCGACGTTGAACATGACCAAACCATCTTAACCTATGCTCTCTCATTTTGGCATCAATTGGTGCCACACCTAGACTTCCCCTAATATACTCATTTCTAATTTTATCCTTCTTTGTCACTCCACTCATCCATCTAAGCATTCTCATTTCCGCCACATGCATTCGCTGTTCCTCTTTCTTTTTCACTGCCCAACATTCAGTTCCGTACATCATAGCGGGTCTTATGGCTGTTTTATAGAATTTTCCCTTCAGCTTCATTGGAATTTTTCTGTCACACAACACACCACTCGCTTCTTTCTACTTCATCCATCCAGCCCTAATTCTACTGCATGCATCTCCATCTATTTCTCCATTACTCTGTAATACCGATCCTAGGTACTTAAAACTATTGCTTTTTACAATCATTTCACCATCCAATGGTACCATTTTATTTGTAGTAGCTCCATCTTTAAATGAACATTCCAAAACTCTGTTTTTGTCCTACTAAGTTTTAACCCTTTTTCCTCCAGAGCTTGTCTCCACTGTTCCAGTTTTTGTTCTAAGTCTCTTTGACTATTTCCTACTAACACGACATCATCAGCATACATTAAGCACCATGGAATGTTACCCTGTATTTTCGCTGTTATCTGGTCCAAAACTAATGAGAATAAATACGGACTAAGCACAGAACCTTGATGCAATCCTACTTTCACATGAAATTTATCAGTCTCTCCCACACCTGTCCTAACACTAGCCGTTACTCCCTCATACATATCCCTCACAATCTTTACATATTCACCAGGGACTCCTTTCTTATTGAGTGCCCACCACAGAATCTCTCGAGGAACTCTATCATATGCTTTCTCAAGATCGATGAATACCATATGAGCGTTTGTTTCTTTACTCCTGTATTTTTCCATCAACTGCCTTATAATGAAAATTGCATCTGTTGTTGATCTACATCTACATAAAGCCAAATTGATTCTCGGATATTTCGGTCTCTTCACGTATCCGTCTATCAATTACTCTTTCCCATATTTTCATGGTGTGGCTAAGCAGTTTTATAGCCCTGTAGTTTGTACATTGTTGTATATCTCCCTTGTTTTTGTAAACAGGTACAAGTATACTGCTTCTCCATTCGTCTGGCATTTGTCCAACTTCCATAATTCTATTAAATAGACCTGCTAGCCACCTTGTTCCTGTCTCTCCCAATGCTCTCCATACTTCCCCAGGAAAATCATCTGGTCCTACCGCTTTTCCTTTCTTTATTTTTTGAAGCGCTTGAGCCACTTCCTCGTTGGTTATTTTGGTGACCATTGCTGCTTAAGAGGACGGCTTAAGTAAGAGGACGGTTTAGTAAGAGGACGTCCAAGAGGACGGCTTAAGTAAGTAAGTTATTGTTTCTCACCTTTAGACGTATCAGAGGTGTATGTCAACTAAAACTGTCACTGTCACAGTGGCAGTTGCCAAACTCACACGATACGTTCAAAGGTGTGAAACAATAAATATAATGTAAATTTATAGGTTTTTAACGCTAAATTTCCCACCTATTCTAGTTTAATTTCTTTTTATCTCACAACTTAATTTGTGTTTTCAATATTTTGCGTTGCCATCCATTCTTTGTGACCAGACACACACACAAATAATTTCTGTTTTAAACTGTTTTAAACTGTCGAGTTGGGAAATTTAGCGATAAAAACGAATAAATTTACATTATATTTATTGTTTCCCTACCTCGACACCGTAAAGTACAAGAGAACGGCTGAAGTAAGTAAGTTATTGTTTCCCACCTTTAGACGTATCAGAGGTGTATGTCAACTAAAACTGTCACTGTCACAGTGGCAGTTGCCAAACTCACACGATACGTTCAAAGGTGTGAAACAATAAATATAATGTAAATTTATAGGTTTTTAACGCTAAACTTCCCACCTCTAGCAGTTTAATTTATTTTTATCTCACAACTTAATTTGTGATTTCAATATTTTGCGTTGCCATCCATTCTTTGTGAACAGACACACACACACACACAAATATACTTTGCGTTATTTTGCCGGTTATTAACGCGCTCATCACTGTATTAAATATTCGCTCCTTAGTCACAATTTTGCAAAACATTATTAATCCATATATTTTTTAGATTTAAAAATTATCAAACTTGAAAATAAACATGAGTTCTCCGTATTTTATAAACCTACCCATACCGACACAACTAAACACAGTTTATCATCCCATTCTACACAGCACAAATTATTGGCAACCTACCATAGTTTAATACAGATAATAGATAAAGATAAATTCTTATGTCCAAAATAGAGGCAGAACTTATTATCATTAAACAAAAAATAGAAGCAAACAATGGGTAAAACGATCAAATAATAAGCAAACATTTTACACCAAAAACTATGCAGTTTTCAGAGAAAATTCTGAAATTAGTGTTTTCATCACCAGAGAAAAAATCCACCACATTCTGCTCAATTATACAGGGTGTCTGCGTAACTTGGAACCATATGAGAAACTTTTTTAATAACAATTTTACGAAAAAAAAAGTCATTCTTTATAAAGTGCTCTGCAGAGTCTAAAACCTAAGATGCAATCATCGGATATCAAATTTTGTCAACAGTATACGAGGTATGTCAAAAAATATGAATTTCGCTCAAGAGCAAACTACCTTTATATTTCAAAATATCAAAAAATTTTATAATGAAAAGTTATTTGTAATTAAAAACCATATTCAAGTATGCAATAACAGCCTTCTACGTAAAAAAAAATTCTGAAATTTTCCTAAATTACCGATTCCGAACATCATTTTTATTTATTAGACATGTAATAACTCTTTTATTAATAATTTTAGGAAAAGAAGTTATTCTTTATAAAAATCTGTGCATAGTCTAAACCTCAAGATGCAACCATCAGTTATCCAAGTTTGTTAATTTTATACGAGGTGTGTCAAATAATATGAATTTAGAAAGAATTTAGAAAGAATTCTTTCTAAATTCATATTATTTGACACACCTCGTATAAAATTAACAAACTTGGATAACTGATGGTTGCATCTTGAGTTTTAGACCATGCACAGATTTTTATGAAGAATAACTTTTTTTCCTAAAATTATTAATAAAAGAGTTATTACATGTCTAATAGGGTGGAGCGTCGGTATATATGTAAGAATTTTTTTTTCAGGAAAATAAGGACACCTGACTGCGGGAAAGTTGTAATTTAGACTATAAAATTTTTTCATGTTTTTTGTTTTTTGCTGCCGGTAGCCCCTCCACCGCCACAAGCGTCGGTAAACATGTAAAAATTTTTTTTAGGAAAATGATAACGCCTGACTGCGGGAATGTTTTAATTTAGAAAATATAATTTTTTCAGGTTTTTTTATTTTTGTTGCCGGTCTTCCCTCCACCACCACCAGCGTCGGTATATAATATGAAAAAAAAAAATTTTTAGGAAAATGAGAACGCCTGACTGCGGAAATATTGTAATTTAATGTATAGAATTTTTTCAGGTTTTTTGTTTTTTTTTTGACGGTATTACCTCCACCACCACCCAGTTTTTTTATATTTTTTTGGAAAATGATTTCTGAACCGTAGTAATTGGGAAAATACCTTTTTTTCAGTTGATATTTTTCCTCTCCAATGACGCAAGGTTTTTATGTATTAAAGTGAAGTTAAATTCTTTTAAAGACATTTCCTTTGTATCCATACAATTTTCCCTTTGATAGTGAATTTTGATACCTCCACTACTAGTCACAACAATTCCAGTCCTCAATAAATTAAAATAATAAACTAGGTCAAAGTATTTATCAGTTTTTTAACTTTTAAGTTTAAATTAACGTATGTTTACATAAAGTATGTGTTACAGAAGAAGTACAGTAAGAAGCTACTTATTTGAAATTAAATCTTTCTTGCTTTCAAATGTCGGCATGATAGACCTTGAAGCTAGTTTATTTCTAATTAGGCCACCTCGTCTTTCATATCCATAAACTGTAAGAGATGCTTCAGTTATCAGTTTGATTGCTCTTTGGGCGGGAATGAACTAGTCTTCCAGTGTCACCTTTGGAAAGAGCTTCGGAGCAACTGTCGTGAATTATTGATGAACATATTTGGTGTAAATAGTTTTGATCCGTACTTAATTCAAAATCATATGTAATATAAGGTAGTTCTGATTGTGTCGTAGAAAACTCCAAACGGAAGCTTTTCGCAATTACGTAAAAGCCTTCCAATATGCTCACGAAATGCACAAGAGGGTCAGTTGTTTCACCATCAAGATTCTGTAGCAAATGTTGCAAAGGAAGTTCGTTCGTGTGCAATTGGCTAATAAACCATTGCAAGGGCCGCTCAATTGTTTGTTCTAACAACGAAATAATTCCGCCTAACTTCATACATTAGTATTTGTTCCGTCACATGCAATTACCTCTAAACTATCTAATGAAATCGAAGAGTCCCGAAAAAAATTATTTAATGAATCAAATATAATTACCTACTCCCGTTCCAGAAATTGGATATAAATGTAGTAGATACGATATTTTGAATCAGGTTGTTTTATTAAAGTGATGTGTTTTTCTACTGTTGTTCTTTTCCTGTTATCGTCAATGGCAATAGTCAATATTTTATCTTTACCACCTTCGAAGTACAAACGAAACAAAACTATTAATTTTGTGAATCTCTAAAATTCTGCTCTATTTTTGGTCTTCGCGTCTAACTTTGTGACGGTCAATAATATTTTGAGTGTCTTCGTTGTTGACAATTCCATAATCTTGTAACATTTCGAAGCTGAATGTGTTGCAATAGTTGAAGAAGATTACTATTAGTACCATTATTTTCTAAAGTTTATCCAACCAATATAATGTATTTTATCATATCACAGAACGTGGGTAAAATTGAACATTGTAACACTTTTGGTGCATCAAAAAGATGGCGCTCTATTGTATTTCTTGTATTTTTAGACGTTTTATGTTGTTAAAAACTGAGTAACGTCTAACTCTCTAGGTCACAACAAGTTGTAGGGATACAGGCCCGGTCTCATATTAAAGGCCTACTATGTACTTTAATGGCTCGTAATTTTCACTTATAACTTTTAAAAAAATTCGTAAAATTTAGGAAAAAAGCAACCGCTGACCACTGAAAATATTTATTACCATAAACAAAACAATAACTTTAAAAATAAATCAATCCAACCTCTTCTTCCACCGCCCCATCAGTCTCAAAATGAAAATATATTGAAAGTGGTGGGGGCGGTGGAAGCACTTGACATATATTTTTGTAATTTTCTCAAAATATCTGTTTTGTATTTACACAATTTTCTGTAACTCAGGCATAACTAATTTCAGAAAAAAAATTTTCGCTCCACCCTAATGTCTAATAAATAAAAATGATGTTCGGAATCGGTAATTTAGGAAAATTTTAGAAATTTTTTTTTAAGTAGAAGGCTGGTATTGCATATTTGAATATGGTTTTTAATTACAAATAACTTTTAATAATAAAATTTTTGGATATTTTGAAATATAAAGGTAGTTTGCTCTTGAGCAAAATTCATATTTTTTGACATACCTCGTATACTGTTGACAAAATTTGATATCTGACGATTGCATCTTAGGGTTTAGCTTATGCAGAGCACTTTATGAAGAATGACTTTTTTTCGTAAAATTGATATTAAAAAAGTTTCCCATATGGTTCCAAGTTAGGCAGACACCCTGTATACAGGCAAAATTAATAAATATCGACTAAAATAGCCAAATATATAAAAGAGGAAGGAATGAAAGGAATGAAAAATAACACTAGCCTTCAGGACAATTAGCAACTTAAGCAAATATATTAACAAAAACAAGAGCATAAAGAAAAAGTAGGTACGTACAGAGTATGGTAGTAAAAATTTACCTACATGTGGTGACTGCCCAAAACTTACATTTTACAAACAAACTGATAAAAACGTTAACAAACGTATAGTAGAACACAAAAGGCTTTCAATAATAGAAAAACTGATTCTACGTCTACGTAGGCACTTCACCTTCTAGATCATAATCATTCTTTTAATGACCAATTCCTAATTCTCTATTCCTATTCAAATCTATTGTTGAAATTAGTAAGTTATACAGCAGCGTGTCTACTTAAGTTAAAAAACATATGGGAAACTTTTTTAATATTCATTTTACGAAAAAAAGTTATTCTTTATAAAAAGTTCTGCATGCCCCAAAAACCTAAGAATCAATCATCAGATATTAAATTTTCTCAATATTATACGAGGCATGTCAAAAAATATGAATTTCGGTCAAGGGTAAAGTACCTTTATTTCTCTCAATATCGAAAATTCTTATAATAAAAAGTTGTTTGGAATTAAAAACTAAGATAAAATATGCAATTACATGCTTCTAATTGAAAAAAAAAATTTTTTCTCAAATTTATGGATACCCAACGTCGTTTTTAATTATTACAAAAATATGATAACTCGTTTATTATTTATTTTACGAAAAAAAGTTATTCTTCATAAAAAGCTTTGCATGGTCTAAAATTTAAGACACAACCATGATATAACAACTATAATACCTTTATATCTCACAATATTTCAATTAGAAGGATGTAATTGCACATTGAAACATAGTTTTTAATTCTAAAGAACTTTTTTAATCACCGTTTTCAATATTGTGAAAAATAAAGGTACTATACTCTTGAGTGAAATTCACATTTTTTGATATACCTCGTATAAAATTAATAAAATGTGATATCTGATGGTTGCATCTTCGGTCTTAGGACCTACAGAGCTTTTTATAACGAATACCTTTTTTCGTAAAAGTAATAATAAAAGAGTTATCGTATGTGTAATAAATAAAAACGAAGTTAGTATCAATAAATTTGAGAAAAATTTGGAAAATATTTTTTTCCAATTAGAAGCATGTAGTTGCATATTTGATCTTAGTTTTTATTTCCAAACAACTTTTCATAATAAGAATTTTCGATATTGAGAGAATTAAAGGTCCTTTACTCTTGAACGAAGTTCATATTTTTTGACATACCTCGTATAATATTGACAAAATTGGATATTTGATGATTGAATCTTAGGTTGTAGAGCATGCAGAACTTTTTATAAAGAATAACTTTTTTTCGTAAAGTGAATAACAAACAAGTTTCCCATATGTTTCCAACTTAAGTAGACACGCTGTATATTGAAATTAGTAAGTTAAAAATCCGGATCTAATTCAGAATGACCAATTTAAGACAAACAGCTCTCCATTCCTTAACTAATTTTATTAAACGCATAGGTTTTCAAATCACATCATGATCAGTTGAGAAAAGCTCTCTGCCGAAACAACTGTAGTGAAATTAATTTGTAATAAATTTTGTGGAAATGAGGAGAAATCGGGATCATTTAGGACAGTTCTTCAGACACATGATCGTATTAATGATTATAATTTCAAAGTTCATGGACAATTCGATTATTTAGGAGTAACGCTAACAAACGGCAATAATGAATAACAAAAAATGGTACACGGTATGGCTAAAAATAATCAGAATTCTGGGAGTCTAACTAAGATGTTGAGGCCGAATAAAATATTCAGAGTCACAAAAGTGGCTATACGTATAACAGATAACCATCCTAGGATGTTTTATGCAATTGAGCCATATATATTTAATATAAAGGTATCATGCTAAAATTAGATATATGTATATGAAAACAAAAATACAAAAATACGTCTTAAAAAATACCTCCGCTTTTATACACATAAACAAAAAGTTGTAAAACAGATGCATGCTACCAGTTTGTACCTACAGTTTTGCTAACGTAGCCCTTATAATGAAATTTGCAAAAAAAAACAAACAACTCAAAGTGCAACGAAATGGAACATATTGGGAATATAATATATTGTGAGAGATAAGATTAAAAACACCGAAATCAGACGCAGAACGAAGATAAGGAAAATCGTGGAAGAAATAACAAACATGAAATGGCGCTTGGCCGGCCACATAGCTAGATGTGATAACTGGTGTAGGTACATGAAAAATCCTAGAACACAGAACAAGGGCGACGACAACATTCATGGAAATACCTCACAAGAGATGGTTACATTGGCACATACATAAATGGATAGAGAAAGATGAATGTATTTATATGAATGAAGTAACCTTCATTCAGGAGGGATGGAAAATGGTTGACCAAGAAGAAAAAGAAGAATTCATAGCGAAGAGAAACCAACGACGAATTCATGTAAATATATGGATAACCAAAAATGACGACGCTGGCTTAAAATCAAAGATATCACTTAGTGAGCAACTTAGACAGTCCATAATGGCCAGCTGCAGCTTTTGAGCTGAGTAGTGAGCTGTGGAAGAGTTTGCTGTGGAACTCTAAGTAACTCATTGTCTTCTTTATGTAAGAATAGGAAAAAAAAGTTGTGACTGGGTAATAACCACCCAAGCCTATGCCATAAAACAAAAAAAAGATATCACTTGGTCACATAGCTAGAATACAAGAAATTATTTCCAAAAAAAAAATTAAAAAACACTAAAGCTGGTTCAAAAGAAGACATCCAGAGATGAAAGAAAATTATTAAAGCTCAGCCACTTTGTTAAACTCATTGTTGAATTCAACTATAGTTCAGTATATTCGTTAACAAACTTTCTAAATTAACCTGTTCCTTTTAACCGATCTGATAAAAAACTTATAGAAATAATAACTGATCAAGCAAACCTACTGATTCCAATTATTAAGATTCTTGTTTTTATAACGATTTTATAATTTTTGTTGAGAACGAAAATTATTCCGTTTGCAAACTGATTATCATTTAACAACCAGACCGTCGTCGTCGAATCAATTAACCGTCTACAAAAGCTGACAAAATAAATGAACAGCGATTCGTGTTTAATAGCACTAATAATTATCTAAAACAGAAATGAGATAGGACGACAACACAATGAAGTGAGGGCTCTAATAAATTTGATATAGCCGCAATGCTCTACCGCATCGTGTCATGTTAGTTTTGCATTGGCTCCTTGTCGTGATAACTTAACTAGATACCCATAAAAAAAGGATTGTAAATTAAAAGATATAACTGATTTTATTAAAAAAAAGTAATTGTGACTAAGATCCTTTTAATATAATTTCCTTTACAATTGTTAACTGAATTTCATTTTCCTTCTTTTTTTACAAATAGTATTAGAATTTTTTACAATACACCATTTGAAAGTAAAGAAAATAAGCTTTATTTTATATTCAACAATGTATCTAAATGTAGAAGAAAAAAAGTTATAATGAGAAATTTAAAAATAATGGTAAAACATATCAAAAATCGTTAAAAGTATAAAATTTTGAAAAACTGTTATCTTGCTTATACAGGGTGTAACAAAAATACAGGTCATAAATTAAATCACATATTCTGGGAACAAAAATAGTTCGAATGAACCTAACTTACCTTAGTACAAATATGCACATAAAAAAAGTTATAGCCCTTTGAAGTTACAAAATGAAAATCGAGTTTTTCGAATATATCGAAAACTATTACAGATTTTTTATTGAAAATGAATATGTGGCATTCTCATGGCAGGAGCATCTTAAAGAAAAATTATAGTGAAATTTGTGCTGCCCATAAAAATATTATGGGGGTTTTGTTCCTTTAAACCCTCCCAAACTTTTCTGTACGTTCCAATTAAATTATTATTGTAGTGGCATTAGTTAAATTCAATATTTTTAAAACTTTTTTGGCTCTTAGTATTTTTTCGATAAGGCAGTTTTTATCGAGTTGCGGCTTCTTTTTTAAGATGTTTACATACAAATTTTATGGGGGTTTTGTTCCTTTAAACCCCCCAAATGTTTGTGTACGCTCTAATTAAACTATTACTGCAATACCATTAGTTAAACAAAATGTTTTTAAAAATTTTTTGCCTCTTTGTATTTTTTCGAGAAGGCAACTTTTATCGAGATATGGCTTCTTTTTTAATACGGTTCAAAATATACCTAAAAATGTAAATCATACATAAATTTTCATATTATTATTACCAAGTCTCCACAATCGTAGTTAACCATATACAAATATTTGGTGGACTTGACAAATATTCAAAATATCTCGATAAAAACTGACTTTTGGAAAAAGTACTAAGAGCCAAAAAAGTTTTAAAAATATTGTGTTTAAGTAATGGTACCTACTACAATATTAATTTAATTGGAACCTACACAAAAGTTTGGGGGGGTTTAAAGGAACTAAACCCCTATAAAATTTTTATAGGGTGTCCAAATTTCACGATAATTTTTTCTTAAGATGCTACTGTCATAAGAATCCATATGTCCATTTTCAATAAAAAATCTTTAATAGTTTTCGATATATTGGAAAAAATCGATTTTCATTTTGTAACTTCAAAGAGTTGTAACTTTTTTTATATGCACATTTGTACTAAGGTAAGTTAGGTTCAATCAAACTATTTTTGGTCCCAGAATATGTGATTAAATTTATGACCTGTATTTTCGTTACACCCTGTATATCTTGCTTAAAATATATTATATATCTTGCTTAAAAATAGTCGTACAACATCTAATAGACGGAGAGCTAGAGCCGAAAAATCATCGTCATAAGTAATATGGAGTTTTTCCTGTGAAATGTGTCAATTGGATATTGACAATTATGACCACTTTCAGGCTGACACCTCAGTGGATATAGAAAGTAGCAATAAGGGATGAAAGGGGAAAGTGAGTGCAGTTATTAAAGGTTTTCACCTCCTATTTTGTTAAACCTTCATCGATTTGAATGAAAATTGGTGACTAGTTAGAGCATATCTCAAGAAACAAAACTGATTTGGTGCCAACTTGCACTATTACCCTGGGAGCGGATACCACCCCTTCTCGGGGGTGAAAACTATTTTATTAAAAATAACCCCACAAATCGATAGAGGGATAAATTTTAAGTAAAATTTGTTATATCATGTTATTAAAATAAATCAACACTTTTTGAGTTATTAAAGATCAAAGATTTGTCTATTTAAGAGCACATGCGTGAAGTTACGGATGATAAAAACAACATATTAATTAATTGTATGTTAGTAAAATATTATTTTTATATTATTTCGATATTTAGTTGAATTTTTTCTATCAATATAAACTGAATATGTCCAGAAACTGGGGTGTCCAATAATGCGTACATTTGACATATTCGAATACATTTTTGCTAAATTTATAATATCAAAATAATATAGAAATAATATTTTACTAACAGAAAATTAATTAATATGTTCATTTTATCATCCGTGACTTCACGCATGTGCTCTTAAATAGAGAAATCTTTGATCTTTAGTAACTCAAAAAGTATTGATTTATTTTAATAACATGATATAACAAATTTTACTTAAAATTTGTCCCTCTATCGATTTGTAAGGTTATTTTTAATAAAATAGTTTTCACCCCCGAGAAGGGATGGTATCCGCCCCCAGGGTAAAAGTGCAAGTTGGCACCAAATCAGTTCTATTTCTTGAGGTATGCTCTAACTAGTCACCAATTTTCATGCAAATCGATGGAGGTTTAACAAAATAGGAGGTGAAAACCTTTAAAGACTACACCAACTTTCATCTCAACTGGACTACACCCTTTCATCACTTATTGCTACTACCTGTATCCACTGAGGTGTCAGCCTGAAAGGGGTCATAATTATCAATATAAAATAGACACATTTCACATGCCAAACTCCATATTACTTATGACGATGATTTTTCGGCTCTAGCTCTTAGACTATAAGACCATTCTAGAGGGAATTATTGACTTATCTTCCTTGTAGATGTACCATTGCATATACATCATAAAACTGCGAAGAAAAAAGTCACAGAACCATATTTGCGAGATTATAGAAAAATGACCCAAAAATACTGTGAGTGGCGAAGTTTGAAAAATCATATTTCGGAAATTATAAATCACAAAGATTTCTATCATACGCCGTTTTGAAGAGGAAGAATAGAAATTTTTTTTCTGTAAAGCCATATCTATACCTATATCACCGTGGAAAAAAGTTATGAGACAAAAACAAAATTGCTTTCTTTCGTGTATTTTTGGCATTTTTTTAAATACATTTTTATCAAAAAAATATTTTGACTTTAAAAGGTAATATTTTTATAGTAAATTTAACCTCAAACAATTTTTCTGGCGGCGTGTTTGTACCAAAAGTACATAGAACTCACCCTAATGCACCCAATGCCTAGGGACTTATTCACCCCTGTGTCAAAAACGCACCCCTTTAAATGGTAGCACTCTGTAGTTTTTTCATATGTAGAGGTCCATTGACCATATGAAACAATAAAACCCCGTTGACGTTGTAGTTCCTTTTAGCTCTCTTATTTTGAACATAATCAATGGCCTAAATGTGTTGTGTATATGGATATAAATAGCAAGAAATGCGTTTGTAAGAATGAAAACAATTTTCTACAATAAAAACCTTAGACTGGAATTAAGAGCAAGAGCTCTGAGATGCTACGTGCTTTCAATACTGCAATATGGAGTTGAAAGCTGGAAATTGAAGCAAGAATAAGAAATAAGCTACAGTCATTTGAAATATGATAGTAATGTGAATACAGAAAGTGAATAGCAATGACACATAAGAAAACGAATACGAAAGTAGGTATTGCGAAAAATTGGTAAAAAATACGAAATAATAAACACAATAAAAATTAAAAAGTTACAATATTTGGAACACCTAATGACGAGATAGCGACGTGAAATACTAAGACTGATAACAAAGGGAAAGATAAGAGGAGGAATGAGTATAGGAAAAAGGGGAGTGTCATGGTTGAACATTTGAAGGGACTCGTTTAAATTCAATTCCATAGAACTCTTCAGAGCAGCGGTGGATAATGTAAAGGTAGCAATGATATCCAACGTCTGATTGGAAGTCGACACTTTATTATGCTGTATCACTGTATCGTTATTCAATCTTCGCTCGTCCTGGATATAGATCTCCCATATAATTTTCCATCTTTTTCGATCTTGTGCCTCTTGCATTTAATTCATATGACAACGTTTTAGATCATCAGTACAACGTGTTGGTGGAAGAACTCTGCTTCGGTAGGCATCATCTCTTAGTCTCCATTTCAGTATCTGCTTTGTCCATGTGTTATCTGTCATTCCAGTCACGTGACCTGCCCAGTTCCGTTTCAGTGTAGCTATTATCTCTACTGCATCAGCCTCTCCTGATATTTGTCGTAGCTGGAGGTTTGCGATCTTGTCTCGTAGTGAAACGCCCAACCTATCACGCTTCATCGCTCTTTGAGACACACGGATCTCTTACACTGTTCTCCTTGTCATGGTCAGCGTTTTCGCTCCGTAAGTTAACACTCCCAAAACACACTGATTAATTATTCTGTATATATTATCTTTCCTCCGCCTGTGGTGACAAATGGGTGGATCGAGTAGCTCAGGAGTCACCATTGCCGGTCGTAAGCCCGGATGAAGGAGGAAGGTTGGGCAGTGGGCTGCCAACCCACTCCCGAAAAAAAAAACACACTGTTACGAAACCTGAACATATGACTCGGAATACAGGACGGAACTTTCGGAAACGACTCAAGCTACGAAACATGGACTATGCATTTGGAAACTGGAATGTGAGGACGCTAAATAGACCAGGAGCTCAAACCGCACTTCTGCAAGAATTAACAAGGTATACGCTCATGATTACTACTCTTCCGGAGACAAGATGGCTGGGTAAAGGTGTCAGGGACACTAAAACGCACACAATTCTATATAGTAGGAAGGAACAAAGAATGTGGAGTCGCATTTGTGGTGGATAATGATTTTAAGTCAAAAATCATCGACTTCCAGGTAGTCAGTAAAAGGATATGCAAGTTGAGAATTTGCACCCACTTCTTTAACCTAACAATGATAAACATTCACTGTCCAACAGAAGATCAAGAGCAACATACAAAGGAAAGCTTTTACCAACAGCTGGAAATAGTATATGATAATGCGCCAAAAAATGACATCAAGATTATAATGGGTGATATGAATGCTAAAATAGGCAAGAAACCGCCGTTCTATGGCACAATAGGAAAACACTCTCTGCATAATGAAACAAGCGAGAATAGGGAGTTTTTGATAAATTTTACCACCAGTAAAAACATGGTTATAAGTTCCACATGCTTCCCACATATAGATATACACAAAATGACATGGATTTCACCAGATCGAACCACAAACAATCAAATTGACCATGTGCTGATAGACAAAAGGGCAGCCAGTAGTATCTCCGATGTGAGAACACGACGAGGAGCATGCTGTGGATCAGACCATATTTTAGTACAAACCAAATTTAGATGCAGAATTAACAGGGAAAGAAACGAAAGACAACAAAGAACAAACAAACTGGACCTGGAAAAACTGAAGATTCAGGAATTTAAAGAGAAGTTCGAACAAGAAGTCGCAAATGAGTTAAGGACGCTAGAACTGCACTCCATAGAGGGAAAATGGACTAATATCAAAACAGCAGTACTGACAGCAGCAGCGTCCACCCTGGGAAATAAGAAAAAGGAGAGAAGAGCAGCATGGCTTGATGACGAGTGCAGGCAAGCAATAGAGGAAAGAAATGAAGCACAAAATGTACATAACAAGAAGAACACGGGAAGGACGAACATTATTTGGAGTCGTAAGACGGAAAGCAGACAAGACATGTAGAAATAAAAAGAGAGCCTATGAAAATGGACAAATAGAAAAAATGGAAGAAAATTTCAAAAACAACGAAATTAGAGGGGCTTACGAATACCTAAAAAAGATAAAAAGTGGGTATAAACCTCAAACAAGTCTATGTAAAGATGAAAGTGGGCAAATAATCAGTGACCAACAGAAAGTCACAGAAACCTGGAAGCATTATTTTCAGACATTACTTGGAACTCAAGTAGACATAGAAGATGAAATGGGTATGATTTACGTAGAAGAGAATGGAGTAGAAACTCCAACCATAGACGAAGTTCTCAAAGACATTAAGGCCCAGAAAAACAATAAAGCTTCGGGAGTTGACGATATACCAGCAGAACTATATAAGGTAGGTGGCGACCAAGTCATATCCACGCGCTCATCAAAGACGTATGGCAAGATGAGAAAATACCCGACGACTGGAAGACAAGTATAGTATGCCCGATCTATAAAAAAGGAGACAAACTCCTATGCAAAAACTACCGTGGAATCTCTCTACTCTGTACAGCATATAAAGTCCTCAGGTGTATTATAAACCAGCGGCTCCAACCACTAGCAGAAAATATTATTGGAGAGTATCAGACGGGCTTCCAACGGGAAAGATCGACACTGGATCAAATATTTACAATCAAACAGATCTTGAGCAAAGCATGGGAACACGATGTTAATGTTCACAACGTGTTTGTAGACTTCAAACAGGCATACGATGCAGTCAAAAGGAACAAACTATACTATATATTGGCTGAATTGGCAATACCCCACAAGCTAATAAGACTCATTAAAGCCTTAATGGATGAAACTCAGGCATGTTTACGAATACCAACACACCGGACAGACTTTTCAATATTTCGCAGGGACTAAAGCAGGGAGATGGGCTGGCCCCAACATTTTTTAACCTCGCACTGGAGTATGCGGTTAGGCAAATGCAAACTGGACGAGGAAATCTACTGACCAACCAAACGGTTCAACTGGCCGCTTATGCTGATGATATTAATATTATGAGTAGAACATCAACAGGAGCACAGGAAACATATGCAGAGTTAAGAACACAAACAAAAATGCTAGGTCTGGAAATTAATACAGAAAAAGCAAAGATAATGACTCAGACGAGAAGAGATAGAGTTCCAGAAAACATTATACGTGAAGATGACTTTGAAACGGTTGAATAGTTTACATATCTGGGAGTAGAAATATATGCCAACGGATCAGAAGGTGGAGAAATACGAAAGAGAATAACGCAGGTAAACAGAGCTTATTTTGCCCTCTCCCATATATTTTGGTCTAAAAGTTTCCACCGAAATACAAATATGAGAATCTATAAAACCTTAATTCGACCAATGACATGCTATTGCAGTGAAGCCTGGGTCCTGAAAGAAACATCCAAAAACAAACTCGACACATTCGAAAGGAAAGTACTTAGGAGAAAACTAGGACCTGTGAGGGAAAACGGAATCTTCAGAAGTCGATACAACAACGAGCTTTATCAACTTTGTAAGGGCCGGACATGTGATAAGAATGGGAGAGGATAGAGTACCAAAACGAGCACTGAATGCTATAATGCAGGGAAAGAGACCGGTTGGGAAGCCACGAAAACGCTGGGAAGACACAGTAAACAGCAACGCACAAGCCCTTTTAGGAGTCCGTGTATGAAGAACAGCAGCCACAGACAGACAAGGGTGGAGGCAAAAAATAAAGGAGGCCAAGGCTCAATTTGGGCTGTAGTGCCGTAAAAGAAGAAGATATATTATCTTTGGCTGTATAATAGGTTATAATTTATTTATCTCCTTGTGGTGCTTTCTCCTTTAGTTGATGTTAGCAACTACACTGGCAAATATGTCTCTGTCCAATGCTGCTCTAAATTAAGATGTTGAATCAAGGCCGGTCCAGGTTCTGATATTTCTAAGCCATGAAATCTGGCGTCTATCGGGACCCTGTTTTCCTTCAATCTTACCCTGGATGATCAGTTGCGTGAGGCGGTACTTTTCATTTCTCATTATGTGTCCCGCGGGTAGGTAACTTTTCTGAATGTGATGATTTTTAGCAGCTCCCTATCTGTATCTGTTCTCCTCAAAACATTTTCGATGGTGGTGTGGGTTGCCCAAGGTATTTTCAAGATTTTTATATAAAGCCAGAGTTCGAAGGCTTCTAACTTGTTTATCAGTGTTATGTTAAGTATTTATTGAGAATTTAATTATAACTATCATATATCCCCCTATAAATCCTTTTCTTTTCTATACCTCACGGTATAGCAGCATGCCCCTCCATTACATGTTACCTAGCCAGCTGTCCCTCTATGTCTTCCAGTTAAATATTTAATTGAACGGTATAAATATATGTCTCAATACATTTTTTCAAATTAATGGTTTCTGCCATATTTAATTTCTTCATTTCGAACTTTCTACATCTTGGTGTGTCAGATTGCTCGATATTCTTCTATGGATACTGCTTATCCGTTTATTTATATGTATTTGCCCTTACGTGGCCCTTACTATTTATTATCAATGGAACCCCTTCCCACTTCAGCAAATTCTAAAACTCATAATTTATGTGATATAGGTACCCATAGGTATAGTTTCAGTAATATTTATGTGTCTCTATTGCCCTACAGATCTTATGTATATTTGTAATGTTAAGACGTTGGTTCATTATTTCCAAATTTTTAATCCATTGTAGTCTTTAGTTTTATTATCATTAGGCTACTTGTTGGTTTGAATCTGTGGAAAATAATAACAATACATGCGTTTAAAGAGAATTCGATATTATCAAGGTTGATAATATTTATTTATTCACGCCATTTTCTTTTGAACGCCAAACATTAAAAAAAAAACAACTTTACTTAGTTTGTACGAATATTTTAGATAACCTTTTTCTTTGTTTCTGTCTTAAATTAAACTTTACGATTTTATGTATATTTTTGATAAGCATATTCGTATCACGCATACACACTACTACAAACGTCAGCCTAAATCGATATTCCTTTCTAAGAAACACTTATCAAAAAACAATTTTCCCACATGTTCACTTCCAATTACATATCATCTTGATAGGCCCTATGCTGATGTAAAAATAATATCCTTTCGCGTGCCTTCTGGGTCGCAACCCTTCAGAATAATAGTCATTTTAGTTCCTTATGGAGATAAAGTTTTTTTCTTTCTCTATATTTACCATTTGAAAATTATACAAATACACGTTTTCTCGATACTCGATCTATAAAATATGCACGCACCTTTTTTACCGATGACAAGGTACAGGGTTGGATCTGTCATTATGTTCGTTTAAAGACTATACATTTACGTGTAAAAAACTGATATAAAAACTACCTGTAATTTTTTTTTGACATTTTTACTTTATCGTACTACATACGTGGTATAATAGATAAAGTTATAGGATCGTGCTAAAAAAGTAAATAAAAAAAACGTCGGAAGTATGTACGTACGTACGTATGTCGCCACCGCCCAGCAAAAACTACTGGACCGATTTGGATGAAATTCGGTATAGGTAAGTTTAAGGGAATTTTGTCGAGAAACGAAGCTTTAAAAAAAACCTCTCCAAGGGGGGGCGAAATAGGGGGGTTATTCGGGGCCCATTTTTGCAAATTTTGACCGAAACGAATGAAAATTAACGCAAAGTTAGCTCATCGATAGGTAAATAGAAATACGGAATTTGACATTTCCAAATTCAAAATGGCGACCAACATGGCCGACAGCCCACCCTATACATTTCCTTACCTATCTAAAAACTAAGTTTAATTTGAAAAAGTCGTTATATAGCCTAAAGATGGGGCTATAAGAAGAATATTATCGTTTTTCAGAAAAGTTATGGGTTGCCTATATTTAAGAGGTCAAAATTTTACATAACTTTGAACTAGATTTTCTCAAAAATGGCTCCAAGGAATTTTTTTATTTTTTTATATACAGGGTGTTCCGAAAAGATTGGTCATAAATTATACCACACATTCTGGGGTGAAAAATAGTTCGATTGAACCTAACTTACCTTAGTACAAATATGCTCATAAAAAAAGTTACAGCCCTTTGAAGTTACAAAATGAAAATCGATTTTTTTCAATATATTGAAAACTATTAGAGATTTTTTATTGAAAATGGGCATGTATCATTCTTATGGCAGGAGCATCTTAAATCAAAATTATAGTGAAATTTGTCCACCCCATAAAAAATGTATGGGGGTTTTGTTCCCTTAAACCTCCCCAAACTTTTGTGTGCGTTCCAATTAATTCCTTATTGTGGCACCATTAGTTAAACACAACGTTTTTAAAACTTTTTTGCCTCTTAGTATTTATTCGATAAGCCAGTGTTTATCGAGATGCGGCTTCTTTTTTAATATATTTACATAAAAATTTTATGGGGGTTTTGTTCCTTTAAACCCCCCAAATGTTTGTGTACGTTCCAATTAAACTATTATTGTGGTACCATTAGTTAAACACAGTGTTTTTAAAACTTTTTTGCTTCTTAGTCTTTTTTTGACAAGTCACCTTTTATCGAGATGTAGTTTCTTTTTCAAAATATACCTAAAAATGTAAATTATAAATAAATTTTCAGATTATTAACAGGTCGCTATAATCGTACTTAGCCATATACAAATATGTGGTAGATTCGATAATTATTCAAAATATGTCGATAAACACTGGCTTATCGAAAAAGTACTAAGAGGCAAAAAAGTTTTAAAAATATTGTTTTTAACTAATGGTGCCACAATAATAATTTAATTGGAACGTACACAAAAGTTTGGGGGGGTTTAAAGTAACAGAATCCTCCATAAAAATTGTATGGGGTGCACAAATTTCACTTTAATTTTTTTTTAAGATGTTGCTGCCATAAGAATGCCGCATGTCCATTTTCACTTAAAAAACTCTAATAGTTTTCGATATATGAAAAAAAATCGATTTTAATTTTGTAATTTCAAAGGGCTGTAACTTTTTTTGTGTGCACTATTGTATATAGGTAAGTGAGGTTCAATCAACCTATTTTTGACACCAGAATCTGTGGTATAATTTATGACCAATCTTTTCGGGAGACCCTGTATATGTTCGATATCCTATCGGTAAATTGAATGACAGTCAGATTTTTTAACTCCCCATTGGAGGGAAGTTATGAATTTTTTATAAAAAAATATTCGAGTGTCCGTAACTTCCTCTGTAATAGAAACTTAAATTTGAAATATGGTACACATATGTGGTACTTTATAACCTATTATCGCAATAAATTTTTCCCAAAATATGGCTTCCGGTTGAACCGGAAATGAAAAAAAAATCTTAATCTTTTAGATCCGCACTGTATATTTTTACATAATTTGAAATCATGGAAAATAACCTTTTCAATGACATAAAATTCGTTGCTATAGCTGAAAAACTCGAAAAGTTACAGTAAATAGAAATTTTGCTATAATCTTGCGTGTGTCCTCTCTCACGCGATCATAGCAGAGCATTATTATAGGTCCGTCAATGAGGATATTTGGCTCCGAATTCCATCCTACTACATCGATGTACTTGATATTTTCACAGTAAGTAGGGAATAGCCCAAGAAACAAAATCTACCCTATATACTATGGCGCTTTTATCTTGGACGGTTCCCACCCTTTCAAGGGGGTGGAAAATTTGTTGGTCAAAATAATCACGGAAGTGGCTAGAGAACCTATTTCTAATCAAAAACTGGTCTATACTTTTTTTTGAGAACTCAATACTTTTTTGAGTTATGCGTCGTTGAAAACTGGCCATTTTCATTGAAAAATTACACCTTTTCGGACGGTTTTTTGTGAATCCCTTAAAAACTATGCATCGAACTAAAAACACTACATAAAACATTTTTTAGATTATAAATAACAAAGAGATTCGTTCCTTCGTAAATCTTCTATTTAGAATACAAAAAGAGATATGGTAGCTGAAAAGAGTTTCTTTTTTGGTGCATGCTCAAATTGGTGTATTCAACTTGAAATAACAGAGGAACGGTGGGTTTTAGGTGTATAATGCTACCAACGCCTTTTGTATTGTTTCAAATGACCTTTAAAAAACGTACTGTTAAATGTCGGTTACATTCAAACTAAGCGAGATATGGTGCAAAAAAATATATGACTAATGTACTTTAAGGAAAAATACGTACATACATAATAAGTACATATATTTAACCCCTCATCCACCAGAATTTAAATGCATCGTTTTTCTTCTGCAATACCTTTTAATACATATAGTGTTATTTCTACTTTCAAAAAGTTGGACGGGTTTAAAATGAAAGGTTTTTGAACTAAATAAGATCAAATTATAGAGCGCATTTTTAAATTTTCTTAAAAATCTCTCTTTTTCTCCATGTAATTCGAAAATAAAAATGTTCCACTCACGAGAAGAGGTGGGAACCGCCCCCATGATAAAAGTGCCATAGTATATAGGATAGACTTTGAATTAGGAGATTGGGCTACTCCTAAAATTTCATTAAAATCGATGCAGTAGGATAGAATTCGGAGGTAATATCTTGTTCTTACTCTCGCGCATTGACTGGCGTAATAGAAATAGAGTGAAAATGCAAACTATCAATTTCTCTGAAAAATGAACTAATTTGAAATAAAAGTATGACTAATATTCTATTGATTTATGCAATAATCTATAGTGTGTCCCCGAAATATGGCATCGAACATTTTCTCAAATGCAGGAATTAATGATGCGTAGAACCATAAAATATTTTCAAGTATACAAGGTGTCTCTAAAATATCAAAATAACGAGTAATTTTGTTATGTTTAACTTTGTTATCTAGTACGATAACGATAATAGATCGGTACGATAAAGTTCTCGGACGGCCCTTCCGTCCAGCGTTTTTCTTCTATATTTAAGGGATTACAAATTAAGGGAGCTAGAAAAAAAGTGAAACGGCAATTAGAAAAGAGAAGAAGAAATTAAACGGTAAAAATTGAAACATATTAATTATGATTCTATTTTTGGATTTGGTTCTGGAGTAAAAAAAAGAACATATTGGCAGTTGTAATCAACATAATAATTATGTGTTTAGGAATAGTGATCAGATCGCCGGTCCGAAATAAGAATGACGTGACTGCAAAAAGCCAAATTTTTTAGGAGAGCAAAAAAACGATTTTTAAATATTGTAAATAGGGTTTAAATGAGTAGTAATCTTCCAGGAGCATTGGTATAACGTTTATTCTTACAGTGATGACTTTTATTTGTATCCCTGTTGGTTCGAATTTGACTACCTTATTTTAATCCCCCCACTGTAAACCGTTTTTACAATTGCGTCATTCTTCATCTACAAACTTTTAAATATTTAAAATAGCGATTATATAGAGAAAAGAGTAACCGTCCAGACCATCGGTCTGGCATTTATTCTTACAATGATATTTATGAATACTGAATACTGTTTATTCAGTCATCCAAAGCTAATTTAAGATATTTTTATTACACAACGGTAGCACTTCCGTAGAGCAGGTACCGAGAGAATTTGGGACGATCAAATTAATGTGCTTAGACAAAATTAATGTGAAGAAGAAGGCTAGAAAATGGACAGTGACGATAGATAAATAGATTATTTTTGTTATACATAGCTCCTTCTTATATCAGAGGTTAACTATCATCACGGCGATCTGTAACTTATTCGCGGCTGCTTTGAAAAAATCGACTGAGCTGTAATTATAGCACTCTTAGGTTTCTCACCCAGGAAATTATTCGTCTTTCTATGGATCTTTTCTCCTTACTTTTTCCTTGTATTATGGGTACAAATATCATATTTCGCACCTCTGATAATGTGGCCTAAATATTGTAGCTTTCTTGTTTTGATATTCTTTATAACCTCGCAATTCTAATGTAGCTCTCTTAACATAATTCTGCATTTGTAACTCGTTAGAGATATATTGATAGAGAGATGGATCTTCTTCTTCTTCATCTTTATAAGCAATTCTACTTGTTCATTGGACTGATACCTCTATAGAAGGTTGTCACTCCAACTTTTGCACGGTCGGCCGATACTTCTTTTACCGATTGATGATTTATCTCGTGCTATTTTGACCACACGTGTCTCCCCCATTCTGGTTATGTGGTTGTTCCATTCTTTTTTTCTATTTAGTGTCCATTCGTTTATACACTGTACGTTACATTGTCTTCTAATATCTTCGCACCACTTTCGATCTCTCAGTGTATCTCCTGTAATTATTTTCAGTACTCTCATCTCTGCCGTTTCCAGTAGTCTTTGTGTTGTGGCTGTATCGGGTTTTGTTCTTGATGCATATGTCATTATTGGTCTTACACTGGCATTATAAATTCTTGACTTCATCTCAGTGTAAATATGTCGGTTTCGCCATATAGCGTTATTAAGGCATCCTGCCAATCTATTTATTTTTGTACTTGATTTCTCACTGTCTAGGTCTCCGTAACTTGACAATGTAATTCCAAGGTATTTTACTTCCATTACTTGTTCAATACTGATACCATCAATTTCTATTTAATATCTGATTGGTTCTTTACTGATTACTATTGTTTTGGTTTTCTGAGATGAAATTGTCATATTGAATCTTTTTGCTCTTATGTTAAATTTGTGGACTAATCTTTGCAGACTATCTTCATCTTGGGCTATCAATATTGCGTCGTCTCCGTAGCAGAGTATTTTTACTTCTTTGTTTCCCATTCTATATCCTCTTCCTTTGTTGACGTTTTTGATGATTTCATCCATGATTAAATTGAAAACCATAGGACTCAATGAGTCTCCCTGTCTTATTCCGCTGCCTACATATATAGGTTATGTAAGTTGTCCATCTATTCTGACTTTCATTTTGTTGTTTTGGTAGATGTTCTCAATAGTTTTTATGATATCTAGAGGAACTTCCCTATTATACAGAAGATGGATTACATCTTTGAGTCCTACTCTGTCAAATGCTTTCTTTAAGTCAATCAGACATAGAAATGCTGGTCTATTATAATCTAGTGATTTCTCAGTAATTTGCTTTATGACGAATATTGCATCTGTACACGATCTTCCAGTACGGAAACCCTGTTGTTCTTCTGCTAAACTTATCCTCTGAATCATTACGTCTTGTAAGATTTTAGTTGTAAGTTTTAGGGTAGTATTAACAAGTTGATACTTCTGTAGTTTTCTGGCTGCTTTTTATCTCCTTTTTTGAATAGTAGAATTAGTTCGCTCGTTCTCCATTCTTCCGGTATTTTAGTGTGTTTTATGATTTTGTTAATTAATGTTGTTAATTGTTCTGTCATTGCTGCTCCATAATATTTCAGTAATTCGTTTGGTATTCCATCCTTACCTGCAGCTTTTCTGTTCTTCAGCTTTTCGAGTGTTTGTCGTACTTCCTGTGCACTTATATTAACATCTTCATTTGTGGTAATTTCTGGTGTTTCCGGTTCTAGCATCATTTGTTCTTCCTCTGCATAGAGCTTTTTTAGATAGTCAATCCATGAATCCTTTTCTATGTGTTTTGGTTTTATTAGTTCCTTTACCTTCGTTCTTTGACCTCTTATAAAGCGCCATATTTCCTTTTGGAGACCATAAAAGTCATGTTCCATTTTTTACGAAAAACGTTCCCAGTGATCATTTTTTATTCTTCTTACTACTGAATATATTTCGTTTCTTATAGTCTTATAATTATCGTATGCCTCTTGTGTTTTATTTGACATATATTTTAGGTAAGCTTTTTTCTTCTCTTTACATTTTCCTTCACTTCTGTACAAAACCATGGAGTTCTTCGTCTTGGAAGCGATTTATTTTTATTAATGTTTCTTTCACCAAGAACTTCCTTGGCTGAGGCTAATTTATTAGACTTAATTTTTGCCCAGCTTTCTTCGACTCCGTCACTTTCTGTGATATATATGTTGCTGCTTTTTTCCGTTAGTCTTTTTTGAAATAGGTATCTTGTGGAGTTGTCCTGTAAGCTTTCGACTTTAATCTTGGTGGTGTATTCTGCTGTTTTGCTATCACATATATGTGTTTTCATTCTGATTTTGCACAATACCAATTTATGATCGCTTCCTATTTCTGCTGATGTTAGTGCTCTTACATCCAAGATTAGTGACGGGTGTAACTCTCTATTCGACAGAATATAGCCTATCATAGATCTTTGTTCTCTAGTGTTTTCAAAAGTGTATTTGTATTGTTCTTTGTGAGGGAAAAATGTATTGTTAATTCGTATTTCAATTATGCCGCAGAGGTCCGTCAGGAAATCTCCGTTTTCATTTCTGATATTTTCATTATATCGCTGTTTTATTCCCGGAACTGTGTCATTGCTAACACGGGCATTAAAGTCACCCAAAATAATTATATATTCATCATTTGCGATCTCGTTTATTACAGTCTGAAGGTGTTCATAGAAGTTTTCTCTTATGGTAGTATCCCTGTTGTTCTCAAGTGCATAGATCGCTATCACGTTCAGAGGTTTGACAGTCAGTTTGACTTTTACACTAACTATTCTTTCGGAGATATATCGGCACTCTTGTACTTGGTGTACAAATTTTCTGTGAACTAGCAGTGCGACTCCTTCCTTGGCTCTCGTATCTTTTGCAACAGCACTGTAAATCATCAGATAGTCATCCAGCATAGTTTGACCCTTTCCTTTTTTCTTTGTCTCTTGTAGTGCACATAATATTTGTATATTTTTTTCTACAAGCGCTTTTGTGACTTCCTGCTCTCTTGTGTTTAGAGACTTCACATTCCAACGTTTTCCATAAATTCGTTGTCCTTTTTCTCGCGTTGGTCGTCATAATGAAATCATTCCTGTTCCGAGGCATAATCCTGTTTCTATGAGCTACGGTTTTAACGTCTATCAGTAGGGTGCTAACCTGGCTGTTGACCCCGTCCTCCTTTATCCGGGCTTGGGACCGGCAAAAGTTCTGTCGAGCTACTCGATCACACCAAACAAAACTGCAGGCGGAGTTAGATAGATAGATAGATAAATAGTTTTAATTAGGTGGGTGTTGGCCTATTCGAATGCGACCTTTTTAAATTTTTTTTTGGTTGTCTAGTCCTTTCTAGCCTGACCCTTTTTAAAAAGTTTGATAACGTAGAGACTGAACTTTCAATGTAGCTCTTTGTTGATGTGGCTTTTCTTCGCTTAATGCAAAGTACCGTAGATTTGCCAGGCTCTCACACTGACAAAAAAATATTCGATGTGAAAAAATCTGTATAAGTCAACATCTGCCAATCTCACCAGCTTCAACTACCTATTCAGCTTCCAGTGCTCTGTTAGCAGACCTACCATGATTTTGATTGTTTTCTTGTCGTTGCTTATTAAGTCTGTTATAAATTTTGGTGAATGTTATACTGAACTTTTTCGCCTCACTTGTCATGGTGAATTGCTCCACCATTCAAGAAAGTGCCTTATCCATACCCATTTTGTTGCAGTCGTTCTTTTTCTGCCTTTGCAACGCCGCAGAAGGATCCTTGAAAATTAATGAGCCTTGTTTGGTTATTTCCTCCGTTTTTTCATTATCCTTATGATCCTCATACACTAACGCGTATTGCCTAAATCGAATTCATTTTGAAGAATGAAAATATTTATACACGCAATGAAGTCACAGAGTGGGCTGTGTGTTGACTCGGAATTGTCTTGGTGTCGAGACTAAAGTCACCAGTGAGTCTTCCATGTCGATCTCAAGACAGCAATTGATCTCAAATGGACAACACCTCGAGACTTATCTCGAGGTTTTTGCTCGAGATTCTATCTTAAACGGAGAGTTAGCTGGTATTTTTTAAATTGATTCGTAGATTCAATTAACGTCTTATCATATTTATCGGTTGATGGATTCGACCCTTACTTGATGGAAGTTCATTTTATCTAACAATAAAACACTGAAAACGTTTGTTTTCTATACTTCCACAAAATTCTTTACAACTAAGTGACTGCAGCTGTTTCGGCAGAGTGCCTTTCTCAAGTGATTTAGTTTACAATGGTTTGCCTATTTAAAGTCTTTAACTGAAGAGGTTGAGGAGTGGGGAGCTGTTTGTCCCAAGTTGATCATTCAGAATTATATCTGTATATTTCAATTTGATAATTTCCATAGATTCTAATAAAGATAGCTTAAGGCCTTTATTTTGAATATGCAGAATTTGAAACTGTTCATTAAAAGAATGATTATGATCTAGAAGGTGAAATGCGTATGTAGAAGTGTCTGTTTTTCTCTTGTTGAAAGCCCTTATGTGCTCTGCTATCCGTTTGTCAAAGGTTCTGCCAGTTTGATCGATGTAAGTTTTCGGACAGTCACCACAAGCCAGTTTGTACACACCACTCTGTAGTTGCTTTCTCTTTCGGTTTTTATTGTTCTTAATATATTTACTAAAATTGTTGTTAGTTCTGAAAGCTGGTGTTATTCCTTTCTTTTTTATGTATCTGGCTATTTTTGTTGTTATCTTGCCAGTATATGTTAGAGAGCAGAAGGTACTGGGTTCTGTCTGTGGTGGTGGATACACTAATCTCAGGGCTTTCTTATGGAGTTTTTGGTTTAAAATTTTGTTAACTCTTTGTTCGTTAAACAATGGCTATAACGAAAAAACGGTTAACAAAATTTTAAACCAAAAACTCCATAAGAAAGCCCTGAAATTAGCGTATCCACCACCACAGACAGAACCCAGTACCTTCATCTGCTCTCTAACATATACTGGTAAGATAACAACAAAAATAGCCAGATACATAAAAAAGAAAGAAATAATACCAGCTTTCAGAACTAACAACAACTTAAGTAAATATATTAAGAACAATAAATGACGAAAGAGAAAGAAACTACAGAGTGGTGTATACAAACTGACTTGTGGTGACTCTCCGAAAACTTACATCGGTCAAACTGGCAAAACCTTTGACAAACGGATACCAGAACACAAAAGGGCTTTCAACAGTAGAAAAACAGACACTTCCACATACGCATTTCACGTTCTAGATCATAATCATTCTTTTAACCTTTCGTTACTCGCGCCAACTTTTTGTGATCGGATACTCGCGCACGGTGCAGGAGACCGGGTCCAAAAATATGGGTCAGCAGTGTTTTAAAATTATTTTTTTTTGCAAAATTTTGTACGATTAAATTATTTAATGAATATATGATCATATAATTTTGTAGATATGCGTTTGTGTTCACATTATATTACTTTAATCAAAAATTTAATAATTTTCATTGTTATCCATTTATATGTATATACAAAAACTTTGGAAGTGAAAAAAAAATTGAATATGGTTAAATTTGTTTACTAAGAACTTTAGATCTTAATTCAATGCACAAAAAAATTAAAAATAAAGAGTAATTGTAGTAACAAAAAAAGTTATAAAAATTTATTAACGTTTTTAAAACATGAAATACACAATGGTGTCACATTCATTGGAACAATGGTGTTCCAAACACAGATATTTTGAGCATATTTGGCAGTAAAACTTTGTTTTTCTATTTTTCTTCCAATCACAAACAGCACAGCGATCTGAAGTTCCTGGTGTTACGACTGGTACTTGTTCTGTTGGTAAACCACATATCTCCCTAAACCTCATTCTGATGGTTCTGGGTAAGTTATATATTTATATTTATATATATAAATATAAAAAAAATTATATATATATATATATATATATATATATATATATATATATATATATATATATAAATATAAATAAACTAATCTATAAACATTGAAAATAAGGAAAAGATCTTAAATTACCTTACTAATTAAAAATATCGATGTGTGATCCAAACACAAAAATTGGTGCACAAATACTCGCACACGGTGTACGGGACCGTGTTGCGTAATAACAAAAGGACAGTACTATTTTTTACACTGCGAACTGACTTTACCCACAGTTGATTGACCACTGAAGAAGTATACGAAGTAGCCATTCAAAATCCCCACTACAAGCAGAGTTACAGGAATTTATTTACAGGCCCGTTCTCCCACACCGTGTGCGAGTAACGGAGGGTTTTAATGAACAGTTTCAAATTTTGCATATTCAAAATAAAGGCCTTAAGCTATCTTTATTAGAATCTATGGAAATTAATAAATTGAAAAATACAAATATAATTCTGAATGACCAACTTGAGACAACTCCTCAACCTCTTCAGTTAAAGACTTTAAATAGGCAAACCATTGTAAACTAAATCACTTGAGAAAGGCACTCTGCTGAAACAGCTATAGTCACTTAGTTGTAATAAATTTTGTGGAATATAGAAAACATCCGTTTTCAGTGTTTTATTGTTAGATATTTATCGGTGTTTACTAACGTGTCTAGGAATATATGATCTATTATACCTACATATCATGTACTCATAACTATTTAATTACTTGGCAGATTATTAATTTTTTTCAAGAATATAATCAGCTTATTATGGTCCTATGCTAACATAGTTTTGTCATGTTATTGGAATGTGTAGAAAAAATATAACTTAATGATTCAAAATTAGAAGATGGAAATGGATAGTCAGGTTTACTTATACGAGTCTTAAAGAAAATATTGCAATTATCAACAGATGCAAGCTAAAATGTTGAATAAAATGTCTACACTTATTTCTAGAACAATTTTCTAACTACCACCAGGAGGTAATGACGGTCTCTTGACCGTCATGAAGAAATTATTAGCAAATATTTTTGTATCGAATTTTGTGTTCAAAGATAAATTGTGAACTTAACCCTACACTCTTAATAAAGTACCAGTAGCAAAGATAGGCATCGGTTGTTTCTTAATCACAATTTTAATTAAACTGGATACTGAGTAGCTTAAAAAATTAATGATTTTTAAAAATGGTATATTTTGAAGTCAATGGTTATGTCTTATTCCAACTCTGCATGTAGCACATATTTTACAATTTCAGATTTCTTCTTTCTTTATATATTTTTTCCGTTAAAAGCACGATGGGATACAAAACAGCTGTAAGTCGTGCTATATTTTTATGAGTGGTGACTATTCTTAAATATTAAATGATAGTTTAAAATATTTAATAGGAGTAATTGGGTTGTACAACTGGGATTTACTGAAGGAGAATAAACAGATACGTAGGCGCTGTAATCTCCTCATTAGTGGAGAATTATTAATGACAAATGGACGAAACATTTTAAAATAGCTATTATAAAAACAATCAGTCATATTTAATGATTTTTTTCTTGGAAGTGTATTCCTCTTCTTCTGGTTCCTATCCGTTTGGGATGACGGAAATCATATTGGCAATCATAACCTTGCTTGCTGCGGCTCGAAACAGTTCCGTTGAGGTTTTCTTAAATCATGTTCTCAAATTCCGTAGCCCTGATATTCTCCTTCTACCAGGTCTTCGCTTACCTTGGCAATATATGCATACAATATATTTCATAATGTAGAGAGTATATATTATCAAATGGATAATACATAATCTCCTGAACACCTTAGCGGTTATAATATACTCGTGTTTATTATTTTCTTTATCTTTTTTGAAAACGATTTTAGGGGTGAAAATCGTACCGTGAAATGGGGTAAGATTGATCAATTTTAACTTTATTTTATTTATATTTTAAACGTTTTTGTTACTGTTCTATATTTAAACATTTCACGTGTTATATTAATATCTAAAGAGTACTGATTTAACACTAGTTTTGTTTTAATTATTAAGAAAATCCACTTATCTCATAAAAAATGGGTGATCAATCTTAGACCCGTGACTGGGGTGAGATTGATCATGATGATTTTATAGCATGAAACAGTAGTGCTTTTAAATAGAATATGATCAATCTTAACCTTTACTAATTCGGTCAGACAGTTTTTCGAATTTTTACAAAGGGGTGAGATTGATCATGCGGGGTGAGAATGATCACACTATTTTTATTGTACTATTCTTTATTTATTCAAAAAAAAAACATATTTTAACAACTAAAAATGTAATTCAGAACAATTTATAAAAAAAATTTGATTTAACATTCTTTTATATTAATTTCTCCGCGAAAATGACATTTTTGTATCCTATCAGAAATCGTCTTAAGTGTTGGATCTGGTAGTAAGGCAACTACATCATTGAAGGGAACAGTGGATATGTCATTTTTAATTATTTTGAAAATCTTTCTCGATCCTGCTGATTTAAGGCCTTGAACTTCGATTTCTTCTCCTTCTATAACTCCTTTTACCTGACAGACATAGGTAGATACTCTTCGGTAGATGCACATTTTTTTCCGGGGTCATCTGAGACGTTGGACTCGATGTAATTAAAAGTATTTTTAACTGGAACATTTTCAATCCTTTGTGTAAATTGTCCAAAGTATTTTTTAATCAGGTCCGGAGATACCTACTTCTGCTCAGCTTTTTTTAATATTAGTTGCTAATCTTTTACCAGCAATACTTCCGTGTCTCTTCAACAAGCTATTTACCCAGTCAATTCCAGGACTATTCTCCTTAAATCTAGATACACTTTTACCAGTTTTGTCCAAAAAACTTTTGACGCACATTCTCAAATCCATTGCACTTAGAGGATATCTCTAATCTGCACACGTTAAAATGGCTACTTCTATAATAGCTATAATGGCTACTTCTTCTTCATATTATAGGAATACAGATTGTCCACCTGTTTTCTTAATCTTCCTTCCATGGTACTTGTTATTTAAAGTTCCGTAGGACAATTTGTATTTTTTTGCGGCTTTTCTTAACGATAATCCATTTTCCAATACATCGTGCAGTGCCTGATTAACTTGTTCTTCATTAAAAATGCCATGCGTTCTACTGCCTAATTGTCTTTTGTACGTTCTTCCCATTTTGATTGATATTCTTAAATCTGTGACAAAAATTATAAATTAATTTCTGGAAAGTACGTAACGTGGGGTTAGATTGTTTCAATATTATCCGCCATCTTAAAAAAGCTGGCGTTAGTTAAAATGCTAGATACTTAAAATTATTATTACAGAACCATACAAAATAATTTTATAATACTAGAAATAGCGAACTTACCTCTGTTCTTTCTCTACCATCAAAAGTACACAAACTATAAAAATAGGCCAAAAATTATGGTTAATTTCAAAGCCACAGAACTTCTTCCCAATGCCAATTGCAAACTAACAACGACGTGAACTGATCATAGTCAAGATCCAAGAAATGGATAGTGCCACCCTCAGAAACAATTTTACATTGTTGCCGGTTGTATCTACATATATGTGATACAACGACAAATGATCAATGTCACCCCGGGAGATCAATCTCACCCCATTTTACGGTAATGTCAAATCTGTTTAAGTGAAAATGTAATTGTCATTACAATCAGCATATCACCCATATTTGGTATTTTAAAAATATCCCGTTGTATATTACAAAAACATTTTAAAATATCAAAAAGTAATAACCATTTCAATTTCGTTGCAACACGAAACTACAGCCGCATTATATTCTAGTTCAATCAGAGACTGCAGCAAGCACCCCTACCGGTTTCGAAACTTATTAGTCTCTTATCAGGAGGCACATATGCTGCTCTCTCTGACCCAACCAGGACAAACGCCGGCGTGCAGTTACGGATTGCAACGAAAGAAATGGCAGGGATGCCCTAGCGGCAACTGCTAGCAAAATACTAAGTTTTCAATCTAATAGCATATAAAACAACATCAGAAATATTACTCTACATCCCACCAGATTGAAAACAATGGGAACCTTCTCTGGTTACACCTCCGAGGATGTAGAGTAATATTTTTGATGTAGTTTTATATGCTATTAGATTGAAAACTTATTCCTTTGCTAGAAGTTGCCGTTTCATCTATGCCGTTTCGTTCGTTGTAATCCGTGACTGGATGCCGGGGTTTGTTTTGGTTGAATCAGAGAGAGCAGCATATGTGCCTCCTGATGAGAGACTAATAAGTTTCGAAACCGGTAGAGGTGTTTGCTGCACTTTCTGATTGAACTAGAATATAATGCGGCTGTAGTTTCGTGTTGCAACGAAATTGAAATGGTTATTACTTTTTGATTTACTTGTTTACTCTGATTGGAGTACGAAGGGAACCATTCTCGTTGGAACTTTATCATGCTGAGCAGATGGGACGTGAATTATAAATTGTAAAATTCCCTCATCTTCTTTAGTCTCAGCATCCGTTATGACTTGCAAATTTTAAAAGCCTCAGAGGTGTAACCACAGAAGGTTCCCGTTGTTTTCAATCTGGTGGGATGTAGAGTAATATTTTTGATATTGTTTTATATGCTATTAGATTGAAAACTTAGTCTTTTAATTTAAAATATCTTTCCAAACAATAAAATGGAAGTCAGAATAGATGGACAACTTACGAAACCAGTGGATACAGACAATGGAGGAAGACATTCACATTCACTAAGCGCAGCGATATAGGATATAGAATTATGAAAAATTAAATTAAAATTCTCTTTTACGTCGCCGATGACATATTTATAGTAGGGATGGGAAAAACCTACCGGTTTAAACCTAAAACCGGTTTTTTTACTTCGCAATAACCGGTTTTACCGGTTGTTTTTTTGTCCCGGTTATAACCGGTTTTTTATTTTTAAAGTTAAAACCGGTTATTAGGTTTTTACGGTGATAAGGAATAGGCTAGGTATTATTTTGGATCCCAATCATAATTATTATTCTCAAGTAATTATTCCAAACAAAACCTGTATATATAAAAAATTCAAATTTTATTTTATTTTATAAAATACAGAAGCAAACTGAAACTGCAATCCCACATCAGCCAAAAACAATTATTAGCTTTGTTATAATATTTCCTTGAAAAGGTACTTGTAATCATAATATTTACATAAGAAGTGATCTGGTTGAATTAGACGCAAGCATCATATATTTTTCACACTTAACTCTTGACATTAAAAGTGGGTGAATGACTTTTTCTGATTACCAAAAATAATCTCTGACTATGAATATCGAATTGCTGATTACGAATACGAATCTCCAAGAATTTCGCTACGTTTTCAAAACGATACACTCATACAGGAAGTATTAAATGAGTTAAAATGTACCTATTCTACAAATATACAAACGTGTTAAAAGTAATACATGTTCTTTCGATAGTACTAATTTTGATCATATTGATATCGAGTCGAATGGACTATCGCAAACTAAAGTGTATTGTAAATGTAATATTGTAACCTATTGGATTAAAAAAACCGAAAACCGGTTTTTCTAAAAACCGGTTTTTTGGCCGGTTATAACCGCCAGGTTAAACCGTAAGCAAAAAAACCGGTATAACCGAAAACCGGTGTTTTGTCAAAAACCGCCATCCCTAATTTATAGTCCCAAATTAAAATAACTTTCAGAAACTTAATAAAAGAGTAGAAGTTAACATGACGAATTTAACAAAAAAATTGGAGAAATAGTAAGTAATCAGTAAGGAACCAATAAGATGAAGTTAGCATTGAACAAGTAATGGAAATAAAATAGCTAGGGATTACACCGCTCGGCTGTGGAGACGTTGAAAAAGAATATCAAGTATAAAGAGTCAAAATAGATTATTATGAACCTTAATAACCGTATATGGCCTAACGAACACATTAACTTTTCCTATTTGTTCCTCCAAAGCTAGAAGGTGTTCGTTCTCAACCTTGCCTGCACTAAGCACTGTTAAATATTTACCATCCATATTCCTGATAAGTTTGAGATTTGTACAAAAATTGTTAGTGGTTTCAAGTTGCAAAAATCTTCATAATCTTTTTTTCATCTCTAAAAGTTCAGTTTGTTTGTGACCGTCGATCTATCTATGGCCAGCTATGACTATTACACGAATGTCCAATACTATGCAAAAACACTTAAATCTGCAGAAAAATAGACATCATTAAGGCACAGCAGATAAACGTTACAATAGTGTAGTCTGATAGTGGAAAAATAAAGGACTATCTTTTGAAAAATACTAGGTACAGAGAAACCGCAGAAACACTGTTTGACAAAATACGATAACTAGACCCAAACCCAGACATCCAAAGTGAAAGTTATCCTTTAACACCAAATTCTTCTATATGGTCCACATAATGTTCAGAAAAAACTCACACCATTTTGAGCGTCAGGTTTGGGGGGGGGGCGGGGAGAGGGGGAGAAATCAGAAAATTTGTAGTCTTTTACGTTTTTCGTAAATATTTTCCCCATCTCCCCCCCCAAACTGGAATCTCAAAATTGTGTAACTATTTACTCAACAATATGTGGACCACAATATGGTGTTGGAGGAAAACTTTTATTTTGGATGTCAAGGTTAGGCCTTTTTTTGAACCAATTATCTATACTACCTCCGTAACTTTGGAACCGTTCATTTTAAGAGGATTATGCATAGAGCCTTTTTTATTTAAAATTTAATGTAGATCATTTTTGTATAGAAGGTTGTTTATGCTAAACCGCATAGTTTTAAAATATTGACGAAAAACTTAAAAAACTACGAATTAACCAATTTCTCCCACCTCCCCCCTCCCTAAAACCCGACGCTCAAAATGGTGTGACTTTTTTCTGAACATTATGTGGACCATATAGAAGAATTTGGTGTTGGAGGATAACTTTCACTTTGGATGTCTGGGTTATGCCATTATTTGGATCAATTGTATCATACTATAAGATATTGCATTCTCAGGATACATTTACATACGCTGTAAGTTTAAGGTCTTTAGAATGATACAATAAAAGAAGTTAGACACAGGATAAAACAAGTGTTCAGTAAAATGATTAAGGTTGGACAATTATTTCATCATCATTATCATGGTAGCTACACACCTAGCGGAGTGATTGCCACCCTCTTTGGACTCTTCCAAAATATTAATGCATATCCATTAAAATTTTCGTTTAGAATAGGTTGCGTGGCTTGTCATCTTTTATAATTTTTCCATTCGTTCTTGTTTTTGCTTATGGCTACCAATTCTTTAACTGTAATCTTCGTAAGGTCCTCAACTATCTGATTTTCCTATCTGGTTTTAGGTCTTTCTCGTAGTCTGCGTGACAGTGGTCTCAATTTGGTGATTTTCATGATATCTGCTTCTGGATTTCTCCTTTTCATATGTCTCATCTATCTTAGTGTCTGTGCCTTAATAAATCCGACGATGATATTTCGTCAATTTTCTAAATTCATTATTAACTAAGTTTAGTGGGCCTGCTATACTTTGAATTATTTTTCTTTCTAGGATCCTCAATATGTCCTCATCTTTCTGTGCCAGGCACAATACTTCAGCACCGTTTGTGATTACTGGCCTAATTGCTGCTCTATAAATTTTCAGTTTAGTATTCTGCAATACTTTCTTTTCTATGAGGAAGTTATATTTCTAGTAGGTTCTATTTCCTGCAAGTATTCTTTCATTGATTACTAAGCGTCTATCTTAGTTCTACTAACTTAAACCCAAGATATTTAGGTAAAGTGTTCTACTTTTTCAAACTCATATTCGCCAATATTTAACTTTTTCACATTAACTGTATTTTTCTTGGGCATATTAGGTACATTTTAATTTTCATCGATGATTTTCTTCATGATAGAAGCATCGGAAGAAGACGAATTTCATGGCTGAAGAACCTGAAAGAATAGTTTGAATGCCCTCAGAACCACTATTTAGAGCTACTGCCTCAAAAATTAAAATATCTATGATGATTGCCAACCTCCGTAGTGGAGATGGCACCTGAAGAAGAAGAATTTTGATTTTATTTTGATTTATTATCAAACTCCTCTTGGTTACTGCCGGGCACAAATTCGGAAGTTCTTCCTTTAAACTGTTCACGTTTCTGCCAATCAATACTATGTAGTCAACGGACTTCACAAGTTGCGTTGTCGATGTTTTAATTATTGTAACTTTAATTTCGGTAGCTCTTATTGTTTCTTTTGTCACGACATTAAACAATGACGTTGAAAGAGAGTCGCCCTGTCGCAATCCAGCTGCTATTTCTATATTTTTAGTGATGCTTTTACCTTGTATTATTGCTGCCTTCGATTCTTGCAGTGTCATTTTCATAGGTTTTAAAAGTTTTATTGGGATATCTAGGTTTTTCATGTCCTCTATTAGGTCGCCTCTTAATAGGCTGTCAAATGTTTACTTAAATCTATGAAAACGATATTTAAGTCGATATAAGTTCGTACCACTTCTCAATTGACTGTGTGATTATGTGTATTGCACTTAACAATTTTTAACATGCCCTCTCTAAATTCCTGCTGATTCTCTCCTATTTTAGTTTCACTGTATTTTTAGAGTCTTTGTCTGATTAATGATGTCAATATTTTGTAGCAGTTGTTTAACAATATTACTCCTGTATAGTTGTTGCATTGTGTGGTGTCACTTTTTTCAGAATAGGAAATATCCACCTTAACATTCCCAAATCGATATTATTAGGTTCTATATTTTTGTTCTAGTTCTTCTCCGCCTTATTTTATTAGCTCGTTTGAGATTTTGTCTTGGCCTGCGGCTTTATTTTGATTTAGATTATTTATTATACGTAAAAAATTCTCATATGGCGGATTTTAGATTTCGTATTTGTCATTAATGTATGTTTCTTCTGTGCATTCGTGAGTGCTTTCTATAGCCTTAAATAACTCTTATTGATATTTTTTCAATATTTTGGCACCAATCTTAATAAAATTATTTTTTTCAATTTAATTGTGGCTTATTTCCCGTTTAAATAATTAATTATATAAATGCCACAAAGAAATAGCTTCAGAACAACATTATATTATTGTATTAAATTAATTGTATTTTTAGCCTGAGTAGCAATATAGGCCTTCAAGCCGCGTTGAACTTTGTAAATAAAATATGCTGCAAGGTAAATGTCGGCAGAATTATTATAGGGTAACGGGTACAGTGATTGGCCACTTAAGGGATTTCAAATTGAATTAAAATTGTAAATTGTTATATTTTAATGTGAAATAACTTTTAAGGGTTTTTTAATAACAATGAAACATCAAATTTTATAAAAACTCAGGTTATTTTAGTAAAAATAATAATGTACATAAAATATTAACATAAATTTAAAAACATACAAAATTACACAGTTATTGGCCATGAAAACATAGTTATTGGCATATAGAATTACAGTTATTGGCCACACATAAAATTCCTAATTTTTTCTTTTTGTTTGTGCAGTTAGGGCACAAAACTATTTAGATTTTCAATTTCTTGTTGTTTTTTAATACAACTACCAATATGGGAGCCTCTGACACAAAACAAACATTTTATTCCAACTTTTGATTTAGAAATATTTTAGGAACAAGAATAGCACAATCCTGTATACAAAAGATTATTATTTACAGATATGTTGGTGTTGTCTGATTGTTTCACCAATATATCTGAGAGAATTTGTATTTTTTCTGTTTTGAAAAACAACTTTCCTTTAGCCGACTCACTAGCACGTTTTTCTTTGCTTTTTTCCAAATTTGTACATTTGTTTTG
The DNA here is from genome assembly GCF_917563875.1 of Diabrotica virgifera virgifera. NCBI lineage: Eukaryota > Metazoa > Arthropoda > Insecta > Coleoptera > Chrysomelidae > Diabrotica > Diabrotica virgifera. The sequence goes on along the minus strand of NC_065444.1, from coordinate 181,728,826 downwards.
GGAAGTATTCGTCAAATTTGATGAATTCTTATTGTTGGAGACATCAAAAGATACGTTATCAATTGAGGGCAGAATATCGTTTTCCTCTACAAAATCAGGAAATTGGTTCCGTGACAGTTCGTGGTTTTCTTTGGCGTTAATCACTTCTGGTATATGTACTCTAACTCCACTAATCAAAGTAGTGCTTTTAATTGTATGATCAAAAAGTGTGTCTGATTTAAAAGTATTTGTATCTACAATATCACCTGTATTTAGTGTAACATTTTCTTTATTAAAAATGAATAACCATTCTCAATTTCGTTGCAAAACGAAAATACAGCCGAACCATATTCCAGTCCAATCAGAGAGTGCTGCAAGCACCTCTACCGGTTTCGAAACTTATTAGTCTCTCATCAGGAGGCACATATGCTGCTCTCCCTGATCCAACCAAAACAAACCTCAGCGTGCAGTCCCGAATTGCAACGAACGAAATGGCATAGATGCCCTAGCGGCAACTGCTAGCAAAAGACTAAGTTTTCACTCTAATGGCATATAGCATATCCCACCAGAATGAAAACAATGGGAACCTTCTCTGGTTACACCTCCGAGGCTTCTACAATTTGCAAGCCATACGGATGCTGAGACTAAGGAAGATGAGGGAATTCTACAATTTACAATTCACTTCCCATCTGCTCAGCGCGGTAAAGTTCCAACGAGACTGGTTCCCTTCATACTCCACACAGAGTAAATGTAAATCAAAAATGAATAACCATTCTCAATTTCGTTGCAAAACGAAAATACAGCCGAACCATATTCCAGTCCAATCAGAGAGTGCTGCAAGCACCTCTACCGGTTTCGAAACTTATTAGTCTCTCATCAGGAGGCACATATGCTGCTCTCCCTGATCCAACCAAAACAAACCTCAGCGTGCAGTCCCGAATTGCAACGAACGAAATGGCATAGATGCCCTAGCGGCAACTGCTAGCAAAAGACTAAGTTTTCACTCTAATGGCATATAGCATATCCCACCAGAATGAAAACAATGGGAACCTTCTCTGGTTACACCTCCGAGGCTTCTACAATTTGCAAGCCATACGGATGCTGAGACTAAGGAAGATGAGGGAATTCTACAATTTACAATTCACTTCCCATCTGCTCAGCGCGGTAAAGTTCCAACGAGACTGGTTCCCTTCATACTCCACACAGAGTAAATGTAAATCAAAAATGAATAACCATTCTCAATTTCGTTGCAAAACGAAAATACAGCCGAACCATATTCCAGTCCAATCAGAGAGTGCTGCAAGCACCTCTACCGGTTTCGAAACTTATTAGTCTCTCATCAGGAGGCACATATGCTGCTCTCCCTGATCCAACCAAAACAAACCTCAGCGTGCAGTCCCGAATTGCAACGAACGAAATGGCATAGATGCCCTAGCGGCAACTGCTAGCAAAAGACTAAGTTTTCACTCTAATGGCATATAGCATATCCCACCAGAATGAAAACAATGGGAACCTTCTCTGGTTACACCTCCGAGGCTTCTACAATTTGCAAGCCATACGGATGCTGAGACTAAGGAAGATGAGGGAATTCTACAATTTACAATTCACTTCCCATCTGCTCAGCGCGGTAAAGTTCCAACGAGACTGGTTCCCTTCATACTCCACACAGAGTAAATGTAAATCAAAAATGAATAACCATTCTCAATTTCGTTGCAAAACGAAAATACAGCCGAACCATATTCCAGTCCAATCAGAGAGTGCTGCAAGCACCTCTACCGGTTTCGAAACTTATTAGTCTCTCATCAGGAGGCACATATGCTGCTCTCCCTGATCCAACCAAAACAAACCTCAGCGTGCAGTCCCGAATTGCAACGAACGAAATGGCATAGATGCCCTAGCGGCAACTGCTAGCAAAAGACTAAGTTTTCACTCTAATGGCATATAGCATATCCCACCAGAATGAAAACAATGGGAACCTTCTCTGGTTACACCTCCGAGGCTTCTACAATTTGCAAGCCATACGGATGCTGAGACTAAGGAAGATGAGGGAATTCTACAATTTACAATTCACTTCCCATCTGCTCAGCGCGGTAAAGTTCCAACGAGACTGGTTCCCTTCATACTCCACACAGAGTAAATGTAAATCAAAAATGAATAACCATTCTCAATTTCGTTGCAAAACGAAAATACAGCCGAACCATATTCCAGTCCAATCAGAGAGTGCTGCAAGCACCTCTACCGGTTTCGAAACTTATTAGTCTCTCATCAGGAGGCACATATGCTGCTCTCCCTGATCCAACCAAAACAAACCTCAGCGTGCAGTCCCGAATTGCAACGAACGAAATGGCATAGATGCCCTAGCGGCAACTGCTAGCAAAAGACTAAGTTTTCACTCTAATGGCATATAGCATATCCCACCAGAATGAAAACAATGGGAACCTTCTCTGGTTACACCTCCGAGGCTTCTACAATTTGCAAGCCATACGGATGCTGAGACTAAGGAAGATGAGGGAATTCTACAATTTACAATTCACTTCCCATCTGCTCAGCGCGGTAAAGTTCCAACGAGACTGGTTCCCTTCATACTCCACACAGAGTAAATGTAAATCAAAAATGAATAACCATTCTCAATTTCGTTGCAAAACGAAAATACAGCCGAACCATATTCCAGTCCAATCAGAGAGTGCTGCAAGCACCTCTACCGGTTTCGAAACTTATTAGTCTCTCATCAGGAGGCACATATGCTGCTCTCCCTGATCCAACCAAAACAAACCTCAGCGTGCAGTCCCGAATTGCAACGAACGAAATGGCATAGATGCCCTAGCGGCAACTGCTAGCAAAAGACTAAGTTTTCACTCTAATGGCATATAGCATATCCCACCAGAATGAAAACAATGGGAACCTTCTCTGGTTACACCTCCGAGGCTTCTACAATTTGCAAGCCATACGGATGCTGAGACTAAGGAAGATGAGGGAATTCTACAATTTACAATTCACTTCCCATCTGCTCAGCGCGGTAAAGTTCCAACGAGACTGGTTCCCTTCATACTCCACACAGAGTAAATGTAAATCAAAAATGAATAACCATTCTCAATTTCGTTGCAAAACGAAAATACAGCCGAACCATATTCCAGTCCAATCAGAGAGTGCTGCAAGCACCTCTACCGGTTTCGAAACTTATTAGTCTCTCATCAGGAGGCACATATGCTGCTCTCCCTGATCCAACCAAAACAAACCTCAGCGTGCAGTCCCGAATTGCAACGAACGAAATGGCATAGATGCCCTAGCGGCAACTGCTAGCAAAAGACTAAGTTTTCACTCTAATGGCATATAGCATATCCCACCAGAATGAAAACAATGGGAACCTTCTCTGGTTACACCTCCGAGGCTTCTACAATTTGCAAGCCATACGGATGCTGAGACTAAGGAAGATGAGGGAATTCTACAATTTACAATTCACTTCCCATCTGCTCAGCGCGGTAAAGTTCCAACGAGACTGGTTCCCTTCATACTCCACACAGAGTAAATGTAAATCAAAAATGAATAACCATTCTCAATTTCGTTGCAAAACGAAAATACAGCCGAACCATATTCCAGTCCAATCAGAGAGTGCTGCAAGCACCTTGCAGCACTCTCTGATTGGACTGGAATATGGTTCGGCTGTATTTTCGTTTTGCAACGAAATTGAGAATGGTTATTCATTTTTGATTTACATTTACTCTGTGTGGAGTATGAAGGGAACCAGTCTCGTTGGAACTTTACCGCGCTGAGCAGATGGGAAGTGAATTGTAAATTGTAGAATTCCCTCATCTTCCTTAGTCTCAGCATCCGTATGGCTTGCAAATTGTAGAAGCCTCGGAGGTGTAACCAGAGAAGGTTCCCATTGTTTTCATTCTGGTGGGATATGCTATATGCCATTAGAGTGAAAACTTAGTCTTTTGCTAGCAGTTGCCGCTAGGGCATCTATGCCATTTCGTTCGTTGCAATTCGGGACTGCACGCTGAGGTTTGTTTTGGTTGGATCAGGGAGAGCAGCATATGTGCCTCCTGATGAGAGACTAATAAGTTTCGAAACCGGTAGAGGTGCTTGCAGCACTCTCTGATTGGACTGGAATATGGTTCGGCTGTATTTTCGTTTTGCAACGAAATTGAGAATGGTTATTCATTTTTGATTTACATTTACTCTGTGTGGAGTATGAAGGGAACCAGTCTCGTTGGAACTTTACCGCGCTGAGCAGATGGGAAGTGAATTGTAAATTGTAGAATTCCCTCATCTTCCTTAGTCTCAGCATCCGTATGGCTTGCAAATTGTAGAAGCCTCGGAGGTGTAACCAGAGAAGGTTCCCATTGTTTTCATTCTGGTGGGATATGCTATATGCCATTAGAGTGAAAACTTAGTCTTTTGCTAGCAGTTGCCGCTAGGGCATCTATGCCATTTCGTTCGTTGCAATTCGGGACTGCACGCTGAGGTTTGTTTTGGTTGGATCAGGGAGAGCAGCATATGTGCCTCCTGATGAGAGACTAATAAGTTTCGAAACCGGTAGAGGTGCTTGCAGCACTCTCTGATTGGACTGGAATATGGTTCGGCTGTATTTTCGTTTTGCAACGAAATTGAGAATGGTTATTCATTTTTGATTTACATTTACTCTGTGTGGAGTATGAAGGGAACCAGTCTCGTTGGAACTTTACCGCGCTGAGCAGATGGGAAGTGAATTGTAAATTGTAGAATTCCCTCATCTTCCTTAGTCTCAGCATCCGTATGGCTTGCAAATTGTAGAAGCCTCGGAGGTGTAACCAGAGAAGGTTCCCATTGTTTTCATTCTGGTGGGATATGCTATATGCCATTAGAGTGAAAACTTAGTCTTTTGCTAGCAGTTGCCGCTAGGGCATCTATGCCATTTCGTTCGTTGCAATTCGGGACTGCACGCTGAGGTTTGTTTTGGTTGGATCAGGGAGAGCAGCATATGTGCCTCCTGATGAGAGACTAATAAGTTTCGAAACCGGTAGAGGTGCTTGCAGCACTCTCTGATTGGACTGGAATATGGTTCGGCTGTATTTTCGTTTTGCAACGAAATTGAGAATGGTTATTCATTTTTGATTTACATTTACTCTGTGTGGAGTATGAAGGGAACCAGTCTCGTTGGAACTTTACCGCGCTGAGCAGATGGGAAGTGAATTGTAAATTGTAGAATTCCCTCATCTTCCTTAGTCTCAGCATCCGTATGGCTTGCAAATTGTAGAAGCCTCGGAGGTGTAACCAGAGAAGGTTCCCATTGTTTTCATTCTGGTGGGATATGCTATATGCCATTAGAGTGAAAACTTAGTCTTTTGCTAGCAGTTGCCGCTAGGGCATCTATGCCATTTCGTTCGTTGCAATTCGGGACTGCACGCTGAGGTTTGTTTTGGTTGGATCAGGGAGAGCAGCATATGTGCCTCCTGATGAGAGACTAATAAGTTTCGAAACCGGTAGAGGTGCTTGCAGCACTCTCTGATTGGACTGGAATATGGTTCGGCTGTATTTTCGTTTTGCAACGAAATTGAGAATGGTTATTCATTTTTGATTTACATTTACTCTGTGTGGAGTATGAAGGGAACCAGTCTCGTTGGAACTTTACCGCGCTGAGCAGATGGGAAGTGAATTGTAAATTGTAGAATTCCCTCATCTTCCTTAGTCTCAGCATCCGTATGGCTTGCAAATTGTAGAAGCCTCGGAGGTGTAACCAGAGAAGGTTCCCATTGTTTTCATTCTGGTGGGATATGCTATATGCCATTAGAGTGAAAACTTAGTCTTTTGCTAGCAGTTGCCGCTAGGGCATCTATGCCATTTCGTTCGTTGCAATTCGGGACTGCACGCTGAGGTTTGTTTTGGTTGGATCAGGGAGAGCAGCATATGTGCCTCCTGATGAGAGACTAATAAGTTTCGAAACCGGTAGAGGTGCTTGCAGCACTCTCTGATTGGACTGGAATATGGTTCGGCTGTATTTTCGTTTTGCAACGAAATTGAGAATGGTTATTCATTTTTGATTTACATTTACTCTGTGTGGAGTATGAAGGGAACCAGTCTCGTTGGAACTTTACCGCGCTGAGCAGATGGGAAGTGAATTGTAAATTGTAGAATTCCCTCATCTTCCTTAGTCTCAGCATCCGTATGGCTTGCAAATTGTAGAAGCCTCGGAGGTGTAACCAGAGAAGGTTCCCATTGTTTTCATTCTGGTGGGATATGCTATATGCCATTAGAGTGAAAACTTAGTCTTTTGCTAGCAGTTGCCGCTAGGGCATCTATGCCATTTCGTTCGTTGCAATTCGGGACTGCACGCTGAGGTTTGTTTTGGTTGGATCAGGGAGAGCAGCATATGTGCCTCCTGATGAGAGACTAATAAGTTTCGAAACCGGTAGAGGTGCTTGCAGCACTCTCTGATTGGACTGGAATATGGTTCGGCTGTATTTTCGTTTTGCAACGAAATTGAGAATGGTTATTCATTTTTGATTTATATTTACTCTGTGTGGAGTATGAAGGGAACCAGTCTCGTTGGAACTTTACCGCGCTGAGCAGATGGGAAGTGAATTGTAAATTGTAGAATTCCCTCATCTTCCTTAGTCTCAGCATCCGTATGGCTTGCAAATTGTAGAAGCCTCGGAGGTGTAACCAGAGAAGGTTCCCATTGTTTTCATTCTGGTGGGATATGCTATATGCCATTAGAGTGAAAACTTAGTCTTTTGCTAGCAGTTGCCGCTAGGGCATCTATGCCATTTCGTTCGTTGCAATTCGGGACTGCACGCTGAGGTTTGTTTTGGTTGGATCAGGGAGAGCAGCATATGTGCCTCCTGATGAGAGACTAATAAGTTTCGAAACCGGTAGAGGTGCTTGCAGCACTCTCTGATTGGACTGGAATATGGTTCGGCTGTATTTTCGTTTTGCAACGAAATTGAGAATGGTTATTCATTTTTGATTTACATTTACTCTGTGTGGAGTATGAAGGGAACCAGTCTCGTTGGAACTTTACCGCGCTGAGCAGATGGGAAGTGAATTGTAAATTGTAGAATTCCCTCATCTTCCTTAGTCTCAGCATCCGTATGGCTTGCAAATTGTAGAAGCCTCGGAGGTGTAACCAGAGAAGGTTCCCATTGTTTTCATTCTGGTGGGATATGCTATATGCCATTAGAGTGAAAACTTAGTCATTTTCTTTATTCTTCACAACATTTTGACATTTTTTGCTCTCGGAATTTACTCTTGTGGCAATTTTTTTTATTACTTTCTTCTTGATTTCTTTATTTTGTTTACCTTTATTGTTTGCTTTTGCGTCAATTCGCTTTTGTTTTCGTTCTAATTTTATTTTTTCTTGTTCGTCTTTCTCTTCAATTTTACGCCTCTCTGCATTTTGACGATCTGAAGAAGTGAGCACGAAAGGCAACCGTTCTGTTTGCTTTTTACCCTATCTTTCTGGGGTTTTTGGCCAAAAAAAAAATTGTCAATTGAGGTGTCAATTTCTTTATATTTATAATGAGTTGTCTTGATTTACTAAAGGCAGATTATCGGATGTCGATTGAATATCTAAAGTCATTGTATCTTCTCTGACAATAGTATCTTTTTGTTTGGGTTTTCTCGTATAAACTTTAATACTGCGCGGTTCCAATTTGCCTTTAATGGTTTAAATGCGGCAACATCTGCAGGCTGCATAATTCTGGTCGCATTGGGATATAATGCCACTAAAATAATTTGTAACTTTGAGCATAATTCACTGGTTTGAATGGTTAAGTGAATTTTATGTCCATCAACGAACAAAATGACTGGAAATTTAGGGTTTTTTGCAACTAGGTACTTATATAAGACGTTTCCTATGTATTCATAGAAGTTTTCATTCTTCATCCATCCCGTATCGCTACAGCCTATGCCCCATTCTCGAGGAACTGAATTTATTACATTGCTAGGAAGTCGTTTTTATGGATAAATAATCATCGGTGCTGTTATTTCCTCAGATGCTGCAAACCTAAATATAACCGTCAAATTAACTTTGGAGTGATGTTCTATTTGATATACATTTTTGCTTCCCTTTAAAGCCAACACTCGTTTATTTTTGGGACACAAGAGGAAGCAGGTTTCATCCCCATTAAAAACACGTGAAGGGTCTTGAAGAATATCAATGTAACGTTTACGGTGTAAATATTCTTGAACACCGGTGAACCATTTTCTTATATCTTTTTCAGACACAACTGAACTTGCTGCTGTTACCGCTTCTGGAGTTCGCTCGCTTAAATCTGTATGTCTCTTTAAAAAGGATCTATACCAACCTCTTTGGGGCCGATTGTCAGTAAAAGGATTAGTACGTGGATTTGCATCAAGAAAACCTGTAACAGAGTCTTGTATATTTTCCACTCTTACTGGAAAACCTTTGTCTTGCCATGCTACGATCCAATTCTTTAAACGATTCTCTTCCTCCAAAGAAAGAATAGGATTGGGACCAAGGTTAGTTTTTTCATTAAAGTTTTCGCTTGCTGTAAACTGCAGTGTTGCTCTTGGCACATTAAATTGTTCAGCGGCTTTCCGTTGGCTCATGCCATTTTCTATGGCATGAAAAGCAGACTGAAGATCTTGTTCTGTATATTTTTGACAGTTATTGGCCACCCTGTGGTTTAGTGATTGGCAGTCGGCCAACCACTAGTTATTGCCATAAAAAATAAGAAAAAATACTTGAAATATGTTGTGTTGGGCCAAACTAAGCTAAAAGAGCCTAAATTATAATAAATATTTTTATTTAAAGTAGGTACAGTAATTGGCCGGTAGGCCAATCATTATAATGCGGACATATTTAAGATACAGTGCTTGGCCACTAAAATTTACCGCCAAAAAATTATAACCTTACTATTAAAACCACCGATAACGTAAGATACACCCCACTAAATCATCACAAAACATTAATTAATATAAGCAGATACACAATATTATTAGCCAAGATAACTCACCTCATGAATGGCCTTCCTTAACAAATTCTTTAAAAAACTCTTAAAACTGGATGCACCTGTTAAGCTTCGAACAACACACGCTGTCACAACTAGACAATATTAACTCAGAGAGATAATGGCTAGACCAAATATATAGCAATATTGCCGAATTGCAATGCGAATACATTTATTTCCTTATACTTTCTAAAAATCTTAATATTTCAGATTTTTGTGAAAGTGGCCAATCACTAGTGACCGGCCAACAACTGTACCCGTTACCCTACAATAAAAATATTCGATATAGGGTAACGGGTACAGTTGTTGGCCGGTCACTAGTGATTGGCCACTTTCACAAAAATCCGAAATATTAAGATTTTTAGAAAGTATAAGGAAATAAATGTATTTGCATTGCAATTCGGCAACATTGCTATATATTTGGTCTAGCCATTATCTCTCTCAGTTAATATTGTCTAGTTGTGACAGCGTGTGTTGTTCGAAGCTTAACAGGTGCATCCAGTTTTAAGAGTTTTTTAAAGAATTTGTTAAGGAAGGCCATTCATGAGGTGAGTTATCTTGGCTAATAATATTGTGTATCTGCTTATATTAATGTTTTGTGATGATTTAGTGGGGTACATCTTACGTTATCAGTGGTTTTAATAGTAAGGTTATAATTTTTTGGCGGTAAATTTTAGTGGCCAAGCACCGTATCTTAAATATGTCCGCATTATAATGATTGGCCTACCGGCCAATTACTGTACCTACTTTAAATTAAGATATTTCTTATAATTTAGGCTCTTTTAGCTTAGTTTGGCCCAACACAACATATTTCAAGCATTTTTTCTTATTTTTTATGGCAATAACTAGTGGTTGGCCGACTGCCAATCACTAAACCACAGGGTCGCCAATAACTGTAATGTGTAATAAGAATATCTTTTTTGTCCTGATTCGTTTTTATGAAATTACAATTATTTTAATTGTTATAAAATTAATGCCAATGCGGGCAATCTGAATCAAATTTGAAACGTCCGTATTGTAGATAACATTATTAGATACTAATAAATGATTTTTATTTTTAGAATAAAAAATGCCAAATATCCGGAAAGATAAAACATATCACAAAAAATATAGAGAACAAGACCTTCAGTCTGCTTTTCAGGCCATAGAAAATGGCATGAGCCAACGGAAAGCCGCTGAACAATTTAATGTTCCAAGAGCAACACTGCAGTTTAGAGCAAGCGAAAAATTTAATGAAAAAACTAACCTTGGTCCCAAGAGAATCGTTTAAAGAATTGGATCGTAACATGCCAAGACAAAGGTTTTCCAGTAGAGTGGAAAATATACAGGACTCGGTTAAAGGTTTTCTTGATGCAAATCCACGTGCTAATCTTTTTACTGACAATCGGCCCGGAAGAGGTTGGTATAGATCCTTTTTAAAGAGACATCCAGATTTAAGCGAGCGAACTCCAGAAGCGGTAACAGCAGCAAGTTCAGTTGTGTCTGAAAAAGATATAAGAAAATGGTTCACCGGTGTTCAAGAATATTTACACCGTAAACGTTACATTGATATTCTTCAAGATCCTTCACGTGTTTTTAATGGGGATGAAACCTGCTTCCTCTTGTGTCACAAAAATAAACGAGTGTTGGCTGTAAAGGGAAGCAAAAATGTATATCAAATAGAACATCACTCCAAAGTTAATTTGGCGGTTATGTTTAGGTTTGCAGCATCTGAAGAAATAACAGCACCGATAATTTTTTACCCATACAAACGACTTCCTAGCAATGTTATAAATTCAGTTCCTCGAGAATGGGGCATAGGCTGTAGCGATACGGGATGGATCAAGAATGAAAACTTCTATGAATACACAGGAAACGTCTTATATAAGTACCTAGTTGCAAAAAACACTAAATTTCCAGTCATTTTGTTCGTTGATGGACATAAAACTCACTTAACCATTCAAACCAGTGAATTATGCTCAAAGTTACAAATTATTTTAGTGGCATTATATCCCAATGCAACCAGAATTATACAGCCTGCAGATGTTGCTGCATTTAAACCATTAAAGGCAAATTGGAACCGGGCAGTATTAAAGTTTAGACGAGAAAACCCAAACAAAAAGATACTATTGTCACAGAAGATACAATGACTTTAGATATTCAATCGACATCCGATAATCTGCCTTTAGTAAATCAAGACAACTCATTATATAAAGAAATTGACACCTCAATTGACAAATTCTTTTTTGGCCAAAAACCCCAGAAAGAAAGGGTAAAAAGCAAACAGAACGGTTGCCTTTCGTGCTCACTTCTTCAGATCTTCAAAATGCAGAGAGGCGTAAAATTGAAGAGAAACACGAACAAGAAAAAATAAAATTAGAACGAAAACAAAAGCGAATTGACGCAAAAGCAAACAATAAAGGTAAACAAAATAAAGAAACCAAGAAGAAAGTAATAAAAAAAATTGACACAAGAGCCAATTCCGAGAGCAAAAAATGTCAAAATGTTGTGAAGAATAAAGAAAATGTTACACTAAATACAGGTGATATTGTAGATACAAATACTTTTAAATCAGACACACTTCTTGATCATACAATTAAAAGCACTACTTTGAGAAGTGGAGTTAGAGTACATATACCAGAAGTGATTAACGCCAAAGAAAACCACGAACTGCCACGGAACCAATTTCCTGATTCTGTAGAGGAAAACGCTATTCTGCCCTCAATCGATAACGTATATTTTGATGTCTCCAACAATAAGAATTCATCAAATTTGAGGACTACTTCCCAAAGCAAATATACAAATTTGGAAACCAGCAAAGAAAAACGTGCTGGTGAGTCGGCTAAAAGAAAGTTGTTTTTCGAAACAGAGGGATATCCAGAACATGAAAAAATACAAATTCTCTCAGATATATTGGTGAAACAATCAGACAACACCAACATGTCTGTAAATAATAATCTTTTGTATACAGGATTGTGCTATTCTTGTTCCTAAAATATTCCTAAATCAAAAGTTGGAATAAAATGTTTATTTTGTGTCAGAGGCTCCCATATTGGTAGTTGTGTTAAAAAACAACAAGAAATTGAATATCTGAATAGTTTTGTGTGCCCTAACTGCACAAATAAAAAAAGAAAATTAGGAATTTTATGAGTGGCCAATAACTGTAATTCTATATGCCAATAACTATGTTTGCATGGCCAATAACTGTGTAATTTTGTATGTTTTTAAATTTGTGTTAATTTTTTATGTACATTATTATTTTTACTAAAATACGCTGAGTTTTTATAAAATTTGATATTTCATCGTTATTAAAAAACCCTTACAAAATATTTCACATTAAAATATACCAATTTACAATTTTAATTCAATTTGAAATCCCTTAAGTGGCCAATCACTGTACCCGTTACCCTACATAGTGTTTCATTAATAATTGTCCATATAGTAACTGGAGAAACCTTAGCACACAATCCGAAGATTTAACCTAAAACACTTAAATAAAATGTGGTTGGCTTTTACCTTTCTCTTTGTGAAGACAGAAATCAACTCAACCACCCACATGCTTGTGGTATAGTCATACGGTGCCTTGAGGTATACACTTTAAATTTCACCCATCGCCAGGGTTTAATAAATAATATGCCAATGTAAGACCTTTGGTCGGCATTTTAAGGGTCTTAACCAATGTATTTTTGGTGGCTTAGCATGTAGAGCTTGCTTAGAACACTGATGATGCTCTCTTTAGAGCGAAAACGTTCTGTATTTTAATGTAGCCCTTTATTGGGGTTTTCAAACTAATATACCTTTTACACAGAAGATCTTTTTAAACACTTTTATTTAGTTCAATAGTTTGCGTCAAATCTTTAGACGTTAATTTGACTGCCTTTTCTCCAATGCAAATGAATGAAAATTTGCAGGCATATGCATTCGCGGGAACAATATACGAATAGTCAATAAAAAAAATTATGTTTATTAATTTTTTAAATAAAAAAAAAAGGATTTCAATGGAAAATGCTTAAATTCTCTTGTTTTTTACAATGTAAAAACTTGATACTTTTACGGATTATAGCTAATGATAATGAACTATACATAATTTCACTTTTTACGTTAATTGTTTACGTTATGCTTCATAAATAAACAATAAAGTTTCAAATTTTTTGCCGATTCCGACTACTTTTCATGTTAGTACATCATATTATGTTTAATACATATTTTAATAAACATGACGATATAAATTAATGTTTGAAAAGTGTAAGACTAAAAAGTAAAAAATAAAGAATATGAAAAAAAATTTTTAAGAAACGCTTTTTTTTTTAATTACGACTGACTAAAGTTAAAAACATTATAAAAAAATCAACCAAAAAGCAAAAAATAAAAAAAATTGAAAAATCTAACACATTCGTTAAAGAAAAGCGTGGGGCAAAAACCGTTTATTCGATGAAGAAGCGTCACGCTTATCTTTGACGAATGTGTTAGATTTTTTAAATTTTTTTAATTTTTTGCTTTTTGGTTGATTTTTTTATATTCTTAATTTTAGTCACTCGTAACTAAAAAAAAGCGTTTCTTAAAATTTTTTTTTTCATATTTTTTTATTCTTCAATTTTTTAAAAATGTGGTTCCTTACTGAGCTACAGGGTGTTTTATCTAAAAATTTAAAAATTATTTTTGCTCAGCAATTTTAAAGCTATTCGACGTATCCTTTTCATACTTGGCAGGAAGTATGGGTACTGTACAATCTACTAAATTATGTTAAAAAAACGTTTCTGTCTATTACCAGAGTGAATGGATGACCCTTTCCAAATTCTACGCCACTGGCGGAATTGCTATTTTAATTCAATTTTTGGATTCTCCAATACTTTCTATGAAAATAATATACTCTTCATTCGTAACGATAGAGTCATTAGTTTTCGAGATCTTTGAAGTTAAAAATGAAACGACACGGTTATTTTGATTAATGTATTGTGTCGCTTCATATTTAATTTTAAATATCTCGAAAACTAATCATTTTATCGCTACGAATGAGAAGTATATTATTTACATAAAAAGTATTGAAAAATTAAAAAATTACACTAAAATAGCAATTTTGTCAGCGGCGTAGAATTTGGGAAAGTCAACCAGCCACTATCCCCTATCGTACGCCTCTGGTAGTAGCTAGAAACGTTTATTTATCTTAATTTAGTAGGGTGTAAAGTACCTACATTTTCTGCCAAGTATGATAAGGATACGCCAAATAGTTTTAAAGTACTGGGTACAAACAATTTTTAAATTTTAATGATACTATGAATCATATCATAAATTAATCAAAATAACTGTGCCCTTTCATATTTAACTTCAAATATCTCGAAAACTAATGACTTCATCGTTACCAATGAGAAGTATATTATTTACGTAGAAAGTATTGGAGAATCTAAAAATGGCACTAAAATAGTAATTCCACCAGTGGCGTAGAATTTGAGAAGGGTCAACCATTCACTATCCCCTGTCGTACGCCTCTGGTAGTAGCTAGAAGCGTTTGTTTATCATAATTTAGTAGAGTGTATAGTAGTTCTGCCAAGTATGAAAAGGATACGTCGAATAGTTTTAAAATGCTGAGCAAAAATAGTTTTTAAATTATTAGATAAAACATCCTGTAACTCAGTGAGGAACCACATTTTATTTAAGTGTTTTTAGGTTAAATCTTCGTATATTGTGCTAAGGTTTCTCCAGTTACTATATGGACAATTTTTAATGAAACACCCTGTATACAAGCTAAAAGAATCAATTCAGTAAAATTATTAAGATTTAATGATTTATAGAATATAACAGATTATCTGAATGCGACAATTAGTCATTATTATAAAATAAAGTATGATTTAAAGAAAACAAAATATATGTATGAATGTCCCAAAAGTTTATATGAAATAGTTATCTTAGGTGCAGAAAATCTATACATACTGTGTACATATATTGGCCCATCTCGAAAAAATCATAATTTTATTGAGTCAATATATCTTGCATACATTTAAATAAAGCAATAATTTTTCAGCATCATTCTCATGTATCAATTATTTAGTGATAAGTCGGTTCAGCAGTATATCTTTAAGTACTCAAGTCTTGAATAACGAATGTGAGAAGGCCATGGTTCAACTAGATGGCAATCGTACAACCATTTACTCGCAGTAGCAGTTCTATTATCCGTTTTCCAAGTTAAACGGTTCGGAAAGTCTATTATTTTGTTACCGTACAATTTGTTACGGGTGACTCCTAACACGGCGGGCATCGGACCCAGTGAAGTAGATGAAAGAGTTTTAGTTTACGAAGCTATTAAAAATGTATGTTTATAAAAACATTTTAAAACATGTATGAAATATGGACGGTTCAGAATACAAGTGAACCAAGTCCGCTTTTGTATTTTTTGGGGTAATGACAATAAAAGCAAAGTAAATGTTTAAGTTACTCCTTGACTTTCTTAAATGGAATAAATACCTTTAAAAATTTTAACAGGTTAAGTTTGTTATAAAGCTTTAAATTTAAACTTCTGTAACTCTAATTTAGGTAAATAGTGAGTCACTGAAAGTTTTCACCTCCGATTTCGTTGAACCTTCATCGATTTTCATGAAAATGGGTAAGTAGTTAGAAGATACTTCAAGGAACAAAGGTGACATGATGCCAACTTGCGCTTTTACCTTGGGGGTGGATGCCACCCCTTCTCGTGGGTAAAATTTTTTTTATTAAAAATAATACCAGAAATCGACAGAAGAGCAACTTCTGAGCAAAATTTGTTATATAAAGTTATTAACATAAATCAATACTTTTTGAGTTACTAAATATCAAAAATTTTATTTTTGCTTGAAAAAATTCATGTTTTAAAGCTGTTTTTTACGTATTACACAAAAACTATAAGCTTTTGTAAAAAAGTTGTTATTACCAAAATTCAAGATAATGAAAAATTTAATACAATTTCTACTTAAAAAACTAAACTAATGTTATTTCAAAGTGAGTTATGGGTAATTGAATGTAAATTTTTTTCGACGAGTACTCAAATCTAAGTATTCAAGCTTACATAACAAGAAAACCATGCATTTTATAGAATATACTTGTTTAACACTTCTCAAAGTACTCCGGAATACCTATCAAATAAGCTTCAGTAGAAGTTAATACCATCAAAATTAAGCAAGTTATGATGAAAATAAGAGAACACTTTCGATTGTTTTAGGAAAAAGTGAAAAATAAAACATACGCCATTTCCACAAAAATTAAAATTTGTAGTAATCCTCACAAAAGTTTCTTTAGGTTAACATAGTTAATGATTTACACAATTTTGACCGGTTTAGAATGCATATTTTTGAAAAAAAAGATATAATTTAAAAAATCAGAATTTTTAAAATTATCTTACTTATCATATTATTTTGATAATGACTCCAAAAATACTAAATATACGTAAAAAATAATAAATAACTAAATTTTAGCTTTTTCTGTTCCAAATACTTTACTCATTTTACTATTTCAATAGAGTAAAAAATAACCGAGATAGAAACGTTTAAAATTTCAATTTTGCTGCGAGAACCATGTAACCGGGAACATTTAACCTTTTATTTTAAAAAAAGTAAGATATTTAAAAGACTAAATTGGACGTTTTTTGATAGCTCTTGAAATCATCTATTAAATAGCTTTTAGGTGAACCTGATGTCTTAAAAATTAACAAAGTTATTTACAAAAAAACAATAATATTTTTTGGAAAAATTTTTAAAAGATAAATTTTGAAACATTATTGTTGCATAAATTTTAATGCTATCAACTTGTTCGAGGGCTTATTTGATAGATATTTTTAAGAACTTTGTTTCAAATTTCAAATGTTTAATAAGTTTGTGTTATAAAATGCATCATTTTCCCGTTATTTAAGCTTGAATACTTAGATTTGGGTACTCGACGAAAGAAATATACATTCAATTACCTATAACTCACTTTTACTTAACATTGAAAAGTTTTTCTAGTAAGGAGTTTATTTGGTTTTTTATTAGCCTCAATTTTGGTAATAATTACTTTTTTATAAAAACTTACAATTTCTGAGTTATTTATGAAAAATCGGTTAAAAACATGCATTTTTCTGACGAAAAATTAAAATTTTTAATATTTAATAATTCGAAAAGTTTTGATTTATTTTAAAAGTTTATACAGTATGTCCCTGTAAGTTGTATCCATATGGAAAACTTTTTTATTATTGAATTTACGAAAAAAAGTTATTCTTCATAAAAGCTCTGCATGGTCCAAAACCTAAGATTTAACCATCAAATATAATTTTTTTTGAATATTATACGAGGCATGTCAAAAAGGTTGAATTTCACTTAAGAGTAAGGTAGCTTTATATTTCACAATATTAAAAATTGCTATTATGAAAAGTTGTTTGGAACTAAAAACTATATTCTAGTATGCAATTACATCCTTCTAATCGAAAAATTGTTTTATTGAAAAATTATGGAAAACTAACATTATTTTCAGTTATTTCAATTCAGATAACTCTTTTATTAATTTTACGAAAAAAAGTGATTCTTAATAAAAAGTTATGCTTGGTCTAAAACCTAAAATCAACCATCTTATGTCAAATTTTATCAATTTTATACGAGGTATGTCAAAAAATATGAATTTCGCTCAAGAGTAAAATACGTTTATTTTTCACAATATCGAAAATTGTTATTATGAAAAGTTATTTAGAATTAAAAACTATGTTTCAGTGTGTAATTACATCCTTCTAATTGAAATATTCTGAACTATAAAGGTACTTTACTTTTGATCTAAATTTCTCTTTTTTGACATACCTCGTATAAAATTGATCAAATTTGACATAAGATGGTTGAATTTTAAGTCTTAGACCATTCCGAACTTTTTATTAAGAATCACTTTTTTTCGTAAAATTAATAATAAAAGAGTTATCTGAATTGAAATGACTGAAAATAACGTTAGTTTTCCATAATTAAAAAAAAATTCAATTAGAAGGATGTAACTGCATGCTAGAATATAGTTTTTAATTCCAAACAACTTTTCATAATAGCAATTTTCAATATTGTGAAAAATAAAGCTGTTTTACTCTTGAGTAAAATTCAAACTTTTTGACATACCTCGTATAATATTTAAAAAATTTGATATTTGATGGTTAAATCTTAGGTTTTGGACCATGCAGAGCTTTTTATAAAGAATAACTTTTTTTCGTAAAATTGATAATAAAAAAGTTTTCCATATGGATACAACTTACAGGGACATACTGTATAACAAATTTTGCTTATAATTTGTCCCTCTATCGAATCGTGGGGTTATTTTTAATAAAATAATTTTCACCCCAGAGGAGGGGTGGTATTAACCCCCAGGGTAAAAGCTCAAGTTGGCACCATGTCACCTTTGTTCCTTGAGATATCGTCTAACCACTCACCAATTTTTATGCAAATCGATGGAGGTTCAACGAAATCGGAGGTAATAGCTCATATCCACTTTCAGTGACTGCACTAAAAGTGGACTTGATTCAATTGTATTCTGAACTGTCGATATATTATTAACGATAAATTTTACAATTATTTTTCTATTAATAAATATACACCAAATATTCAAAAAGCAAGTGAAACAGACAAAAATATTCAATTTAATATTTGTTGGGGACATAAGCCACAATTTTACTTTAAACGCAATTTTAATTGACATTTTGATATCTACTTTGGTAATTCGTTGCCTTCCAGCACTATTCTTTTCTAAAATCTTTCCCTATTATGATATTCTGCAGAAGCTGGTATTCTTTTCTTCTTATCACGTGGTCAAAGTATTGTAATTTTTGTATCTTTATTTCATTATTATATCTATTTTATTTATGTTTATGTTTATAAGTGGATTACGTGCAATTTAAATTCTGATTGTTAGTTCCTTGGTGTAATCATTATATATATATATATATATATATATATATATATATATATATATATATATATATATATATATATTCTTATTTATTAAAATTCCAAGATATTTATATTTATATGCACGTCCGATATTTTGGCCATCAACATTATTATTTGGTGTCTTGGTAAATTTTGGAAACTTGGTTTTATCCAAGTCTCTGAAATTCATCAGGTGTTATTTGCACTCCTCAAATTATTAGGAGCTTCAGTTTAATATAACGTCCGCTGTTTTGTTGCACAGTACTTCTTGAATAGTAACGTCTGAGTAAAAATTAAATAGCAATGGAGAGATAGTGCAACCTTGACGTACCCCTCTTTTAATTTTGATATTCTCCGATTGTGTTTTATCTATTTTTATATAAGCTGTCTGGCTATAATATGTTTCCTATTATACTTATATCTCGTTTGTCTATTTGCATTTGTGTGCATTTGAAACAAATAAGCAAAGGCTTAGTAAGTTTACAGGCATTTGAGACGTGAGAATATCGAACGATGTTAAAAATCTGGAGAAACAAAATAATTAACCAAGAAGTACTGGACAGGATGAGCAAACAAAAAGAGGTCATATTTGCTAATAAAATAAGAAAAATACAATACTCGGAACATGTTACATGAGAAGATAAAAAATATCAACTATTATAAGTTATTTTATGCAGAGAAATATTGTAGACAAGCGCAGTACCAAAAGGGGAAGAATGTTTAGGTCAGGATCCCTCAAAAAATGGTTCGCTTGCAATTATTTTTAACTGTTCCGCGAAGCAGCCTCCAGAATCAGAATTGACAAGATGGTAGCCAAACTTCCTAGCGGATATAATATGTCAGATGAACACGAAAAAGAACAGCGCGTTATTACAAAATACTGGCCTTGAAATTATTCACCCCGTAAATAGTTACTATTAGTAGTTAGAATTGTGTAAATTACATTATACAATTTATATTAACACAATTTATTTATGGGAAAACCAAATTTATTGTTTAATTTCTTATAAATTTCTTAATTTCATTTAAAAACTTCATACAATGAATTACTGATCATTAAATTAAATTAAATTACAACACATTCAGGTGCTATCATTATTATTTCGACAGAAATTATTAATTATTAAAGTTAATAATTACCAACAACTTCAAAGCAGTCGGCCTAGGAATATTTTATACATAGTTTTCTACTTCACATTTAATATAAATAAATACCTAAGTTATCATTTACAGCAATAATGGTAAATAAAAAAATAAAATTATATATTATAAGAAAAAAGGTTATCCATTTATTGTCTCCAATGAACATAACTCTGGAAGTAATTAGAACAATCGAAAATATCTACTAGGATAACACAACAGAAGTAAAAGCAGACGAAGCACTAACTGACCAATTAAAGCTGGTATTGAGATCAGTCAGGGGATTCTTTAAGTCCTCTGTAAAAAGAAAGAACTAAAAAAGAATACGAAATGGGACAAAAACAATTTGAAATACCTAATCTGCTATGCAGACGATGCAATGCTGCAGCAATTTAATACAACCGCCAGAAAGTTGAACATAATAATTTCAACATGCCTATTACAAAGTTATAACAGAAAATCTACTAAGATTTAAACTAGATCTGGAGGGTAAAATAATATAACAAGTGATGGATTTAAATATCTAGGCACCACACTATCTGTCTTCGAAACGGAAATTGTAGATTAAGGCATAGAGCAACAATACGGAGGCAAAGGAAAGGCCGAATTTACAAAAAGTCATCAGACCAATAATGACATATGCAGCAGAAACACGACGTGTCACAGAGAGGACAAAATAATACTAGAATCAGCAGAGATGCAAACCCTTCGAAAAATGGAGGCTAAGACACTATGGGACAGAGTTAGATGAAGATATACGCCGAAGATGCAAGGAAGAAAACATTAAGCACTGAGCAAGATACAAAAGAGTAGAATTGAACGACCTAATAATCCAAATGACAACAAATAGTAGCAACAAAGACGTTGAGAGGCGGTTCTTCAATTTGAAGAAGATTATTGAGAAGACCACGAAAACGATGGAACGAGAACTTATTGGAGGCATATTAACCTTCGGATGACCCAGCGGGGGAAATTGTGACCTCAGCGTATGTTTTTCTTTAATAAATTCAAAAGTATTTTCAATTTTTAACCCATTATTTTTTTATTTGACTTTAATATCATTCTAGATATCCTCATATTTTGAAATAAAAAAAATTCCATATATTTTACGAATAAAAAATATATTCTGAAGATGATGTATAGTAAAATACCGTCTATAATGTGTAATTCCAAGTAGTTTTACGCTAATGACGTCGACTTTGCAAAGTAACAAGACACTTACTCAACATACACACTACACATGACACTAATACTCATGTTGTGACTGGCTGAATGACATAAAGTCCATGCCATAAAAAAAATTAAAAAAAAACTTTATTTTTTTGTTACATGTCATTTTTGACCTGGGGTCATTCCCTCCCCCCCCCCTTGGTCATCCGTGTAACAAAAAAAGGTTGGTCATCGGAAGGTTAAATAAAAGACAGGGTCTTGTCTACACAAAAGAAAGAAATAGAGGAATAATAATATTGGTTTATACTAATAAAATATAATAGTTTGATGAAGATTTCAAAATCTTGAAAATGACTTTCGATCTTGAAGGCTACAAGCCTTGAGTTATAATTCAAAAATAATAGGTATTGATTGATTTTGACTATTTAATAATTAGAAAGTAAAACGTCACAAAAAATGTTTTCTAATAACAGATATCCCCAATTTAAAAAAGGACAAAAAAAATGTATATCTTGTGTGGGACATGCATTTTTAGGCCCTAGTCTATACGAACAGCACTGAATCCTCCACCTTTCTCTACCGATTACATGCTACTATTTTATTCACCATTCTAATAGAATCTTTATAACCGGCAATGACAAGCGGCGATAGAACGAAAATAGTGGTCGTTTTTACATCATAAATTTAGTTTCTGGTTAAAACTGTATTTAGAGCTTTAAGTGGATTGATTGGTAGCACGAAATAAAAGCGTTTTTCTGATGGTTTTTATTGACGGCTGAAAAGTAATTGCGAAACAAAAAGCGAGATATGGATTTTAATTGAAAACTGTTATCGAAGAAAAGCATGAAAACATCGTATAAAAACACACAAAGAATAATAAAGCAATTTGTAGAAATTTTAATTTTTAAAATTATTATATCTTTTAACCTCTAATTTTATTAATAGGGAACTCAATATAGAACGAAAATATGCATGGTTTCGGAAAAACTCAAACAAGCTTATATTTTTCTAAAACTTTTTTTGGTAGTTTATATACAGTGTGTGCCAAAGAAAACAGTCCACCCCAATATTTGGCAGTATTTATTAGATTTGAAAGCAATGAAGAAATAGGACCATTTTTTGATCTAAAGGGGACATATTTTTACGGTACAGATATCTGTCATTTGTCAGCACCCACCCTTCCACTGCCCGCACCCCTTATTTTTGAAATAGGCAATAGGGGTCGTGTGCAAGCTTATTTGAAAAATTATTGAATTCTCTATTCAGTGATATAAACACAATAACATAATTATTTATAGAGGGTATCAAAAAACATTTTTTAATTAAATTATTTCACACAAAAAAAGAGTGTATGTAATTTATTTAATTCGAAATACATTCTACTCCTCTCAATAAACAGAAAAAAAATGTTTTTAATAAATAAACATTGCTTTTCGCTTAATTTCAATGTTCAAACTGCCACCCATCTGCCTCTTGTTAGGTTGAATATTGAATTTAAGCAACAAACAATGTCTATTTATCAAATAAACATTTTTTTCTGTTTCCTGCAAGCACAAGAATGTATTTTGAGTTAACTAAATTACATACTTTCTTCTTTTTGTGTCAATTATTTTTTTTTTAATAATTTTGCTTGGACACCCTGTATTAATAATTATGTCAATGGTAATATTACGAAATAGAGAATTGTTTAACCTTTAAAATGAGCTAGCACACGACCCTATTCCCTATTTAAAAATAAGGGGTGGGGGAAATGAAAGGGAGGGGGTTGACAAATGACAGATGCATGTACCGTAAAAATGTGTCGCCCTTAGATCAAAAATCGACTTGTTTCGTCATTTCTTTAAAATCTAATAAATACTGCCAAATATCGAGGTGGACTGTTTTTTTTGGCTCACACTGTACTGTACATGTTAAAGTAAAAGGTTCTACTCACAGATTTAGCCGCTAATTGTTTATTAATTGTTTAGAAAATAACCGCAAATAATTATTTATAATAAATTATAAATAATTTTAAAAATATCGTTGAATTTATCATTTCACTTTGATCAAATATGTTTATATTTTATTGTTAAAAATGCTGAATCACAATATCGAAATACAATTTAAAAATACACAAAAAAATTGAGGTTTTATACAGTATATCTGCGTAACTAGAAACCATTTATAAGAAATTTTTTATTATCAATTTTACGAAAAAAAGTTATTTTTCATAAAATGCTCTGCAGGGTTTAAAATCTAAAACTCAACCATCAGATATCAAAGAGTAAATTACCCGTATACTTCAGAATGTCAAAAATTGTTTTTATAAAAAGTTGTTTGGAATTAAAAACTCTGTTTTAATAATAATATGCAATTATATCCTTCTGATTGAAAAAAAAATGCAGTTTTTTCTCAAATTACGGATACCCAACATCATATTACAGTTATGATTACTTACTTTACTTAATCCAGAACTCGTCTACCTTTCGGTGTGAGTTATGATAAATATTTTATTATCAATTTTACGAAAAAAAAAAGATTCTTCATAAAATGCTCTACCTGGTGTAAACCTGGTCAACCATCAGATATCAAACTTTTTTAATTTTATACGAGGTATGTAAAAAAGTATGAATTTCGTTTAACAATCAAGTACCTTTATAGTTCACAATATTTCAATTAGAAAGATGTAATTGAATATTTCCTGGCTGAGGAACTTAAGAGAGTGGTATAGTTGCAGCTCAGTAGATCTTTTCAGAGCGCAATAAGGTACTGATAGCTGTGATGATAGACAACCTCCGATAGGAGAAGAAACTACAAGAAGAATTGCATGTTGAAACGTAGGTACTTTTTAATTACAAACAACTTTCCTTATTAACAATTTTCGATATTGTGAAATATAAAGGTACTTTACTCTTGAGCGAAATTTATATTTATTGACATACCTCGTATAAAATTAATAAAATTTGATCTCTGATAAAAGTTATCGATAGGTTCCGCAGATAACTTTTTTCTTAAAACTGATAATAATAACAATAATACTGCCGTGCTAAGCCCAAAGGCGGTAACTGATTTTTTATCGAAAATGAGATTTTTGTATTTTTAGGTAGAATAGGGTATTTAGTATATATTTATAAAGTCTTTGGAGTTGTAAAAGCATTATATTTTAAATAAAATTGAAATTTTGTTAGCGGTATCTACACTTTTCAGTTAAAATACTAAGCCATTTGGCGGTAAATGTTAAATACTATGGCGTTTTGACGGTATCTGCTACTTGCCGTCCATATACCTTAGCATATTGCACTTACCGCTAATCTACTTTAAAGAATGCTACGCCTACATTTAGAAACCGCCAAATCGCCTTAGTATTACGAAGTAAATTCGGCCTAACTTTACAAGGTTAAATTATTGTGTTAGTTAAAATAGTTGTGTTAGTAAAAAAAATAATTAGCGAGGATGATGAGAACTTTTCGAGATTATTATATCTATTGAAATGTATTTTCATTTTTGTTTATAGTGTTTCAAGGATTAACCAATTATGTTGTCCTAAACAATATGACTCTGCTCCAAGTGGATGATTTATATCTTGAATTAAGCAGTAAGAGCTTTTCACATTTAAAAATATTCCTTTTTTTAATTAGGTTTTAAAAACTTAATAATATATCCACACGCTGTCCACAAGCATTTTTAGAAAAAGAGACTTAAAATATTTTGTTTTTTTAGAAAATCGAGTAGAGTCGAGTAAGAGTTGTGACACACGAGGTGAAACCACTGAAGACAATATTATAGAAAGAGGACAATTTATTGTAAAGTAATTACAAGAGGTGAAAAAAAAATATGTTCAGCCTGTACAGGCGCAAGGTTTGTTTCGTACTTAAAGTTTTCTGTAATTAACCCTTTGTTGGTCGTACATGGGATTAGCAGTCCCCTTGATTGCATTTTTTTTGTTTAAATACAAGCTATTATCATTGTTTAACTAGACAATATCTAGTAGTCTAGTTATACAATGCTATTATAAATAGGTAAAAGACAATGTGATCATATTTTAATCATATCATATACATAACTAGTTTGTACAATACAACTAATAAAATGTTAAAATTTGCCCTAATTACATTAAGTACTGGTATTTTAATACCCAATATGATATTGTGAAATACCCAATAATATAACAATGCATAATAATATTAGGGTAGGTGTCGGCTGTCATAAAAATGTTAAAGCTCTATAATAACATGTCGTAAATAAATAGCGAACCTTTGTCGCTAAGAATATAATGCTGAAAATAGAAAGTGAAAAGTATGGTTTACAATCACATTCACAGGTCAAGAATTCTTTAAAACGCTTAACATCAGCAGATAACAATCTGAAGGGATTCTGTTTTTTCCTAGTATAAGTACAGTTTCGCCTAAATTATTAGACGCACTATAAAAGATTTTATAAAAAATGTTAATTATGAGGTAATACCATTGTAATACTACATAGGTTTTTCGGTATGTACCAGACACAAGGTATGTTGTTCGGTTGGCTATTTAATTGTCTATATTGAATCACAAATGGAACATTATTATTAATGAACCAATATGTATTTATTGACTCTTGAAAGAAAACAGATATAACGACAACTAAATATTGTCAATTTGTTGTCATATCGTGGCTCAACAAAATAATAACATTTAATAGTACTTTAATTCTTTCAATTTAATAAACTTTAATACACAGAAAAGCTTTTTATTTCATATCAATCACAACTGTAAACCACATACCGCTAATAGGCTTAGTATTATAGTAAGTTTTGATAAAACGTTTTAGCGGTATCTACCTCTTTTTATATAAAACTTTGTTTTAAAATATAATTAATGGTTCCCTTAATAAACTGGGGCATATATCCATGCATTAAATCTATTAGCTAGTCCATAAATCCCTAACGGGCCAAAATTGGAGCATTCAATTTTGAAATCGATTTTGCCACCATTTTTTCAAATGTTAGTTACCGCCTTTGGGCCTAGCACGGCAGAATATCTTATGGCATTTTTGCCGGGGAGATCCTTTCGGATTGTTCCGGCGCCATTTACATCTTTAACCCTGTTTCAAGTAACTAGTGTCGATGTACACTAGCCCAGGGGGACCGACGACTTAACGTGCTCTCCGAGGCACGGTGAGATGGCTCGTGTCATTATTGAAAATGAAAATGGTTTGTCTTTGGCAGGGCTCGGACCTACGTGCACTGGCGTATGAGGCCAGCGGTATTGCCGTTACTGCACGGCCGCTCACTGATAAAAATTAAAACTGATAATAAAAAGTTATCGATAGGTTCCGCAGACATACTGTATAAGAGCTTAAAAAAAGTTTTAACATTTATTATTTTTTAAGCTTGTTATTAAATGTATTTTAGATAGGTTGTCCAGAAACAAGTTTTGATGACTTTGTACAAACATTTTTTTCAGCTGATATTTTTCGGTTTTATGTATTACATTTTTCTATTTTTCTTAATTTTCTCAAAAAGAAGTTGTTTATTTCATATCTAAAGTAAAATAATTTAATGCGTTTTAAAGAATACATCTTAAGTTTTACGAAAACACCTATAAGTTGTAATCTATATGTTCAACATTAAGTAATATCCTCTTAAAGTGCTAGTAATTCTGTAAAACTACGAAATTTTAAAAACTATATTTTTGAGACGTCATATCATTTGAAATACATTTTTGAGATTTTTTTGAGTAAAACATCATTTTGGAAGACGTTCAAAATGTAAGTTTTGCAAATTTGAGAGTTATATACGTAATCACACATTTTTAAATCATTTTTAAACAAAATTCATATAAGTCTTATTTTCCGCCCACACCGTACTTATGTCCATATATTTTATTTCTTTTATTATAACTATAAGATGGCTTTATTTTTCTTCTTTCATTTCCAATTTGCAAAATTTAATTTCTTCAAATATTTAACGAATTATATTAAAATAACACAATCGAGCGCTTGGCCGAACGCTGCTATATGTATAGTGCGCCAATGTTTGCGAGGATGACTTTAACGTTAAAAATAAAAAATTTAAAAGCTATACATTTATTTTATAAAAATCTTTATATAAGTTTTTTTGTGTAAAATTTTCTGAATTTTTCAATGGTTAAGAGTTTTTTTCTACGCTTTATAAATTTCGTAGGTATTTAAAAAAACAACTAATTTCTCAGTTCATTTGTTTAATAAAAATTGAAGCCACCTTATCAAGCATTTCTTAATGAAATTCCAAAAAGTTATATCTTGTTTGATTATTTCCGTAAGCAAAAACTCTATTGACTCCCCTATAATATAAATTACTTTTTTAAACTTTCGTGAATTTTAAATTCGAAGATTCGAAGTCATTATTAAAATCGATTATTAAATACGCTACTATATCGAATATCGAATACCTGAAAATATCTGGACACATTAAAAATATTTTGGAAAAACCCAGCACTATGCAGCAGTCTTTGGTTACCAATACTCTGATCATCCTCTCTTTGCCATTATCCCTATGCAGGGTCGGCTTTCCTAATTGTGTTTCTTCATAAGTTTTTATCTTGGGTCATATCAACATCAATCACCTTTACCGACATGTCCTGCCTAAACATCTCCCCCTAGGTCTTATTTGGCTTTCCTCTTCTGCTTCTTCCAGTAACTCGCAACTCAGCAATTCTTCGTGTTGGGTTATTAAAGTCACGATATTGAACATGACCAAACCATCTTATTCTAAGCTCCCACATTTTGGCATCAATTGGTGCCACCCCTAGACTTCCCCTAATCTATTAATTCCGAATTGTATCCTTTTTTTACTCCTCTCATCCATCTAAGCTTACTCATTTCCACCACGTGCATTCGATCTTCCTCTTTTTTTTTAACTTCCCAGAATTCAGTTCCGTACATCATAGCCGGTCACACTTGCTTCTTTTCATTTCATCCATCCAACCCTAATTATTTTGTATACGTCTTCATCTATTTTCCCATTACTTTATAATACCGGTCCTATGGATTTAAAACTCTCACTTTTCACAATCATTTCACCATCCAAAGGTATCATTTTATTTGGAGTAACTAAATCTTTAAACGAACATTCCAAATACTCCGTCTTTGTCCTACTAAATTTTAAACATTTTTGCTCGGGAGCTTCTCTCCATTGGTCCAGTTTTAGTTCTAAGTCGCCTTCATTATTTCCCATCAGCACCACATCATTAGCATACATTAAGCACTAGGCATATCCTGCAGTTTCGCTGTTATCTGATCTAAAACTAATGAGAATAAATAGGGACTAAGCACCGAGCCTTGGTTCAATTCTACTTTTACATGAAATTTATCAGCCTCTGCCACACCTGTCATAACATTAGTTTTTACTCCCTCATCTCTCACAATCTTTACATTATATTCAACGGGGACTCATTTCTAATTTAGTGACCACCACAGAATCTCTCGAGGTACTCTCTCATACGCTTTTATTTCTCAAGATCAACGGATACCAAAAGCGTTTTTTTTCTTTATTCCTATATTTTTCCATCAACTGACTTACAATAAAAATCTGTAGTTATTCTACCCTGCATGAAGCCAAACTCATTATTGGATATTTCGGTATCTTTACGTATCCGTCTATCAATTACTCTTTCCCATATGTTCATGGTGTGACTAAGTATATTTATGGCCCTGTAGTTTGTGCATTGTTGTGTATCTCCCTTATTTTTAAAACAGGTTATAATATACATATAATGTAGTTTGTGCATTGTTGTATATCTCCTTTGATTTTGTAAACAGGTTCTAATATACTGCTTCTCCATTTGTCTGGCATTTGTCCAACTTCCATAATTCTATTGAATAAACTTTTTAGCAAACTTTTGTTACCGATACTAAAAGAAGAAATCAACAACAAGAACATACCAAAAATGGCGAAGTAAAGGAAGTCGTAGAACTAATGTTAACAATTTCATATATAATACATATTATGTAGGTTATTCAATACACACACTACAGAAATACAATACAATACAATACAGAAATTTAAAAAAACTTAATTCATGCAACTACATCTACGATACAGATTTCACAAACAATTTAACACAAAATACCAAAAAAACAGTCAGAATTTGAAAAACATTCATACAAATTTTTTCAACTGGACACTTGCTGTTGACTATAACATCGACGCCAAATATGTCAAGATTTAAGGATATACACCAAATCTCGGTTTACAACGAAATTACGTTATAAAAGCAACCCAGAATTTAAAAAAAAAATCTATTTTTTAGAACGATTTCCGGGGTGGAAATTGAAACAGTAAACATTTAGTTGTTTATAATATAATACACGAGCGGCACACCCTCAAAAAAGCGCTTAGTTTTCGAGATAGGTACTGACTACGGAGGGGTGAATGGCAAATTTTATTCATACTTTATATTTTCGAAGTTGCTGAAAACGAAAATGAGGGTTATTTTAAATTGTATGTGGGGAAACATTCTCAAAATCGCCATTTTAACCTAAAAATAAAAAAAAATGAAATCAAGTTTTTTTGTGTTTACCTCGCTACAACTCTGTTCCATTTTAATATTTTTTTCTAAAATTATAGGTCAGTATATAGGTCTAACATTTATAAAGACAACGGTACCTATTTAAAGCTTTTATTCTTATCCTGATAAAGGTTATGAATTCTTCAAAGGAAAAGGTGAGGATTTGTGCATTGCAAAGTTTAATCGCAAAAGTTTTGTGACAAGTTTAAAATTTAGCTCTCTAATTACATTTATGTTAAAATAGAGAGTACAAAAAAGTTTTACGGTAAGATTTAGATCAAAATGTTTATAGAAAAAAAAATAGTGCAACTTTTAATGTCAACATTAGAGATCACCAATATAACGCTTATTTTTCGAGATACTGACCATGGGTTGTGAATGACTAATTTTGGTCTTAGATTATGTTTTTGACCGTGATGAAAACGATAATTAAATTTATTTTAAATTTCAGGTGGGGGAATATTGTCAAAATTGCAATTCTACCCTAAAAATTAAAAAAATGAAATCACGTTTTTTTGCGTGTAGCTCGCTACAACTCTGGTCCGTTTTAATATTTTTTTTTAAAGTTTGTACACTATATATCGCTCACTTTTTTGAAGACAATGGTTTCTGCTTTAAGCTTTTCGTCTTATTCTAGTAAAAGTTATGAATCTTTTAAAGTACAAGGTGCAGATTCGTGAATTGCAAAGTTTAATCTCAACATTTGACTGACAAAATTTGAAATATAGATTTTAAATCAAATTCAAAAATAAAATATGAGTACAGAGAAGTTTTCTGGAAAGTTTTGGATAAAAATGTTTTATAGAAAATAAACGGTGCAACTTTTAACATCTACGTTATAAATCCCCAAAATAACGCTAATTTTTCGAGATACTGATCATTGGTGGTGAATGGCTAATTTTGGTCTTACTTTATGTTTTTGATGGTGCTGAAAACGAAAATCAAATTTATTTTGAATTTTAGGTGGGAGAACATTGCCATAATCGCAATTTTGCCCTAAAAATAAAAAGAAATTAAACCACGTTTTTCTTAAAATTAAAAGTTGCACCACATTTTTTCGGTAACACATCTAGACCTTAAACTCCCCATAAAACTTCTTTGAACTCTATGGCTTAACATAAATGTAATCAAGTAGATAAATTTTAAATCTTATCACTTAATTTTTGCGATATAACTTTGCAATTCACAAATCTGCACCTTTGATTTTAAAATTCATAACATTTATGAAGAAGAGACTGAAAGACTACATTTGCTTTCATAGTCTTGTGAGAAATATGTGCCGTAGAAATTTTAGAAAAAAATATTAAAATGGAACAGAGTTGTAGCGAGTTAAACGTAAAAATTCGTGACTTCACTTTTTTTATTTTTAGGTTAAAATTACCTTTTTGACAATATTCCCTCACATAAAATTTAAAATAAACCTCTTTTGCATTGTCAGCACCATCAAAAACATAAAATAAGATCAAAATTAGACATTTACCGCCATGGTCAGTATCTCGAAAAATAAGCGGTATTTTGGGGATGTATATATAACGTCTACATTGAAAAAGTCTAAAAGTTGCGCCATTTTTTTGAAAACTTTCCAGAAAACTTCTCTAAACTCTACGTTTTAACATAAACGTGATTAATAAGATAAATTTCAAATTTTTTCACTCAACGTTTGCGATTAAATTCACGAATCTGAACCTTGTACATTAAAAAATTCATAACTTTGACTAGAATAAGAACAAATTCATAGAACAGATACCGTTGTCTTCAAAAAAGTGGGCAACATAATATAGTGTACAAACCTTGGAAAAAAATATTAAAATGAACCAGAGTTGTAGCAAGTCAAACGCAAAAAACGTGATTTCACTTTTTTTTTTATTTTTATGGTAAAATTGCGATTTTGAATATATTCCCCCACCTAAAATTTAAAATAAATTTCATTTTCGTTTTCAGCACCGTCAAAAACATAATCTAAGACCAAAATTAGCCATTGACCACCCATGGTCAGTATCTCGAAAAATAACCGTTTTATTGGGGATTTCTAATGTCGATAATAAAAGTTGCACTATTTATTTGCTATAAAACATTTTGATCTAAAACTTACCAGTAAATTTCTTTGTATCCTCTATTTTAACATAAACGTGATTAAAAGGTTAAATTTTAAATTTCGTCACTGAACTTTTGCGATTACACTTTGCAATGCACAAATCCGCACCTTTTCCTTTGAAAAATTCATAACCTTTATCATAATAAGAAATAAAGCTTGAAACAGGTACCGTTGTTCAAAAATGTTAGATCTATATGCTGTAAAAATTTCAGAAAAAAATATTGGAATGGAACAGAGTTGTAGCGAGGTAAACGCAAAAAACGTGATTGTATTTTTATTGTAAAATTGCGATTTTGACAATGTTGCCCCACATGAAATTCAAAATAAATCTCATTTTCGTTTTCAACACCGTCAAAAACATACAGCATGTCTGAAATTGGCCATTCACCTCCCTGTGGTCAGTACCTGATCATTTTGGGATGCCTGCCGCTAGTCTATAAATAATTGTGGCTCTATTACTTAAATTAGAGATGCCACAAAAAACAGTTTCAAACCAAAAAAAATTTCTGTACGAAATCATCAAGAAATTGTCTGCTATAAACCGCTGCAACTTGAATACTCCATTGCATTTTTGTTTGTACCCATGAGTATATTAGCAGATCGTGTATACTGTCTAACCTTGTATGCGACCAGAAATAGTCCAAAGTCTGGAAAGTTTCACTTTCAGTCGAAAAAATAGCAAAGTGTAACAGGTATAGAACATAAAATAAAACTTTGGAAATATTTAGGTCAAAGTTAAAAAGTTTTGTTCAAAAAGTGCTATTAAAAAGTTAAATTCGAGAGATTGGGGGTTAAGAAACTTGCCTGAAAAGTTAAAATTATCAAACTTATATTATTTACGATATTTATTTTCTTTTTGTTGGACACTTTTACGCGCCGCATTTTTACATGGCATTGACTCCACCACTCTCCTCGAAAACTTTCACGAACTAAAGAAATAAAGAAATTTTCAAAGTTTGAGTTTTGGATTGTTCTAACTCCCAAACCAGAATGGAAAGTTCTTTGACCCAGTGTGGACAACTAACTACTTCTAAGAAGTTAGTTTCAAGTGAAAGCTATGAACTCAATCTCTAACAACTCATTATACATGCTACTTGTTAGAAAACTATTGCTAAAGATTTTAAGAGATTAATTTTCTGGTAAAGTTTGAATAATTACGTTATTATTGGAATTAGTCTGTCTATTTACAAATACAGGGTGTCCAGAAACTCTACCGACAAACGAAGACAAGAGATTCTTCAGATAATTTTAAGATAATTTAACCCAATTCACTTAGTCCGAAAATGGGAAAACTAAGGGACCTTAGAGCTCTTTGAAGATGGCGTCTTGTAATTAGTTTTTCTTAAATACCTCCAGAATGCTTCTATTTAGAAAAACAAAAATTGGTGCGCATATTTATCTTCAAGATATAAATCTAATCCATCTATTGCAAATTTCTAGTACCGATCATAGGCGTCCGTTTTAGGTAGGGCAACGGTTATTTTATCGCATAACTTTTTTATTTTCAACTTTTATGCATTTCTGATACTGGATTATTAAATTGTGAAGTATTCTAGTACTAAAAGGTACTCTTGTTTTAAATCGGTAGGACACACCGTTTTCTAGAAAAATCGATTTGAAAATTTTTCGCTTTATGAATTTAAAAAAAAATTTCAAAAAAAAACTGTTTAGAAAGACGAAAACTGGTACATTTATTTATATTCCAGAGATAAATCGATTTCATTAATTGCGAATTTCTAGTACTGGTCATAGGCGTCCGTTTTGGGTAGATTGACTGTTATTTTATAGCATACCTTTCTTGTCTTGAATTTTTGAGCATTTTTGACACTAGATTATTAAATTATGAGGTATTCGAGTACTAAAAGTTACTTTTACTTTATGTTGGTAAAATACTTCGGTTTTTGTTGAAAAGTTCTTTCAATTTTTTTTCAAATTCCAAAAACGAAAAACTTTCAAATCGATTTTTCTAGAAAACGGTGTGTCCTACCGACTTAAAACAAGAATACCTTTAAGTACTAGAATACCTCACAATTTAATAATCCGGTGTCATAAATGCATAAAAGTTAAGGACAAAAAAGTTATGCGATAAAATACCCGTTGCTCTACCCAAAACGGACGCCTATGACCGGTACTAGACATTTGCAATGGATG
Organism: Diabrotica virgifera virgifera; assembly: GCF_917563875.1. Taxonomy (NCBI): domain Eukaryota; kingdom Metazoa; phylum Arthropoda; class Insecta; order Coleoptera; family Chrysomelidae; genus Diabrotica; species Diabrotica virgifera. Next base: position 181,694,958 of record NC_065444.1, on the reverse strand, counting down.
GAATCGATTCATCTCTGAAAAGTAAATACGCATACCAATTTTCGTTTTTCTAAATCGAAGCGTTCTAGAGGTATTTAAGAAAAACTAATTTCATGACGCCATCTTCAAAGAGCTCTAGCTCCCTTAAGAAGCATTTTCGGACTAGGTGAATTGGGCTGAATCATCTTAAAATTATCTAAGGAATCTCCTGTCTTCGTTTGTCGGTAGAGTTTCTGGACACCCTGTATATATCTATACAGGATGTCCAGAAACTCTACCGACAAACGAAGACAGGAGATTCCTCAGATCATTTTAAGACAATTTAACTAAATTCACCCAGTTCGAAAATGCTTCCTAAGGGAGCTAGAGCTCTTTGAATATTGCGTTTCATAATTAGTTTTTCTTAAATACCTCCAGAACAGTTCTAGTTAGAAAAACAAAAATTTGTACACCTATTTATCTTCCAGAGATAAATCGATTCCATCCAGTGTGAATTCCTAGTACCAGTCATGGGGGTCAGTTTTGGGTGGGGCAACGGATATTTTATCACATAACTTTTTTGTATTTATCTTTTAAGCATTGTTGATACTGGATTATTAAATTGTGAGGTATTCTAGTACTATAACGTACTCCTGTTTTAAGTCGGTAGGATACCTATTATTATTATTATTACCGTTCTCTAGAAAAATCGATTTGAAAATTTTTCATTTCCTGAATTTGAAAAAAAAATTGAAAAAAATTAAAAAAAAACAGTGTATTTCACCAACTTAAAGCAAGAGTAACTTTTAGTACTAGAATACCTAAAAATTTAATAATCTAGTGTCAAAAATTCTTAAAAATTAAAGACAAAAAAGTTATGCGATAAAATAACCGTTGACCCACCCAAAACGGATGCATATGACCGGTACTAGAAATTCGCACTTAATTAAATCGATTCATCTCTGGAATATAAATAAGCGTACCTACCAGTTTTTGTTTTTCTAAATAGTTTTTTTTTATTTTTTTTTTGATATTCAAAAAACTAAAAATTTTCAAATCGATTTTTCTAGAAAACGGTGTATCCTATCGACTAAAGTAGAAGTACCTTTTAGTACTACAATACCTAGTACCTTTCAGTAAAATAGACTGAAAAATACATAATAATTAAAAACAAAAAAGTAATGCGATAATATAACTGTAGCCCTACCCAAAACGGACGCCTATGATCGATACTAGAAATTTCCAATGGATGGAATCGACTTATCTCTGGAAGATAAATATGTGTGTACTAATTTTCGTTTTTTTTTTAAATAAAAGCGTTCTGGAGATATTTAAGAAAATCTAATTACTAGACGCCATTTTCAAATACATAGCTCTAGCTCGAATTGACTAGACGAATTGGGTTAAATTGTCTTAAAATTATCTAAGGAATCTCCTGTCTTCGATTGTCGGTAGAGTTTCTTGACACTCTGTATATTATATATTTTTCATTTAAATGGAATTGAACATGCAGTATTAGATATCTCTATGGCGTGAAGAACACTTTCTAAGCATTAGATGATAAGATATAAGTAAACCAAAGATAATTGTTTAAGTATTCAGTATACATATTTTTCTGAAATCGTTCCAAGACTTATTGGGATAAAATTTCCCCAAGAATACAGTGTATAACAATAATGTAGGTCCTAAATTAGAACACTTATTTTATTGCCAAAACTAGAAGGCATTTATGGATCGCTTAACAATGCGAGATTAACACCATCAAAGAGCGCAAACTAGAGTATCTTGACCATGTTATGAGGAACGAACAGAGATATGGCTTGTTGCAGCTCATTTTTCAGGGTAAGGTGCTTGAAAAAGAGGACGAGGGAGAAAAAGAATATCTTGGGCTTCAAAACCTGAGAAAGTGGTACAATATATCGACAACCGGACTATTCCGAATATCAACAAGCAAAGTTAGGATAGCCATGGTGATCGCCAACATCCGGAACGTATTGCACCGTAGAAGAATAATTAACAAATTGATGCAGTAGCGTTTATCAAGGGACACCATTTCCAAATAAATAAATATTTAAAAATAAAGATCTAAAAGATTTTTTATTTCGGAAACAAATTCTCACTTTCACCTATACCCTATAATTTGCAAAGAAAAAGGGCGATAAATGCATAGACGGGAGGAATCTATAATGTGCATATCACAACACGTCGATTTATCTAGGTAAAGATCAACAAATTTGATTCCTAGTACTCAATACGTGACTTAAAATAAAGGTAGGTAAATTCGGTTAACCCTCCGTTAGTCGCTATCGGTGTCACACACCGACGGCAGAATTATTCATTCGGGATTTACAAAATAATTGGCTTTTTCTATCGCCACTTTCTGTACCTCTTCCTATCAACTAACCTCGTGTTAGTATACATTCTTACCTACTTGGGTACAGTTGTTCGAGTTTTATAGCTATTTTCGGTGAAAGACTCCGTAGCGACTAACAGTGTGGTTATTACTTTATTGGCATAACTTGCAGTTCAGGTAAAGATTTAGCACCTTATTATTGCATTTTATCGGTAAGTTTTGGTCAAATTTTATTTATAGATGTCCTTTGAAGCCGAACAAAAACGTTTGTTGGAATTATGGGAAATGGATCCTATCGAATATTTTTATATTAAAAATAACAATATGTATATTGTTATACTAGGGTTTTTCATTTTATATCTGTTGTTTTTCAATAAAACATTTTCAAAAATATTTTTCAGTCATTCCTATACACAATATAAAATATTTGTATGAATTTTATAGCAATAACTATTTTTTTTAAATTGTCTAGCGACTAACGGAGGGTTAACATTTGATTCCGATTCAGCCTGTTCTGAAAAAACCAAGAGGTTCACATGTACATAAACAGATGGTAGTGGTCTCTGAAGCATAATTAAATGTTAAATGATGCCTTTACATACCTTCGTTTTTAATCACATGCTGAGTATTAGGAATCAAATTTGTTTATATTTACCTAGATAAATTGACATGTTGTGGAATTTATATTATAGACTCCTCAGGTCTATGCATTTATCGCCTTTTTCCGTGCAAATGATAGAAGGATAGGGTATAGAAGTGAGAATTCGTTTCGGACCTAAGAAATCTCTTAGATTTTTATATTGAAATATGTATTTATTTTTTTATTTATTTACTCTATTGCGTTTCGCCTAACTGTTATTACAAATGTTTGCAGTACAGAAACAATTCTAATAATTTATACATCAATGGTTAGCCATTTACGTATTTTTTAAATAACTTTCAGAAAATATTAAACTAAAAATCATTTCGTGCTAAACGCTCAAGTATCTGCAACTCCCCGATTTGGGGTTGAAATCTCTGCGTTTAAATCAGTTCTCCACGTGAAATTTCAGTTTACATTTTGCATTTAATTGAATGATTATTGAGAATAATTTGCACGAAATGCGGAGGCGGCGAGTTCTTGAGTTCATGTTCATGCAGTTCAATTTCATGCATGCTTCCTCATTCCATCGACTCCATTAGATTTCCACTTTATAATATCATAGAATTTATCCAGATGGTTGTAGACTACACCAGACTGTCTTTTAATGACATCAAAGTTTGGTTTCGGAACGTGATACGTATCTACAGCGAAACACATATCATTAACAATATTTTTTCAAAATAAAAATTTTTAATTTTATATTTTTAAATTACACTAGTATGTTATTATTTTTTTTTCTTTTATCTAACAAAGTTTAGCTACAATTTCTATTCATTTTTTAAATAATCACTTGCCGCATATGAGATTGATAAATATTTTGAATTCTTCAAGAAGTCTGCATTCTCCTTGATCTTGAAGAATATCCCTTCTATTCATTTTATTTGAGGTACTGTTAATTTCATGTGTTACCTACTTTGATTTCTTTTCGTTAATGACGAGGCTAAGTTTTTCTGCTGAAGTTTGAAATACTCTGTCTCTGTCTCTCAATACATTGCCAGAATCGTAACATTATCCAAGTATAATATAATATCTGATAATCCTAGGTGCAATTTTTTATTCCGCATGCAAATATATATGTTTTAGTCTAAACAAATTGTTTTTTTTTTATTTATAATTTAAACTTTTGAATTTGTAAGTTAATCAATATGGAAAGAACGAAATAAACAACTTTTTACCAATATGGTGAATGGTATACGTAAAATTATTATTTTTCCACCTACCTCTACCGAAAGTATACTTTTCCGGACCTGATTGTAGGGAGAAAAGTTGTGCTTTTCCTTCCTAGGGAGGAAAACTAATAGTGGAGTCATGGTATGTTATTGATGAAATAACTTATTGATGCCCTATACAACATTATATTATCCATTGCATAAGTATCTATACATTATAACGTTTATTTATAGAACACCCTGTATTTTGCTGAGTGGAAAAACAGTAAATTCTTATTTTTATTTAACAATATTTACCTTAATAATTTGAGTTATATTTGACAGTTGACAGTTCTATTGTACCTACTTGTTTGTTTTAGTTTTGTTGTAAATTTTGTTAGTTATGTAGTTGCATAAATAAATTATTTAAAAATTAAAAATGACTTCTTATTTGAGCAGGGTGGAAAAATCATATGTATAACGTGGGAGTAAAGTGCCTTTTCCTGCCTTGAATGATTACTGCCCTCTGCTACGCGTCGGGCAGTAAACTTCATTCTCTGGAGGAGAAGTTGCACTTTCTTCCCTTGTTATACAAATTACATACATTTTTTCAAAACATAATGTGTAGGTATAAGTAGAGTTTTTTTAATTTCTAACGTTATACTTGGCCTTTTAATGAAACATACCATTGATAGGTACTCTATTTTATGTACTATATGAAACTGTTTTTCGTTTATACTTCTCCATGGTAACGTTATCTTCTATTTTCTCCATGGTAACGTTATCTGATATACCCAAATTCCGAGGCTTCCAGATTTCTGAGAAGTGTATCCATTAACCTACAACCTTCGACAGCATACTATCTTACCAATCTAATTTAAAGTCTCAAAGTGGTATTGTTTCCACATCATAATATTAACTTCATCTTAGAAAATGCAGCTCTGACCGTATTATAAGTATTCTAATTTCTTAGCTCATATCCCATTTTTAGTTATTGTAGCTTGTAAATAATAAATAAAAAAATTACCTCAAGTTATTTCAATTTTACAATAAACTGTTATTCTCGTAATATATTAATGACCAAAATGAAAAAATACTTAAAAATCAAATATTTAATTTCGTCTTGCTAAAAGCAATAATCCTTTTTATGAAGACAGTCTTGAACGGATATAAAACATTTTATTTCTTCTTGATCGAGAATCATTTCGATCTTATAATATAATAAAGCTTGACATCTGTCGCGTGATTGCTTTAATAAAAATGCACTGAAAACTTTATGGAGCCTCTATATATATTTTTAATAAAGAGATATTTCCAGGACCGGATTAAGTAAAATATTCAATAACAATAAGTTACAAGTCCAATAGCATTCATGTTTTAATTCAAAAATGAAAATTTTGAAGTGATTCAAAAATCTTATAAATTTTTCTACCATAAGAGGTAGGAAGTTTGTGATTAATTAAAAATTAGTAAGTGAAAATAGTTTGTATCCGTGTGGGATCGATACCCACCGGATACACCGCAGACGTTCTGATTCAATTAGCGTCTCTTTGTAAAGACAATGATGTCGACTTTTTAAAGTAACAAGACATTTACTCAACACACACACACACACTACACAGTTAAAGGTGAGTGCAGGCTATCAGCGGGGTCACAGGTGGCGGATAGTGATCGGCCCTCAGATATTATGGTTAGCTGCGAATATATTGAGTAAGCAGTCGACGACTGCTTATTCAAGTAACGGCGATACTGAAGGGTATAGGGGGTATGTTTCAGGAACTTACACTCTATAAAATGCTACAAAATCCCAAGGAAGGTATCGTGACATGGCGAGTATTCCTCCATTAAATAAGCATATCCTAGACCAGTAACGTCTGCCTCAGAATGAGCGGCTACAAACAGCGTCTGACCCAGAATGGACGGCTGAATAATTAGAACTTAGAACTCACTAACCCGCATGGCAAGCGTGGTGTCACAAAAGGAAATGGTCCCCAGGTGGGTAAAAAAATTTTTGATTCCCATAACTCAAAGGTCTGCCTCACGGAATCGGGAGAGGCAATAATTCGCGACGAGCACAACAGAAACCAAAAAAATTTATTAATATGTCAATAGTGATATACACTATTAAATCAATATCCACGGATGAAAAATTACATGAACTGGAGGAAGAACTAACAAACATAAAATAGGATATCATAATGCCTATCAGAAACTCGACAAAAAGAAGAAAACCGAATACAACTAAACCTCGGAAATCTACTGTGTTATAAGGGAAATGAAAATAATAGTAATTTTGGAGTAGGATTCATAATAAATAAAGCTATAAGTAAGCATGTTCAAATTATCAAAGGTATATCAGATCGTGTCGCCTATGTTATACATATTTAAAATAAGAAGAACGTCAATGATATTATGATATAACAAAAGATATAAAACTACTTTATGACGTTTACAAAGCTATGCGAAAACATAAAAATCGTCTTAAACTAATAATTGGAAATTTCAATGCTAAACTGGGTAGGAAATTAACAAAAAAGAAACTAAAAATATGGACAAAATAATAAAAACGCAAAAAGCAATGGAAAGACAAATGTTGCACAAAAGACTAATGGATAAGAAGAGGTACGATTGGATAAGAGAGAAAAAAGAAGTTAGGGATGTTAGACAAGAAGTTGCAAAATTGAAATGGAGATTTGCCAGATACAATATAAGAACAAAATTCGTACAAATTAGAGAGAGTGGGAATGTAAACGACGCAGAGGAAGGCCCCAAATTAGATGATATCAAGAAGCACGTAGGTTCTAGTTGGATGACTGTAGCGACAGACAGAGAAGAATGGAAAAGGATTGGGGAGGCCTATGTCCAAAGATGGGCCGAAGAAGGCTAATTAGTTTAGGTAGATAGATAGATACACTACAGACTACACTAGGTATCTGATTACAAAATCAACTGTACCATGTCAATGGCCATTAGTTGCCTGGGCATAGGGCTAAATAAAAAAAATTCTACCGAGACATAATTAAATTAACAGTTGCTACATTGTAATATTTTAAGAATATTATGCGATCATTAAATACGAAAAAAAAAATGATGAAAGGGAAAGTACACAGTTAGTGAGGGATAGATGAAATATTTATGATTTCTTAAAGTTATACTTCTTTAGGCGCGATTGAGAGTGAATTTTTATTATTCTGGGCTCATGCGCACACATACAGTATGGAGTTAGTTGCTAATCTTTCAAGTTATGTATTTATCAGCGCAAATAAGGTATGGTGTATTCCAGAATATACGTCTGCTTTGGATTATCGCGACAACGAATATTTTAGTGTGCAACATAAGATGTACGAAAGTATTTTGCTCTAATAATAATTACTCAATAAACAACAATATAATTTGCAATTTACTTTCGTTCTTCATATTTTGCATTGTAAAATATTCGTTGTCGCGATAATCCAAAACAGACGTATATTCGTGGAATGGGGTATATGAAAAGAATATGTTGGTGTTTCTAGTAAATATATTATTTATTATAATTTCTTTATCTTTGGATTTGACTTCTTCGTCGGGAGTAAAATAATAAGTATCTATAAGACATCTCTATACTTCACTTGAAGAGTACAGGGGGAAACAAGTAATGTCACATTTTATACATCATATTGAGATAAGCGCCAATAAAGGTTTAGTTCTTATGGTATCTAAAAACTACTTAGGAACACCAAAAAACTGCTAACATTCCTTATTTTTATTCAGTAGCTCGCGGACAATCCTGGTCCTTCGCCTAGATACAAATTCTTAGAAAATTTATATAGACTGATCTTTCTGTTTGTTGTCCTAAATCGATAGACTAGTCGCTAGTACACAGTTTTTGCTACCACATGGCGAGAAGAGCCAAAATTAATGAAAAAATGACATTCCTTGTTTTCCCCTGTACTCTTCACTTGATCTATTTGTCACCGTGATTTGTAATTATGTCCGAGTGTCAAGTAAACAGAGCTATGATGGCTTCATTGGTAGAGCATTCGACCACAGATGAAGAGGTCCCGGTTTCGAATCCGGGCGATTCATATTTTTTTTATTTTTGGTATTGTTTTAATAAAATTTTTTTAAAAAAAGTAGGTAAGTATTAAAATTAGTTTAATATTTAAATAAAATACAAATAAATGGTTTAGTATATTTATTTCGTTGAAATTATATAATAGAAGTATGACTTCTTACGTGCGTACAAAGTACACACACATTCTATTGTTTTATTAAATAAAGTTGCTCCATCCCTCAACCAGTTACTAGCGGCGTTACGTAGTATGCTAGAGAGACGGAATGGATTAGCGTGAAAGAAAAGAATTATAAAAATAAAATGGAAACTGGATACTGGAATTGAATCACCATACTGGCTCACCTCTTTGGAAAGTTGTTGTTCCGGTAGCATGTATGTCGAATTTGGTCTTGGCTGTATCATTTTGAAGCTTGAAACTTTTAAAAGTAAATTTGTAGATTTTTTGAAATTTTTCTTTCAAAAATTCCAATGGATTTATCTTCGTAGAGAGGCATTCTTCCAAAAATAAGAACTTGAGGAAGCTTAATTTCTCTTTCGTTAATCATCATCGATGGACAATAACCGACTGCTTCATGTTCAGAACTTCTATAGGCTAACAGGAGTAGAGGAATTGCAGCCTGCCAATCTTTTTGATTGTCAGCGACAAACATTAAAAGATATTGCCAAACAGTCATATTGTGTCTTTCGACCATTCTGTTTGACTGCGGATGGAGGAACGTAGTTTTCTTAATATCCAAGATTTTTATTAATTCTTGCTATAATTTTGATTTAAAATTTTATCCTTGATCATAATGTAACCATAAAACAACTCCATGTCTTGATACGACGTGTGTTATATGTAAATGCTTCTGCTACTGTAGTGGCTTTTTATTAGGAAGGGCTACGATTTTAGGCCATTTCGAAAAATAACCCATTGCGACTGTTAAGTACTACATAGTTTCCTATCTCTGTCTTCAGACGTGAACCCATAATATTCACTACAAGTCGTTCAAAAGACTCTCCGGAAAGACATTGTACAATTTTACCACGACTTGTTTACCGCATTTTTGTACCATTATACAGGGTGTGTAACTGGCCAATTGGTTCAAACCAAGGTCATAAATCTAAACACACACACACACACATACAGGGTGTTTGGTAAAGAATGGGCCATAGCCTAATCTTAGATTCCTTAGCTTAAAATAGGTCGATTTAAGCTAACTTACCTTAGTACAAAAGTTGATAACCGAAATACAGGATGTCAAAGTTAAACTTTTATTTTATTTATCTTTGAATATTTCCTGACAGACATGGGACAACAACACGAAATTTGTTAAATGGTGCTAGTATTATACAATCTACTAAATTATGCTAAACAAACGTTTCTGGTTACTACCAGAGGCGTACGACGGGGAGTCGTGAATGGTTGACTCTTTCCAAATTCTACGCCACTGGAGGAATTGCTATTTTTGTGCAAGTTTTTGCTTTTCCAATACTTTCTATGTAAAAAATATACTCTTCCTTCGTAACGATAAAGCCATTAATTTTCGAGATATTTGAAGCCAAAAACGAAGGAGCATAATATATTAATCAAAATAAGTGTGCCTTTTCATTTTTAACTTCAAATTTCTCGAAAACTAATGACTTTAGCGTTACGAATGAAGAGTATACTATTTACATGGAAAGTATTGGAGATTCTAAAATTTATGCTAAAATAGCAGTCTCAGCAGTGGAGTAGAATTTGGGAAGGGTCAACCATTCACTTTTCCCTGTCATACGCCTCTGGTAGTAGTCAGAAACGATTATTTAACATAATTTAATAGGGCGCACAGTGCCTACACTTTCTGCCAAGTATCAGACGGATATGCTAAGTTATTTTAAAGTATTATTTTTTTTAAATAATTTATTCTTTATTTAAAACTTTAAGGATTATGTGTGCTGGTACTATAAAACTGTTTGACATATCCTTATGGTACTTGGCAGAAAGTGTAGCTACTCTACACCCTACTAAATTATGTTAAATAATCGTTTGTGGTTAATACCAGAGGCGTACGATTATACGTACGATTATATGTACGATAAAAGTGGATGGTTGACCCTTTCCAAATTCAACGCGAGTGATGAAACTGAAATTTTATCATAATTTTTAGATTCTCCAGTACTTTTTATGCAAATAATATAAAGTCGTTAGTTTTCGAGATATTTGAAGTTAAAAATGAAAAGGCACACTTATTTTGATTAATGTTTTATGCTCCTTCGTTTTTAGCTTGAAACATCTCGAAAACTAATGGCTTTATCTTTACGAATGAAGAGTATGTTTTTTACATAGAAAGTAATGGAAAATTATAAAATTGCACTAAAATAGCAATTCAGGGGTCAACCATTCACGCTCCCCTGTCGTACGCCTCTGGTAGTAGCCAGAAACGTTTGTTTCACATAATTAAGTAGATTATGCAATACCAGCACCACTTACCAAGTTTCGTGTTGTTGTCCCATGCCTGTCAGGAAATATTAAAAAATAAATAAAATAAAAGTTTAACGTTGACACCCTGTATTTAGGTTATTATTAACTTTTGTACTAAGGTAAGTTAGCTTAAATCGACATATTTTAACCTCAGGAATTTGAGGTTAAGCCATGGCCCATTCTTTACCAAATACCCTGTATAAGTCACATTTTCTATACCAATTTTATACATTTTGGCGACAATTAATCCAATAAAATCTGTCTCGAACTCTGACCAGTTTTCTTTTAAACCACTGAAAAGATATAGAGATTCCCATTGAGCCCAGTGCACATTTTTAGTTCCACTAAACTGGTTATTTCCTGCCAAATAGGTTTTACTCCATTTCGTGTGACTGTCAAGTCATTATCTTTCTTTTGACTGTTTTTTAAAGCTTTTCAGTGAATTCTGATCATTATCTTCCTCCTTTTTAACTGTGGTTACCTGGAGAAATACTTCATCGTTTACGTTCTCTTTTTTGCTTCAATCTGACACTGGCTTTCAACCTGTAATAGGACATTCCAATATGCTGTCATAATTAAATAAATCTGACAGCCAGGAAGCAATCATAAATGTTATTCTATCAATTCCTAATGTGTTTTAGATCATTTTACTTGCGTTTCTTTTTAATTTTGTTTTGTACAAGGATTCATTTAACATTTTCACTAGAATAATTAATCTAAAAAGATAATATTCCTCATTTCTGTTGTGTTTTGAAGTGTGGAATGCGAAGTATTCATGATAAATTCAGTTTTATCGGTTACCATCAGTGCTATATTTTTAGCGTAAAACAACAAAATATGTTATCATCTGAGAGATAAAAACATAAAACAACAAAATAAATTATTATCTAAGAGACAGAAAAATGGATAAATGCTATAAATCGTCCTATACAAATGCTAAATAACTAACTATGCCCATGTTAGTTACGCTTGGATAACGTCTAAACCGTAGGTTAACTCAGACCCCTTGAGGGAAAGTGGACCTATATTATTTATTTTGCCAATTTTTTGCTTGTACCTACCACTGTGCGTCTAGGTCCCTACTAGCAACATTTGTATTGTATACCAACAATTTTATATGCACTTATGTTTATTTATTCTCTGCTTAAAACTAAATAAAGCCGTTCAAGTATTTCTACAACTAAAAACTGCAAAAAATATACAACAAAATGTTTGGAAAATACAACTAAAAAACTGGTAATGGTAAAAACTTAAGAAACATGTGGTGCAAATAATATAAACAAACACGATGTTAGACAGTTTGCCTCCCAAACGTCAAAGTCTTTGAATGCCCTATTTAGTCAAAATGTCATGGAATTCATTTATTGGTTAATTTAACACATTTTGCAAAATTGGCATTTGTTCTCTTAACTTTTCTATTTAATTTCATAAAAGTATAGTCTGCATATTCCTGCATATTCATTCAGGCCTCTGTATGTCTATATAGGCGACTTTCTGATCTCATTGTCTGATTCTTCTGTCCTGGCTTGACATCGGCTTCTGCAATTGTTTTGCAAATGTCCTATTCTCCACAATTAAAGCATTTTCTGTTTTGATTTTGAGATTGTTGTTGAAGATTTTGTAGTATGCCTTATATTTAGGATTAAATAAGATGTTGATTATCTACGTTAGTGACTTCCTTATTTTCTGGAAATATTTTTTTTTTGTTTTGGAAAAGATCCGGAAATACTTTTCGCCTCGTCATACTCCTGGGCTGAGATTAGTGCCTCGTCTAGCATTTCGTAATATTGTGATCAGAAATCTTGTTGCATTTCGCCATCCTCTGGTCCACCTATGAATGCCTGTATACCAATTTTTTCCATAATATCTTAACCTTTAACTACCCGCGCATCAAGTTATAACATAACTACACGCGTGGCATACTTTGTACGCCACAAGAAAATACACTTAAAAACAGCGGATTTGTTTAATTTTTTTTGAAAAAATACACTTAGTTGTTTGTTATAAACCTTATTCGGCATCAGTGAATACTGGGAGTTCCTTTTCAGTAAGCCAATTGGGATTTCTAACTGGAATCATGGAATAACTGGATTCCATGATAAATAAAATTACTAATAAAAAATTTTTTTAAATGTGATTTTTTACAGGAGAAAAAGTATTGTTTACAAAGAAAAATATATTTTTTGCCATAATGACTAAAAAACAATTAAAATATGTACTTATATTACGACTTATAGTAATATAATCCTGGGGTATATTGTCCACCACCGGAAACAACAAATAATAAAATGTAAATTACGATCTTTCCAGACCGCCGATTATAACGAAACTAAAACCAAATTGTAAAGCACATTCCAGTGATAGGTTAGAAAAATAAGCAAGGTCAAAAATTAAATGTTTAAATATATTTCCAGTAGAATCTTTATATCTGACGTACAAAGTACGCCAGCGCGTGTAGTTAAATGTTAAGGTCCTGAGGGTATGCCAAATGCAATAAACTTTTAATATCAGCTTCAAATTCTTGCAGGCTTTTATTATGTTCTTGTTATCGAAGTTTCAGCTGATTTTGGAAAACCTGTTTTAGATATTGCTGGCTATACTTTGTCTCTAATTGTATCTGCTCTCTCTGTTACATATCCAGCTATCTTAGGTCTTGACAAACCTCCTGCCCCTTTAACTCGCTTATACACATTTATCCTAGATATATACTAAGATATACTAAGCTATTCACCAAATTATATTTTAATTTGACTTAATATTATTCACATAAATATTTTTGACTTTAATTTTTGTATCAGTGATACTATCCTTGTGATCTGCTAATAAATGTTCCAGTTTAATGAATTTTTCCTTATCATACTTTTTTGCCTACTTATTTTTTTCGTCCTATTATATAATTTTTTTTTTAATTTACGTTTGTCAGCTGCAATGGCCATTGACATAAACAATATTGGTTATATAATAATTAATTACAATGGGGACTTACAACCTAAAACAATGAGGACTTAAAATAACATTAGGTAAAAATTACAATCATTAGATAGGATAGAGACTTACAACTAATTATTACAATAATTATTAATTATTAATTATAATGATAAATTATTAATCACTCAATTTTGAATAACAGGTAGAGATTATAAAGACAAAAGATTGTGTGTTAAATAATTGAATGTTTAATTAATTTGTTTTGGTATAACGAATTATGTATATTGCTAACTTTTCACATAAGAAACTTGTGGTATTTTTGGTTTAAAGTAAAAAAGAACGATAATTAAAAAACAATATTTGTTAATTTATAGTACTTTAACGTTTAACTTGTCCGATCCTTATGTATCTATCTTTTACATTGGATAAAATACAATAGTATATTACGCAACGAGCATTTAATGATGGTCATTATGAATCGAGTATGAGGGTTACGAAATGAGCCGTATGCGGCGAGTTTCGTATAGAGTACGAGCTTCATAATGATAATTAAACGCAAGTTGTATACACTATTTTTTGTATGATCATTCACAATAAATAATATATTTAAATTAATTAATTTTGTAACACAAATAAATTCAGTAGTTTGTCAGTTTGACGGTTTGTTTACATATTGAGAACTGTCAAAGCGTATGTGTTTGACTCGCCATTGGTCACTGCGTGTGTACCACCTTTATCGCGAATGCCATGTCGCGATTCTATTGGTTAAAAATCTGTATCTTAATGAAAATCTGTATTACTATCATAATGAAGTTCATTATGTTACAGGTTCATAATGATAATTAAACGCAAGTCGTATACACTATTTTTTGTATGATCATTCACAACAAATAATATATTTAAATTAATTAATTTTGTAACACAAATAAATTCAGTAGTTTGTCAGTTTGACGGTTTGTTTACATATTGAGAACTGTCAAAGCGTATGTATTTGACTCGCCATTGGTCACTGCGTGTGTACCACCTTTATCGCGAATGCCATGTCGCGATTCTATTGGTTAAAAATCTGTATCTTAATGAAAATCTGTATTACTATCATAATGAAGTTCATTATGTTACAGGTAGTGACATCATAATTGATATATTTTAGTATGAGAATAGAAAAAATAGTATTTTTTATTATGTAATGGTACACTTATTTCTATGCAAATTCTAGTACATTTCGTGTCATTTAAGATACGACAATGTAACTCTTCATTTTCCTAATAGTTTTATTGTAAAGTACTTTGTATACTAAACATACCTTTGTTGTGTACAAACGTTTGTGCATAAAAATGCTCTTAGTGCTTACAAACACTCCATGAATTAAGAATCTTATTTTTGGCTATTAGCGAAAATATTTGACGGCGCCGATTCAACCCATTCCCAATTACTCTAATAACCCCTTTCTCTCATCCGAGGCCCCCATTCCCCCAATAATTTGTGACATCTGCGATCGCGGTAAAGCTGTGGCGGCAGCTAAGGCATCGACTGGTGGCTGTACACAGCGAGTGCCGCCTCTCCATCAGAATGGAAATACGCTCCTTTTATCCTTTATCGCGTAATGAAGAAGGTGAAGTAGAGAATGACTTCGAAATCCTACTGCCGTCCCCCTCTGGGCTCCTCTGTAGCCTAGCTGCCGCCCTTAGCTTTTCTATAACACTCCTCGAACCCCTTTGATGAATTTTATGCCGAGGACTGTGATGATCTTCGATAAGGTTAGATCGGGAGATAAGGTCGAAACACATATATTTTACAAAAACTAGAATAGGACGAAATATAAGATACATTGGATTACAACACATTTCTGTATCCTACGAGAAAAATGTTATTGAACTATTAAAATTATTATTATGTTTAAATATTTGACTATGTTGATGTACAGCTGCCGTCATTGAATAGTTTACACCCTTACATATCTAGTAGCCTATATTTGGATTGATTTCTCGTTTAAATGCACTTTTTAGCTCAACGTTAATTACCAGTGGCTGATTTAGAATAGGTTGATTACAATTAAAAAATCAAACTAAAAGGTAAATAAATAAAGCAAAAAATTAATCCAAATAAACGTAAAAATGAACGTATAATTATTCGGTGACCGCAGCTGTACCTTACAGGCCTGGATCCCGCGTACCAAAAAATATAATATTAATAGCCAGCTGAATTTGTTAATAGCTTAACGGTGTCTAGTCGGACAAACTTTGATGTATGGGAACATTAGAACAGGGGAAGTTTTAATTGTGGAACAGGTTACAGGTTTCGAACGTCAGACTACGAAAATGTCCCATGTATTTTGTCGGACAGAAATTCCAATTATTTTGTTACCCTTTCATTAAACTATCATGCAAAAAGTCAGGCTGTTATTTACAACCAATATAATTCCTGTCATTTGACATGTTCTACTTGTCGGACTATCAACCTACCCTCGTCTTAGGACCAGGTTGCATCGTATCTGGTACCATTTCCAACTCTGGGTGATTTTTAATTATCTCTCCAGATTTGATTGCGGTATCCATTTACCTGCTTCTTGCCATCTTTTACGCCTTCTGTATGCTTCTAGCTTCGTCGTCTTCACCATCCATATATGTAATGGAGGGAGGGAGGTCAAGCATGACCTCTATGAAGGCGGAAGGGGTCATTGACATCGCTCCTGTTATGATTAAGTATATTTATCGCTGAAGCTTATTCAGCATCCCGTTGGTGGTCTTTTGTTGGAATTTAGATCACCATATACGTAATCGTGCGTGTGACTACATTATATAGCCAGTATAAAAATATGTGTTTGAGTTTTAAACCCCATATTTTTCCACATTATCGTTCGACAATTCCAAATGGAAAGCTTTGCTAAGTTGGTTATTCTTAGCAGTAATCCTAGATATTTGGTCTCGTTCGCCTCCTTGATAGTTTCTCCATAAAGATGAGGTATCCATATGTTATCTAGATTTTATCTCATTATGCTAACTCATACTGTTCTACTAGGATTGAAAGAGAGGTTTTCTTTACAAAGTATTTCTCCTTTAAGTGTGCTGTCTAGAATATTAGCAGATCAGCTTTTTGTCTTACCCTATTCTCTGTAAAACAATTTCGTTGGTAACTTAATCCGTTCATAAGATACGTATTACAATTCGGTAACACTGTAACATTGTAGTAGTTTGACATTTAAAACTCTACTTACGTTCAAATGATTTTTAATATTCACTACTATTGTTAAGAATCATTAGTATAGCTAAATTTTTAATTTTAGTATACAGGGTTGGTCGAAACTCGGAATAAGTATTTTCTGAGTTTTCTTAAATGGAACACCCTGTATTTTTGTATTGTAGTGAAATGATATTTTATAGTACTCTTTTATTTCTTAAGCATTCCCTATACCTAACTGCTTTAATTTGTGAGTTATTGGTGATTCAAGCTAAACATTAATTGCAACAAAAAATACGTAAAATTTTATTAGGTTGGCCGTGAAAATACTCAATCCCAAATAATTTTTCAGAAATAAATACATATTAATCCAGACTGGTCCTTAAAATTACCAATAATGGTTTAGCTATCGAAATACCTATTTAGTTAAAATTGTTGGTGCGATTAACAATTAAGCACAAATTAAAGCAGTTAGGTATAGGGAATGCTTAAGAAATAAAAAGTACCATAAAATATCATTTCATTACAATACTAACTACAGGGTGTTCCATTTAAGAAAACTCAGAAAATACTCATTCCGAGTTTCGACCAACCCTGTATACTAAAATTAAAAATTTAGCTATACTAATAATTCCTAACAATAGTAGAGTATATTAAAAATCATTTGAATGTAAGTAGAGTTTTAGATGTCAAACTACTACAATTCTACAGGATGTTAATTTTGCTACGAAATTAATAAATAAACGTAATTATCTTTTAAAATACCCTGTATAATATTACAAAACCTCATATTTTAAGAAAGAAGACATCGAAGAGAATCCAAAAATGTAAAAATATACAGGGTGTCCCATTTAAAAAAACGAAGTTACAAGCAACTTCCGGTATAACCGGAAGTTGTAAAGAGATGAAACTATTTTCATTTAATAGATCATCCTTCAAAACCCATTTATTCCAATTTTCATGATTCTGTTGCCTTTAGTTCTCGAGATATTTCTAATAGGCCCTTTATTTGCCTCACCCTGTATATATCTGTCACTATTGCACATTCCGACAGTGACACGATTGCAAAAATGTTACCCATGTATTTTGTAGGGAATTTACCTTGGCACTGACGATTTTTTGAAAAAATTATAGTATTAAAAAATTGGTAATTTTACTCTTAAAAAGACAACAGAATAAAAAATATAATCAAGAACTACGAACAATAATATATTTTTTCTTAATCTTCCGTTCTACTCAATACGCAAGTTCGACGTATTAGCCCTGCAGAGTGCGGTTGTTAGTAGATAGACCGGATTTTAATAGCATCTGGGAAAATTAAACCACATAAACATCATGCGTTTGCTTATTGTGCCCTTCTTGATCCTATCTTATCTCCAAAGCCTACTCTATTATCGTCATTAGTTCCCCAATTTTATTGCGCCACGTGATCTAGATATCCTACGTACAAAATATGGTCACGATCGTATATAAAGAGGCTTTTTTGTAAATAACGTAAACTACTATTACTAGTTTAAAAAATTGATGTATTTGCATTACTAATTTAAAAAAAATACCATTCTTTTCATTTTGAAATTATATATAATTTCAAAATTTCACCCTGTATTATTCATAATAGACCCTAGATAATATACTTTTTAATATGGAATTGTTAAGTAGCTTCTAAAAATATAAATATATAGAGGGTGTTTCATTATAAATAAAAATGATTGGGTCTACAAGACTTGCGTGGATCACCTACAAGACTTGCGTGGATCACCTACAATACTTGCGTGGATAATCCTGCACATTTAAATTTACGTTTAAAAATTGCACATATCATATTATGTATTTAAAATTTGACATGTTCCAGCATTTTTTATAATTTTCTAAAATAAGGACACAAGCAATTTCATACCATAGTTGGTTACAACACTATATAAATTCAAAATTTCACCCTTTATTTTTCTAATAGACTCTACTTAATAAGTATGGTGCGAACGTTTGGAATTAATTCTTTATTTCATAAACTGTCGATTTTAAGAAAAAATACCGAAACAGGTCGATTTTTATTTTTAAATTATGATTTTATAACGCCATTCATATGGGCGTGATGACGTAATAGAGGATTTTCTAAATTAGACTAGTGGTCTTAGTTAATTTTGTATTCAGTAATATAAATATTAATATAATTATTTGTATAGGGTACCCAAAAAGAATTTTTTAAATTAAATTCATCGACAAAAAAAGAAGAATGTATGTAATTTATTTAATTCAAAATATATTTTACTGCTGTCAGAAAACAAAAAAAAAATGTTTATTTGACAAAAAAGAATTGCTTTTCGCTTAAATTAAGTGTTAAAACTTCCAAGAGGTAGGTGGTTGGCCGGAGCTGGTTTAGACATTGAATTTAAGCGAAAAGCAATGTTTATGTATTAAATAAATATTTTTTCTGTATTCTGACAACAGTAAAATGTAGTTTGAATTAAATAAATTACATACATTATTCCTGCTTTTTGTCAATTAATTTGACATACTTAAAATTTTTTTTGACACCCTGTATATACAATTAAGTTAGTAATCATACAGAAGTAAAAACTTCGTTTGTAAAATGGTATACAAAGTTTACTGAAAAACTATTAAAAAGTCATCCAAAAGGATTCGCAAAACGTTTTCTATCTAGATCAGATCATCTTCAGTGCCTAGAACGAAGTATTTCCACGTTAGAATGAATGCAAAATGTTAAAATTATGACTAGTTAAAGAAAAATGTGGTAAATACTTAGGTTCTGCTTAGTAGATGAAACTAGCAACCTTATAAAATAGGTAACATCGAGAAATATGATTTACATGTTAATATTCTAATGATAGTAGCGACTCATAAGTCGATGTTTAAAGATAAATTTGTTAAGAGTGCTCAAAAGGCAACATGATTCACTGCTCGATAAGAACGTGTGGTTCTTGCCAGTTCAATGGACACAGACCAAAAAGAGTATAGGAGATGACAATCTATTTATCAGACAGAAGTGGCATGCCAAGACAGGTAGTCAATTTTTGGTTATGAATTTAAAAATAGTGTAGGTTTGGAATTTAGATCATTAGTTAAGGTGACTGGATGTTAATAACTGTATTAAAGTGGAATTTAAATTATAATAAATTAGATTCTATTGTAATAGTCTAAAAGGCAACTCTCTGTTACACAAAGAACTATTAATAGTGTTAGGTTAATAAAAATGTTATTCATAGTAAAGTCAATGACATCATTGATGACAGTTTAAAAAAGAAAACGAAAGTTTAATTTAGTTTGAAATAAAAAGACAAATAAAAAATACTTAAATGTAAACAACTTATAGACGGAAAAATATAAGACACATGGTAATGTTGTAAAAGATAAAAGGGTAATGTTGGTTGCCTAATATTGTGGTTGTAGTGGTTAATAACAAAATGAGAAAAAATTTTATATATAATTTAGCTGATTATTTGAATTAGTGAAATTATCAAATTATTAGTTCACTAATTCAAATAATCAGCTAAATTTTATATCAAAAATTTTTCTCATTTTTTAACAGCACTCTTAACAAATTTATCTTTTAACATCGACTTAGAGTCGCTACTATCATCAGATTATTAAAATGTAAATCATATTTCTTGATGTTACCGATTTTATAAGGTTGCTAGTTTTATCTACTAAGCAGAACGAAAGTATTTGCCACATTTTTCTTTAACTTGTCATAATTTTAATCTTTTGCATTCATTTTAACGTGGAAATACTTCGTTCTGGGCACTGAAGATGATCTGATCTAGATCGAAAACGTTTTGCGAATCCTTTTTGGATGACTTTTTAATAGTTTTTCAATAAACTTTTTATACCATTGTGCAAACGAAGTTTTTTACTTCTGTATGATTTTTAATTAAGGTATACAACCAGGTACTGGGAATTTCCCATTGATTTTGTAATTAAGTTAGTATTTACATTACTGAACACGGAATTGAATAAATTTTAAAATGAGCTGTCATAAGACCCCTAGTCTCATTTTAAAAAATCATCACGCCCATATGGATGACGTCACTCGTATGATATATACGTCAAAATATCATAATTTAAAAATAAAAATCGACCTGTTTCGGGATTTTTCCTTACAAGTGGCCGATTTACGAAATAACGAAATTATTCCAAACATTTGCACCATACTGTATAGTTCGTTGTAATCAGGCTGTCATGAAGGTCCATTCAAAATTAAACAAAATAACAATAATGTAGTCCATAAAAAAATTTATAGACTATGCTAGGCTTGCATGTAGCATCCTGTATATTTAAATTTATGTTTAGAAAGCGCACATTTATATAAGGGGTGGGTCAAAATTAGCGGGAGGGTCGAATATCTCGCGACACGAACATCGGATTCAAAAACTGAAAAACACGTGTTCAATATTTTTCAAAAATCAATCGAATGACGCCAAACATGGCTTTCCATTCAGCATCTGGAGGTGGGGTGGGGGTCAACTGTAAAATATTAAATAGAAACCCTTATTTTTTTTTCAAACTAGTGATGAGTGATCGAAAAAAAAACGATTTATCCTTATACCCTAGGAAAATTATGAGAGACGGTCTAATATCTCGAAAAATACACTTCTAAATTAAAAAAAATGGAAAACACGTGTCCAATAATTTCCAAGAAAATGTATTGATTACACTAAACATGACCCCCCACCGTACACATGGGTATGGGTGAGAGCACTTTAAATCTTTAATAGGGACCCCCATTTTTATTGCAGATAAGGATTATACATGAAAAACTAAACAAGTTTTATCTGAACTTTTTTCGAATCGTGATAGATGGAACTGTGACCACAGAAACACGTATGCTGATCAGAAGTCTACAAACTATACACCGGGAGATATTATACAGAAGTTCAGCCACGATTTTCTAAGTCCTGTTTTTTGCAATAGTGGAAGGGTAGACGAGGTACTTACAATTTGTGGAAATATCCACAAATTTCCTGTTGCATTTTCCTGTAAAAATTAGATTTTCCCAAAAAATAAAAATAGGGTTTTGCGATGAATTTCTGAGTCCTGTCATATCCGTAGAATGACAGGATACTATGGATTTTATGAAGAAAATATTTTGGACAGAAGGGTTGCAAGCGGGCTAACGGAGTATATATGTATACAAACATGTAAGGAAAATAATGAAATTTTCATGATTTTCTGAGTCCTGCCAACTAAATAAATTAAATATATTTATTTCAAAATTACCAAAAAAAAATGTTGGCATGACGTATCATACTGTTTGAGTGTACTTGTCCCTTGGAAAATTATGCCAAAATTTTTACCCTGATTCCATGATTTTCTGAGTCCTGCCTTTAAAAAGTTATAATACTCAAATGCAATCAATACTTTTTTGGTACTCGGCAGGAAGGTCAAACGGTTCTTGTAAGACGGCAGGGGTCCTAGATTTGTAAGAAAATTCGTGAAAAATTCCACGATGTTCTGATTCATGCCATTTTGCATATGTTTCAAGAATCTTAATATAGGTCTATTTACAAAGAGGCAGGATGGTTTTATAGTTATTTCGTATACAGGGTGGGGCATTACGGTGACAAAGTCCAATTACTCGTTTGTCGTAACATATACGAAAAAAAGTTATTTAGATAAAACGTGGGGAAAAGAGAGGATCATAATTTAAAAATATTTTGTAATATACAGGGCTACCCGTATTGACAGGGTGACACGAACTTATGTATTTTTTAAATGGAACACCCTGTATATAATTTTAAGATTCATAAGATAATTTTAAGACAATTTAACACAATTCACAGAATCCAAAAATGTTTCCTAATGGAGCTAGAGCTCTTTGAAGATGGCGCCTTTTAATTAGATTTTTTTTATCTCCATAACGCTTCCATTTCGATAGACAAAAACTAGTCCGCCCTTTTATCTTCCAGAGATAAATCGATTCCATCAATTGCGAATCTCTAGTACCGGTCATAGGAGACCGTTTTGGGTAGGGCAACGGTTATTTTATCGCATAACTTTTTTGTCCTTAACTTTTAAGCATTTTTGATACTATATTATTAAATTGTGAGGTATTCTAGTACTAAACGGTACTCTTGCTTTAAGTCGGTGGGGTGCACAGTTTTCTAGAAAAACCAATTTCAAAATTTTTCGTAATTTGAATTTAAGAAAAATTTGAAAAATAAAAAAAAACGGTGTATTTACCGACTTAAAAGCAAGAGTAACTTTTAGTACTAGAATACCTCATAATTTAATACTCTACTGTCAAAAATGCTTAACAATTAAATCAAGTTATGAGATTTCGTTGATCTACCCAAGACAGACGCCGATGACCGATACTAGAAATTGACAACTGATAAAATACTCATCTCCGGAAGAGAAATAAACGTACCAGTTTTCGTTTTTCTAAATAGTTTTTTTTTATTTTTTTTTTTCAAATTCAAAAACCGAAAAATTTTTCAAATCGATTTTTCTAAAACACGGCGTATCCTACCGACTTAAAGCAAAAGTACCTTTTAGTACAAGAATACCCCATAGTTTAATAATCCAATGTCAAAAATGCTTAAAAGTTAAACACAGAAAAGTTATGCGATAAAATATCCGTTTCTCTACCCTAAATGGACGCTTACGACCGGTTCTAAAAATTTTCTAAATAGAAGTGTTCTGAAGCTATTTAAAAAAAACTAATGAGAATACGCTATCTTTAAAGAGCTCTAGCTTCCTTGAGAAGCATTTTCGGACGAGGTGAATTGAGTTAATTTTTTTTTAATTATCTGAGGAATATCCGGGCTTCGACTGTTAGAAAAGTTTCTGGACACCCTGTATAATAGGTACAATCCCTACTATAACCAATTAATTGTAAAATTATTGATTTTCTTCCTATTACTTTTATTACGTTTACTTAGATACAAAATATGATGTAATCGCTTAAAACAAATAGGTTACAGTTTGGTATTAGATTTGAAAGGTGTGTAAAAATCAGAGACATTTTTATATATTAAATATCTTTGCGGTTATCCTGCCACGTTGTAAACGGTTTTTAGACAAGGCGAAAACGGCGGGTCCGTTGAAAAAAAATTCTCATGAGATTTTTTTGTATAATTTCTTTAGTGAGACATCCCAGAATAAGGTTCAAGAAGTCGCCCACGTGAAAAGTGGCCCAAATTTTTTTTAACAATTTTTTTTAATCAAATTGCAAAATCGATATATTTGGCCCGGACAATTTTTTTTGTAGGTTTTTTGGACAATTCTGAATAAAAAAGGTCTCTTACAATTTTTCTCCAAAGTTGATCGATTTCGAGTTATAAGCAATTTAAAAATTAAAAAAACTAAAAATGGCGATTTTCAAGGCTTAATAACTCGCTTAAAAGTTATTATTATGAAAGACAGAAGGTGACTAAATCAAAGTTTAATGCCCCCCCCCCCTACCAGATCCTGAAGAAAGTTTTGTCAATATTTCAGATTTAGCCATACGGTCACACTCCCTTTAAGGGGAAAATTGACTCATCCCAGATACCTACGGTATCAAAAGGATTGAGCTCTGGTGGGACTCTTTCCGTGATATCGAGCTCTAGGTGACTTGGTATGCAGGTGTATCTCCCAAAAATGTTCGTACACATCTGGCCGTTGCGAGTAGTACAGCTTTCTGCATGGTCTTGTAAAGTCATAGTCATTTAGACCCAGCCTTTTTATGCTTTCGAGGAAGTTCTTCGGAATGACTCCAGTAGTAGACATAATAATAGGTATCGTCTGGGTACTTTGCATTCTCCATTGTCTTCGTATTTGAATTTCCAGATTATTATTATTTTATTACTAAGCTTTTATTTTTAAGTAATAATAATAAGCGCCATGCACGAGGTAGGCGGCCGTAAATGTGAGTGCAAGTAAGATGCACAATTGGACTGCCGGAGTGGCATCTCTCTCGCACTCAGCATTTACGGTCGGCTATCACGTGCATGGCGCTCAATATTATTACTTAAAAATAACAGCTTAATAATAAAATATTGACAAAAATTTCTTCAGGATCTTGTAGATTAGATCTTGCAGGGATTAAACTTTGATTTAGTCACTTTCTGACTTTCATAATAATAACTTTTAACCGAGTTATTAAGTCTTGAATATTGCCATTTTTCGTTTTTTTCAATTTTAAATTGCTTATAACTAGAACACAATCAACTTTAAAAAAAATTATAAGAGACATTTATATCCAGAATGGTCCAAAAAACCTATAAAAAAATTTTCCGGGCCAAAAATATTGATTTTTACAATTTGATTAAAAAAATTGTTTGGCCAACTTTCACTGGGCGACTTCTTGAACCTTATTCTGGGATGTCTCACGAATGTAATTATGGAAAAAAATCTCATAGGAATATTTTTCCCTACGAATCCGCCGTTTTCGCCTTATCTATTAGGATTAGTGTTTTTTAAGCATACTTGACGTAGCATGACTCAGAAAATTGTAGTGATATGAATATGTTTGTATAACAACCTGCAATAATTTTGCTTAAAATTTTATTTTTATATACGAAATAACTAAACAACCATCCTGCCTCTTTGTAAATAGCTTTATATTAACATTCTTGAGATATGTCCAAAACGGCATGACTCAGAAAATCGTGTAACTTTCCACGAATTTTCTTACATATTTTTAACTATGTGTAGTAAAAAGGGAGTAACTAAACATCCTGCAATTTTGAATAATGTCTACTTAAATTACTTATTTTATAATACAATTTATTTTATGACTCAGAAAATCACGGAACCAGGGTGAAAATTTTTCACACATTTTTCCAAGGGAAAAATGCAGTTAAACATTAGGAGATGTCATGCCAACATTTTTTTCGATCATTTTCAAATAATTATTTTTAATTTATTAAGTTGGACTCAGAAAATTATGAAAATTTCATTATTTTCATTACATGTTCGTATATCCATCCACACTCTTAGTCCTTTTGCAACCCTCCTGCCCAAAAATTTTTTTATATGGCAGGACCCAAAAATTCATCGAAACTTCACATTTTTTTCCTCGTGGAAAATCTAATTTTCACAGGAAAATAATACAGGAAACCCGTGGATTTTCCATAAATTGTAAGTACCTTTTCTAACCTACCGGTATTGCAAAGGGCAGGACTTAGAAAATCGTGGTTGAAGTTCTGTTAATATTTCCCGGTTTATATGGTACTGAATACAGTTTTTTAAGAGTTTTTCACGGAGAATCAGAATCTGCAATAAAAAATGGGGTTCCTATTAAAGGTAAAGAGGATAAAACGGGATTTTTAAAAAATATTGAAAACGTTTTTTTATTTTTTTCAATTAGAAGTGTAGTTGTATTAATTTCCGTAATTTTCCTAGAATATAAGCATACATGGTTTTTTTCCTATTTTAATGCCATCTTAGGTTACTTATTTTTATATAAAGAATCAAATTTTATAAGTAGGGGTTGTTAAACGTGATTTTAAATTTACCCCCACCCCACCTTCAAGGGATGAAGTGGGGTCGTGTTTAGTATCATTCGATAGAGTGTTGAAAAATATTGAAAACGTATTTTTTAGTTTTTCGATACGCGATGTTCCTTTCGTGAAATATTCGACCATCTCGCTACTTTTGACACACCCTATATAAAAATCGATGGGTTATTTTATAATTTTTTATAACAAGGACAGCAATAATTTTTCCACCTACCTCTACCGAAAGTATACTTTTCCGAACCTGATTGTAGAGAGCAAATTCTTACTTTTCCTCCCTAATAAGTAAAACTACTTTTCCTTCCTAGGGGGTAAAAGTTAAAGTAACATCATGGTATTTCATTCATGAAATATAACTTATTGATGCACTGTACAATATCTATTTTTATTACGTAAGTATCTATATATCCGAATTATAACAAATCTATATTATAAACAGCAAGCAGACATACGCATTAACGAACACACGTCAGAAGAGTCCGAAATTAAAAGAGGAGTGCGACGGGGGTGTGTATTGTCACCACTACTATTCAATGCATACTCTGAAGAAATTATGAAAAGAGCTCTTGAGGGAGAAGCAGCGGGAATAAAGGTAAATGGAACGCCAATTAACAACATTAGATATGCGGACGATACTATTATCATAGCAGACAACCTTAAAGACCTCCAAAAGCTAATGAACAAGATAGTTGAGTAAGGAAAAGAATATGGATTATCAATAAGCATCAAGAAAACTAAATTTATGAGGATATCAAAAACCCCAAATAATGATGAAAGCCTGACAATTAAAGGTAAAACTTTAGAACAAGTAGAAAACTACAACTATCTTGGCACAATAATTAATCACACAAACGATGACTCCAAAGAAATCAAAGTTCGAATAGAGAAAGCAAGAACAAACTTCAATAGAATGAAAAAAGGTACTTTGTGCAAGAGAACTGAAATTAGGCTGGCAAGGTGTTATATTTTCTCGACTCTGCTTTACGGGATAAAAGCACGGACTCTTAACGCATCGACTACTAAAAAGTTGGAAGCATTTGAACTGTGGGTGTATAGAAGAATCCTGAAGATATCATGGACCGAGTATATAACAAACAACGAAGTCATGAGAAGAGTCAACAAAAGACTGGAAATATTGGAAACCATCAAGACACGAAAGCTGCAGTACCTGGGGCATGTTATGCATAATGACAGATACAAAATACTTCAGTTGATTATACAGGGGAAAATCCAGGGCAGG
The DNA here is from genome assembly GCF_917563875.1 of Diabrotica virgifera virgifera. Classification (NCBI taxonomy): domain Eukaryota; kingdom Metazoa; phylum Arthropoda; class Insecta; order Coleoptera; family Chrysomelidae; genus Diabrotica; species Diabrotica virgifera. Next base: position 181,667,556 of record NC_065444.1, on the reverse strand, counting down.
AGATGTGTAGGAAGGAGACGAATCTCGTAGTTGCGTAATTTGAGGGAATGGTACGGATGAACATCAACCGAACTATTCAGAGCAGCAGCACCTAAGATCAGAATAGCCATGATGATTGCCAACCTCCGTTGCGGAGATGGCACGTGAAGAAGAAGAAGTACGTATACATTTTAACGTTTATTTATAAAACACCCTGTATTTTGCAGAATGGTAAAAAACAATAAATTGTTATTTTGATTAAATAATGTTTACATTAATAATTTGACTTCTGTTTGACAGTTGACAGATAGACTGTACCTACTTCTTAGTTTTAGTTCTGTAATAAATTTTGTTAGTTAGTTATATAAATAAATTATTTAAAATGAAAAAATTACTTGTTAATAATTGAGGGAGGTGGAAAAACCATATGTATAACATGGAAGTAAAGTGCCTTTTCCTCCCTAGAATGATTACTGCCCTCCGCTACGCGTCGGGCAGTAAGCTTCATTCTCGGGAGGAAAAGTAACACTTTCCTTCCTTGTTATATAAATAGCTATTATTTCATAAGTGCTTTCCACCCTGTGTATATAGTATATAGATATACCGAGTTTGCCTTTTGAAATGATAAACTTGTACGACGTTATTAAGATGTATTAAAATTTTTTTGATTTTTGATAAAGGCTTCTAAGGCAAAAAGATATTAATGCACGAATTATTTTACATTTTACCCTCGCTATGTGAAAATCTGACTTTTTCAGGCCGGTATAGTTTTTGTCCTTATTGCTTTGGCTAGGTTTATGTGTACTCAAACAGTAAAACCACGGAAATGACGTCTTGTTTTCAACCTATGAAAAACGGAGCTGATAGTGAAAGGTAGATATTAAATTTGGCATTAAATGAGCCTCGGGCGCAGGTAGGGGGTTGGTTTTTGGGGTTTACAAGCGCAAGGGGAAGTTGCCGCAGTAACTCACATGACGGACTGACTGAAAGCTCGCCGCAGACCACATCACAGCTCCTTCTTGTTTGTCTGGTCTGGGCACGACAACGTTGCTTGCGTTCATTGCCGATGCTGTTAGTGCTGCTTGCCGACAGCAAGGTATGATTAAATAGTAGATACGAGGGAAAACATAAAAAAAAATTCACATATTCACATATTCCTGTTTTTAAGCTTGTAAACCTTTGTAAATGATCTATCCCAATAAATAATCTAGTTCTAGTAAATTATATGTTTCAAGCTTGTTCTAGTAAATTATCAAACATGTAGATGTTTGATAATATTTAAGTTTGTCAGCCTTTGTGTTTTAAATTGGAAAAACAGTCGCGTTATGCCGTTAGATCTGATTACATCTGGTAAGGTTTGGATATCTGAATGCAAACAAAACATAACGGCCAACAACCGTCTCTTGAATGTTTACTACTCAAGTAGTAAGGCATAATAAGCCATAATGGTGTCATCTATTGCGATGGATAGAACAAAAACATATTGTCGTTCTAAGTCGTAACGTAACATATAAGTTGTACTAGCGCCAAAACTGTACAGAGTTAGGATCGAGGGTTCCGCGTCCGCAGAAAATGAAATCTGGACGGTAGTTAGACAAGAATGTGTTCTCTACTACGAGTTTCTATTTAAAGAGCCACTAAAGGATTTCAAGGATGGATCCAAGGTGAATGGCGCAAATATCAACAGAATTAGATACGCCGAATATACGGTGTTGAGAGCAGACTTACTTGGGTCTACAACGACCCATTGCAATTCGCCGCGAACATGCATTGGTTAAAGAATATAACAAAATAATGGACAGTCGCCAGCTTCTAGTTCACAACGACATCTGGAAACCGTCTCCGATCCAGGTTACCCCCTCTACAATCTTTTCAAGCGCTGCAGCGATCCAACTTTGACTTAAATACCCGATGGAGGGAAGATTGGGAAAGTAAGACAGATCCGCATTACCATAGTCTACCGGACATCATAGAAAAACCTAGCGAATTTAAACGTCCCCGTAAGATTTGGGCAGCCCTTAATCGAATTCGAACAAACTGTGGAAGATGCGCCGACTCCTTTTACAGATGGGGTAAACTTCCCTTGTCTTCTTGTGACTGCGGCGCTGCAAGACAGACGATCAGTCACATTGTTCAGGACTGCCCACACAGAGCATACACAGGCGACCCTATCGACTTTGTAATGGCAACCGAAGGGTCAATCGAATATATAAACAAACTGGACATCTGTTTGTGACGCATTGTAGATATAATGGATAATAAAACTCGAAATTCAAATACGTTTATCAAAATACTACACTAAATTTAAAATCAAGATGCAGTAAAAATAAACAAACCAAGACACGTTAAATGCTACTAGGAGCACTCCCGAATCATAATTTACAATATATGTAGGAAATCCCAAATCATGATTTCCAAAGTTTATACATCCAAAAATTATGATTCCGGAGTGCTCCTAGTAGCATTTAACATGTCTTGGTTTGTTTATTTCTACTGCATCTTGATTGTAAATTTAGTATAGGTCTAGTCGACTCTTCTCTATGCAGTTGAGACAGGGACCCTTAAAATATACCATACCATACCATAAATAAATTGGAGTTTTTTTAAATCTGGATCTACCGGAGAATTTTCAAAATTTCACATTTTCCACATGTCAACACAGTGAAAGTTAGAAAAACACCACATCAAGACCACGTACTAAGAAATCATCATTATCGTTCAACCGAAATCTATCCAGTGCTGGATATGGGTCTCCCTTAGTCTTTTCCGTGCATTTCTGTTTTGTGCTGTTTGCATCCAATTTTTGTCGATCCGTTTTATGTCATGAGACCATTTTGTTTGTGGACGACCTCTACTTCGACATGCTTGGTCTTCAATATCTTGTCTTGGTCTCCAATTTATTATTCGCTGTGTCCATCTGTTATCCGACATTCTAGTTATGAGCCCCGCCCAGTTCAACTTCAGGGTCATAATTATTTCTATGACATCTGTCTGAGAAATAATAAGTACGAATATGCTCAACTAATCGTGAGAGATCAAGGGAAAGAGAGGACTAGCAAGGAAAAGACTATCGTGGTTAAGAAACATCCGCCAATGGACAAACACAGCACTAAATTTTGAACAGCTACTAACAACAGGTGAAGACAGAGAAGAATTTGCAAATGTAGTAGCCAACTTCCATTGAGGACAGAGCACCAAAAAGAGGGCTAATATTTATGATAACAAAACTTTCTACAGGGTAGTTTAATAATTGTATTTTATACTTACACCAAACCACTATTAGCACCTTATAAGGCCTAATTTTTCCTAAGGTATCAGAACATATAACACATAAAATAATTTTAATACAAATATTTCTCAATCAAAAAGTTTTGCGAAGGGTATCATTAGAAACAGATCTAGTTAATGAAATTTAATAAAGATACAAAAATTCTAATATTTTGGAAACATCATCAGGGACTACAAACACTGGCTAGAAATTAACATAAAGAGAAAATGGTAGCGACGGAGGAAGACCAACATATGGAGACGCGATGTTAAACGATTAAACTGGTCATCTAATTAGATCTTCAAAGCACCAGTAAAGAGCTTCCAAATATTAACTACTCTATTTTTCTTAATAAAAATTCAGACATATTATGTACATTTTAAACCAGATGACTGTAAAATTGTTAGTATTTTGGAAGCGCGTCCGTGGGACGACCTTAGTGTAGGATAGTTCATTTCATTATATAAAACTTTAAATTAAGAATACCTATGGAAAATAGTGACAATAAGGCCCGGTGTACATAAGCGGACACAGGACGGAACGGCCGCCGCACGGAGGCCGTTTCCTCCAACAACTTCTTTCAGGGACATAATGCGGAACGGAGGAAAAGACAGCAGTGAATCATTAAAATAGACGCTCAATAATGTGCAGTGGTCGCTTATTTCATTATTCATCTATTAAAAAGATAACTATCAAAAAAGCCTAAATACTTGGTATAATACATCCTATGTTGAGTAGCCATTTACTAAAAGCCGTTTTTTTTTTCATCAGATAGATTTGAAAGGTTTGTAAAAAGTGCAGAACAGATCCCAAACCACACAGATTCTTTTAGATTACGGTCTCTGTATTGCATGTTCCACATATCCCACACACAAAATCTTTTTTCGACCTTCATAATTAACAATTCGATATCAACGTTTTCGGCTTGCATTGTAGATAAAACAAAAGATACTGCACAAAGAAAACAATGTATGCGCTTGATGGCCCTTTAAAGACTGAAAACGCACGGTTTCTTTCCTGTCGTGGGTACGATCCAATACACTTCAATAGAAATAGCGCACCAACGACGACCTTGCGGAAAAACAACGGAGGACGATTTCCTATGGGCGCTGCGCCTGGATTGCGAAAACGTTCCGCGGCCGCAGAATCTCCGGTTCATGTGTAACCTCCCGATTAAAACCTCCAGCCATAACATCACACCGGCGCGCGGCGGTTGCACGGAAACTTTCCTGACGGACCAACGGCAACATTCGGCTCATGCGCACCGGGGCTAAGGGATTATAAAAAAAAATCTTCATTGCCAGATAATCATGACGATGACAAGTGGCCCTTGAGCCCAAAATTAAACAGAAAAATATAACCTTCCTTATGAGACATTTTTTTATTCAGTAACTTATTCATGTCGAATCGGACAAGTTCGAATATTTTTCGGAAGGGGACCGTTTCATAAATATAGAGGTTTCTAAACTTTGGTGCGTGCGACAACTGAAGTACCCTTAAAAATTTGTCGGACAATATTACCAGGTAAATTGTACCAGTAAATAATTGTACCAGTAAATTTTAAGTATTTTTATTAAACAATCCTCCAAAAAAAAAACATCATTTAGACTCCATAAGGGAGGGGGCGCATGCATCATGAAGAGTCATAAAATCTATACCCTCACGGCTAATTGTTGCAGGACTGTTTAATAAAAATATTTACAATTAATTGGTAATATTGTCTGACAAATTTTTTAGGGCACTCCAGTTGTCGGATGCAAAAAAGTTTAGAAACCGCTATATTTACGAAATGTCCCCTTCTTAAAATTTTCTGAAATAAAAAAGCTGTTCGACTCGACATAAATAACTGAATAAAAAGGTCTCATGAGGGATGTAGCATATTTTTTTAATGGCGTGCCCCAGGAATACAGCGTTCATAGAAAGAATTTAAGACGAATCATGAAACCCATAATATCGTAGAGGTACTACACACTCGTGGAAAATACACAGTTTCCGCTAGACTGCTTCATGCTTATATTTTTTACTCGTACGGTATACAGTACCTCCTTAACCACTAGACTCTTAGAATCATAAAAATATACACAGATTTTGGTAGGTTCAAGGATATATATTTTATTATAACATATAGTATGTAACATTATTCAAAGAGCATGTAATGACGGCTATTACTCACGATGAAGAAGTTTTCGACACGAGCCGTAGGCGAGTGACGTAATTCATCAGAGTGAATAATAGCCATTACATGCAAGTAGAATACTATACTTTTTCTACGACCTTTTTTATTTGGATTAGTAGAAAATTATAATTATCAACTACTAACATTATTTAAAATCGAAAGATTTTATTTTTCATAAGAAAACATATTTTATATAACTATGGCAACACTGTTAGAATTACCCTTCTTGAGCTTATGAAACAATCAAGCAGTTGTCATTAATAGTGTCATGGAATGGCGGATGGCGGTGGCTTTTAAAAATAGGACATATATATTTTAAGGCAATTACATGAAAAAGAACGTGTGCTCTCAATTACAATCTATTGCACAATCAACAGTAAGTAAAACAGAATTCATTGATATAAATTTCATATCCGTAAGTCCTTTTACGGAATTAATACCGATTGTTTATTTACCTTTTAATAACGTCAATCTTAAAATGTTAAATGTAGAAATTTAAACGTAAAAAATACATATACTAACCCATTGTTACAGTTAAAAATCCTTTAACATTTTCCGAATTTAATTTTTGATATAAATTACAATGATTATTTTATTAAATTAACAAGTTTGAGTAATTTTATTTCTTCTTCTTCTTGTGCCACTCCTATCGGAGATTGAAAATCATCAAGGCTACCCTGACCTTGTTTACAGCTGACCTAAAAAGTTCATTAGCGGTGCAGCCAAACCACTCTCTCAAATTCCGCAACCATGACATTCTTTTACGGCCTGGATTCCGTTTTCCTTCTATTTTTTCTTGTATTATATTTTGAAGTAATGCGTATTTATGACCTCTCATCGGGTGACCCAAATACTCGAGTTTCTTTTTTATTTTATTTGCTAATAGGTATACTAAAAGTGCCATGCACCACTTTAGTTCAGAGAAATAAGGGAAAAAATATCCTGCTGGTGACACAACCCCCTCCAGGCCGAAACTAAATTATTTGAGTAGTATGGACATCTATATTAATAACCTATATTTTTCCTGCAGCCGATTTTGACGATATACATAGTTATAAACAAATGAAGATAAAAAAACGGTAAATTTTCGCTTTTTTCGTCTACAACCAAAAAGTTAAGTATCTTAAACAAATTTGAGAGTAAGAAACTCATAAATCCTATAAAAAACTACAATACGGCGTTCGCTGAATATGTCTATCCTTATTGGTTGCTTAGAAAATTACAAAATAAATCATAAATTTTGATATTTTATAAATATTCATAACTTATGTAAAAATTAACTTAGAACGTTCTTTTTACACGGAATGGTGAGACTTCTGGTTCTTAAATCATACCCTCAATTTCAAAGCAATTGGTCAAATAGTTTAAAAGGTATTTAATTTGTTTATCCCAAATAAATTTTTTTTGCAACACTATAAGTCAAAAAATCATAAAGTTACACTAATACTTTGGATAGTTTATGAAAGAAGAAAATTTATACTATTAATCTAAAAAAAATGACAAAAAATAATTCTAAATACTGCAAAATTATTTTGCAAAAACATTTGAATTAGAAAAGGGAGCTAACTTCGTCCCTAATTATTTTCCTAGGACAATTGTTTTTCTTTCTAAATGTGTATAAAAATTCAGTCTTTCCAAATATGAAAAAATAGTTTTTCTACGGGTAACGGTTAAAAAGTTATTCTAATTGTTTTTAAGTAAGCAAAAAATCTACGTGTTTTTGCAAAATAATTTTACACTGTTTAAAATTACTTTTATAATTTTTTTTAATTAAGTCAATAGCATAAATGTTCTTCTTCCATAAACTGTCAGACGTCTTATTGTAACCTGATAATTTTCTGACTTATATTGTTGCAAAAAAAATGAATTTGGGATAAACAAATTAAATAACTTTTAAACTATTTGACCAATTGTTTTGAAAGTTAAAATATAATTTAAGCACCAGAAGTCTCAGCAATTCGTTTAATAAAAAGGTTCTAAGTTAATTTTTACATAAGTTACGAATATTTATAAAAACTCAAATGATTTATTTTGCAATTTTCGAAGCAACCAATAAGGATGGACATATTCAGCGAACGCCATCTTGAAGTCTTTATACGATTTATGAGTTTTTTACTCTCAAATTTGTTTAAAATTCTTAATTTTTTGGTTATAGACGAAAAAATCGAAAATTTACCGTTTGTTGATCTTCATTTGTTTATAACTATGTATATCATCAAAATCGGCTGCAGGAAACATAAAGGTTATTAATATAGATGTCCATACTACTCAAAAAATGTGGTTTCGGTCTGGAGGGGATGTGTCACGAGAAAAATCTTATTTCTCTGGACTGCTTGAATCTAACTTCAACCCGTGAGTAATGACCCGTGAGTAACTTCAGCCTGTGAGTAATGAAGTATTACTCACGGGTAAAGTAATGGGTGTTATTATCTATTCAAAAATAGCGAATAATGAGCAAATTATTAAACGGTCGTAGAAAAAATATATAACTTAACTGTATAGTGGTTAGTAAACCACTTAGATATTCCCGCCTTCCATATTTAAACCAGTTTGCAGAATATCAAGGTAATGACAACTTCTAACCATCATAAGTTGAAATTTCAATATTCTCAACGACTTAAATGTAATGACTCATTACTTACAGTAATCCTCCTCTTGAACTAATATCAACAAATGACGGACAGTGCGTCAAATGTATAAGCAAGTGTTGTGACACTATAGGTATGTATTTTGCAAAGTAGAATGGGAGAAATGCAACGTCTATAGACGTTGTGTCACATTACATCAATGGAAATTAGACGTCTATAGACGTTCTGTTCGTCAACGTGTTAAGTAATTGACGTTTAATGGTACTAAAACATTTATTTGCAGACGCCACTTTTGACATATTAATTTTCTTACCTCATTTTTTGTTTGCTGAGAAAGAGGAACCGTCGATAAAGAGTAGATGGCACTAGTAAAGGCTAATGTATATATAACCAAGAGATTACCTATGGCTTCAACCCTCACGTTTTGCCTACAACTCATCTGCAGTTTCAGACGAGTAGCTTAGCCCTGTTGGATATATTGTTAATTCGAGTGGTCCAACTGAGTTTGGAATCTGGGGTTCCCCTAGATAGGTGACCTCATTGGTTCTTTCCAATTTATCCTAAAATAATTTTAGCTCACTCAGTCCAGCAAACTTCCTGTTATTAGTGAAGACTACCAATTTTGTCTTTGAATGAAATAAAACTTAGAGGCTTGTATGGTTTTGCTAAGGTATAGCCTCTCTTTTCTAGTTTGGGAAAAAACGTCAATAAAAAGTGAAAGAAAAAGTACAAAAACAAATGAACACGGCGAACAGAATAGCAGGATGTTTCAACAATACGTCTTACGAAAAATAGCAAACCAAACTCGAAGAGACAGAATAAGAAGTGAGGAAATACGAGCGAGATGTGGTATAGAAGAAATAAACATGTGTACCAAAAGAATGAAAATTGAATGGAATTAACACATAGAAAAATGACACAACAGAGAATAGTACGAATGACAAGAGACAAATGGCCAAATGGAAGATGATTGGAACGACCGAGTTAAAGATGGTCAGACAATGTCAATTGAAGCTAAAAACCGAAGTAAAATAGGCATGAGCCTATTTTAAAAGTAGGAAGAAGAAGAAGAAAAAACTTTAACTTAATAATCAAGTATGTAGTGACAGTAAAGGTTTGGTCTTTAGAAAAATCTGCATAACCAATTAATTACGACGATCATCAGCCTTCACAAGAAGGCTGATGATCGTCGTAAAACGAAGCATGAAATTTGAAAAGTTCTGTACTCTTCTAAAATATGTTACTTAATTAAAGATAAAATGGTTTAATAAACCACTTAACTAGATTTCTCGGTCATCCATATTTAAACCAATTTGCAGAATATCAAGCTAATGACAACTTACAACTTTCACAAGTTGAAATTTCAATATTCTCAACGACTTAAATGTAACGACTCATTACAGTAATCCTCCTCTTGAACTAATATCAAGTAATTGACGTTTAATGGTAATAAATCATTTATTTGCAGACGCCACTATTGACATATTAACTTTCTTACCTCATTTATTATTTACTGAGAAAGAGGATCCGTCGATAAATAATAGATGGCGCTCGTAAAAGCTAATGTGTATAATAGAAATCCTATTAGTTGGTAATGATGCTAAAGTTTTATCTATTTTCGTGGATTCCACTACAATAAAATGGGTTATTCTTTTTGTTTTTCGTAGATTGGTATTATTTCTAAAAACTAATCAGTTAATTACAAAAATAACTATTTTATTTATACAACCAAAACAAAACTTATAAAACGGGTAATAATTATAGCAAGGAGATATTTAGAAACCGTATTTTTGAGTTTGATTATTAGACAGTAATAGAAATAAGCAACAAAATAATCACCCACCAAGATATATATTGCAAATTATTGTTGTATTCTGTGTGTGTTATTACTACGTAATGCTAATAAGTGGTATGTACTAATATTACTAGTTATTCAAGTAAGTACTCAAAACAAAACCCCCACATAAGTATATTCTTCTTGGCATATAAGTCCATGGATGATAGTGGTATGACCAACGACCGAAAGAGAATATTTAGTTACTAAGTTCAAAATGCTGATATAATTCGTCTAAGAAAATATATGTACACACAAGAACACTGTTTCTTTAAGTCTGATGGTTAAGAGGTTGATCAGGTTCCCAGTACTCGTAAAAGCAGCAAACTAAAGAGATGGTAACGTAGAAGATGACAGAGTACTTGGAATTTCAGGGTCTCTCAAAAAAGATAAATAGTTATGGTGAATTCATGTGAATGTTCATGGTGAATTATTAATTTATTATAGTAGTTAAAATATCTTTAATTTTATATTAAATTTATTACAACCATTAAATTCATTACATTGTAATGAAACTAAAAAAAAAACTAGATAGGGAAACTTTTGCTTATTTCCATACTGGAGGCGCAAAGGAATTAAGAACAAATACCACAATAAAAATACAGAAGCTACAACTTATGTAGATTAGAAAAACGTGAGAAACTTGTAGATATAATCCAAGATTCAATGACCAACATATATATTATGTTCTTGAAAAATTAAAGAGTGATATGTATATAAAATAAAAGATATTCAAAACATAGAATAGAGTGGTGAAATCAGCCAATTGAAGAATGTGTTACAGAATAAAATCGAAAGACCTATCAAAAATATATCATATACACTCACCGGCAGAGAAAACGGGCACCCCAAAAAATGGGTCGTTTTTAATGTCTTGTATTTCCTAAACCTGATGTCCGATTTAAGTAATTTTTTTAATATGTTATAGCCTTATTCTTTATCAATATCGCTGTAATAATATTGCTGCTAGACAATTACATTGTCATTGTATACAGGGTGTACGAATCAAACTGTGTTTTTTTCTCAAACTTTGGAACACCCTGTGGAATGTTTTAGCTTTTGGAAAATACTGAAATTATAACCAGACTATAGCCTCAGGTTTTCTTAACACTTTGTTTTTTGATTCATTCGCTTATGTTGGATAATAAAAAAGTTGAGCACTTTAACAACTACCCCTGTTTTTCGTTAATACAGGGTGTTTTTAAATAAGTACGGCAAACTTTAAGGGGTAATTCTGCATGATAAAATAATGACAGTTTGCTTTATAAATGTATGCCCGCAAATGCTTCGTTTCCGAGATAGGGGGTGTTGAAACTGTTCTTACAAACTGACGATTTATTTATTTCTCTAAAACGGTTTGTGATATGCAAATGAAATTTGGTAGATTTTAAAAGGTAGTTATTACGCATTTTTTGACATACAACTAAGAATTTTATATTCACCATTGGCGTGCATACGGGTATAAATATTTTAGATATATCCCGTATGCACGCCAATGGTGAATATAAAATTCTCAATTGTATGCCAAAAAAATGCGCAATAACTAGCTCTTAAAATCTACCAAATGGCATTTGCATATCACAAACCGTTTTAGAGCAATAAATAAATCGTCAGTTTCTAAGAACAATTGCAACACCCCCTATCTCAGAAACGAAGTATTTGCGGGCATAAGTTTATAAAGCAAACTGTCATTATTTTATCTTGCAGAATTACCCCTTAAAGCTTGCCGTACTTATTGAAAAACACCCTGCATTGACGAAAAACAGGGGTAGTTGTTAAAGTGCCTAACTTTTTTATTATCCAACATAAGCGAATGAATAAAAAACCAGAATATTAAGAAAATGTGTGGCTATAGTTGGGTTTTAATTTTAGTATTTTATAAAAGCTAGAACATTCCACAGGGTGTTCCAAAATTTGAGAAAAAAACACAGTTTGATTCGTACACCCTGTATACAATGAGAATGTACCTTAATGTTGTTCTGAAGTTGAGTTGGGATTGATTTCATGTAATCGAATGAACTATCTTTTAGTAAAGTCGTCCCAGGAACGCAACTCTTCAATATTGGCAATATCATTTTAAAGTCGTCTACTTTAAAATGTATAATACGTGTCTGAATTGCCGATATAAATGAGTCAGATTAAATAAATTATTAGAAGAATTTTTTACTAAGCAACAAAATTTTTGTTTATTTAGTATTATTTTGTATTTTGACAACGACACCCGACTTGGGCGTCGAAACGTTAATAAAATCATTTTTAGGTAAAATTGTGGCTTATTTCCCATTTGAATATACTTGAGAATGTACCTGACTAGCAACAATATTATTACAGCGATATTGATAAAGAATAAGGCTATAAGAAATTAAAAAAATTACTTAAATCGGACATCAGGTTTAGGAAATACAAGACATTAAAAATGACCCATTTTTGGGGTGCCCGTTTTCTCTGCCGGTGAGTGTATATTTGTTGCAAGTGTTGGAAGTGTTAGAATAAAACATGAAATATTAAAACTATGGTTAGGAAGAAGGTAAGAAAAAAAATAAGAAATTATAGAAACCCCATTTAAAGGGGTGGGTTTTTGAGAAAGGGGTGAATTAGTCCCTAGGCACAGGGTGCATTAGGGTGAGTTCTATGCACTTTTGGTGCAATTACGTCTACAGAACAATCATTCCAAATGAAATTTAATATCGAAATATCACCTTTTAAAGTCAAAAATATTTTTTTTACAAAAATTTATTCAAAATAATAAGCAAAAACGCTGGACGGAAGGGCCGCCCGAGAACTTTATCGTACCGATCTATTATCGTTATCGTACTAGAATACTGGCATTCTATAAAAATAACAAAGTTACTCGTTAATTTGATATTTTAGAAACACCTTGTATACTTGAAAATATTTTATGGTTCTACGCATCATTAATTCCCGCCTTTGAGAAAATTTTCGGGGACACACTATAGATTATTGCATAAATCAATAGAATATTAGTCATACTTTCATTTCAAATTAGTCCATTTTTCTGAGAAATTAATAGTTTACAATATTTGCATTTTAGTGCATGGATTGTAATGAAATTTTGGGAGTAGCCCAAAGCCCAATCTCCTAATTCAAAGTCTATCCTATATACTATGGCGCTTTTATCATGGGGGCGGTTCTCACCACTTCTCACATGGAGCAAAAGGAAGAATTTTAAGAAAATTTAAAAATGCGCTCTATAATTTGATCTTATTTTTTTCACCCGTCCAACTTTTTGAAAGTAGAAATAACACTATATTAAGAGGTATTGCAAAAGAAAAACAATGCATTTAAATTCTGGTGAATGAGGGGTCAAATGTATGTACTTCTCATTTTTCCTTAAAGTACATTAGTCATATATTTTTTTGCACCATATTTCGCTTAGTTTGAATGTAACCGACATTTAACGGGCTCGTTTTAAAGGTCTTTTTAAACACTGCAAAAGCATGAGCACTTAGAGCATGCACCAAAAAACAAACTCTTTTTACCTACCATATCTCTTTTTGTATTATAAATAGAAAATTTACGAAGGAACGAATCTCTTTGTTATTTATAATTAAAAAAATTTTTATATAGTGTTTTTAGTTTGATGCATAGTTTTTAAGGTATTCACAAAAAACCGTCCGAAAACGTGTCATTTTTAAATGAAAATGGCAAATTTTCAACTACGCATAACTCAAAAAGTATTGAGTTCTCAAAAAAAAAGTATAGATCAGTTTTTGCTTAAAAATAGGTTCTCTAGCCACTTCCATGCTTATTTTGACCAATAAATTTTCCACCCCCTTGAAGGCGTGGGAATTGCCCCAAAATAAAAGAGCCATAGTATATACGGTAGATTTTGTTTCTTGAGCTATTCCCTACTTACTGTGAAAATATCAAGTACATCGATGTAGTAGGATGGAATTCGGAGCCAAATACCCTCATTGACTGCCCTATAATAATGCTCTGCTATGATCGCGTGAGAGGGGACACACACAAGATTCTAGCAAAATTTCAATTTTCTGTAACTTTTCGAGTTTTTGAGTTACAGCAACGAGTTTTATGTCATTGGAAAAATAATTTTACATTCTTTCAAAATATGTAAAAATATACAGGGCATATGTAAAAAATTAAGATTTTTTTTTCATTTCCGGTTAAACCGGAAGCCATGTTGTGGGTAAAATTTATTGTGCTAATAGATAACAAAGTACTATATATGTCTGCCAAATTTCAAATTTTAGTTTCTATTACAGAGGTAGTTACGGGCACCCGAATATTTTTTTATAAAAAATTCATCTCCCCTCCTATGAGGAGTTAAGAAATCTGACCAATGTTATTCAATGTACTGATAGGATATCAAAAATATATCAAAAAATAAACAAATTCCTTTATTTCCTGAAAATTTAGTTCAAATTTATGTCAAATTTTGACCTCTTAAATATAGGCAACCCATAACTTTTTCTGAAAAACGATAATATTCTTGTTATAGCCCCATCTTTAGGCTACATAAATGTTTTTTCAAATTAAATTTATCTTAAACAAGTTTTTAGATTGGTAGGGAAATGTATCGGGTGGGCGGTCGGCCATGCTGGCCGCCATTTTGGATTTGGAAATGTCAAATTCCGTATTTCTATTTACCTATCGATGAGCTAACTTTAAGTTAAATTTCATTCGTTTCGGTCAAAATTTGCAAAAATGGGCCCCAAATAACCCCCCTGTTTCGGCCCCCCTTTGAGAGGTTTTTTCAAAAGCTTAGTTTCTCGACAAAATTCTCTTAAACTTACTCATACCGAATTTCATCGAAATCGGTCCAGTAGTTTTTGCTGGGCGGTGGCGACATACGTACGTACATACGTACGTAGGTACATACGTACATACTTCCGACATGTTTTTTTTATTTGCTTTTTAGACTCAGGGGGACTCAAAACGTCGAAAAAAAGTAAAATCTGAAAAAAATTTTTTTGCACGATCCTATAACTTTATCTAGTATTTATACTCATACTGCGTATGTAGTACGATAAAGTAAAAAAACACGAAAAAAGCAATTTTGGGCATAACTTTTTTCCACGGGGATATGGGTACAGGCATTGCTTAACTGAAAAACAAATATCCATCCTTGTTCTTTAAAATGGCGTTTGGTAAAAGTCTTTAGGATTTATAGTTTCCGAAATATGATTTTTCCAAGTTCGCCGCTCACAGCATTTTTGGGTCATTTTGCCCATTATATCGCGAACATTGTTGTGTAACTTTTTCTACGCATTTCTAGGTATACTGGTACATCTACTAGAAAGAGAAGTCAATTCCCATTAAAATGGTCTATTGTATAAGGTTGTACGAATAATTTTAAGCAAGTTATGGTTTTGAAAATTTTATACTTTTAACGATTTTCGATTTTTTTACGATTATTTTTTTAATTTCTCGTTATAACTATTTTTCTTGTACATTTAGGTATATACATTGTGGAATAAAAACGAAAGCTTATTTACTTTACTTTAAAATGGTGTACATATTGTAAAAAATTCTAGGACTATTTTTAAACAAGATATCAGTAGAATATCCAAGGGTATCCGTAATTTGAGGAAAATTTTAATTTTTAATAAACATTTATTTCAAGTAGAAGAATATAATTGCATATTGGAATATAACTTTTAATTCCAAATAACTTTTCTTTATAATACTTTTCCATATTTTGAAATATAACGGTACTTTACTTTTGACCGAAATTAATATTTTTAACATACCTCGTATAATTGCATCTTAGGTTTTAGGCTATGCAGAGCATTTTATGAAGAACAATTTTTTTTCGTAAAATTAATAATAAAAAAGTTTTCCATATGGTTCCAACTGAGTGGGACATATAGCCCGATCAGGGAACACAAAATTTTACGAAAACCTGCAAAAAAATAAAGGAAGGATGAAAATTTGGGAATAGGTAGTTGAAGTTGTCTATTATTATATTATAAGAAAAAGTTTACAATTCTACATCACCTCCATTTTACAAAAATTGGGAAATACGGGGTGAAAAATATTTTCTAGGGGTGAAAAAATATACCTTCCAAATAAGTGCGAAATTATATAAAATGACTAATTCTTAGTAACTTTTGTTCTATAGAATTTTTTTACCAAGTTAATATTTTTAGAGTTATTTGCGAGTGAATATATTCATTTTTAACAAAAAAAAACATGTTTTTGGACGATTTTTCGCAGATAACTCAAAAAGTAAGTATTTTAGCGAAAAAAATATTCTTAGTAAAAATATAGCCTATAAAAAACTGAAAAAAGTGGTGTATGCATGAGGTCTGTAGACCCAGGAGAAGCAGAGTTGTAGCTAATGAAAAGTAGGTTTTCTTTGTCCAATTCCAAATCGAATATTTCAATTTGAAATAACCCAAAAACTGAGCTTTTTTCGGGGAAAATTCATTTCAACTTTTTAAAAAAAGGTTTATCTTTGTTTTTAAATAAACTTCTGACATTAAAAGTAAGTGAGTTACGCTCAAAATATGGCTGGTTTTTTTATTTTTTGCTAAAAAATCCCTTAAATCACCCCCTAATTAGCTTGCCAAATAAAATGAATCGTTACTGCTTCACAAGTTACTTTACTTATGTATTGTTTATATTATCTATAAGTTTAATTGGTTCAAAGTGCTCATTTTTGAAAAAAATTGGGTTTAAAATAAAATAATTTTTTTAGTTTTGCAAGAAATGAAGTTTTTTATGGAATTAACTTAAATATTATTAGTAACACCAAAAATCTCAAAGAGTAATAAAATGTTCGTTTTAATTTTCTGAATATTTCTGATTTTTTGTTTTCTTGTTAGACAAAAATTGATTATGCTAAGGCTGTTCAAAATTTGCCTAAACTCGTGATTACTTACTCGTTCAAGCCATTTTAACTAAACCTTTTTCAAAAATAAGCACTTTGAACCGATGAAACTTTCAGATCATATAAATAATACATAAGCAAAGTAACTTGTCAAGTCATAATGATAAATTTTTTTTGTGATGCTAATTAGGGGATGATTTTCGCGGTTTTTTTAACAAAAAATAAAAGGGACCAACAATATTTCGGGCGTAACTCACTTGCTTTTATTGTTAGGAGTTTTTTTTAAAACAAAAATAAACCTTTTTTTAAACACCTTAAAAAAGTTAAAAAATGAATTTTCCCCGAAAAGTGCTCCGTTTTGGGTTATTTCACATTGAAATATTCGATTTGGAATTTGACGAAGAAGAACCTACTTTTCATTAGCTACAACTCTGCTTCTACTGGGTCTACGGACCTCATTCATACACCATTTTTTTTTCAATTTTTATAAGCTATATTTTGGTTTAGAATATTTTTTTCGATAAAATACTTACTTTTTGAGTTCTCTGAAGTTTGAAATCTCTGAAAAACCGTCCAAAACATGTCGTTTTTTTTTTGTTAAAAATGAACATATTCACATAAATCGAAAAGTATTGACTTAACGAAAAAACTCTATAGAAAAAAAGTTGTTTAGAATTAGTCATTTTATACAATTCCGGTCTTACTTTGAATGTATATTTTTCACTTTTACACTCAGGGGTATTCCCCTCCATTTTTGTGAAGTGGAGGGGATGTAGAATTGTAACCTTTTTCTTATATAATAATAGACAATTTCAACTACCTATTCCTAAATTTTCATTTTTCCTTTATTTTTTGTGGAGTCAGATTGTTCTTTGATCGGGCTAATATTGCAAAGTGTGTATATGTCACACTTTGAAAATACATAATCTTGTTTAAAACAAAGCTGTGTAAATTGCACCTTTACTTACAATTGCATCTGTTGTTTGCTGTTCGAATTTTACAATTCGAGCTCGACAATTCAATGCGTGTCAAATGCTATATGTCACATCACGGAAATTATATTTGTTGCTAAAGCGCGTCAAATAATATATTGCTTGTACTATGTCCATATTTCGGTAACTTTAAAACAGTACTTCCGATTCCAACGGGGTCAAATTTCATACAATATTTGCGTTATAAAGCTTTCATACGATAACTCATTTGTCATTCTATCTGTCTCAATAACTTTGTTTAGGAGCGGAGAGACAGACATGGATAATTCAAGGTTTTCACAACGAAAATTTGATAAAAAAAGGAATGACAAGAATTGATGTTTTAAGATATCGCTTATCCGACTGGAGCACGCATTAGAATAAAACAAGATGTAGTAGTCAACAAGTGTAAATAAAGTTTATTAGAAACTCTATCCAAAGTATTCAAAATAAACCTATACTGTTGATTCTATCGAATTAACGACTTTGAACAGAAGTACTAGGGCAGTCAATGAGGGTATTTGGCTCCGAATTCCATCCAACTACATCGATTTATTTGATATTTTCACAGTAAGTAGGTAATAGCTCAAGAAAAAAAGTCTACCCTATGCCGATGTGCACTTTTATCTTGGGGGTGGTTCCCACCCCTTCTCGGGGGTGAAATATGTTTTGGTTAAAATAGCCACGGAAGAGGCTAGAAAACCTAATTTTAAGCAGAAACTGTACTATAATTATTTTTTGAAACCTCGATACTTTTTGAGTTATTCGTGGTTGAAAATTGGCCATTTTAATTGAAAAATGACACCTTTTCGGACGAATTTTTGCGAATACCTTACAAACTATGCATCTAACAAAAAACTATATTAAATATTTCTGTAGGTTATAAAAAAACAAAGAGATTCGTTCCTCCATAAATCTTCTAGTTGAAATACAAAGAGGGATATGGTAGGTGTAAGAAGAGTTTGTTTTTTTTATGCATGCTCAAATCGGTGCGTGTGTTCAACTTGAAATGACAGAGAAACTATCGATTTTAGGTGTATAATGATACCAATAACTTTTGTAGTGCTTGAAAAGGCCTTTAAAATGAGTAAAACTAATTGTCGATTATATTCAAACTAAGCGACATATTCTGCAAAAAATTGATGACTAATGTATTTTAAGAAGAAATATGAGGACTATATTTAACTCCTCATCCATCAGAATTTAACTACATCGTTTTCCTTCCACAATACCTTTTACTATAGTGTTATTTCTATGTTCAAAAAGTTGGAATTGATTAAAATGAATGGTTTTTGAAAAAAAATAAGATCATTATATAGCGCATTTTTAAATTTTCTAAAAATCTTCCTTTTCCTTCATATAACTCGAAAAAAAAAGAGATACGAAAAAAAAAACATACAAAAATGCAGGGCTTTTTCGGATACAAATTTCCTTTTTATTTTTCATTACTGTATCTCTTATTTTTTAAAGTTACATAGAGAAAAAGGAAGATTTTTAAGAAAAAATTAAAAATGCTCTCTACAACTTGATCTTTTTTTTTCAAAAACCATTCATTATAAACCCGTCCAACTTTTTGAACATAGAAATAACCCTATAATAAAAGGTATTGTGGAAGGAAAACGATGCATTTACATTTTGGTGGATAGGGGTTAATTACTTCTCATTTTTTTTAAAACATTAGTTATCAATTTTATTTGCAGCATATCTCGCTTAGTTTTAATATAATGGACCTTTAATGTAGCTCATTTCAAAAGTCATTACAAGCACTACAAAAGGCATTAGTAGCATTATACACCTAAAATCGACCATTTCTCTGTTATTTTAAGTTAAATACACCAATTTGAGAATGGCCAAAAAAAACTATTTTTCACCTACCATATCTCTTTTTGTATTATAACTAGAAGATTTATGAAGGTAAGTGTCTCTTGGTTTTTTTATAACCTACAAAAATGTTTATTATAGTTTTTTTAGTTAGATGCATGGATTTTAAGGTCTTCTCAAAAAACCGTTCGAACAGGTATGTTTCAATGAAAATGGGCAATTTTTAACCACGAATATCTCAAAAAGTATTGAGTTTTAAAAAAGATTATGGAACAGTTTTTGCTTAGAATTAGGTTCTCTAGCGAATTCCGTGGTAATTTTAACCAAAAATTTTTCCACCCCTAAGAAGGGGTGGGAACCATCCCCAAGATAAAAGCACACATCGGCATAGGGTAGACTTTGAATTAGGAGATAAGTAGAGGCTAGGCCCAAATTTTCATTAAAATCCATGCAGAAGGATAGAATTCGGGGGTAATATTATATTCTTGCTCCAATTGACTGGCGTATACATATTCAATTACTTTTTAATATAACTCTTTTTTTAGATAATAAAACAAATAGATTCGTAGCCGTTATGCTAAATATTTGCAATGTAATCTTAACAAATAAATACTCTAGAAAATATTTGTCTGAAAAGGCTTAGTTAGAAAAGCAACACGATGTGAACGTTTGGTGCATAGCCCTCATATTGGATTGGTGATACCCAGTGCCAGTCGTAGGTGACTGACTCAATCCCTTCTCGTCTTTACCCTCTGTCTAATTAACCGACGAACACTGAACATTGCGTCTCGAGACCTTAACACCACAAACGGAACGATAAATCTCACCAGTGGGGTCAGAACTAAGATCAAAACACAATGCTGGAAATACGTACGTAAGTTAATACATATCCTGAATAATGTCACTGTGTAAATAAATTGTTAAATAAAAATATATATGGAACAGTCATATAATTGTTACCTGCTTTGTTACTCTAAATTATTAATAATCTCTCTATACAGTGATGAGTGCGCTAATAACCGGCAAAATAACGCAGAAGACGTAAAACATATTACGATGTGATATATAAAAAGAGATGAAACTAGTAGAGGTGGGAAATTATCAATAGAAACCAGTTACATTTACATTATATTGATAATTTTTCACCTTTAGACGTATCGGAGGAGTTTGGTGAGTGCCACTGTGATAGGAGAATTTTATAGAATTCTCCTGTGACAGTTTGACTCCGATATGTCTAAAGATGGAAAACTCAATATAATGTACAGCTGGTTCCTAAAAAAACTGATACGACTCTTAGTAAGATTTGATCATTTTGAGCAGTGTATTTGATTTTTCTGACATTATATTATATTTATTATGACAGACAAATAATAAAATAAACAAACAAACAACAAACAACTGATTACATAATATGTTAATTCATAAATTGTAATAATTATTAAGTAAAAACAAGTAAAAAATTGTAATAATTATTCATAAACAAGTAATTTTTGCTGCAGTTCGGTACCTAAGATGCGATGCTTTAATTCTGCCCCAAGTTGTTGTCTTTCTTCCCGGAAACTGTGACATGATTCTTGCAGTTTTCACTTCTTCAAAAGGATTCTCCTCTAATCTCTCCAAAAGCGTACGATCTTTATGAGCGGTAGATATTTTTGTTCTTCCAGATCCTTGCTTTCTTTAGAGAGTTTCTTGTTCTTTCCATATTTTATTAATATTAAAAACTATTGTTTTGCTTACGTTAAAATGGTTCGCTACGGCAGATAGTGACCAACCATCTTCTAATTTCGTTACAATTCTTGCTTTTAGTTTTTTGCTAGCATGTGAAGCCATTTTTTGAGGTTGAACAGAATAAGTTATCTGACAAATTTTAAAATTTAGCAGTGACAGTGACAGTATGTAAATAATAAGTATTTATCCTTTAAAATACACTGCTCAATTTTCTACAAAATACGCTTTAAGAGTCGTATCAGTTTTTTTAGGAACCAGCTGTAAATTTAATAGGTTTTTATTAATATTTTCTCACCTCTACTAGTTTCATCTCTTTTTATTTCACAACTTATGTTTTCCGTCTTTTCAGTTATGTTGCCGGTTATTAGCGCACTCATCGCTGTGGTATAGTATAGGACCGTAGAAAAAAATCGTAATTGAGATTTTATAAAATCAGATAAATATGCGGTTCAGCAGTAGGCTAGTCACCATGCTGAATATTATGAAAATTATTCTGGTTTGGCATTGTCCATGTAAAGTTTTGTTAGGTCAATATTCTTAACAAAAATGTTTGGGAAAATTAACAGCTTCAACGCCAAGCATATTTTAGTAAAATATAATTATGATCCAAAACATTTTTAGGCTATTGATGATGTAATTTAGTACATAGCACCGTACCGTACAGTAGCGTTGATATCTCACGCAAGCAAAGTACTTTTAACAATCATCAATGCAAGATTAAAATCAACTCTTTTACCGCAAATTCCCCAAGAACAATGCGGATTCGTTCCAGGTAGAGGAACACGAGAGCACATTCTTAATATTCGTCAAATTATCGAAAAATCTCGAGAGTTTTACATATAAACATATTTGAGCTTTGTCGACTATTCCAAGGCCTTCGATAACGTAAAGTGGGATAAAATGTGGCATATACTTAGAGAAATGGATGCGCCAGAACATCTAATCTACTTATTACAAGAACTTTATGTAAATAACATCGCTAATGTAAGAGTTAATATGTGGTTCCGAAAAAATTCAAATTAAAATCTGGAGTGCTACAAGGATGTATAATATCCCCCATTCTATTCAGTAGATATAGTGAACACATTATGCGTCAAGTTTTTGATTAATGACAAGGGGGAGCAACTATAGGAGGAAGAAAAATCAAAAACCTACGTTATGCTGATGACACTGTTATATTGGCGTGTTCGCCAGAAGAACTGGAAGACATTATGAATAGTCTAAGAACGGTGAGTACGGAACATGGTTTGAAAATAAATATACAGAAAACCAAGGTAATGATCATCAATCGAATCAGAAACAACCAGACGGGGATAAGAAACTTGGCAGGCTACGAAGTGGAAAGACAATTTAATTACTTAGGCTCCGTTATTACTCTCAGTGGAGGATACGAAGACGAGATCCGTAGACGCATCATAATGGCCATATCGGCAACAGCCAAACTCACAAAAATATGGAAGAATACTGACATTACAAAGAACACAAAGTTACGCTTTGTTCGAGCGCCGATATTTTTTATCGACCTCTACGCTTCAGAAACTTGGACCATCAAAAAAGCAGATTCAAATCGTATAATGGCATTTAAAATGTGGGTCTACCGGAGAATGTTGCGCATACCATGGACCGCACATCGCACAAATAATTCAATATTAGCCGAACTTAACATAAAAACTAGACTCACCACAACTATTAACCAAAATATACTGCGATGTTTTGGACAAATAACTAGAAGAAGAGAAGGCATGGAACGAATGATAGTTGAAGGCAACGTAGAGGGCAGAAGATCAAGAAGAAGATCTCCATTACAATGTCGGACCACATAAAGGACATGACATTCTCCGAAGCAAAAGAGCACGCGCAGCAGAGAGAGAACTGGACAGAAATAGTCAAACGACTTACATGACGCCACTACATCTTTACGAAGGAGAAAAGATAGTGGAGGATGTACTTGAAGGAACTACAACGTTAACGGAGTTTTATTATTTCATATAGTCAATTAACCTTTAAATATAAAAAAAAACCTCGAACTTCTACCATTTAAGGGGGTGTGTTTTTGAGAAATGGTGACTTAGTCCCTAGGCACAGGGTGCATTAGGGTGAGTTCTATGCACTTATGGTACAAACACGTCTACAGAAAAATTGTTCCAGAATTTAATATCTAAATATCACCTTTTAAGTGATATTTTATCAAAAATATTTTTTTTACAAAAATATATTAAAAAAAATGCAAAAAAACTCGAAACAAAGCAATTTTGTTTTTTGCCTCATAATTTTTTCCATGGGATAAAGGTATAGGCACTGCTGTAAAAAAATAGTTCCATCCTTCTTCTTTAAAACGACGTTTGGTGGAAGTCACTAAGATGTATAGTTTCCCAAATTTGATTTTTCAAATTTCGCCACTCACAGCGATTTTGGGCCATTTTCCCTGTTTTCGCAAACATTGTTCAATAACTTTTTTCTGCGCAGCTTTAGGTACATGCAATGGTACACTCAGTAGGAAGAAAAGTCAATTACCTTTAAAATGATCTATTAGATGTAGAAGACCGTATGACTATTTATAATGTATAAGATGGTATAAGCATACATTGTATGGTTTTTCAAAATTTTATATTTTTAATAATTTTTGATATAAGTATTTTAATTTTTAAAATTATTTTTAAATTTCTCATTATGACTTTTTTATTGTACATTTAAGTATATCGCTTTGGGGAAGACTGTAGTAATGCGTATTTTTTTTACTTAACGTGAAGTAAACACTCCCTGGTGTAGTTGGTATAAAATTTAATCAAGTACTCAAATTCTAACAATCCAAATGGATTACATTCATTGTTCAGATCAAACGTTTTCGGACTTACCAGTAGGCCGGGCCGAAAAAACTTTCTTTTAATATTTCTACACGGCTAGTTGCCAAAAGTTGGAACTAGTATTTATATAATCCTATACCAAATTTGGGCCGGTTTAAAAAGCAATTAACCGGGCCCCCTGGCCCTTAAAGAATTTTTATTTTGAATAAAAATTTAAACGCGTCAATTGATACTTTGATCAAAGAAAAGATTAAACCATGGTCTTCGGAAACGTGAGACGAATTATGAAAACTGAAAACCATATAGCTTTAATTGAAGGATCCGGTAGTTTATATTTTGGGTACTTAGCTCTTAGCCAGGCTCGTCTCATAGATACTGTCGAAGGAATATTAAACTACAAAGCCATAATATAGATCTAAGCAAATTAAGTGTTATGTGATATGATGGTACAAATATCAATACGGGCTGGAAGGTGGAATGATTCGAATTATAGAAAGGAGAGTAAATAAACCATTACAGTGGAATGTAGGCCCGTTGCACGCTAATGAACTTTCCTTGCGATATTTTATGCAAAAACTAGATGACCACACAAAAGGTCCCTATTGATATTCTGAGCTGATTGGATCCC
Source organism: Diabrotica virgifera virgifera (assembly GCF_917563875.1). Taxonomy (NCBI): domain Eukaryota; kingdom Metazoa; phylum Arthropoda; class Insecta; order Coleoptera; family Chrysomelidae; genus Diabrotica; species Diabrotica virgifera. The sequence continues at coordinate 181,642,945 of NC_065444.1, read as the reverse complement.
TTCTTCTCAATTGCGAAAAAATGCCTGTTATTAAATTTAAACCCATAGAAGCTGTCCTGCGTCTTACAAATGAAAATGATCCAAGTTCAGATCAACAATATTTGTTAAAACTATCTAAAGCAATAATTGGAGATGAAATATGTTCTCAAAGTTTGGCAGAGAGAAGTCCGGGAAAGAGGGCACAAACATATTGGTTCATGACAACTAACCGCATTCTTAGAATTTATATAACTACAACTGATCCTTGTGAAAGCTTAAAGATTTTAGCTGAGTTTGTAATACAAGTATATTCTTGTATGAGATTTGAGATAAAAACACATAGACAAGGCGAAAACGGCGGGTTCGAAGTGAAAAATATTCCCATGAGATTTTTTTGCATAATCACATTCGTGAGATATCCCAGAATAAGGTTCAAGAAGTCGCCCACGTGAAAAGTGGGCCAATTTTTTTTTAACAATTTTTTTTTAATCAGATTGCAAGGATCAATATTTTTGGCCCGAACAATTTTTTCTTTAATTTCTTGGACCATTCTGGACAAAAAAGGTCTCTTATAATTTTTCTCTAAAGTTGATCGTTTTGGACTTATAAGCAATTTAAAATGGAAAAAAACGAAAAATGGCGATTTTCAAGGCTTAATAACTCGGTTAAAATTTATTATTATGAAAGTCAATATATGACTAAATTAAAGTTTAAAGCCCCCCCTACAAGATCCTGAAGAAGTTTTTGTCACTATCTTATTACTAGGCTGTTATTTTTAAGTAATAATAATAAGCGCCATGCACGTGTGAGGCCGCTGTAAATTCTGAGTGCGAGAGAGAAGCCATTCAAGCAGTCCAATTGTGCATCTTACTCGCACTCACATTTACAGCGGCGTCAATACGATCTAACCGGTCATTGTTATTAATTAAAAATAACAGCTTAGTAGTAAATTAATGACACAAATTTCTTCAAGATCATGTAGCGGCGACTTTAAACTTTGATTTAGTCACTTTCTGACTTTCATAATAATAATTTTTAACAGAGTTATCAAGTCTTAAAAATGGCCATTTTCGCGTTTTTCAAATTTTAAATTACTTATAACTCGAAAAAGATCAACTTTAGAGAAAAATTATAGGAGACCTTTTTTGTCCAGAATGGTCCATAAAACCTAAAAAAAATTAGTGGGGGCCAAAGATATTGATTTTTTCAATTTGATTAAAAAAAAATTGTTAAAAAAATTGGCCCACTTTTCACGTGGGCGACTTCTTGAACCTTATTCTGGGATGTCTCACGAATGTGATTATGCAAAAATATCTCATGGGAATATTTTTCCCAACGAACCCGCCGTTTCCGCCTTGTCTAACAGCCAAGATTGGAATATGCTGCCAGGCATCTATGGAAGTTAATGCAGGCTTCGGGATATTTTCTGAATAACGTCTCATCTCTCATCAACTATCAATAAAGTGATTCAAGTCAATGCTTAATTTGCGCACGCAGAAATCATTCAAATTTGTATATTAACAGATACACGTCAACGTATTAGAGAGGTTGCTGTCAAAAGAATTTTAAAATGTAGGAAGGCTGGTATAAAAATTGCGTTTTCATAGTATCATCATTGTCTTTCTATTTGTTTACTATTGCCTTCCATGTTTTTCGGTCGTGTGCAAGTAATTCCCATTGTATCCCAAATCCCTATTAAATCACTTTCGATGCAGAAGATTACATAGACCTCATAGACTCGATGAATAGTACTGTAACAAGTCCTTTTCTAAGATAGAATTTGAACGACGAGGAATTGTGAGACATGGAGAAACAAGTTCCAAAGTTTGACAATTTTCCTTGCCATACTCAAGCGGTGGAGAGGTGTGTGAAGATAATTACTGATGCGTCAATAAAAGTGTGTGGTGAAGAATCTAGAGATGGCTACATCCGAGCTTAACTTGATGCCAGAAAGAATTAGCCGATATTTGAAAGTAAATAAATATATTTCACAGCGGAAAAATAGTAAATAAGTATGCATTGTTTACCCCTCTTTTATATTTTTAGTCCTGGGGGCCGGTTAAATTTTTTTAGATCATGATGAAACTGTTTTAACGAGATAGTAGCATCGATATTAATATTTTAAGCACTAGCTCGCACCAAAAATAAATAAAAAAAAAAAGTAATATTTTTAGGCCCCAGGGAGCCCGGTCAAAAATAATTTAATTCGGCCTATGTTTGGTACACAATATTAGGACTACCATACACAATTTTTTTTTACGAGCCCGTTTAATATTTTCCAAAAAACAGTTTTTTGCCCTTTTTCGGCCCGCCCTACTTATCAGTCTTATTGTTGTTCTGAAGCTATTTCCTTGTGGAATTTTTATAATCAACTATTTTCAATGGGAAATAACCCACAATTTTACCAAAAAAATGATTTTATTAACGTTTCGACGCCCAAGTCGGGTGTCGGGTAAGGATTTTATATCGATATCGATATCAATATCTCATCTAGAACTATGATGATGTGTTCCTCCTTTATACAACAGAGCCCAATGAAGTAGTTATCCCTAAAGAGACTATGTTAAATTTAACCGTGAAACCACAGGTTAACTAAAAGACAAAAGCTTTAAAAAATCAGGAACACCTTATATTTTTAAAAACGTATACTAGTTGTCGAGAAATATATTCATAAAATGTATAAAGAGCAGATAAAAGTGTAACTATTGTGTCTAAACAAGGAGTGTTAAGGCACATTGTGCAAAGTGTAAACACTATTTTTGCTAAAAAACATATCCTAGTTAGTTTCACTCGATTCTTATATCAATAAATGATGCTCTTAATGTAAACTTTGTTTATACATATTGTTTTTAATATACACTTGATAAATACTTGTTAATAGAACTGTTAGATTATTTTACTACTATTTTTTTTGTTTTTTTTTTCACATATGTGTTTAAATTGTGTACGTTACAATTTTTTTCTATTCTCATACTATTGGGACCCTGCAAGTCCGGCAAAGCGACCTCTATTTCTACGCTCTGTACTTTTATTCGCACTTTTAATTATATTGGCCAATTATATTAGTCCTGGTTGCTGGATAATTGTCAAGGCCACAGTCCAAAAAAATAATAAGAAGAAAAAATAAGATGCAGGTTTTGTTATGCAAACATAAACAATTGTATGTAGTAAATAAAATTAGTTATTAAAACGCAGTACTGCAAGCAAAATACAATTAATTAAATTTACCTTTATATAATAATTGCATATCATATCAGTATTGTGGAGCAATATATAATTTTTCTGCTTCAATGACAGAAGGTATGAAATATACGTCAATTTGACAATTTCAATTGACAATATGAATTATTTAAGATAGTTGCAATATTTCTCCGCGACTCGCGCACGGTCGTTTCTCGTTTCCCTTCCAAGTACTTGCACACCGCGAAATATTATATCAAATATGATGTCACTACCAGTATCATAATGAACTTCATTATGATACAGATTTTCATTAAGATACAGATTTTTAACCAATAGAATCGCGATATGGCATTCGCGATAAAGGTGGTACACGTGCAGTGACCAATGGTGAGTCAAATACATACGCTTTGACAGTTCTCAATATGTAAACAAAACGTCAAACTGACACACTACTGAATTTATTTGTGTTACAAAATTAATAAATTTTAATATATTTTTTGTTGTGAATGATCATAGAAAAAATAGTGTATACAACTTGCAATTAATTATCAATATGAAGCTCGTACTATATACGAAACTCGCCGCATACGGCTCGTTTCGTAACCCTCATACTCGATTCATAATGACCATCATTAAATGCTCGTTGCATAATATACTATTAAAGTTTATTGATAAATATCAAGTGATCTTTTTTAAACCAAACCAAATATTTATTTAAACTAAATTATCTATTATATAAAGGAACTGATCTTGAACACAAGTAAGGTAACCCTAACGAAAACCAAGAGGAAACACAAACCAAAAGAATGGTATGACGGAGAATGTCAAGAAGTATCAGAAGCAATAATAAAGTAAGACTCAAAAATCTCGCAGATAAGGAAGATATAAGAATACAGAGAAATAAGAAAAATGATGAAAAGAAAATGTAGATGCAAAAAAAATAGAACGAGAACAAACTAAAAGAACTAGAAGAAAATTTCTAAAAAAAAAATAAGATCATTCTACCAGGAAGCAAAAAAATGGAAAGAGGGTATCAGAAAAACAACCCATACATGAGAGATGATAAAGGGACACTACTAAATGAGCCGAAAAAAATTATGAGAAACTGGCAAAACTATTGTACATAACTGCTACATAAATAAGAGAGCGAAGTACAAAAGGAAACAAACCACGAAAATGAAGATGATCAGACAGTAATAGAAATACCCATAGAGCAAAAGCAAAGAACGAAATAAAGAGCCTGAAAAATAAAAAAAGACCAGGAATAGCAGAAATATCTGCGAAGTAATAAAATCAGGAGGGAAAAGACTACAAAAAGATATATTATATGATCTGATAAAAATAATATGGGAAGTAGAAAAAATTCCAGAAGAGTGGACCAAAGCAAGGATATGCCCTATACATAAAAAAGGTGATATAATGCCATGCGAAAACTACAGAGACATCGCACTACTAGAAATAGTTTACAAAATCTTGGCACAAAGTATAAGAAAAAGGCTAAATTAATATTCGGAAAAAATATAGGGAGAATACGAGGCAGGTTTTAAAACAACAGATCATGGACGGACCAAATATTTGCCTGAAAAGAAATACAGACTACCTGCTACGAACATAAAACAGTACTTAGTATATGCTTTGTTCATTGACTTTAAGCAGGCCTATGATAGAGTTAGCAGACAGCAGATATACGAACTGATCAAAGAATTGGGAATACCAAGTAACATTGTCAGGATGGTAAAGGTGACGATGGAAAACACAACAAACGAAATAGCATGGAAAGGGCATACATCCAAAAAGTTTAAAACCAAGGAAGGATTACGACAAGGAGACCCACTATCAACCACTGCATTCAATCTAACATTGGAAGGAATAGTCAGGAAGAGCGAAATAGACACGTAGAAACAATATTTAAAAACGGTCACCAATGCATAACCTTTGCTGATGATCTGACACTATCAGCAACAAGCAAGAAAGAATTATAAAATTTAATGAAAAATATAATAAGAGAAGCCAAAATATTTGGACTTAAAATAAACGAAGAAAAGAGAAAGCATATGATAATGAGACAAATCCAAAAAAAAGAAAATAACATCATAATATTACAAATCGATGGAGAAAAAACATACTCTTGCAAAAGAGCCAAAGAAATTAGTTAGCTGGGAGCCAAATATAGATGAAAATGGTCAAGAGGAAGGGAAGATAAAGGCAAGAGTAGCTAAAGCAAATAAAAAGTATGGAGCATTACCAACCCTACTGAAATCCAAATACGTGTCACGAAAAACAAAAATCAGAATTTATAAGACTGTTATCAGACCTACAGTAACATACTAATGCGAAATATGGGTGCTGAAAAATTCAGAAACATATCTTTTAGAATGATGGGAGAGACAAATGCAAAGATCAATATGTGTAGGTGAAAAAAAAGAAGGTCAGTGGAGAAGAAAGACTAATAAAGAATTGGAAGAACTGTACAAAGAGCCAACGATAACGAGGACAACCAAAGCACAGAGAATATGATATTTGGGGCACATCGAAAGAATGGGAGGTGAAAGAATGTCGAAAATGGTACCTTCGCAAAGACCAATACAAAAGAGAAGGAAAGGAAGGCCAAGAAAAATATAGAAGGACAGTGTGTACGAAGACCTGAAGAAGAGCAACATTCAGATAGAGAAAGAACTAGCATTGGACAGAAGGAAATGGAGGGACGTGGTGAAGGAGTGTATAAAAAAGACTGAAGTGAAATTAAATAAAATTTATAAGACTAATTATATAAAAATTATTTATAAAATTTATAAAATGCAATCATAGATGTAAACGTTTAAGCCCTAAGCTTACAAGATCTGTTGAGATTTATAAATGAATAAATTATGATATTTTACATTATTAAATAAATTAAATATTACAAAATATCTTTTAGATCTGATCTAAAATTTCTGAGAATGAATCAAACAATCTTTTATAAACCTGACTAGATATCTATTTTATCCAAATCCTGATGAATTTCCTACCTCATTATACAGGTGTAACAAAAATGCAGGTCATAAATTTAATGACATATTCTAGGACTAAAAATAGTTCGACTGAACCTGATTTAACTTTGTACAAATGTGCACATAAAAAAAGTTACAGCCCTTTTGAAGTTACAAAATAAAAATCGATTTTTTCCAATATATCGGAAACTATTATCGATGTTTTATTAAAAATGGACATGTGGTACTCTTATGGTAGGGACATCTCACAAAATAACAGTGAAATTTGTACACCCCATAAAAATTTTATTATGAGTGTTTTGTTCCGTTCCTCTAAGCCCCCCCCCCAAACTTTTGTGTATGTTCCAAATAAATTATTTCTGTGGTACCATTAGTTCAACACAATATTTTTAAAACTTTTTTGCCTCTAAGTATTTTTTCAATCAGCCTCTTTTTATCGAGTGCGTTTCTTTTTTAATATGTTTACATATAAATTTTATGGGGGTTTGATTCCTTAAACGCCCCAAATGTTTGTGTACGTTTCAATTAAATTATTATCGTCGTACCATTAGTTAAACACAATGTTTTTAAAATTTTCTTGTTTGATAGTATTTTTTCGATAAACGATTTTTTATCGAGATATTAAAATTTCTTCTTCTTTCTTAAATATGTTTCAAAATATACCTATAAAATGTAAATTCAAAATAAATTTTCATGTTATTACCAGGTACCTATAATCTTACTTACCATGTAAAAATGTGTGTTGGATTTTACAAAAATGTACAAAACATGTATCTCGATAAAAACTGACTTCGAAAGGAGACAAAAAATTTTGTGAAAATCGAAAAATTACAAGGAGACAGAAAATTTTTAAAAACATTTTATTTAACTAATGGTACCACAATAATACCAATTTAATTGGAATGTACACAATTATTTGGAGGGGGGGTTCAAGGGAACAAAACCCGCATAAAATTTTTATGGGGTGCATAAATTTCACTTTTATTTTTTTAAAAGATGTTGCTGCCATCAGAATACCACATGTCCATTTTCAATAAAAAATCTCTACTAGGTTTTAATTTATTAACTTCAAGAGGCTATAAGCTTTTTAATGTGCACATTTGTACTAAGGTAAGCTAAAATCAATAAAACAGAATAATAAGCAATATCAATGCTGTAGAGTTATTGATATTTTTACTACACGCTTTTCTTTACTTCAATAGTTTGCATCAAATTTTTAGACGTTAATTTGACTGACTTTTCTTCAATGCATGAAGCCATAAATATGAATGCAGCCATGAATAAAAATTTGCAGCCATATGCATTCGCGGGAACAATACACGAATAGTCAATAAACATTTTTTTTATGTTTATTAATTGTTTAAATAAAAAACAATAAATATTAAAATTTAAATTCTATTGTTTTTTACAATGCAGAAACTTAAAACTTTTACGGATTGTAGCTAATGATATGAACTATACATAATTTCACTTTTTACGTTAATTGTTTATGTTATGCTTCATAAATATACAATAAAGTTTCAAATTTTGAACGCTCATATATTTGTTTATATATAGATAGGCATTTATTCGTGTTAAATTTCACTACGATACGAAACAAAACTTCAACCAAAACTCTAATTCAAAAAATTCGTGTTTTTATCGTAATCTTAGAAAAACCACCGGTAGAGACGTTTTGTGCTACAATTAACATTAGAATTCGTTTTGTCGTATTAATTAATTAAACGCTTTTCTTTAGTTCAATCGTTTGGGATAAATCTTTGGACGTTAATTTGACTGCCTTTTCTTCAATGCAAATGACTAAAAATTTGAAGGCGTATGCATTCGCGGGAACAATACACGAATATTCAATAAAATTTTTTTTGTTTATTAATCGTTTAAATAAAAAAACGATTTTAACGGAAAATGCCTTAATTCTTTTGTTTTTACAATGACGGAATTTGAAACTTTTACAGATTGTAACTAATTATATGAACTATACATAATTTCACTTTTTACTTTAATTGTTTACGTTATGCTTCATAAATAAACAATAAAATTTAAAATATTTTGCCGATTCCGACTACTTTTCATGTTAGTACATCGTATGTTTTATACAGATTATAATAAACATGACGATCTATTTTAATGCTTCAAAAGTGTAACACTAAAAAGTAAAAAATAAAAAAATATAAAAAAAATTTTTAAAAAACGCTTTTCTTTAGATACAAGTGACTAAAATTAAAAATATGAAAAAATCAACTAAAAAGCAAAAAATAAAAAAAATTGAAAAAATCTAACACATTCGTTAAAGAAAAGCGTGGTGTGAAAACCGTTTATTCGGTGAAGACCTGCAACACTTTTCTTTGACGAACGTGTTATATTTAAAAAAAAAATTATTTTTTGATTTTTAGTTGATTTTTTATAATATTTTTAATTTTAGTCACTCGTATCTAAAGATTTCTTAATTTTTTTTACATTTTTTTATTTTTATATATAAATTAATCAATTATTTTGTTGAATATGCATATATGCATATGATCTTGATCAACATGCTAAATACCGACCACTACCAAACAATAGCTGTTCGCCTTCACTGCACTGTCTCATCTAATTTCCGAATTTCCTAAGGCTTGCAAATGTGCATTTTCTGCTGCTTACAGGCTTTTACTATGCATGCTTCCTTCGCTTAATCGAATTGTCAGATAAGCGGTAAATGAATCTCATTACCATTAAATTTTAAAAGAAATATAAATGTTTTTATACATAATGAACTAGAATATAATATATTAGGTATGTACATATTGCTGAATGAGCGCTCTAAATGCAATGGCTCAAATTGTTTTCGTTATTTTTTGTATTTCATTAAAAGTTCTTCTCCACTTTCAGTGATTAGACTATGTCTAGATTATATTTATTGGAAAAGTCTGCAAGACTTTTACACACTTCTAAATAGGTCAACACAGCAAACAGTGTATGTTCCCAAAAAACTTTTGATAGTGTGTAAAATTTTTTTTAATCAATAGATTAAACAATAAATTACACAATTTGTTAAATAAGAAAAATAATCATACTAGTAATAGTCAAGACACTAATAGATTGATGGGTTCTTTTAAGTTTAGATTTCACAAACGTACAGTCAACTTATCAAATTGCTCCTTTTCTAATAAAGAACTTGACATTTTGTCCAACGGTTTAAAATACTCTACTTTAGTAACATTGAACAATAAAACGTTGAAGAATTTTCAGTTGACATTGACTCAGTTATAGAAAGTTTACCTTTAGACAACATTTCTAAAACCAACTTGAAAAGTAATTGTTTCCTTTCTTTACAAAAAGATCTTATTAAATTTAACAATAATGTTAATAATATTAAAATCAAATGCTTTAAACAACTACATTTGATTCGACAAATATCTACTAAATTGAATAGGAATAATCTTGTCGTTACTAAAGCTGATAAAGGTAACTACCTAATTATTATGCATCATAGTGTTTATATTCAAAAAACTGAAGAATTTTTAAGAAATAACAACTTTGACATTTTAGATAGAAGCCCTTTAAATAAATTAATTGCCAACTTAAAAGCTACCTTATCTAAACATAAAGATTTCCTTTTATTACATAAGATGAAAGAAAAAACCTTCATTTTGTCAAATCCTCAAATACCAAGACTATATGGTTTACCAAAGATTCATAAACCAAATGTTCCTATGAGACCAGTGGTAAGTTTTTATAACACCCCAGTTGTTACACTGTCTAAATTCATTAATACCATTTTACAATCTTCAATATCTTTGCAACCTAATTATTCTGTTAAAAATTCTATTGACTAGTTAATAAATTGTCAGTTCTAAATTCTAGACTCGGCGGTCACAAGCACTGACGTCATTTTTTTATGAAAAATACATAATCTCGCAAAGTAACCGAATTTGTGTAATACACCAACTGGAATAAACACCCAAGTCATATACCGCTTATATATCAAAGTATTTTATGGTGTTCTTTATAACTCTTTATTTTTATTTCATAACGGTGGCTGTAATAAACACTTAACTCGACTTAAGTCCTTTTACTCAGTCATAACAAATATAATGAGTTCGATGTGAAACGGCGTTCTAAACCACTTATGTAGATATAGGTATTTATGCTCGTCAAATTTGTTTCTAAAATATTATATTGTTAGTGACATAAGTATTAAATACATGCAGAGTCAGTGTTTTTCGTGATGATATTGATATCCACAGTCGGTTCTTCCCATTTTGTTTATACAAGACATTTGAGTTTTGGGGTGAATCTTCGTTTTAAAACCATTTTCAATTATTAGTTCCGATAAAGTTGACGGCCTGATCTGGTGATAGTTTTATTAGTCTGAAATTTATTTCTGTTAAATAATGAAATGGATTTAAATAGTAAAATTTACAAGTCTTAGAGGTAGACAGATATTGGAGCCTAGTTTCACAAACACTAGTTTCGGATACACCTGAACCTGGTATGTATTATTTTTGTTGACAATATTTTTTTCATCTATGGTACGTAAATAAATAGTGTGCAGTAAATTCTTAAAAAATTGAAAAATTCTAGATGTAGATGTTCCATTGGTGTAGAAATGTTAAAGTAAAGGGAAAACGATGTACCTATAATTAAACACCGTTTAAAGGATGAAGTTGATTTTGATTACAATAATATTAATTTAATTGGATTACGGTCATTATTCTTAGAATTTACGTACCAAAGATAAGAGGGTGCTTTTACGCTTCTACCAATTTCTATCATTTGAATGTATGACTTGCATTTAAATGAATGGTTGTGAAATGTTTTAAAAAATTCAGTAGATGATTTTATAAAGAAAAATATTATAAATCCTTTAAATTTACTATCAGATTTAAAAAAAATATATATAACTATTAGAAAATCCCTGGTGCAAGCGTAAATGACACATATTTTAATTTGTTTTTGATACCTACTTAATTGAGTTTTCGTTTCTTATAGTTAATCAGGAAGACTTAGTAGCAGAACCTGAGCCAAGTACATCGGGTATCCAGAAATCGTATATTCCAGAAAAAAACTTGTAATAAGTGATTACTCAAGTGACGATTCTGTTACTGACCCTACATTTGTACCTGAAAGTTCTAATGGTGTCGTAGGGCATACACAATTGGAAGTTAATGACGTGCATAATCCTCTCTTTCTTCTTCCGATGATATTACACCAGTTACAGTTACAGAAAACAGAAAGAGAAAACGGGAAAGAAAAACTAAATACGGCTATACAAGTTTATCATCCACATGACTGGATGCAACTGATTCGTACAAGCAGTAATAAATTTAAGGTTGTTGAAATGCAACAGGCTGATTTCTTTGATTTTGCTGCTTTGCTTAAAGGTCCTCTTATTATGCGAAAAAAAGATTGCGGTGGTAATAATTTTAAGTGGTTTGATGTTAAATGGCTTTCTTACGGATGCGATTTCGGTAGTATTAATTATAAAACATCCCTTCAGCAAAATGTGCCGTTCAAAACTATTTCTTTCAAAAGAACAACAAGACAAACAAGAAATTTTATATTTCAGCCGATTACGGACCAACAGTTGGCAATAAGTGAAGAGAAAAAGCGAGATTTAATTTTTTTGCTACCTTTAATACCGGAATACGTTCTTCACTTTTACGAAAATCTAAACACTGCTGCCGATGTTAGAGACGTAGATCCGGACTTGGACAAAGACGAGAGTGACTTATAATAATGTTTATTTAATAAATATTGATTTTGTATATTGAAGACTTAATAAAAATTGTTACATATAGTACCTTTTTTGAATTGTAAGTATTTAGGTTCCCTAAATAGTATCTGCCTTAACCACTTAAGTCAACTTTTCCAGTTGAACATAATAACTTAAGTCAGTTATTTTATTGTTTAATGATAATGCATTAATATGGATAACACAGTTGAAAGGCTCATAAATAATATCATACAAATACATTATAAAAGAGAATATGTGCCTTTAAACTTTTTCACCAGAAACTTTAAACCTTCCCCTGTAAAATTTTACTTATTTTCAATTTAAGACTTAAGTGTTTATTCCTTCCGGGTCTAGAATTTACCCAGGGATTTCTTTCTAGTTTCATTCGATGTTAGTAATTTGTTTACGAACGTACCAAGAGATGAAACCATTCCTATAGTGGAGAATTTACTTATTAACAATAACATTAATAGAGATACAATTTCCCACATATTGGGTTTACTTAAATTTTGTTTATCACAAGATTTCTTTTCTTTTGACAATATTATTTATAGACAGGCCCAAGGTCTTGCAATGGGAAATCCACTATCAACTTTTCTAGCAGATTTGTTCCTAAACAACCTTGAGATTAATATTTTTGATAATAATTCTTCAAATCACAATCCTTTACAAAAAATCTTGTATTGGTTTAGATATGTGGATGTGTTAGCTATTATAGATGGAAATTCCTCAGATGCTGAAAATATTCTAGTTTCACTCAATAATTTATATTCAGCCATAACATTCACGTTAGAAACAAAGTCTAACAATTCTATTAATTTTCTAGACCTAACATTGACTAGAATAGAGAACAAATTAAGTTTTTCAGTCTTTAGAAAACCAACTCAGACTGACCATACTATCCCCAGATCCTCGAATCATCCTTTTCAACAGAAGATATCTTCTTTTTATTGCTGTATCCATCATTTACTTAGCTTACCATTATAAGACACAAATTTTACTTCTGAATTAGATATTATTAAACAACTTGCACATAGCAATGGTTACTCCCCTACTTTGGTTGATAACATTCTCAACAAATTAAGGAATAAAAGGAACAGATCTCTAGCTTATAATGCGACCCCGGATAATTCCAATTCAGCAGTTATGTATAGGTCTATATCATACATAGGTTATCCTTCAGACAATATAGCAAAAATCTTAAATAACATTCCTAACTTAAAGCTTTCATTTAAATGTAACGATAACATCAAGTCCATTTTTTCTCGTACTAAAGAAAAATTAAAAAAACTTCAAAGAGTGGCATTTATAAATTGTCATGTGGTGACTGCCCTGTGACCTACGTGGGTAGAACGATGCGACCTTTGGATACTCGTATCAAAGAACATCTGTCAAAGATCGATAAATCTAGCTTTGGTCATCATTTGCATGCATCGAAACATAACTTTAGTCCACGAAGAGATAGTAGGATCCTACATAGCATACCTAATAATAATTTATGAAAGTTTTTTGAACATGACTTTAGGTATTCTTGAGTTTTCTTTCTTTGATTACATATTTGTAAACAAGTAAAATATTTGAGATTTGTCTGAGTTAATTAATTGGATTGTTAATTTATAAAATAAAAATAACAGCTTTCAACCTCTGAGCTTATCAAATGAAATTTCTCCTAGGTTTGATTTCATCTAACTTCTTCTACACTTGGTCAAACTATCACAGTTTTGTTTTGGGAAGAATTTTGTTAACTTATATTCACTTCAATATTAATATTAGTAATTTTTGAAAATTTAACTTTATAAAAACAAATTAGTATCTTAACTTAAAATTCATCTAACCTATACATGGCTTTTTAGTCATTTTCATTTTTTAATTAATTTTAATAATTATTTACGAATATAGAGGTCGCTTAAGATTGTGGTACCTTCTTTATCATTTTAATAAATGACAGTCTTCCTCAGCTGAGCTGTCCACGTGGGTTCAAAATGGTTTGACTCAGCCATGTTGTCTTTTTAATTTAAAAAAGAATTTAAATGTGATTTATTCATTTTAAGGGGTTGTTATACCCGATAGCTGTGGCTTTTGCCCAGTATCCATGTTTTTTATTGTGTCGTTTAGCAATTGCTCTTCTATGAAGGTTTTATAACAGGACGTAAGTTTTTCACTCATTTTTTATATAAAAAAATCTTATCTTAAACGTCCTTTTAGGAAGCTCTGATGATGGCACGTTATGTGTTGAAAGTACTTTAAAAAAAAGCTGATAATAAAGAATTTTTTACACACTATCAAAAGTTTTTTGAGAACATACACCTGTTTGCCGTTTTGACCTAGATTATATTTTCCTATAAAAGCTTTTAAGGTTTGGGTATCTTTTCATCCTTTTATAATTTTACTTATATTTATTTTGTGGGACTTCCGGTTTTTAATGTACTCTTAAAGCTGCTTTAGGTGTTCTTCTTAGTAGGGTACTCTCTAAATGTTAGCATTTTTTTCAATAGTTTTCTATATCTTTTGTATACTTTCTACATTGAATTTATTCTGAATGTCTTTATTGCATAATCGAGTATTGTGCACACGTTAACAGGTCTTCAGCTAAAGTTTAATATTATTCTATTCCCTGTTATACTAATGTATTTTTTATTTACCAATTTGTAGTTAGATGAGTCAATACTGTACTAATGTATTCGCTATCGTTTTGTAGAATTAATTAAGAAATATTACCTTTCAACGTTTTTTTTTCAGTGGTCCAAAGATTTGAAAATCGTAAGGTGATACATCGTGACAATAGGATGAATATAATCTACTCCGTTTTTTTTTTTGTTGTAGATTTTCCTTTACTACTTTGGTAACATGAGGCCGAGCATTATCAAGCAAAAGAATAATACTACGTGAGAGCTTTACTGGCCATTTTTGTTCAAAGCTTCATTATAGAGGTTTGGGCTGACATGCACTCTAGGTTCTGTAAACTATATGAGCACATATTCTCCATGGTAAAAAAAATGTTAACCTGACCTTACCTGTAGAAGGTTTAAATTCTTTGGTGAAGGATCATTTGCATGTTTTCATTGCGTCGATGACAACTTAATGGATTTTTATTCTTGCTCTTTCTCTTCGTAAGCAATTCTGCTGGTTTATTAGCAAATTTATATCTCTAAGGTTTTTACTCCATGTTTTGTGTGGTTTTTCGATATTTATTTTACCGATTAGTCATTCGCCTTTTACTATTTTGACCACACGGCTCTCTCCCATTTTACTTATGTGCTTATTTCATTATTTTTTATTTGCTTAATGTCCAGTTGTTTATACAATGTACGTTTATACAAGTTACATTGTCTTCCTAATCTCTTCACCCCACTTTCGATCTCTCAGCCTATTTTCAATAGTTCTTCTCAGTACTGTCATCTCTTTCGTTTCCAGTAGTCTTGTTGTGGCTGTGTCGAGTTTTGTAACTGATGCATATATTATTACTGGTCTTACATTGGATTCATAAATAACTCTTGTCTTTACCTCAGTAATCTTACTGTATAGTATTTTTAAGGCGTCCTGCTAGTCTTTTTGAGTTTTGTACTTAATTTCTCACTTCTTTGTTTAGGTCTTCAGGGCTCTAAAGTATTGTTTTTGTTTCACGACGGATTTCTTCCTTAAGGATTCGTGGTTAAAATATTTTTATTGGATCATGTACACGATCAAATATAAGGACGATATCATCTACGATTCTCAAATGACTTAGATTCTCTCAATTTATCGTTCAGATCTGCCTTCTTATTAGTATGTTCTAAAAAATGTCGTAGAAACGTTTCATTAAACCAGAGGAGTTGTCTGTTACAATGGATTAAGAAAAAACTTAATTTTTAAATTACCTTCTTTGTATTATTTTCCAAATTTTAAAATTTCCGCAATTGTTTTAATTTCACCAAGAAAAATATTTTTTTTTGTCCATTCAATATTAGTGCTGGATCCAGCCTATCAAAAAAAGTTGATTAATAGCAAGCTGAAAATTTGTTCATAGCTTAACGGTGTCTAGTCAGACAAACTCTAATGTATGGGAACAATGAAACAGGGGAAGCTTTAATTGTGGAACGTGAAAAACGTGTCATCCTGATAAGTTTATGATTGTGAAAACTAGCAGGTTTTTTTTAAGTTTATTGAAAAAGTTTATTGCGAAATAAAAGATATGAAACTAGTAGCGGTGGAAATTATCGAAATAAACGTATAAATTAATAATACCTTATATAGTTTCCCACCTTTAGACGTCTGCGACGGGACTATTTTATCAAATTCTTCTGTCACAGTGACAGTTGTTATACTCCTGCAATACGTCTAAAGGTGGGAAACTATGTAATTTATTTTTAGTTTTTACGTTTATATCGATAATTATCACCTCTACTAGTTTCATCTCTTTTTACTTCACAATGTCCTATGTTTTCCATTATTTGCGTTATTTGCCGGTTATTACCGCGCTCATCACTGTATATGAAAAATTGTTTGTCCGACAAAAATGTTGGGCATTTTAAAAAGTCCGACACGTAGAACATATCAAATGACAGTAATTATGTTGGTGATAACTAACCGTCTGATTTTTGCATCAGAGTTTAATGAAAGGGTAAAAAATCAATTGAAGTTCTGTCCGATAAAATTCGTGGGATGTTTTCGTAGTCCGACGTTCTAAACCTGTATGATATATAGACAAAAATTCTGGTGATGAATAGCTTTCCGTCAGAAACGCCATTTAATTTAGTAAACTACTCCTTACAAAGAATACCTGTTATCCGAAAAAAATAATGGGTATATTTCGTAGTAAAACAATAATATAAAAAAATAATTTTTGAAATTTTAAAAACGGTTCACTCTATGTCTGAAAAATTTAAATGAACGAATGTAGAATCAAAAAAATATTAACTATTTTTATTATCAATTATTAAAATTAAAATTAGTAATTAAAATTCTTAAGTTTTTTGAAATTCTCAAAGTTGACATTGATGTATACACATTAGCCTGGTCGATTTTCACCAAAATTGGAATTTAAAAGTATTCAGGGTAAATCTTTGATTAACAAATTTTAATTACTCTTGTTTATTAAAGTAAATTCATACAAGGTTATATTGATATTAAAACATTTGAATAATAATGAGATTTTTTCAGAATTTTTTAGGCCCTCTAAGGCACACTTTTAGAGCACCTAAACCGCCGATTTTCGAATTTTTAGGACCCTAAAAATGTGAAAGATATATACAACAAATTCCACATATAAAAAAGTAATACATTTTTTAAAAAACATATAAGTACATACACAACTCAATATTTTTGGAGTGTGCATGTCTGTATGTACAAAATGCAAGTATGAAAATATAAATAATACTATAGAATTAAAATAGAATCAATATGCGAATAAATATTCCTGAAAAAAAAATTATTTTTGATTTATTTCCTTCGAATTTTCCAAACTTTTTGTCCAACGTATAACTTCTTGCGTTACGAGATACAATTTATACATAAAGAAAATCAATATTAGCTTGCTATTTATCACCATCACTTTTCTCTATATCTAACAACTTCCAATTGATTTTTTACCCTTTCATTAAACCGAATGCAAAAAACCAGACTGCTAGTTATCACCAACACAATTCCTGTCATTTGACATACAGCTATGGGACTGTACAAAAGAAAGTAACATCCAAATTATACAACGATATCAGAATAAAGTATTAAGGAACATCGTCAAAGCTCCATGGTACTTCAGAAACTGTGATCTTCATCGAGACCTCCAGATGGATACGGTTATCCAAACAGTAAGTAAGTTTGCCGAGAGTCATGAATAAAGGCTCTCCAACCATGTGAATGTCGATGCCATTAATCTCCTAGACAACGCCAACCAGATAAGAAGACTTAAGAGAACGAAGCCATTCGAGTTAGTGCAATAAGTTCAAGTGCGTGAAAGTGAAAAAGCAGAGCAAAGTGCGGCTAAAGTGTACACGTTAGCTAGTAGTACTGTAATGTATTAGAGCCTAAGGAATATTGTTGAATATGACCTTAGATAAGTTTTTTATAATATTTTATTATTTGACATGTTCTACGTGTCAGACTTGTCAAAATGCCCAATATTTGTGTCGGACATACATTTTTCATATACTTTTGGCTATTGAATAAACTTAAAGGCAACTTGCTAGTTTTTACAATCATAAACTTGTCAAGTTGGCACTTTTATCACATTACACAATTAGGAGGAAACAGTAGCGATCAACAGGTAGCGAAAACGCGTTCCAGGATTGCGGCTGTAATTTTGAATATTTTTTCGAGATATTTGGCACACGTATTCGTAATATAATAAAGAATGGCGGTACAGAGCCCAATTTGAAAAATATATTAATATGTGGAAATTACTCTGTAATTAAATACAATATTAAAAAAACGAACCTGTACCGCCATTAAGAAGAACAAAAGAATACACTTTCTTCAAATAAACTTTTTTATCCGATGCCTAGATTTTGTGTCATTTTGGAACTACCAAAAATTTTTTATTTCATTAGTAGTTCCAAAATGACACAAAATCTAGGCATCGGATAAAAAAGTTTATTTGAAGAAAGTGTATTTTTTTGTTCTTCTTAATGGCGGTACAGGCTCGTTTATTTAATATTGTATTTAATTACAGAGTAATTTCCACATATTAATATATTTTTCAAATTGGGCTCTGTACCGCCATTCTTTATTACATTACGAATACGTGTGCCAAATATCTCGAAAAAATATTCAAAATTACAGCCGCAATCTTGGAACGCGTTTTGGCTACCTGTTGATCGCTACTGTATCACCTTACTGTTTCAGTGTTCTCATGCATTAGAGTTTGTCCGACTCGACACCGTTAAGCTACACTACGAACAAATTTTCAGCTTGCTGGTAATAAACTTTTTTTTGGTACACGGGATCCAGGACTAGGTATATCTAATTTAGAGGTACAACTTGAGATTATATTATATAGAGAGATAGATGATATAAACTGTATAGATAGTTATATGTATAAAAATTGAACTAAATTCAGGTACCTATTATTAACAGAGATTATATAAACAGAGAACATAATTATTAGGGGAGTGCAATTAGAACGAAAACATGCATTGTTTCGAAAAAATTCAAACAAGCTTATATTTTTCTAAAATTTTTTTGTTAGTTTATATACATGTTAAAATAAAAAGTTCTACTCGAAGATTTGGCCGCTAATTGTTTATTAATTGTTTAAACAATAACAATTGTTTTATATAAATAATTTTAAAAATATCGATAAATTCATTATTCTATTTTGATTAAATATGTTTCTATTTTGTTTTTGATTATGCTAAATTCGAATATGGCATTGCAATTTGAAAATTCTTATACAGAAGCTCTTATACAGTGTGTCTGGGTAGCTAGCAACCACATGGAAAACTTTTTTATTATCACTTTTATAAAAAAGAGTTATTCTTATTAAAATGCTCTGGATAGTCAAAAATCTAAAACTCAACCATCATATATCAAATTTGATCAATTTTATACGAATTGTGTCAAAAATATGAATTTCGTTAAAGAATAAAGTACCTTTATGTTCCAGTATATCAAAAAATGCTATTATGAAAAGTTGTTTGAAATTAGAAACTATGTCTAAATATACAATTACATCATTCTAATCGAAAAAAATTTCAATTTTTTCTCAAATTACGGATACTCATCATCATTTTATTTCATTTATGATAACTATTTTATTATTACTTTTACAAAAAAAAAGTTATTCTTCATAAAATGCTCTTCCTGGTCTAAAATCTAAGATACAATCATCAGCTGTCAAACTTTTTTAATTTTATACGAGGTATGTAAAAAATATGAATTTTTCTTAAGAGTTAAGTGCCTTTATTATTCACAATATTTTAATTAGAAGGATGTAATTGAACACTAAAACAAATTCTTTAATTCCAAACAACTTTCCTTAATAAAAATTTTCGATATTGTGAAATGTAAAAGTACTTTACTCTTGAGTGAAATTCATATTTTTTGACATACCTCGTATAACATTTGTTATATTTGATATTTGATGATTGCGCCTTAGATTATATACGATACAGAGTATTTTATACAGAATAACATTTTTTCGTAGAATTAATAATAAAAAAGTTATCCATGGGTTCCAAGTTACGCAGACATACTGTATAAGAGTTAAAAAAATTTTTTTGCTAAACATTTATTATTGTTGAAGCTTATTATTAAATGTATTTTAGGTAAGTTTTACAGAAAAAAGTTTTGATCACTTTGTATAAACATTTTTTTAGCTGGTAATTTTAGGTTTTTGTATTACATTTTTGTTATCTTTCTTAATTTTCTTAAAAATAAATAGTTTATTTAATTTCTAAAGTAAAATGATTTGTGGATTTTAAAGATTACATCCTAAGCCTTAAAAAATTACTTATAAAACTGTAATACATCTGTTCAGACTTGAGTAATACCGTCTTAAATTGGTGGTAATTCTATAAAACTACGAAGATTTCAAAAATTACAATTTTTGAGATGTCATATCATTTCAATTAAATTTTTGAGATTTTTTTTGAATGAAACATCATTTAGTAAGATGCTTGAAAGGTAAGTTGTGCAAAATTGAGAGTTTTATAAGAAAAGTTGTATTAGTTACACATTTTTAAATCATTTTAAAACAAAATTCATATAAGGCTCATTTTCCGCCCACACCGTACTTATGCCCATACATTTTATTTCTTTCTGGTATAACCATAAGATAGCTTAATTATTCTTCTTTCATGTTCAAATTGTAAAATTTTATTTGATCAATTAGTTAAAGAATAAAAATAACATTAAATTAACTCAACCGTACACTTCGCCGTACGTTAGTTTACAGTGCGCCAATGTTTGTGAGAAGGTTGATTTTAGCGTTATAGATAAAAAATTATAGAAGGTACAGATTTAGTTTTAGAAAAATCTTTATATAAGGTTTTTTTGTAAAATTTTCTGAATTTTTCAGTTTTTTTCTAAAATTTATATTTTCGGAGTTATTTAAAAAAAACCTCTAATTTCGTAGTTCATTTGTTTAATAAAAAATGAAGCACCCACTTCTCGAGTAGAACTTTTTGATATGTTGTTTATTAGACATTTCTTAATGAAATTACAACAAGTTCTATCTTGTTTGATTTTTTCCGAAGTGAAAATCTATATGCACTCCCCTATACAGTGATAACCGGCAAAATAGCGCAAAAGGTGGAAAACATATCAAATTGTGAGATAAAAAGAAATAAAACTAGTAGAGTTGTTAAATTTAGCGATAGTAACATATAAATTAACATTATATTGATTGTTTCCCACCTTTAGACGTATCAGAGAAGTATGTCAACCAAAACTGTCACTGTGACAGTGGCATTTCTCAAATTCGTTCGATACGTCTAAAGGTGGGAAACAATCAATATAATGTCAATATATAAGTTACTATCGCTAAATTTAACACCTCCACTAGGTTCATCTCTTTTTATCTCACAACTTAATATGTTTTCCATCTTTTGCGTTATTTTGCCGGTTATTAGTGAGCTCATCACTGTATATGATTAAACATAAAAGGCCCACACATAATCATTTCAATTTCAAAATATGAAATGAAGATAATTTTGTACGGATCCAGAAAAATTAAAAAATAAATTTATTATTTTGAGGTTATACTTCTTCAAATTCATCAAAAGTCTTGGTCCTGAGTGCAGCTCAAACGTTATACGGGCTCTGATTGGGTAATCACAATGACCTGTCAACAATTGTTCAATATGTCGCATATGGGTAAACAAATGTGTATATTAGTTTCTATTGTGAGGACAGAGAAAAAAGCAAATTTATAATTTTAGTGACTTTTTAAATAGTTTTTAGAAGCAACAGGTACGTAATTATTGTAAATGTTTTAGAATTGTAATAAAAAATTACATAGGTACTTACCTATTTGGAAAATGTATTTACCTATCTAGTAGGTAATGGTTTGATTTACATAAATTGATTACCAACATAATTTCTACCAATTTTCATCTAATATATTGTTTTCTTACTCTACGTTTTGTTGTATTTTAATATTTTAATTCCACAAAAATCAAACTAATTTGATTAAATATTCAGAACTGTCAAACAGTAAAAAGTTCAGTTGGCCTATCTTCGCACATGACAGGTACGTGTAGGTGGCAAAATGAGTAGAGGCTTCGACTTCAAATCCTAAGCACCCGAATAAACGCGTGTTCGAATCCCAATGCAAGTTTTTATTTTTTCATTTTTTTTTAATTTTTTTTATATATTTTATGATTGTAAGTATATTTGTTATATAGTTTTTTTTTTCAAAAAATGCGTATTTAATTAAAGTTTTTGCCAACAATTATTGTTCAGAAATCATTTCTTTGTGGCATTTTTCAATGTGTGCGTTTTATTCTTTTACTTTTTTAATTTTTTGGATTGTTTAAAAAAAATTAAGTTGTAAGTATTAAAATTAGTTTAATATTGATATAAAATATAAATAAACTGTTTAAAGTACATATTAATTTCGTTGGAATCTAAAATAGAAGTATAACTTCTTACGCGCGTACAAATTACACACACACATTCTTTTTTTTAATTCTCTTTAAACTTCTTGACTACTATTTATTTTAACCTTTTTAATAAAAACCGGCGCTGTATAAATATGCCGTCTAGATTTCTGGTCCACTGTATTTAATATTGAAACGTGAAATGCACCCCTTACATTTGTATAGTATCCCTCATGCTTCATTGATTTCCATTTGGCAGTGAATTTGGATGACGGACAGAAATTGAGTCACTGGGTCAGATGAAATGTTCAATTGGGGTTGCTCGATTTAGTTTACGTAAAGGTGGTTGGTTAGATGTATTTTGTGCACAAAATCGGGTATTAGTGTCATTTAATGATCGTCATGGGCAGTGTTAGCGTGTCATATAATCAATAAATAAAAAAGTTTTGAAGATTGAATTAATTAATTTGAGAGTAAACCTTGTTACTTTTACTTAAAGCCATCTGTACATAATTCGCAAATATTTTACTACTACTGTTTCTGTCTTTACACGTCAAATTACGTGTAGTAAAATTCACACTGGTATGGATATGTAAACATTACTAGAATGTCATTCTACTTGAAAATGTCATCATTAGCTTAAAGAGATGGCTTTTGAATGTTCTTGGAAAACTGTTATTTGTATAATTGCAAATTATTAGTTCAGTTAATTCAACTTGATAATTTTTTCACTAACTATGTATTCAGTGATTGTAATAATTTATATGTACAACAAAAACTAATACTCAATCGAGAAAAGAGGAAAAGTGTTAAAGTGATTGTTTAATGATATATTGTTACTATGGAGCGCTGACAATTTTAAACATCTTTAACAACAAAATACTTGGATCACAGAATATATTATCCTGATGTATTCTCAGCTTGGATCTTTCACAAATAATACACAATAAATAACTGTTTATTAAGTTCGCGTCTTAAATCAATTACATATTTATCAAATACACTATATATCAACATTATTTAATCAACAACTCAAAATATTCCCGATGTCATGCCAAATATTTACAATTGTCACTGATTGTCACTGTCTGACTGACAATATGCTGGCAACATTGTATTCGACTGAGTGCGTTGTAAGACAAATATAGAGTTGGAAAATATTACCACGGACATTGTGTTAATTTTTTTCGAATCCTGAAAAACAATAAATAGTTTTAAAAAATTTAAACGCAGAATGAAAGACTAAATTATTATCGAGGGCCGAAAGTCCCTTAAAATAAATATAAAGTTTATTTTTAATGAGATATTTGAATTTAAAAATCACTTTTAATTTTCTCTGTGTTTTTCACTCCTGTAACTTATTAAAATAAACATTATAGAAGTTCTCAGGGACGTTCGGCCCTCGCTAATAATGTCATCTTTCATTATGCGTTTAAATTTTTTAAAAATACTTATTAGATTTCTCAGGATTCGAAAAATATT
The DNA here is from genome assembly GCF_917563875.1 of Diabrotica virgifera virgifera. NCBI lineage: Eukaryota > Metazoa > Arthropoda > Insecta > Coleoptera > Chrysomelidae > Diabrotica > Diabrotica virgifera. Next base: position 181,619,081 of record NC_065444.1, on the reverse strand, counting down.
AAACCCCATAATGCCTCATAATTATAAATACTAATTTATTTAGTATTATTATTTTGTTGGTTATGTTTGAGGCGCGTAGTGCAACAGTGGCCTAAGCCACAAATTGAGAATTTTTAGATGAATATATCAATAAAAGCAGCAACATTAAATCTTCCTACTCATAAGGGTCTACACAACCTACCTCTATATTTGGCTAAATGTCGCTACATAATTTGTAGCGCTATCCCAAAAGCATAATGGTATTTATCTCAGAACTTCGTTTTTGGGGTTAGGCCACTGTTGCTCTGAACACCTCATTTTATAACTGATGTATTTGACGGACTATTCATGACAAACTCAAAATGTATCGAGGTTCTCTGTTATTCTGAATGCCCTATGAACTTTTGTATCTATAATAATATATAATTATTAACCCTTATATAACTGTTTTTTATTTTATTAGTTTCTGTAGATTCTAATAAAGATAGATTAAGCCCTTTATGTCCAATAAAAAGAACTGAAACTGGTCATTAGAAGAGTGATTACGATAAAGAAGTTAAGTGCGTACGGATCATATGTTTTTCTATTATTGAAGTTATACTTCTTTACGGGCGATATGAGGGTGAATTTTATATGTTAAAACCTACGATCTCGGCGCATGCGCATTATAACTTTTATTTTGATTGGATGTTCAAATGACATGTCAAAAATTATTCAATATGGCAGCTGTAGCGCAGCTGTGGTTTGAACGGTTGACGGTTTGGTTATGTATGGTTGTTGCGTTTTAAAATTTGTGGGAAGAGAAACAACAAAGGTTAGTTAATAGTTATACTGCCTTTTTAAATAGTTTTCATATTATATTTTTGAAGTTATACTTCAAAATGTTTTAATTTATATATGTATCAGTCCAGAAAAGGTGTGGAAAGAATATATTAGTGTTTTTAAATATATTTTTCTACAAACTTGTTAAAAATGCAATTTTTAGGACTCCATAGGAGCGTTAAAAATGCTACTTTAAGGCACTAGTGCTTTAAAATCTTTAAGGCACTGCAGTTAAAAGTGAATTGTCAAATTGTGAAACGTCAAAACATTTATATTTCATTTATTAACATTAATATTAATAATACAACTTGCGAAATTTGAAAAAGGTGGTTTAAAAGGTTTTTATTATAATTTTGTGTCTTTGGATTTGTCTTCCTTGGGCGTAAAATAATAAAACATCTATTTTTATATTTCACTTGTCACCGTGATGTATAATTATGTATATCTGAAAGGTAAGTTGCATGCGGCTTGATGGCCTTGTTGGTAGAGCATTGGACCAGAGATCAAAAAATCGCGAGATTGCGGGTTCAAATCCCGGACGATTCATATTTTTTTCTTTTTTTTTTTAATATTTGGCATTGTAAAGTTTTGGTTCATTTTTGGTAATTATTGTTAATTTTTTGTATTGTAGCTGTTAAGTAGGTATATTTATTTCGTTGAAATTATATTATAATAGAAGTATAACTTCTTACGTACGTACAAAGTACACACACATTCTATTTTTAAAGCACATTTTTATTATTATATATTCTATCTATACGTTTGTTAAAGGTTCTACCAGTTTCACCGATCTAAGTTTTTGGGCCGTCACTACTTGTAAGTTTGTATACACTACTGTGTAAGTGCTTTATACAAACTTACATGTAGTGACTGTCCAAAAACTTACAGCGGTCAAAGTGGTAGCACCCTTAACAAACGCATATCAGAACACAAAAGGGCTTTCAATAGTAGAAAAACAGGTGGTAATGAGAAAGAAGAGCAGGCCATGGTGGACCACATATGAAGTGGGTAAGAAACAACAAATAACTTACTGGTTTAGAGCTCCAGTCACCAAAAAGGAAAGCCAAAGACATGAAAGTATTTGCATAAGTCATCGCAAACACTTTTAGCAGAAAATACATGAAGAGAAAGAAGAATTTTATACGGGTTATTACATTAAACTCATTCAACCCTATTTTTAATCCTTGTGCACCTTTATTCTAATAGTTTCATTAATAGCCCGATCAGAGAACACAACGTTTTACAAAAACCTCCAAAAAAATTAAGGAAGGATGAAAATTTCCGAATAGGTAGTTGAAATTGTCTCTTATTATATAAGAAACAGTTAACAATTCTACATCCCCTCCATTTTACAAAAATTGGGAAATACGGGGTGAAAACTACTTTCTCGGGAGTGAAAAAATATACGTTCAAAATTGGCCAGGAAATAGATAAAATGACTAATTCTAAGCAACTTTTGTTCTATAGAGTTTTTTCACTAAGTCAATACTTTTCGAGTTATTTGTGAGTGAATGTGTTCATTTTTAACAAAAAAAAAAACTTGCAAGTAATATTCTAAGAAAAAATATAGCTTATAAAATACTGAAAAAAAAAACGGTGTTCGCGTGAGGTCTGCAGACACAGTAGAAGCAGAGTTGTAGCTATTGAAAAGTAGGTTCTTCTTCATCAAATTCCAAATCGAATATTTCAATGTGAAATAACCAAAAAACAGAGCACTTTTCGGGGAAAATTCATTACAACTTTTTTTAAGTGTAAAACAAAGTTTTATTTTTGTTTTGTGAAAAAAACTTCTAACATTAAAAATAAGTGAGTTACGCTCAAAATATTGTTGGTCCCTTTTATTTTTTGATTCAAAAATCGCGAAAATCACCTCCTAATTAGCTTCCCAAATAAAATTAATCGCTACCGCTGCACAAGCTACTTTACTTATGTATTGTTTATATTATCTATAAGTTTCATTGGTTCAAAGTGCTCATTTTTGAAGAAAATTGGGTTTAAAATAAAACATTTTTTTTTTATTTGAAAAAAAAAAATGGAATTGTTCATGCAATTAACTTAAAATTTATTAGTAATACCAAAAATCTTAAAGAGCAATAAGATATAATTTTTACTTTTCTGAATATTTTTACTTTTTTGTTTTCTTGTTTGAAAAAATTGGTTATGCTATGGCTGTACACAATTTGCCTAAACTCGTGATTAGTTACTCGTTCAAGCCATTTTAACTACAGCTTTTTCAAAAATAAGCACTTTCTACCGATGAAACTTACAGATCATATAAATAATACATAAGCAAAGTAACTTGTGAAGTGGTAATGATAAAAGTTTTTTGTGATGCTAATTAGGGTGTAATTTTCGCGATCTTTCTACCAAAAAATAAAAGAAACCAACAATATTTTGAGCGTAACTCACTTACTTTTAATGTTACAATTTTTTTTAAAAAACAAAAATAATCCTTTTTTTAACACTTTAAAAAATTTGAAATGAATTTTCCTCGAAAAGTGCTGCGTTTTTTGGTTATTTCACATTGAAATATTCTATTTGGAATTTAATAAAGAAGAACCTACTTTTCATTAGCTACAACTCTGCTTCTACTAGGTCTACAGATCATTTTTTTTTTAGCTTTTTATAAGCTATATCTTTGCTAAGAATATTTTTTCGCTGAAAAACTTACTTTTTGAGTTATCTCCGAAAAACCGTCCAAAAACATGTTTTTCTCTGTTAAAAATGGACATATTCACTTGGAAATAATTCGAAAAGTATTGACTTAGGGAAAAAACTCTATAGAACAAAAGTTGCTTAAAATTAGTTATTTTATCCCATTCCGAACTTATTTTGAATGTTTGTTTTTGACCTTATATTATATATTTATAAGACCTTATTATATATTTTACAAAAATGGAGGGGATGTAGAATTGTAGACTTTTTCTTATATAATAATAGACAATTTCAACTACCTATTCCCAAATTTTCATCCTTCCTTTATTTTCTTTTGGGGTCAGATTGTTCTTTGATCGGGCTATAAAGAAACATCTAATCTAAATAAAACACTGTGGTTTCTTTAGAGTATTATTATTAGTATAGAATCCGATTACCTAAGGTCGATCGGGACCGATCTGTTTAATGGGTAAAAATTATTGGATATGTGTAAGTTCAAAAATAATATTTTTTATTTATGTTTTCGAGCATTGAAAATTGCCAACTTTCGTTTTTTTTTTAGTTTTAAATTATTTATAAATCGAAACGATCAACTTAAGAGAAAAATTACAAAAGATCTTTTTGGTTTAGAATCACCCAAAAAATCTGACATAATACCTGCTTGGACAGACTTTTTCTTTAACTTTATAAAAAAAGTCATTTTTTAATTATTAATTAATTATAGTCCGAACAAAATTAGATCGGTCGTCACCCTTTGTTTTTTGTAATTGTTAAAATAATAAATTACATATCCATTAATTGTTATCCTTTAATCAGATCGGTCCCGATCGACCTTATAAATCGTATCTTAGACTATAATAAGTACATTAGTACTTCCCACTTTGTAGTAAGTTGCTAGACTATTCTACTACTAGTTTTAATTTTATGCTAGTGTTAATTTTAGCATATTTCGTTTTATTTTTCATAGAATTATGATTTTCAAAATATTTGAACTACTTTTTTAGTTTTGATTTCTTTACCCCTTTTAATTACTGCCAGATATAATTCCTCCCAGGCGTCCTTCCTGTAGTTTTTACAAATATTATTTTAGTTTGTGTAGCTTCTCTCATATTTATGACAAATTTTACCAAATTCCCTTCGAATTGTCTTTTGTGTTCCAAATGTTTATACCTAGGTAATATTTATTATTTTAACCAAATATATCTCTCCTTTAATTGTGTAGTAACCAATTTACACTGTAATAAAGTATATAAGTATATTATTGGAAATGACCAAGTTGCATCAACTATTCAAGTCGTAAAAATAAAATAGAATTATCGCCTATGATAACATATCCATCATCGTTTCTCGCATTCCCTCCTGAGAGGAGACAGACCCCTCTTTTAGAGAAATGTTCGTTGAATATTCTGGAGACGCGGTGACATAATTGCTCTCTATCATCATATAATTATCTCACATTCTATCTGGTATAATAACAGGATTTGCCGGTTGAATCGGAGCCGTGGTCGTACCCACCGCTTATAATCTACATATGGATTTCTCATTTACTCGCTCTCTTGCTTGTGTAATATATATTTAATCTCGAATATCGTCTAATGATGTACAATTAATGTTGTACTTTAGAATAATAAATAATAATATTATATTGTCTACTATTTAATATTATTGGTTGGTTAGTTTATCGATAAATTTTTAACAAGGTTTTGAAACTGTTTTCTTGAAATATTTTTAAAGAAACATGCATATTTTGAGCCTATTTAAAAACATTTAAGTCAAAAAAACATTTAAATTTTTTAATTCGACACAAAATATTTCCCCGCACAAGCTGTCGCATCTATTAATTCGAGAACTACCTGAAGAGAGACGGCTCATTCACTGCCTTTTCATTTTTTCTTAGAAAATACCCGTTCTTTACACAAAGTACATACTTAGAGTGCTTATAGTACGCCGCTATGAAATGATTGTAGGATGTTAAAATGATGAAGGACGGTTTACCGGGAAATCCGAATTTTATTTACTTTTATTATATTTAGTACAATTTGTATCCCAATTTAGTAGGTACCTATAATTCTGGTGATTCTTTTAAATCCCCTATTGTTAAGAGAATTTACACCTTTAACCATAGTTTTACGATTTTCTAACGGAAATTGAAATATTCATGCTTTAGATAAGATCCCGTCTTTAAACGGCTTTAAAACTATGGAGGACATATGCGAAATTTTTAATGGAAATTTTGAAACTGATTTTGGTGCAGAATTTTCGGCTTTAACAAGTTATTTTAAATACGCTCCAATTACTTCTGTTGATGTTGAAAGGAGTTTTTCAAGTTATAAAAATATTTTATCGATCAAGGAAAATGTTTCCTCGTAAAAAATTTGGAAAAACACATTGTAGTGAATTATAATCGAACATATATATAGTGATATTGTTGTTTTATTTTAAATAGGTAACTATTGGTATCGGTTTTTGTAAAAAATGTGAATAAATTGCATATATAAAATATAATGATATTATTTGAAAGATAATTAATAAGATTGCCGCCCACAGCCTATAAAAGAACCCCCTAGAATAGAATAGAACAGAAAATTTGTGGTTTCTCCAAATGCGCATTTTTTGAATTTTTGTGCATAGCTTGCGCATATTTCGTAATTTTTTACTACATATATATGCGCATATTTCATAAAAATTGATAGCATATAAATCCGCTCCCTAGTCATAACTAAAGTCTAAGTATAATATTTATATGGGATTGAGCTATACCTAATTATTGGTGTAATGAAAATTACATTTTTAATTAACTAATTTAAATTACCACTGCAACCACAATATAATCACCAAAAACGGAATTATCAAATCCCTATAATATGATAGAGCTCGAAGGACCTGCTACAATTGAAATGCATTTCAGGAAGAAAAAACTTGCTAGCAAAAGTTTTGACCAAACATCTCTGCTCGTTTTCATTTATAAACAAGAAATTCCATACGATTAAAGAAAATAAAAGAAGGTCACAAAACGGAATTCCAAGATGACAATAATAACGTATTTGTAAAGGGCTCAGAAAAATTGAAAAGGAATAGGAAACAAGTGCATCAGAACAACATCCAAAACAACCATCACTCTGAGATATATCATGTTCAAAACCAAACCCACCAACACACAAGAGGGATAAACTACATCAATAAAATAGCCTCTGATCATACTTAACGACGCAAAGAGTTAACAGAATGCAGCAGGCAATTACATCTATGATACAGATTTTACACAAACCAATAAACACAAAGTAACACAAAAACAGTCAGAATTTGATATCCTTAGGGTAACAACATCACTCTCAATGTTGAACTCAAGTTCAACAACACACTTGCTCTGGTATATAAGATCTAGGCCGAGTATGTCAATTTTTGAAAAGAAATACAAAACCTAATTAAACGAGATTGTAAAATTCTCGCACGCTTTTTAGAATATTTTTTAAGAACGATTTTCGGAAGAAAAATCGAAACGTCAAACATTAGTTAAATATGTAATTTTTATTACAATAAATTGTGGCTTAATCAGATATAAACAAAATATTAAATTTTGTTTCAACTAATTTTCAACGAACTCTACTACCTCTTGTTACATTCTTATTACTACCTCTTATTAGGCCTGGATCCAGCGTACCAAAAAAAGTTTATTAATAGCAAGCTGAAAATTTGTCAATAGCTTAACGGTGTCTAGTCCAACAAACTTTGATGTACGGGAACACTGGAACAGGGGAAGTTTCAATTATGGAACAGGTTACAGGAACAGGAACAGGAACAACTTCCAATTGATTTGTTACCATTTCATTAAACTCTCATACAAAAATCATACTGCTATTTACCACCAACGTAATTCCTGTCATTTGACATGTTCTACGTGTCGGACTGGTTAAAATTCCCAACATATTTGTCGGACAAACATTTTTATATATTATATAAAGTTTTCTATTGAATGAACTTAAAAACAACCTGCTAGTTTTCACAATCATAAACTTGTCAGGATGATACGTTCCACAATTAAAATCACGTTCCACAATTAAAACTTCCCCTGTTTTAGTGTTCCCATGCATCAAAGTTTGTCCAACTAGATACCGTTAAGCCATTAACAACTTTTCAGCTTGCTATTAATAATCTTTTTTTTGGTATGCCAGATCCAGGCCTATATATTATGGTATGTTAGTTGTAAGTTGAATAAATTACCCAGTAATAATTTGACGGCCACTAACTACAGTGTTATTATAAATAATGGAACAATTACTGTCAACAAAATCAACAGAAATGACTAATAGTCGGGGAGGTGATGTCAAATTTGACCGTAGCATTTTAGCATGGCTGTTTTTATTTTATTTGGTTAGGTGTTCCAAAGCTTATTAACAAATGCTGTGTCAGCTGGCCCAAAACCGGGATACCTAACTCAGCATTTAGTCAAGAAAAGATAAATTTTGAAAGTATATGGAAAAACCCTACAACTTATATGTCAAATATTTATCTCCGTGACTTACATCCATAATGGCTTAGTGGTTAGGATACCTGGCTCCGGGCTTTTACCCAGGCGAGTCGGATTCGATTCCCCGCGTCGGGAATCTTTTTTGTTTTTAAAACTGACATTTTTATTTGAAAAATTATCGTTTTTATAATATTACCACGTTTTCATTATTTATACGACACAATATAAAAAAGTATTATAAAACCAATTATTTTTCAAATCAAGATGTCAATTTTAAAAACAAAAAAGATTTACGACGCCGGGAATCGAACCCGAACCGCCTGGGTGAAAGCCAGGAACCAGGTATCCAACCACTAAACCATTATGGATGTAAGTCTCGGAGATAAATATATGACATATATATATATATATAATATATATATATTTATTATATATATATATATATATATATATATATATATATATATATATATATATATATATATATATATATATATAAGTTGTTGAGTTTTCTATCTACTTTCAAATTTGATCTTTTCTTGCCTAAAAGCCCCGGTTTTGGGCCAGCTGACACATCATTTGTTAATAAGCTTTGGAATACATAACTAAATAAAAAAACAGGCATGATAAAATGCTCCTGTCAAATTTGACACTACCCCCCGGGATATAAAGCTTTGCCGTTAATGTAACAAATGACTAATTTCATCATTTTTGGCAAAGAAGATGGAAATTTTTGAATCGTGTAGATGTAGTTACAAATAGCATCTTTCGTATATTAGTGACCTATCTTGATCTTACTAAAATAATAAAAATAAAACGACCTAGTGAGCAGTTTATGTTAAAATTTATTTATTTAATAAACATTGAAAAATGCTTAATTACAGGAATATAATTTTAAAATTCTTACGCTGAAAATCACCTAGCAACGAACGTGCGCGAGAAATATTATGGATTATGGAAAACTTTCCAGACTGCACCAAGCATGGAGAGTCATGGATAGGGAAACCTTGAACGGAAGCCGGGTCGGTTATATGTATTTCGAAGGATGCTTGAATCGCTTGTTTCATTCTGGAAACTTCGCAGCTAGTTCAGGTCTAGTTGGCTGTCCTTTGCAATTACCAACTTTCTTCTTAGTTTCAGAAACAATCTACACTCTCACTCAATTTGTCAGGAGTTTAGAAGGGTGTTAGAATAAGAGACAAATTTGGAAAAATAAAAATTATCTTCTCCCGGTATCATGTCTGTAATTATAAACAAAAAAATGGTAATGAACTTTAATCTGATCCTAATTACTAATTAGCATATTTTTTTATTTTTAGGACATGAAAGATATTTTCGCGTTGTGTAGGTATTTACAAAAATTAAGTATAAGGTCTAATTTTTGAAGTTATACTTCTTTACCGGCGATATGAGGGTGAATTTTTATATGTTAAAACCTATGATCCCGGCGCATGCGCATTATAACTTTGTTCTGAATGGATGTTCAAATGACATGTCAAAAATTATTCAATATGGCGGCTGTGGCACAGCTGTAGTTAGATTATTTATGGTTGTTGCGTTTTAAAATTTGTGTGAAAAGAAACAACAAACAAAAGTTAATTAATAGTTATACTGCCTTTTTAAACAGTTTTCATATACCTATATTTTTGGACTTTTGGACTATTTTGGACAAGGAAAACTCATTCTAATTTGGTAAGTAGTTTTTATTACAATCATATTGTAATTATACATTTGGATTAGGTTGAAATACAGTAGAGCGTCGATTATCCGAACTAATTGGGGGACATAGGTGTTCGGAAAACCGATTTGTTCGGATAATCGAACTACAATATATTGATACATATTTATAGTCATACATATTTATCCACAAGTGAATAAAAGCCATATTTATATACCTACATATTTATTTATATCTTGATAATGACAACTAGCAACTAAACAAAAAAGTGCAGTCTTTGCAACAACATAATTATTTTTGGATACAATATTGAAGAAAATTGAAGATATTTTAAGCGTCAATTACTAACGCTTGCTCGGTATTCGAGTGCGGGACGCGGGAGTGGATAGTTCGAATAAGCGGTCGTTCGGTTGATCGACGTTCGGATAATCGACGTTCGGATAATCGACGCTCTACTGTACATTTATTTTCTCAAGAATGGGGATTTTAGAGAGAAATCCCAAATTAGGTCCGATTTTTATTTTTAAATTATAATTCTTTGGCGTAGATTTATTTATCTAGTAGGTATGTAATGCTTTGATTTACATACTTAATTTGATTACCAACAAAAGTTCTACCAATCTTCATCTAATATATTGTTTTCTTACTGTTTTGTTATATTTTTATATTTCCTTCCACAAAATTTAAACTACATAATTTAATTATATTCAAAACAACTGTCAAACAGTAAAACGTTCAGTTACCCTATTTCTCCACATGACAAATAATGTGGAATTGGACGAGTGAGTCTAGACTTCGATTACGAATCAAAGCGCCACGAAATTCACGGGTTCGATTCCCGATGCAAGTTTTTATTTTTTTATTTTTTTATGCATTTTATGATTGTAAGTATATTTGTTATATAAATTTTTTTTCAGAAAATGCATATTTAAAATTTTTGCCAACAATTATTATCGTTCAGAAATCATTTTTTCTTTGTGGCATTTTTCAATGTGTTTGTGTGCGTTCTATTCTTTTATTTTTTTAAATTTTTGGTATTGTCTTAAAAATCACATAATATGTAGTAGAAGTATAACTTCTTACGTGCGTACAAAGTACACACACATTGTTTTTTTTTATATAATATTGTTATAACAAAATAAATTTAAGTTGGTTAAGACAATAATAGTAAATTACAAACAGAACGGCACAAAGAGCAATATTATAGCAAACTTATACTCGCTATCGCAGGTGTATACTTTTTCTCATAGGCATCTTTCAGAGCGTCAGAGTTTTAACGCAGTTAACGCAGTAAATTGTATGTGACAGAAAAACAGGCACGTCCGTGATTACAGACATTTATAACATTTATTCTAGTTGTGGATAGATGGCGCTATAATCGAAAAAAAATTATTTACAAATTATATAATATATCTACGAATATAATCTGTAAAACTTATACGAATATTATATACAAATCAAAGAAAATAACATTTTATAAATGCAATAAGCACAAATGATTTGTTTTTATGCCAAATTGGAAATAAAATGTGACAACTGTCAGATTTAACTAAAATGTCATGTTAGAATAAATGTTATAAATGTGTATTATCACGGACTTACCTTTTTTTTCTATCATTTGTGACGCACTGAAAAATTTCCATCAAAAGGACCATATACTATACATTTCTAGGAAGTATTTATCGAACGTAAAAGGAAATAAAGCCTTAAAAGTTAAAATATCAAAATAAAGTTGAAACTCTCAATGCAAAAAAAGTCCTTTTGTAATATTTTTTAAGTATTAATAACAAGTAAATACTTTTGATATAATTTATGTGCACTGCACATTTTACGCGAAATTGTTTGTTTGCCTAGGAGTTTTACCATTTTTGCTCAATATTAAGGACAATAGGGAACTTGCATTCAATTTTTAATTCGAAAAAGATGCTATAAATTACAACAGAACATAATTTAACTTATATATCAAAGAAAAAAAAGTTGTTTTTGTCTTTCGTTTGGTCCCTAAAGACGATTAAAATCGAGAAAAAATTCAAATTATAGCGGCCAACCTAAAACAAAGAACATTCTTCATTTATTAAATTAGACGAAACATGGATTTTTGGTAAAAGTATATAGAATAAAATGCATTTGACAGGATCAGTATAAAATCCGTAAAAAACCTATACTTACGCAAAGAGACATATAATGTTCCATACCGGTGGACATGGTTTTAGTGATGGAGCGGATTTTGTGTTTTTGGCCACAAGCAAAATCTGCTGATTAAAACGATAATATGAATACGAAGATGTTTATATGAACCATCTTTTCTAGTTTTGGATAATGTCCTATACCATTCGGAAATTCTAAAAAGCAACCTAAAAATTCCTCAGGATTCTTACATGCCGAAATTACTACAGTTAACCAAAATGAATAAAAAATCAAAAATATTTATAGTAGACGAGATTATGTGAATACATAATTTTGGACATAATGTCTTTAGACTCTATCTTAACCATTGTGAATTCAATCCTATTGAACACTTTTGTGGAATATGCAAAACTTACTACGATAACTATATTATAGGGTATAGATTGCAAGAAGCATTAAATATTGCTGTCTCTGCAACTTGCATGCAACCGAAAAAAGTGTGGGGAAAGGTGAAAAGTTAATATAGAAAAGACGTATGCATCAAAATCGCATCGAAGCAATTAATCCACTCATCCTTTACACTAAAAATGAATATACCGACCACAGATTATTTTTATATAACACCTGTATTGTGTTTGTATACTGCGATCTGGTCACAACTGACCAATTTATCAGTTTTTTCTGACCTAACTTAATAAACAACAAATACTTAAATCTAAGGGATTACCCTATGTCTTACTCTTATTTCTTATTTTATCTATCAACTAATGCTCCACAACTAACATGCAATAACATCACAGCACTATGCCCTGCTTTTTACACTCAACTGTTATACATTTACACTAACTCAAATGGTTTTGTCCTTTCGAGTCTTCTCTTTAGTTCAGTGTTGTAAAGAAGCTGGATTTCCTCGAGATTTACATTACTTGACTCTGCAGCCTCTACTCGTAACATGCGGCTGTTCTCTTGATTACTTCGGTGACAGTTTCCATACCCAGGTCCTGGTGGAGGTTCTGTTACGGATATACCGAGGAGCATCAACAATGCTCAGTACCTTGTTTTGAAATCTCTGGATAATTTGTAGGTTACTAGCTTTGGTACAGCCCCAGAGTTGGAACCCATATACCCAATATCGATAGTGGCCTCAATACAATCCTTGTAAATGGATAATTTATTATCAACGAATAATGCTATTTTTTTTAATGTTTTAGTCTCATTTAATTTTATTCGCCATTTTCTAGTCCATGTATTTAGTGATAGTTGCAATTTGTCATCAATCGGTTCTGCACTAGTGTCTGCTTTCGCTAGTATGGTTGTATCATCCGCGAATATGGCAATAGTGTTTTTTTCTAGTTTTAAGATGTCACACGTATACAATAGGTACAGAACTGGACTCAATACGCTCCCTTGTGGCAAGCCAGCTTTCATCTCCCTTAGATCGGTGTACACTTCTTGTTTTACTCTGAAATATTTATTCGCAACGTTTTATTCTAGGATGTCTGAATACTGTTTAGGCATGAACGCTCTTAGTTTATAGTTTAAACCCTCTTGCCAGACTTTATCAAACGCCTGTGCTACGTCCTAGAAGATTTAGAGCAGAGTACTGTAGATTATCACCGACAACAATGATTTTGCTGTAAGGTAATGTTTTTATTTTGTCATTAAGAAAAAAATTGATTGTTATTGTTATTAGTTTATAAGTAAGGCGTATAATGGACCATTTAAGTGAAAGCTTTCATCCCTAATCCAAAATAGTCACATATTCCTGAAATATACTATACATATATCATTAATAACGTAAAACTTAACTGCTTTCCTAAACTTATTTAATTGTTTAAGTTTAATTTTATGTATTTAAGATTAAGCCGATAAAACGGAATAAAATCGAACTATAAATCAAATTTCCGTCGAGTTGAGTTGGCATGTGTCACCGCAAACTGTCAAAAAACAGTCGACACGTGGCTGGAACGCTAAGATCACAACCCTGCTCCTTCTCAGCTCACCGTTTTGCTCCCTATTCTGTTGTTTAGTTGTGTGTCCGTCGGTCTGTAGGTGTGTTGACGCGCCGTAAATTAGCTAGACGACGGGTGCGAGCAACATTCCCGGCATAAATTACCTGCATTTTAGGATTAATTACACACTTCACCGGCAACTTGTGTTAACGCAACGCCAACGAGTCCTTGTACCGTTCATCTTTGTTGCCTTTAATTCCAAAGACGGTAGATAAATACAGTCGCTTTGATTATTTACTAGCTTGAGAAGAATATAATTCCTATGATTTTGTACAGCGACATTATTATAATTATTTCAAATTATAGAATGACCATAAGTTGTTAACAAATCTCTTTTTCGGCCAATATCGCAATAAAATTTTGGAGTGCGTGATTAAATAGTATATTATTCAATGAGCATGTAATGATAGCTGTTACTCACGATGATGAAGTTTGCGACAAAAACCGTAGGCGAGTGTCGTAATTCATCAGAGTGAATAATAGCCACCATTGCATGCTCGTTGAATAATATACTATTTAATCACGCACTCCAAATTTTTATTGCGATATTGGCCGAAAAAGAGATTTATTAACAACTTACGGTCATTCTATAATTTGGAATAATTAAAATAATGTCGCTGTACAAAAAAGATAAAATACTTTTTCTACCAAAAAAGATTTTATTTTTCATAGAAAAACATATTTTATATAACTATGGCAACACTGTTAGAAATACCTTTTTTGAGCTTACGAAACAGTAGTTGTCATTAATGTCATGTATGGTCCATACGGCATATTATAATGGTGGTGGCTTTTAAAAATATGACATATTTTAAGGCAATTACATGAAAAGAAAGTGGCACATAATTCATTGATATAAATTTCATGTCCGTAAACCCTTTTACGGAATTAGTACCTACGAATTGTTTGTTTACCTTTTAATAACGTCAATCTTAAAATGTCCAATGTTGAAATTTAGAAGTAAAAAAGTACTGACTAAAAATATATATGTACTGACGCATTGTTACAGTTAAAAATCCTTTAAACATTTTTCGAAGTAAATTGTTGATATAAATTAAAATGATTATTTTATTAAATAAACAAGTTTGATTAATTTTATTTGTTAATAATAAGTAGGTATATTAAAAGTGCCATACACCACTTGAATCTAACTTCAACCCGTGAGTAATGACCCGTGTGTAACTTCAGCCCGTGAGCTATGAAATATTACTCACGAGTAAAGTAATGGGTGTCATTATCTATTCAAAAATAGTTAATAATGAGCATATTATTAAACGGTCGTAGAAAAACATATTTTTATATGGATGCTATACAATATGCAACTTATTTCACTACATACGTACATTTAAAATGAAAAATTTCTCACGAAGTGAGAAAAGTGGGCCATTTCAGTGAGAAATAATTTCTCACACTGCAATGGAAAGAAAGTACATAGCTTTGCATATGCATGTATAGTTGGATATTTTATAAAGGTTAATAGTAGGTATCTACAGATTCAGATGAAATCTTCTGAAGTTAAATTCTTCTGATGATAAAAATCTCTCGCAATCGCCTGGCCTGTTTATTTTCTTTATACTTGAATATTTAAATTTACTTTAAATATTCACCTGGTTTCTACGCTCAGTAACATTTTTCGCACTTTTAACTATATTCGCCAATTATATTAGTCTTGGTTACTGTATAATTGTCAAGGCCATAGTCCAAAAAAAATAATAAGAAGAACAAATAAGATTCAGGTTATGTTATTAAAACGTAAACAATTGTATGTAGTAAATAAAATTAGTTATTAAAATGCAGTACTGCAAGCAAAATACAATTAATTAAATTTACCTTTATATAATAATTGCAAATCACATCAATATTGTGGAGCAATATATAATATTTCTTCTTCAATGACAGTAGTATAAAATATACGTCAATTTGACAATTTCAATTGACAATATGAATTATTTAAGAAAGTTGCAATATTTCTCCGCTATTAATGCACGCTCGTTTCTCGTATCCCCTCCAAGTACTTGCCATCCCGAAGAGTGATATCTACATACATCTAATTACGTGGTTAAAGGTTCCAAACCAAGACCAAAAACAAACAAAAAAATATTCATCAGTTCGATTACCCAAAAATTTATAATTTACATTGCTACAATTCGGAAATATGTTAGGGTATATTTTAAACCAGCACCTTATGTATAAAAACTTACAAAATATTACCTTTATGTAACTACAGCCAGCGGGAAAATCAGCTGCTTACCTGTAAATAAAAAGTTATAATGTAAAATAATTTATAATATTTTCATTATATTTAAATATAAATTAAGAGGCAATAGTAGCGCGTCATCAATATTTTTGTTTTTTGAAAATTCTGCAAACTTTCAACAGTACGGCAACAGTGCGTCGGCGGTACGACAGTTACAGTGACATTATACTATCAAACCAATAGTTATTATCATTGTTTATATAGAAATAATGGGCCGTGATAGTCGTGACGTCAAATCAATGTTGGCTACTCTGAAAAGTTTTCCAAACAAAGCAGAAATTCACACATGGTGTTTGTTTTCGTTTTTATAATTTGTAACGTTACAAACGTCACATCTTTGTAATTTTATCTTTAAATAATTATTTTACTTTATTTTCTTTAATATTTCATTAACAATAAATTTCTTCTATTTGTTCTACCAGTTTTCATCGTTCAAAACTCGTTGGCCCTCTTTTATTATCGTCTTGTATTATCCTCTTTTATTATCTTCTATTTACTATATCTCTTTTCATCTAAAATTTAAATCAACATACTGAACGTACCCTGTATATTCTTACTCTGTAAATATCCGTCTTAATACGGAACATGCCTACCTTTCTACAGTTCACGCTGTCATTTCAATTCTCAAAATGGCGGTGGTAATATTATAAAAGGCAATTACAGAGCTGATAATAGCTATCTATTTCCAGACTTAATATTCTCTTGGGTGAGTTTTGTATTCTAAGTTTTTTATAGTCTACTTTAAATTTTTTTATAATCATTTTTTCTTATACCTAACCTTCAAATGTTCAACCATGTGTTTGGTTTCTGTATTTCTTTTCATCTATTAATATGCACGTGTAAATCAAATTTTAACTACTATCAGTCTTAATTCCATTTAATTTACCCCTTGCCATCTGTTACTGTTTGAATACTTTTTGGCAAAGGGTACCTTTTCTTCTTGATGTCAAAATTTATACACGCATTATGCTTCTAGTTTTTGGGATAAAAATCACCGTCCTCCCTCTGGGAGCTTCAAGAAAGCCTATCGCCGGCGATGACACTAAGGCTGACTACAATGGGACCATGAAATCTAGACTGCAACGACTACCACCTCCAGCTGCAGGGACCTAGGCCCACAACATCTGCCCAGGTCTACAAGAAGTATACAGCAGTACCATTCGACATCAAGAAGTTACCATCAAATACCAGCTACTACCAAAAGCCACCTACCAGTTATAATCTACAAATTGTTAGTTTTTGGCAATAATCTGAATATATTTGTTAATGCACTTATTAAGTCACATTTTTATTACAATATATATTGTTTTGTTTGCTTTAATTCCAAACTTTCGTAGTTCATTTCTAAGATTAGGATAAGACGAACACACACCTGAGTGACTGAGCTTAGCTGAGGGTGTAGCGATGGCTATCTTGGAGGATTGAGGTAATATTTTCGAATATTATTTCAATTAGCAGGGGTAGCCCACGCTCTTATTTCATTTCACATTGGAATATATTGCTTGTAGGATGTTTAATTTTTACAAAATAGTAATGTGTTAGGTACCCGTGATTGTAATCAATGCTCCTAGTATATTTCCCACCATATTTCCAAATAGGACTGGTTAAAAATCTGAAGAAACACAATAAGTACTATGTAGTCTGTAAATCCTTGATTTTGTGTAAGGACATTTATAAAATTAAAAGCAATATGATTGATATGACTAACAAGGATTTTGTCTTTAGAAAAAAAAATGTGAAGATGATTGTTAAAACAAAATAAAATTAAAAATTACACAAATCTCGTGTATAATCAATTGACAGTTACTTTGTTTAGAAACCTTTTTGGCGTTTTAACATCACACTATCACAAGCGAAACTACGAAAAATTCAAAAGGCAGAGACACCAAGTTGGATACGATCCTATTTATGACACACCCAACTCGCATACATATTAAGAAAAATAAATATAATGGAAGAATATATTTAGAAATTAAATTAATGATGTAATTATAATGATATAAATATAATGATATAATATATAATGATAAATTATATATATAATAGCATGACATCATTAAACAATTTCTAAATAATTCTGCCATAAATTTGTTTTTCTTAATCTGTATGCGAGTTGGTGTGTTATGAATAGGATCGTATCCAACTTGGTGTCTATGCTTTTTGGATTTATCGTAGTTACGCTTGACGTTGCGACCCTAAGCTTACGAAAATGACAATGAAAGGATCGACTGCAGCAATAATTACAGATAACGGAATCGCCAAAAATATAGAAATAGCAAGTGGAGTACGACAAGGCGGCTCTCTATCAACGTCACTATTTAATAATTAAGTATTTTCGATGGGATTAAGTCACTATTTAATGTCGCTATAGGAAGAACAATAAGAGCTACAGAAATAAAAGGTAAGATTATAACATCGACGTCGCAACTTGTGGCGTCTGCTGACGACATAGCATTAATTAGCAGAAACCTATACAGTTTAAAGGAAGAATTTATGAAGTTATGCAAAGAAGCATCCAAAAGGGGTTTAGAAATAAATCAAAAAAAAATACCTAATATGCTCAAGAAAATACCCAGTTAATATGATAAGCTTAAATATTGGTGAGTATGGATTTGAAAAGGTAGAATATTTTAAATATCTTAGAGTCTCAGTTAATGGAACTAATGATAGAAGTATTGAAATTAGGCACGAAACAGAACCTACTGGAAATAAAGTAACTACCTCAAAGATAAGAAGCTTACTCAGAATACAAAACTGAAAATTTACAAAGCAGCAATTAGACCAGTAATCACATATGGTGCAGAAGTAATGTGTCTGACACAGAAAGAGGAAAAAATATTGAGGAACGAGGATCCTAGAAAGAAAAATAATTCGGAGGATAGCAGGACCACTAAACTTAGGTGATAATGAATTTAGAAAACTCATGAACCACGAAGTAAGAGAACTTCTGAAAGGAGAAGACATCGTCAGATTTATCAAGGCACAGAGACTCAGATAGATGGGACATATAGAAAGAAGGAATACAGAAACCGTTATCAAGAAAATTTGCAAATGGAGACCTGTATCAGGCAGACCACGAGAAAGACCCAAAACTAGATGGGAGAACCAGATAGTGGAGTACCTTAAGAAGATGGGAGTCAGAGAATGGGTAACCAGAAGCAAAAACAGGAACGAATGGAGGAAAATTGTAGAAGATGCCAATTCACACTTTTTCTTCAGGTGCCGTCCTCGTTCCGAAATTTGGCTATCATCAAGGCTATGCGTATTTCTGATACCGTAGATCTAAATAATTGGCAGTTGCCGCACTTGTACCAATTTCTTAAATTCTTCAATCATGAATGTTTTCTTCTACCAATGGATGTTTTACCTATTATTTTTCCCTGAATAATTAATTGTAGTAGCTGGTACTTTTGTCCCCTCATTAAATGTTCCAAGTATTGAAGTTTTCGCTTTTTAATAGTAAGCGCAAGTTCTTTTTCTTTCTGCATCCTTCGCAACACTTCCATGTTTGTCACTCTCCCTGTCCACGATATTCTCAGTATCCTGCGGTACATCCACATCTCGAATGATTCTATTTTCCTTGTATCGATCTTTTTCAGTGTCCAAGCTTCCATTCCATAGAAAAGAACTGACAGCACGTAACAAACCAATGGGGCGAATTTTAAGATTTAAACTTAGCTCTCTTCCGCATAAAACTGTTTTCATTTTGGTAAAAGTAGCTCTAGCTTTTTCTATTCTGATCTTGATTTCTTCAGAGTTGTCGTTGATTTCATTAATAACAGTTCCCAGGTAATTATATTTTCTAACACGCTTAATTCTTTGATCATGTATGTCAGAAAAATTTTGTGGAGATTTCGACACCATCATTATTTTTGTTTTTTTGATGTTAAGTGATAAACCGAACTTTTCGCTGAACTCTACTATTCTGTTTATCAGTGTTTGGAGATCTTCCGGGGTTTCTGCTATTAATACTGTGTCATCAGCGAATCTCAAACTGTTTATTAAAGTGCAATTTATTTTAACTCCTATATATTGGCCAGCAAGGACTCTGTTTATAATATCTTCTGAATATAATTTAAACAAGGTTGGTGAAAGTATGCATCCCTGCCTTACGCCTTTTTTGATCTCGAGTTCCTCGATTGTTTCCCGTTCTACTCTAATATTCGCCTTCTGGTTATAGTCACACAACCAATTGTAAAACCAAATTGTTAATGCGGATTGATTCGCCGCGACAAACGAATTGGAAGAGCCCAAAGAGGGCGGCAATCACTCCGCTAGGAGTGTAGATGCCATGATGATGATGATGAACATATTCCTCAATTTGTATTACATGTACCGCCATTCTTTACAATATTACGAATATGTGTGCCAAATGTCTCGATAAAATATTCAAAATTAAAGCCGTAATTTTTGAACGCGTTTTACGCGCTGATATTGTCTTTTAATTTTCAATACCTAACTGACAAATAAAAAGAAAAGTATTTTTGAAGTGTGTAAAATTTATTAATTTCTATCTCAGCATTTTCGGCTTACAAAGCCATCTTCAGATCTATGGTCAACTGATAAGTATTATTAAAAAGACAGGGATCCCATTTTTTGGGTTGACAGTAAATTTAAAAAAAATATTTATATATTTTTAAGCAAAACTTGGTTGGAGGTTAAATTGGTCTATTAAAATTATTGTGAAAAGGTTAAAACCATACACACTAGAACAGCACATGCGACTTTCACAAAACACAATAAATTTTTTGATAATGGGTTTTTGAACCCATTATCAAAAGGTTTGAAGCATCTGGCAAAATGGAAGGATCTGATCAAACTATAAAACAACGAACTAGTTGCTAAAAAATGTGTTCATAAAATAAAAACAACACAGTTTTAACGATGAGGTCAGTATTTAAAATTTTAAAATAATTTAATTGTGTTTAAATATTATTTCTTTATTTTCAGTTCTTGCTGTTATTTCTTTATAAAATATTCGATTTCTTTGCAGGAAAAACATCTTCAAAGTTAATCAATTTCAAAATAGCTATTATTATTTCCCTGTATCCTTAATAATCTTTTTATATCATTTCTCAAGAAATATATCTTTCCGAATCATATCCTTGCTCAGCAGGAATGTTTTCGCATGTTGCAGGAATGTAGCAGGATTCACGCACGATAAAATAAAACTCCCGATCAAAGACGCCCTTAATATGACATGCGATTGTTTATTAGAACTTCCTAAATTAGATCTGCTAGTTTTTCATTTGTTTCGTTTTCTGTGTCATTAGGTTATTTGTTATATATCCAACTTGGTTAATCATTTTTTCTGCTTTAATTTATGACTTACAAATGGCTAATGGGACGAAAATTTTTAGTAACATTAATACTCACTGAACTATAATGATCAGTAATCAATAAGATAAAACAATAATATATTATGGAAATTAATAAAGAATATCTGAAAAATTCAGATAGATCAGATAGAACAATCAGATAGATCACATACTAATATCCAAAAAATGGAAAGCAATAATGCACGATGTCAGATCATATAGAGGAGCAAACGCGGACACAGACCATTTTCTAGTAATAGGAAAAATCAAAATGAAGATAGTTAAAGCAGAGAGAACGAGACAAACCAAAAGAAGATGGAATCTGGAGAAGTTAAAAGTACAGGAACTAAGAGAACAATATGAGACAACCCTAAAGGAAAACCTAACACAAGCAAATAACACAGAGGACATATGGAAAAATATAAAAGAATCCATTTTGAATTCAGCTGAAGAGGTGCTAGGACAGAGGGAAATAAAAAGAAGGAAAGAGTGGTTTGATGCAGAATGCGACAACAAAATCAAACAGAAAAACCAAGCAAGAGATAAATGGATATCAACTAAAGAAGTGCATCATCGAAACGAATATAAAGAAAAAAAGAAAGCAGCCGATAATGGTTGCAAGAACAAAAAAAAATGTGGATCGAAGAGCGGTTAAAGGAACTAGAAATGAATAGTAAAGACATCGCCAAACTATTTGGATACCTAAAAGCTCAACAAAGAAAAGGCAGACGAGTAGTTAAAATTGACAATAGATCATGGGAAACACACTTCGCAGAACTATATAGATGCAAAGGAAGCCCGGAAGAGGAGGTAGGCGCAATGGAAAACATTAGAGATAATGAAATAGGGATGCCAACACATGATGAATATTTAGCCATCATTCAAAAAATGAAACAGAAAAGAACACCAGGCCCAGATGAAATTCCCAATGAGCTCATTAAAAACGGAGGGGAAAGTTATTAACAAGCATCTATAACCTAGTAGTTAGAATATGGGAAGCAGAAAAAATGCCCGAGGATTGGAAAGAAGGCAGAATTATACCAATATTTAAGAAGGGAGAAGTAACAAACTGTAAAAATTATAGAGCAATATCTCTACTGAGTACAACATATAAAATTCTAACAGCCATCATCAAACAAAAACTTAATCAATTCACAGAGAAAAAAATTGGGGACTACCAGCAAGGATTCAGAGAAGGCAGATCCACTACAGATGCGATCCACATAGTTACACAAACAATCGAAAAATGCCACGAACACAACATAGAACTCCACATCCTCTTCGTAGACTTCAGACAAGCCTTTGACTGTATTGGAAGAAATAAATTATTTATTGAAATGAAAAATCAAGATATACCAGCAAAATTAATCAGATTAACAAAAATGACCATGGATGGAGCTCGAGCCAAAGTAACAACAGAAGAAGGTAGCACAAAATCAATTGCAATAGAAACAGGAGTGCGACAAGGCGACCCCCTGTCAACCACATTATTCAACATAGCACTAGAAGGAACAGTCAATGCCAGCAAAATTAAAGGAACTATAGCCCACTCCTCAACACAAATAGTTGCATATGCAGATGATTTATTTCTTATGGGAAGAGACAAGGAAAGATTAAAAGAAGCAGTAACAATCCTGGAAAAAGAAGCACGGAAAAGAGGTCTAGAAATTAATGAAGGAAAAACAAAATATCTACTCTGCTCTAGAAGAGAAGATAACAGGATGAGAGAAATCAAAATAGAAAACTACACTTTTGAAAGAGTCCAACAATTTAAATATTTGGGAGTAATAGTGAATGGCCAAAACAAGAGAAGTGAAGAAGTAACGGAACGAATACTAACAGGCAACAAAACACTGGCAAAATACTGGAGATATCATAGGCTTATGAAGGACGAGAACTTATCCAGAAATACAAAACTGAAAATATACAGAGTTGCAATCAGACCAGTAGTTACGTACGCAGCTGAGACAATGTGCCTCACGGAAAAAGTTAAAGAAAAATTCAGAATATTCGAAAGGAAAATCCTCAGACGCATCATGGGCCCGATAAGAATGGACAACGGAGAAATGAGAAAAAGAATGAACCATGAACTAAGAGACCTAATGAAGGGATAAGATATAGTTAGATTAATTAAATCACAGAGGCTGAGATGGCTGGGACACACAGAAAGAAGGAAAAACGACCGACTGATTAAGAAGATCACCAGATGGAAACCGACAACTGAAAGACCAAGAGGAAGACCCAGAGAGAGATGGGAGGACCAGGTCATGAGAGATATCAAAATTCTGGAAGTGAGAAACTGGAGGGAACTATGCACATATCGAAATGAGTGGAAGAAAATAGTAACGAAAGCCAAGTCATACAACAAACTTTGACAACATACAAGTGGAGTGCGGAGTGATTCACCGCAATAAGCGAATCTGAGAGCTCTAAGTAAGAGCGGCAAACATTCCACCTGTAATGAAAAGACCTGATGATGATGATCTGAAAAATTATGTGTGTATTGGATGTATAAACTTTTAAATTAGTATTATTCCTCGTAATATGGTCTTACATTCTATGTCTTAATATATATTACTGATAAAAATTTTAAGAAAAAATTACCTATCGAAAGATAAGAAAAAAATTCAAAATCGCATATTACTTTTTGAGTTTAAATAATAGGTTTCAATTTGTATTTTTCTTGCCTGCTCGTGTCTACCCTAAAACCACGACACTAAGCGAAGTATACTAGCATCATAACATAAGTGAGTCTACTGACCCAGAGTCATCAGCTGAATTAAAATATCAAGAGACAATTTTCACTATATCTCCATGTCAAAAGTAAGCGGGTGCCGGAATCTCTTTTATTGAGAAAATTCGGTTGTTTTTCAATTTCTATGGCTTCTCGGATAAGGCTAAGGTTCTGGAGTGTTTGTAGTCAATTTTATGATCTGTATGGAGTGGTGTTGACATAGACCTGAAATTGAATCGAAATTGCGAACAGGAACGAAAGGTTCATAAATCATATTTTAGAATTTTCTAATGGTTTGGCGTTGTCCTACATAATATCGGGGGCAGTCTGCACAACGAATTTCAGAAACTCCGTCTTGTTCATTTGAAATTATTTTGCTTTTGATTGATCGAACAAGAGATGAAAGTATTTGTTGGGGATAAATATTGTTTTTGTTCCTCTTGATTTGAGGATTTTGTCGATTTAATCAGTGACACCTTTAATGTAAGGAATACAAGCTTTCGTATGATGAGGGTTTAAGTTTTCGGTTGGGATTAAATGGTAGATTGAAACGTGTAGATGCTGCTATTGCTGTGGTTTTCGCGGTAACCACTATAGACGAAGGCTTGTTTTAAACAAGAAAGCTGAGCGAATCTATATGTATCACCGCAAAGGCGTACTGACCTAGAAACCATGGTATTATTGACTTGATTATTTTGTAAAGATGGGTGATGAGAGTTGGCATGCAAGTAGCGGTTGGTATTGGTAGGTTTTCGGTAAACACAGTGATAAAAACCTTAAGATTGGTTTTTCTTATAACAACGTCGAGAAACAGTAGAGATGAGTTAGATTCTATCTTCCTTTTCAGCTGAATACTAGGCTGTATACAACTAAGATGAATTTGAAAATATTCTAAAGCATCCTTACATTAATGTACATTCTATATTTTATGTTCTTCGGGTTCTTAGGCCAAATTGTCTCAAAAACGAAGATGACATCACTTGACTACCTTTGACGTGGAGACCTTTCCTAAAGAAAAAACCGCCCGCTTTACGTACCCATCATAATCCCACCGCCAGGAATCTTCGCACGAACATCCATCAAAGAGTTACTTCAGTGAATGACGGCATCGATGTTAAAAAACAATGGTCCACAGTCTCCATTAGCAGTAGTGCAGTTAGTAGGGAACAGTGTAGTGTCTGCTGGCTTTGGAGAAAGAAACTCCGTAAGCCCTGAGGAAGACATCAGAAAGCATGTAGAAATCTCGGCACACTGAAAATCGTTGCGGTTCAACCCAGAAAATAGGTAAGTTTAATAATAATATTCATTTTTGCAATAAAAATAATAATCATAGTTTTAGTTTTAATTGTACTCAATGCAGAAACCTTTACTTTGTCGTATACAGCACCAGGTGATCTTATGTAGTATGTTCGTAAGGTAAATTTCAAACTTCCAGGCAATTTTAACCATCTGGTCATGGGTAAAATTTGTTAGTGTCATCAACGTAATATAATAATATCGACTAGGGTATTTGTTCTCATTTAATGATGCCATAATAGGCCATTTCACATATCTACTCTCAAAAAGATCTTTATGCTAACCGATTGTATTTTTTTCATTCGAGCTTGAGCCCAGCAATGGTAGAGACAAATGACAAATCTCCATGGCGTGATGTTATACTCGCATAACTTTTAAAATATGGTAGCGTTTGCTTAGTGTTGGGTAGTATGACCCGTATGGGCGCCAATGGAGAATGTAAAACTATTAATTGTTTGTCAAAAAATACGCAATTACTACCTCTTAAAATTTACCAAATTTCATTTGCATATCTGTACCGGTTTTAGAGCAATAAATAAATCGTCGGTTTGTAAGAAAAATTTCAAGATTTCATATCTCGTAAACAAAGCGTTTGCGGACAGAATGCTTGTAAAGCAAACCGTCATTATTCTTTCATGTAGAATTACCCCTTAAAATTTGTCGCACTATTTAGAAACACCCTGTATTGATGAAGAACATGGCTAGTTGTTAAGTACCTAACTTTTTTATTATTCAACATAGGTAGAATGAGTATTTTAGAAATGCTGAAATATTCTACAGGGTGTTGAATATTCTACGGTGTATTCTACACTATGTTGTGAACTTTGTGAAAAAAAAAACACAATTTGGTTGGTCCACCCGGTATACAATGACGATTTAACAGTCTAACAACAATATTATTACAACGAAATTGTTAAAAAATAAGGCTATAACATATTCAAAAAATCACTTAAATCGGGCAACATTTTTAGGAATTTCGAGACATAAAATAAACATTTTTAAGGTGGTGCGTTAATTTCTTGGAGAAGTGTATTATTTTAATAAGATTTCTATTTTTTGTTTTTTTTTTTTAATATCTTTGTCATCAGAGTATTATTATGTGTTAACAATTTTTTCTGGTATTTCACATTTCCTGTAGATATCCTATACTGATACTGTAAAAGATCATTTACAATAGGATATAATAGGGTACTATTTATAGGATCTGCTAAAAAGGTTTGCTAAAAAATTATTTGCCCTATAAATATCATAAAATTTAAATGTACTAATAAAGTCCATTCTTTAACGGTAAAATATCGCAAAACCTCTAAATTTTAAAGAACCGCTTAGATTGACATGAAATTTGTCACACACATAGCTAACATGTCAAAGAAAAAAAGTGATATTGTGCCGATATGTGCTTTTGCCCTGTGTGTGATTTTCACCCCCTCTTGGGGGTGAAAAAATATTCGTCCATAGTAAGTCAGGAAATGGATAAACTGGCTAATTTTAATTAACTTTTTTTCTATAGAGTTTTTTCACTAAGTCAATACTTCTCGAGTTATTTGGCAGTGAATATGTTCATTTTTTCAACAAAATAACCACGCTTTTAGACGGTTTTTCGCAAATAACTCAAATAGTAAGTATTTTGTCGAAAAAATATTCTTAACACAAATATAGCCTGTAAAAAATTTAAAAAAATGGTGTATATATCACGTCTCTATACCTAGTAGAAGCAGAGTAATAGCTAATGAAAA
Source organism: Diabrotica virgifera virgifera (assembly GCF_917563875.1). Lineage (NCBI taxonomy): Eukaryota > Metazoa > Arthropoda > Insecta > Coleoptera > Chrysomelidae > Diabrotica > Diabrotica virgifera. The sequence continues at coordinate 181,591,999 of NC_065444.1, read as the reverse complement.
ATAGGTCAAAAATAGGTCAATTCGTCAAATTCCAAATGGAGTACTTTAACCTGAAATAACCAAAAATGAAGCACATTTCGGGGCAAACTCATTAAAACTTATTTAAGCGTGTAAAAAAGCTTCATTTTTGTTTTATAAAAAAAAATTCTAGCATCAAAAGTAAACAAGTTACGATCAAAATAAAGTTAGTCCCTTTCTGTTGTGGTAAAAAATCGAGAAAATCACCCCCCTAATTAGTATCTTAAATGAACTTTACGACTTCACAAGTTTCTTGACTGGTGTATGTATTGTTTATATGATCTGTAAGTTTCATCGGTTCAAAGTCCTTATTAATGAAAAGACTGTAATTAAAATGGGTTGAACGGGTCACTGATCACGAATGTATGCAAATTTAGAAACACCAAATCTTAATCAATTTTTGTCTAACAGAAAAACAAATAAATACATGATATTTAGAAAAGCAATGCTGACTTTTTTTGGTTTTCGAGATTTTTGGACTCTAACAGATCTATAACAATTAAGTTATTTTGAAGAAAAGCATATTTTTCAAAATTAAAATTTTTAAAAATTTTACTTTGAAACCAAATTTTTTCAAAAATAAGCACTTTGAATCAATGAAACTTACAGATCATATAAACACAACATAAGTAAAATAATTTGTGGAGCGGTAACGATTAATTTCATTTAAGTTGCTAATTAGGAGGTGGTCTTCCCGATTATTTTTTGCCAAAACAAAAGGGACCAACTTTATTTTGAGCGTAACTTGTTTAAATTTAATGCTAGAAACTTTTTTAAAAACAGAAATAAAGCTTATTTTAAACACCTTAAAAAAGTTAAAATTGGTTTTCCCCAAAAAGTGGTGAATTTTTTGGATATTTCACGTCGAAATATTCTATTTGAAATTTGGTGAATATAAATCTATTTTTCATTGGATATAACTCTGGTTCTACGAGATCCAGAGACATAACGCGTACATAATTTTTTTACTTTTTTATAAGCTATATTTTTGCTATGAACATTTTTTTCGACAAAAAAATTACTTTTTGAGTTATTTGCAAGAAACCGTCTCAAAATGTGGTTATTTTCACTTGCAAATAACTCGAAAAGTGTTGACTTGGCGAAAAAGCTCTATAGAACAAAAGTTACTTAAAATTAGTCAGTTTACCCATTTCCGGACTTATTTTGGACATATATTTTTTCACCCGCAAGAGGGGGTGAAAGTCACCCCCAGGGCAAAAGCACACATCGGCAAAATATCACTTTTTTCTTTGACATGTAAGCTATAAGTACGTATGCCGAATTTCATGTCAATCCAAGCGGTTCTTTAAAATTTAGAGCAAAAACCGTGAAAGAATGTACTAATAGTCAACAGAAACACACTAACTTAAATCAAAATAAACCGAATGTTTTTGCTAATATTATCTGTAATATTCACTAAAACATTGCTATCGTTTGTACTCTCTCTAGTTCCATTACGTTATTAGGTAGCAAATAATGCCATTTATTCTAAGGGACGTCAAAGGAGATGGAGATGGAGATGCAGATGGTAAGTGGTCGTTTGAGTTCATTACGTGATTGTTTTTAGATTGTAAGTTAATTACAGCAGCTTTCTAATGGATAATTTATCAACGTGATTGATTTAAAAATAATTTTATAATGTTCTAACGAAGGAACAATTAAGCAATTACATGATTTAAGGCGACGTTGCAAAATCTAGAGTTTCTTGTAATTATCAGAGTAATTAAAAAACAAAGATTATTATAAGATTCCGAGACTGTTTTCCTGTGACATGTCTAATTTAATTATTGTGCTTATATGGGACTAAGGCACAATAATTGATTATAATCTTTTTCTTTACGTGCCATCTCCGCAATGGAGGTTGGCAATCATCATGGATATTCTGATCTTAGAAGCTGCTGCTCTGAAAACTTGGATTGATAAAATCCACGAGGAAAATAAACTTCCTGTAACTGGCTGTATACCATAAATCACAAAAATACTAGGTGTTTTGTAAAAGGTATATTTTAAAATACCCTAAATAAGGGACACAATGAGACAAAACGTTTTCGGATTAAGAAATCCATCACCAGTGTTCTAAAAGCCCTAAAATTAAGTATAACCTAATTAATTGAGAAAAAAGTTAAAAAATTGACAGAGGTTTTAAAAAACAAGAGGCCATACTTACAAAAATTGTATGCCTGAGCCACCAAAATGTGTTGGGTAAAAACCCTTTAAATGTAAATGATTATATTACATATTCGTATAAAATTCAAATGACGTTATAGATATGCCTGGATGCTACCCAGGGCAACACAGGACTCTTCCCACGTGGTTGGAATTTTTTTGGAGAAAACCCCAAATATTGGATTTCAATGGCCAACTGACAACTGAATTTAAGAGCAACCCAAAATGACGTTAAGAACTGTCAATGTAACCTAGTTGAATTATTATTTCAGCCACAACGTTTAAAGATAATTTTAATATTTAAGATAAAGACAGTATCAAATTTACATATGTTGGAATTAAATTTGTTCGAAAAAAGATGAAAACGTTCTTTAAAATAATCCATTAATTAAGTAATTAAATAATAAAATAAAATGTTTACGTTACCAGAAGTTATGCAGTCAACAATACCAATAGTTGTTGTATTAGTGGTATGATATCAATACAATTAGACAAATAATGGGAAAGGCCTTATACGTATAGACGTCTAGGAACACAAAATTGTATGTAATGTGTACATATTATGTGTAAAATTCTAAAAGTATTAATTGAAGGATAATTGTTTGATGACTGATAACTTGCTTGGAAGTGGACCCAACATAAATTGGATAAAGACGGAAAATGTAATATGATAATTAAAGAAATACTGTTTTTTGTATCTGACTGAAAATGAGACTAAAAGTAACTTGATGAAACTAAGTCCTCCAGAGACCTGATATCAAATTGCTTGAAAATGAAGTGATCGTAAAATATGGGGGGAGTTGGAAGGTAGGAAAAGACTGACAGAGTGTGTTGTGATATTGGACCATGAAAGATGTGTAGTGTGTTGTTATGATGGGAGAGTTTTCTAATTGATAAGCTATGAGATAAAACTAAGAAGAAGAGGTTGGCTGGAATGACAATCAATTCTGAGAGATGTGGTGCTATATGCGTTACGGGAGCTAAAATTTTTTTTGGAAAAGTAAACAGGTGTGAATTAATGAGAATGTGGGAGGATGAAGTACGAATAAAGTATTAAAGAGATAAAGTAAGATGTTGCTTATCGACAATTGGGAGTAAAATGGATGTAGGTGGTAGTCATGAATGATGAAGCAAAGAAAAGAGAAAATTGTATCAGATGTGGTTTATGAAAAAAGTTGACGGTGTAGGGGCTGAAAATATCGGTTAAATGATACATGGCGATTAACACCATTAGGACTCCTTTGCTTCTCTTTAACTATTTCTAAGTCTTCATACAGGTCCCATTTTAGGAAGTTTTTTGTGAAATACTATGTAATAATGAGACATCTTCTGGGATATTAAGGGTATGTTTGTTTTGTATGAGATGCTGTGAGAAATTAGAAGTGTTCTTTCTTTTGGTGTGCTCTAAGGAGCGAGAAGATAGGGATCTGCAGGTCCTACTTATATATGTAACGTCACATCAGACCAGCTCGATTGATGTGCATCAGTACCATTCCCTTGAGTTACGCAACCACGAGATCCTTCTCCTTCCTACACATCTCTTGCTCTGGATTTTTCCTTGTTTAATTAATTGAAGTATGTTGTATCCCTCATTACGCATAACATGCCCCAGGTATTGCAGCTTTCGTGTCTTGATGGTTTCCAATATTTCCATTCTTTTGTTGACTCTTCTCATGACTTCGTTTTTTGTTACATGCTCGGTCCTTGATATCTCTACACCCACAGTTCAAATGCTTCTAACTTTTTTGACTGTTACATTTTTAAATAAAAAAATTTTTCGTTTGCATTTCCACTGAGGAAATCGTTCTCAAAAAAGATTATTAAGAAAATTGTGTTTAACCTCCTCAGTCCATAGGTCCAGCCGGCTGGACAATGTTTATTAATTTATTACACGGTGACTATTCGAGTTCGGCATCGCTGCGTCCTATATTGCAGCATATTGGACTTCCTATTTATCACCCAAATTTACTCATTTGAAAAATTCGACAACAGCGCCTACCTCGGTAGTTTGTTGTTACATGTGGTGAAACTTTTTAAGTTATGATGGCGGCTCCACAAAAATACAGTAAGTTGTAGTGTTTTTCTGTACTTTAAAGTATTTATTGTTTTTACTGTATGTTACTTGATGATTGGACGTATTTGTGGTAAATATATATTTGAAAATAATTACAACTGGACACGTTAGCGGTCCTCTAAACTTTTTGTCCAGCATTTTGGACATTGGGACTTAGTTAGCCAAATGTTACCATACTCACATTTTTTAATTTTATTTACATATAGTAAAAGGATATTAATGGAAAGTGCATTGGAGGCTATTTTGACAGATAACGATTTTTTCGTCAGTGAAGATAACGATAATGATCAAAGGAAATGGAATTTCAGGAATTTAAGCTGTATGTTGAAAGATCACTAGCTCTAGGTGATAAGCCTGCATGTGGGAGACAAGCTAGTGCGTCTATTTCAAGAAAACCGGAGACATCTGAAGATGAGGTGCCCATAATTCCTGTAAAAAGATTTACAGTTTTCCAGTTACCGCCTATAGATGCCATGACCATTTGCCAATATGCTGTGTCAGCAATAGAAATTCTTATCGCGTTGCCTAAACCTCTTGGATGAACTATTTAGACGAGATTCTTTGGTAAAGAATGAAAAATATATATGTGTATTTCTCCTGAACCAGAATGTTTTTTCAGTTTCATACTTAAATTATATGAAAGCTAAGTCCTGATGTCCATTATGCTGGACATGTCATATTATGTTTGTCAAATAAGTTATTATAATTTTTATAGATTTTCGTTTATTGTTTTCACAAATAAGGAGAGAAAATAGAAAATATTGGTAAAATAACATAAACTTTTTTCTTGGGGCTGAAGAGGTTAAATAAAATATAACCGCCAATGTGTTGAGCAGTTATTATATCAAATTGAGGTTAACATACTTAATCATGGTGTTGTAGACAATAGTCATGCTTTGGGTAAGAATATCCGAAGGTGGGTGTTTTATGCCTATGGTACATAAAATTCTCTTATTCTTAGTTTTTATGTATTATTTCTATATGTATTTTGCATTTCTGTGTATAAGGGTGTTAGCATTGAGTTGTGTATTGTGTGTTCCATAATATGGTATTATGTATAAAATAAGACGTACGTCTTCTAACATTTTCTCATCCGCTATTGTTGCTACATTCTTGCTGATCACTCCTTCTTTAAGTATTTGCTGCATTCTGCTGATGGGATAGCTTAACATTTTCCTTCATTTAGTAGGATGAGAATTGCTTCTTTGATTTTTCTCTTTTTCATGTCGCTTTCGTTCATTATTATTGATGCATCTTTCTATTGTATTCTGCGTTCATTGTTCCAGGAATGTTTGCGTATCTCTGATTTGTCGAAATCCCTGTTTTTGATGTATTTTTCATGCTCGTTTATCCTGATGCTTAGTTTTCTTGCAGATTCTCCAACATAAATCCTTCGCATCTTTGAGGAACGGCTAAATTCTCTAGTCTAGATTTGCCCATCTGAGGCCATCGGTTACCCACTGATGTTCGATAGGCCACGGGCTGGCGTAACAAGACCGTAGTTTAAACTTTACAGTGAAGTAAAAAGCTTTTAGTGTACAAAGGGATACATTTAAAATTTAACAATAAATAAAATTTTTCAAACCGAGTACAATTTCATCAGAATATTTGCAATCTTATCACACCATCATCACTTATCAATAGTTAGCAATTGAAGTTAGCCACTTAAAAATGAGACTTTATTATCGTTTAAAATCAAATGTCTTATAGTGCGGCCGATATGTGAAACAATTGCACATTTAATGATACAAGCATATAATTTGGACCACATATACTACACATATAAAGGTTCAAATTTAGATATGAGGCCATCTCAGATTTTGCCTTTTACAAAAATGGCAGGCATTCAAAATGGTGACTATACATATGTGATTAATATTACCATAACTCTTGAACGAAAAGTCCGATTTCAACAAAATTTGGTATATAGGTTCTTTTTTTGATTTACAAGATGGGTGTGGTGAACCAGAAGAATCGGTTTACCAAAAGTTGTGTTTTTGCTGGTTGTTTATGTAAAAATATGTTTTTCTTCAATTTTTTCGCTCTGTATATATTAATTTTTCAAAAAATTAATACCGCAATTTAGTCCTGTCGCCAGGGGGGGTAAAACGGCCTCCTTAATTCAGATGGACTTACCCAAGTTTTTTTTATATATTTTGACCCGCAGAATACGAATTTTTTGGGTAACAGTTGATCCGGATGTCGATAAGATTGTTATAGACAAAGAACTTGAGGAATTACATAACAGCGATTTCTCGCAAAACAAAACATCTTTTTGTATTTTTTGGGTCATTTTAAGCAAAAAATATTCCTACAAGTTTTTTCGTAGAATGCATAGTTTTCGAGATAACCGCGGTTAAACTTTCAAAAAATCGAAAAATTGTAAATTTTAAACCCGAATAACTTTTGATTAAAAAATAAAGTAGCAATTCTGCTTACCGCATTTGAAAGTTTAAGTCAAATTATATCGGTTTTGATTATTTGCATTGCTAAAAATTTATTATTTTATTGTTAAACAAAGCTGTAAACTGTAGTAAACACCTAGTATGTGAGTGATGTTTTCTATGATATCTCATTTAAAATCGAACGAGTAGGTAGAGTAGCTACAAGTGCAAGCGAGGCAATTTCTACGTAGCATGCGGTAAAACGCATGTATTAGGCACGGGAAACCTATGTGTTTATAGATTAGTTTAACAATAAAAAAATTAATTTTTAGCAATGCAAATAATCAAAACCGATATAATTTGACTTAAACTTTCAAATGCGGTAAGCAGAATTGCTACTTTATTTTTTAATCAAAAGTTATTCGGGTTCAAAAATTGCAATTTTTCGATTTTTTGAAAGTTCAACCGCGATTATCTCGAAAACTATGCATTCTACGAAAAAACTTGTAGGAATATTTTTTGCTTAAAATGACCCAAAAAATACAAAAATATGTTTTGTTTTGCGAGAAATCACTGTTATGTAATTCCTCAAGTTCTTTGTCTATAACAATCTTATCGACATCCGGATCAACTGTTACCCAAAAAATTCGTATTCTACGGGTCAAAATATATAAAAAAAACTTGGGTAAGTCCATCTGAATTAAGGAGGCCGTTGTACCCCCCTGGCGACAGGACTAATTGAACAGAGCGTAAAAATATTTTGTAGAAAATATTTTGAACTTTTTAGTTATGTTAATTACTATTTAATAAATGCATAACGTATCTTCACATGTACCTATGTGTGGCAGATTCGTGCAAATATTATAAGAAGTATTGTGAATTTAATGGTACAATCATATAATTTGGACCACATATACTACACACATCAAGGTTCAAATTTAGATATAAGGCCATCTCAGATTTTACCTTTTACAAAAATGGCGGGCATTCAAAATAGCGACTATACATGTGTGACCTAATAGCACGATAACTTTTGAACGAAAAGTCTGATTTCAACCAAATTTGGTATATAGGTTCTTCTTTTGATTTGTAAGACCAAGGTCTTGAACAGAAAGAATTGATTGACCAAAAGTTGTGTTTTTCCTAATTTTTATGTAAAAAGATGTTGTTTTTTACCAATTCTTTCACCCTGTATATATTAATTTTTCAAAAAGGTAATACCGGCATTGAGAAGAGCGTAAAAATATTTTTTAGCAAATATTTTGAACTCTTTAGTTATCTTAATTATTAATTAATAAATGCATACCGTATCTTCACATGTACATACTTATGAATCTCTGTGCGGCAGATTAGTGCAAATAATATAAGAATTATTATGCACTTAATGCTAAAAGCATATAATTTGGGCCACATACACTACACATACAAAGATTTAAATTTAGATATGAGGCCATCTCAGATTTTGTCTTTTACAAAAATAGCGGGCATTCAAAATGAATTTGCTGCACATAGATAGCTACATTTGAAGACAGGTTATGCATTTATTAAAAGCTAATTAACATAACTAAAAAGTTCAAAACCTTTCCTAAAAAATATTTTTACACTCTAGTCAATGGCAGTATTACCTTTTTATAAAAATTAGTATATACAAGGTGGAAGAATTGAAAAAAAAAAACAACATATTTTTACAAAAAAAAAACAGTAAAAACACAATTTCTGTTCCGATTCTTCCGGTTCAAAACCTAGATCTTACTCATCAAAAAAATAACCTTGGTGCCAAATTTGGCTGAAATCGGACTTTTCGTTCAAAAGTTATCGTGCTATTAGTCACATATCTACAGCCGCCATTTTGAATGCTCGCCATTTTTGTAAAAGGGAAAATCTGAGATGGCCTCATATATAAATTTGAACTTTTGTATGTGTAGTATATGTGCATAGGTACATGTGAAGATATGTTATGCATTTATTAAATGGTAATTAACATAACTAAAAAGTTCAAAATATTTCCTAAAGCATATTCTTACGCTCTTTTCAATGGTGGTATTACCATTTTGAAAAATTAACATATACAGGGTGAAAAAATTGAAAATAAATTATTTACATAATATAAAATAGTTTTACCTAAGAAACCAGATAAAACATAACTTCTGGTAAACCGATTCTTCCAGTTCACGATATCGATCTTGTAAATCACAAAAGGAACCTATGTAGCAAATTTGGTTGAGATCGGACTTTTCACTCAAAAGATATCGTGGAATTAGTCACGTATGTATAGTTGCCCATTTTGAATTACCGCCATTTTTGTAAAAGGCAAAATCTGAGATGGCCTCATATCTAAATTTGAACCTTTATATGTGCAGTATATGTGGACCAAATTATATGCTTGTATCATTAAATGTGCAATTCTTATAATATTTGCACGAATCTGCCGCACTATTAAAAATTAAAGTTGAAACAATACTAATTCAATGTTAAGAGATTTAATGCTAGGGGAAGATACTGAACCATACTCGAAACGAGGAATACACTCGTGTCTTAGGGAAGATACCAACTATCAGAAATCAAACTATGGTAATAGAGAATTGAATAACCTTTCAAATGAGCTAGCACACGAACCCTATTCTGATTAAAAAAATAATCGATTAAGTCATCACGCCCAAATGGATGACGTCACTAGTATGATACATATGATGTCAAAAAATCATAATTTAAAAATCGAGTAACTTTTGTATTTTACATTTTTTTTTCTAATTCTATAAATAAAGCAGTTTACAGGGGATCAAAATAGAGTGAATAACCCTGCACTGCCGTAGATATAAATACCTTAGTACAAAAAAATAGTGGATTTTACATATAGAAAGAAAGCGATGAATTGATGAATATTGCTTTGGATAAATTAGGAGTCCCTATCCTTGAAAACGTTAGGTCGATGACCAGAAAATGAAGAGTCAAGTTTATAAAGACGAAAATTGCTATTTAATCTAATATTTATCAATTTTGGGTTTGTTTTAACTGTATAAATCCTTATAGTCCCAATCACGATTTTGCATATTTTAGTAATTTTCAGTTCATCTTTAAGAGTGTAAGGCGCAAATATTGTACGGCCATCCCTACTTTTTCTGTCTTTACACGGAAAATTGCGTGTATTAAAATTCTCACTGGTATGGATATGTAAACATTACGTGACAATGTCATAATAATTAACTTTAAAGAGATGGATTTTGAATGTTCTTGTATAACTGTTACTTGCTTAAATTATTAATTCAGTTAATTAATATGATTATTTCATTCATAGGAAGTTCTGACCAATAGAAAGCTACAGAAATCTGAATTAAATCGATAATTTTTTATAATCTCCCGTCGTTAAGTATATTACGTCAGATGCCCTTCGTTGCTACGAAAAAATACATTCAGTGACATTAATGACAATTAATGTTTTAAAAATTATAAAAGTGATGACTTTCAATCGTCAAATATTTATAAAAACTGTGTGTTTAATGGTACTTACATAAATAAATTACAATAAAATTTTGGTTTTGAACAGTTTTATTCATGAAATAATCGCAACAAATTGCACTCGGCCTCTGAAATTAATATAGAATTTTTGATCTCGTGACACTTTGACATAATTTCACTCGCCTTCAGCTCGTGAAATTAAAACTGTCAAAGTGTCACTCGGGAAAAATTCAATAATTTCAGAGCTCTTGTGCAATTACTACTGATAATTTTTTCACTACCTATGTACAACATAGTATAATTTACAACAAAAACTAATACTCAATTGAGAAAAGAAGAAAAGTGATAAAGTGATTTTTTAATAATATATTGCTACTATGGAACGCTTACAATTTTGAACATCTTTAACACCAAAATACTTGAATCGCAGAATATATCCTGGTGTATCCTCTGATTGGATCTTCCATAAATACAATAAATACCTTTTTATTAAGTTCATGTCATAAATCAATTATTTATCAAATACACTATCAATATTATTTAATCAACAACTCAAAATATTCCCGATGCCATGTCAAATATTTAAAATTGTTACTGTCTTGTCACCATATTCCATTCGACTCAGTGCGTTGTATGACAAATATAGCGAATGTTCGATGTGGAAAATATCACCACGGACATAGTGTCCATTTTTTTCGAATATTGACAAAACTAATAAATATTTTTAAAAAATTTAAATGGAGGTACTGATTCCCTTAAGGCCATCGGTACATAATTCGCAAATATTTTACAGGTATCCCTAATTTTTCTGTCTTTACACGGCAGATTACGTGTAGTAAAATTCACACTGGTATGGATATGTAAATATTACTAGAATGTCATTCTACTTGAAAATGTCATCACTAATTTAAAGAGATGGCTTTTGAATGTTCTTGGATAACTCTTAAGTTTATAATTGCAAATTATTAATTCAGTTAATAAATGTGATAATTTTTTAACTATGTATTCAGTGATTGTAATAATTTATATGTACAACAAAAACTAATACTCAATCGAGAAAAGAGAGAAAAGTATTTAAGTGATTTTTTAATAATATATTTTTACTATGGAACACTTACAATTTTAAACACCTTTAACAACAAAATACTTGGATCACAGAATATATTATCCTGATGTACACAATATCACACCTGATCTTCCACAAATAATACACAATAAATAACTTTTTATTAAGTTCACGTCTTAAATAAATTATTTATCAAACACACTATAGTATATCAATATTATGTAATCAACAATTCAAAATATTCCCGATGCCATGTCAAATATTTAAAATTGTTACTGATTGTCACTTTTTGACTGACAGTATGCTGACAATATTCTATTCGACTGAGTGCGTTGTATGACAAAGATAGATTTGGAAATATTACCACGGACATTGTGTTTATTTTTTTCGAATCCTGAAAAAACCAATAAATATTTTTGAAAAATTTAAACGCAGAATGAAAGACAATATTATTATGGAGGGCTGAAAGTCCCTTATAATAAAAAAGTTTCTTTTGAATGATATATTTGAAATTCAAAATCACACTACATTTTCTCTTAGTTTTTCACCCCTGTAAATTAAAATAAACATTATAGAAGTTCTTAGGCACTTTCGGCCCTCGCCAAATTTTTCAAAAATACTTATTAGTTTTCTCAGGATTCGAAAAAAATTAATCCCCATTTGAATAGCATTGCAGCGGAAAATACGTACCCATCCTCTTAAATCAAATTATTAAACTACTTATTTTAGTACAAAAATAAAGTATGAATAACTAAGTAATAAAATTAAACACACAGAGAGTCTGATATTGATATATATTATAAATATTGTCAATTTTCTTCTCCGAAGCCACTTAACTCAAAGACTCCAGTAAATCAGAAACCCCACCATCTTTTGGCGTCTTCTAAACGTCTTATTCACCGGTAATTGATACAAATTAGTTTCTTGTATTTCGGTATAAATAATGTAACTAACGAGATCTTTCTCGCCTGACTATTCATTTTCGCGTCGTGTCGGGACAAAGTGGATCCAAGTTTCGGAGATAACTCGATATTCGAACAACAATTAAATGCACTTTGGACGAATGGGTTAGGTAAAAACAGCTCTAATTCAATTTTGCGACACTGAAACGTGCCCCTTGCTGCTTTCTGGTGCTTTTTGTATAGATTCTGACGCTTGCTCCGCATTTTGATAAATTATGGTTAGTTATCAATGCAAAATTAATTCTTACGTTCTGATCTTTTGTGTGGCAGTGATTTATTTTTGATAATAATATTTATATTATTAAAATAGAAGTAAATTGAATGCTCGAATATAGGGAATCTATAGGAATAAAAGGCGGATATCGAGCATCTCGTTTTATTAAATCTGGCCCAAGTACACTTTCGCTAACTTAGCATCATCAGGGTAGGGATGGGAAAAACCTACCGGTTATAACCTAAAATCGGTTTTTTTCCTCTGCAATAATCGGTTTTTGCGGTAGTTTTTTTGTCCCGGTTATAACCGGTTTTTTCTTTTTAAAGTAATATCCGGTGAAAAACCTGATAAGTGGAAAAATACTGAATTCAGAGAAAAAATGGGAAAATTTTTTCGCCCCCGTGAGTAATTGGGAAATGTTAAGCTGACTGAAACCGATTTCACAACACTGATGACTGATTGCTATACTGATTTGGACTGATATTCATTTGAATGGAGTATATCGCAAACTAAAGCGCAATGTAAATGTAACGTATTGGCTATGACTAAAAAAAACCGATGCTGAGAATATCCTGGACAGCAAGGATTACGAACAAGGAAGTTATAGGAAGAATGGAGAAGGAATCGGAGATTGTGTTTACCATCAAACGTATAAAATTGCAGTATCTGGGACACGTTATGAGAAATCAGCATCGTTACTCACTGCCGAACTACATATTGCAAGGTAAAGTCAAAAATAAGCGAGGACCAGGTAGAAGGAGAATATCATGACTGCGGAATTTGAGAACACGGTTTAAGAAAACCTCAACGTAACTGTTTCGAGCCGCAGCGAGCAAGGTTCTGATTGCCAATATGATTTCCAACATCTGAAACGGGTAGGAACCAGAAGAAGAAGAAAAAAAAACGAACACCGGTGTTTGGAACAACTGGTTTTTTTGACCGGTTATAACCGGCAGGTTAAACCGTAGGTAAAAAAAAAACCGGTATAACCGAAAACCGGTGTTTTGGCAACAACCGCCATCCCTAATCAGGGGCATCTGAAATAAGTCAAAAAACGCCATTGGCACAAGAAGTAGGTGGAAAAACTTTGACAAAAAATCGAAGTTAATGTTAAACAAAAAATTACAATAACGTAGACTTATGCCCGGTTGCACCAACAGATCTTAAGCTTAAGTCGAGAATATCATAAGAATTAATATAATATAATTATAACATATTACAATAAAAATACTATAATATATTAAGGTGATACAGTAGCGATCAACAGGTAGCCAAAACGCGTTCCAAGATTGCGGCTGTAATTTTGAATATTTTTTCGAGATATTTGGCACATGCATTTGTAATATAATAAAGAATGGCGGTACAGTGCCCAATTTGAAAAATATATTAATATGTGGAAATTACTCTGTAATTAAATACAATATTAAAAAAAGGAGCCTTCACCGCCATTAATAAGAACAAAAAATACACTTTCTTCAAATAAACTTTTTTATCCGATGCCTAGATTTTGTGTCATTTTGGAACTACTAATGAAATAAAAAATTTTAGTAGTTCCAAAATGACACAAAATCTAGGCATCGGATAAAAAAGTTTATTTGAAGAAAGTGTATTTTTTTGTTCTTCTTAATGGCGGTACAGGCTCGTTTTTTTTTTCATATTGTATTTAATTACAGAGTAATTTCCACATATTAATATATTTTTTAAATTGGGCTCTGTACCACCATTCTTTATTATATTACCAATACGTGCGCCAAATATCTCGAAAAAATATTCAAAATTACAGCCGCAATCTTGGAACCCGTTTTCGCTACCTGTTGATCGCTACTGTTTCCTCTTAATAGATATAATTGATAATAAGGTAAGATTCTAAAATTATGGTGCAACGTACGTGATACTCAAGGAGGCCCTATCTATAAGTAGAGCTTAGCTAAGCTGGAGCTTAAGTTTTGTTGGTGCAACCAGGCATTACTTCGTCAAATTAGGAAAATATCCCAGCAAAATGCAACATTGGCAAGAAAGAAATTTTTAAAAAAATTTTGCAACTAATAAATAACACACACTGGACAAAGGACAAACAGATCAAAATTAATTAAAATTATGCCGGGTGCTACATCTTCAAGTCAATTTATATTATTTGTAAAGAGTAATTATTAATTGTTTTCACCCATCTTCAAAAATATCCACGTCCGTCTGTCCATCTGTACCCAAAAATATCCGTCAGTATACCAGATGGAATGACAAATGAGGTGTCGAATGAAAGCTTAAAAGCCAAGGATGGTATTAAAGGTGAGAAATTGGAGCTAGGTCTTCCGGTTTTTGAGTTACATCCAGATGTACTGTTTTAAAGTTGCCAAAATAATACAAGCAATATATTACTCGACGCGCTTTAGCAAGACAAGAATAAATGTATACTTCCGGTTTTTATATCAATTCCGGTTAAAAATTTTAATCGGAATTGCCACATTATGATCACAGAATTATTTCTGAATGGCATGTGATATATCAATTATCGTGCATTGAAAAGTTCAGTTCCGGTTTTGATGTCATTTCCGGTTAAAAAGTTATGACCGGAAATTTGGCAAAAATGACTTTAAATTAGTGAAATCGTATATCAATTGACGCAAAGTTAGACGAAGAGTTCAAATAATATAGACTTCCAGTTCTACTTTCGGTGACGCCGGGTGAAAACCTAGGACTTACAAAGTTCAATGGCTTTTTTCAGAATTTGGTTTAACACTTTCGGAGCCACTGGGGTATATGTGTCCTACTAAGTATTCAATGTGTTTTGCTGGGTGAATTTAAAGCCAAAATAAAGTAAAATTTTTATTTAATACTACTTTTCGATTCTACGAGCGTCTGTGTTTATGATGGTACACATATTTAACCTATATTTGTCATGTTTTACTTGATATTTACTGGTGACAGTATCATCTGGGGTGTTTTATATTATTTTCTCATTATATTGTTAACAAAATCGGGTAAATTGGCTTAAAATAGCTGTTATTGATAAGATATTGAAATATAAATTTGTTGTAGTAACTTACAGTACTGTACAGTACAGTACAGTAGCTTACTATTTTTTTTATAATTTACCAAAAATAAAATTTTGTTACCTATATTTTTTTCCATTATTTTGAGTAATATAAAATAATTATTACTGTGGTATTATTCAGCAGCAGACAAAAAAACAATACAAAATTTGATAACCACTAGAATCCACAACTATCGAAAATATCTACCAGAATAATACAATAAAAAGTAAAAGTGAAGCTGACAATGGGATAAGACAGGAAGATTCTCTATGTTCAAGCTGATCACGAATGAAATAAAACCTAAAGTAAGAACTAAAAAAGGATACCCAATGCAAGAAAAAGAGCATCAAATATTCTGATATGCAGACGTCGCAATACTAATCTCTCAAAGTGAAGATAATTATTAACAATACGTACAGTCGGAAAAATGAAAGAATACACATGAACGATCACATCAATCATTTATTCTGTATTTGCTGTCTTTTTCTATAAATAACAAACGTTTGTTATAGAAAAAGACAGCAAAATACAAAATAAGTGATTGATCTGATCCTTCATGGATATTCTTTAATTTTTCCGACTGTATACTGCACTAATTTATTATAACCGCCGGAAAATTTAACATTTCAATTTCTCACAAAAAGACAAAATGCATGGTTATAACAGAAAATGTACTCAGGTGTAAATTAGAGCTTGAGGACCAGATAATAGAACGAGTTTAAAAATCTAGACATCACATTATTTGGCCACCGAAAGTTCTACTAGAAGTGGAATATCAGTAGAATAGAGTCGACAGAGTCGCTTGAAAGCATTTTTGTCTGAAAGAGACAGTATCGACAAGGTCAAATATCGGGAGGGAAATGAAAGGCAGAATTTACAAAACAGCCATTAGATCAATAATCACCTATGCGGAATTAGCACGACCTGTTACAGAACGAAGAAAAAATAGCTATAGAAATGGAAGAAATGAAAACCATTGGCTTTCATGCTGGATGAAAAATCAATGGTAAGAAAATATGGGGCAGAGATAGAACTAAAGATATAATTACGACGGATGTGTCGGGTGGACATCAAGGAATGGGTTAGAAATAGAGGAGTAAATTGGAGCATATTATTCATATTATTCTGGAATATGATGGATCATATTAAAAGCCGAGTGACTACAAATAGAGTACTAAAGACGCCGAGAGATGTTTACCCAATAGGAAGACTATTTTTGTGGGAAGATCACGAAAACGATGGAATTAAACCTACTGGAGGCTCATTAAAAAAATAGACGGAGTCATGTTTTCACAAAAAGAAGAAGAAAAGTATTTGTTGTTCAGTCAAATACGTTTAACTTCATTACAAAGTACAAAGACAAGCGATTTATAAAATAAATACATTTTGAAGGGCAATTTGACGTTATACATATATGTATTATATACTGATTTCTGCTTGTAGACCTTCGGATTCTGCTAAAATATCTTTTGTGTGTAGGCTGCATATTTATTTGTGTATCTTTTCGATGAAATTTAGCGCCTGCTCTTGAACTTATTTCATTTCAGGTCGCCGATATTCATTCAACAGGTACCAACTTAAACCGCTACACCTTTTTCGGTACTCGCTAAGTTTAATAATGGCTTTTGTTGGCAGTTTTCAGTAGTTTCCTTCTGTATGGATGTATATACCGTAAAGGGATCTCGTTCGTTAGTTCTCAAACGAAGGGCGCTTTGCTGTTATTCTTCTTTGTTTTCTTTACTTGGTAGTGCTTCTTTCACTCTTTTCTTTTGAGATGCACACGCGAGGGATCAGCTACTCAAACATAGACAAAGTTTAACCATTCTTAACATTCTCTTGATTGTTGTCAACTCACACAATTAGATATCTGTGTTCGAACTCCTGTTAGTTAGAACAAGATATCTTTTAAAATATTCTTATACAGATACTATCTGAAGACTTAATTTAGGAGCCATAAAATGATTCAAGCTCCTTCTATTAAGAAATGCCATTTTATGGAAGATTAATATCCTAACCAAGACCGGCAGGGCTCTATAGAATAGTAACACTGAGCCTCAAGCGCTCATCTCTTGCCACACTGCTCATGTATAGGTAAATCTGATAGAAGATTTATTTAGAATTTTAAACTACTACGTTAGTATTTTTGTTTTCTAACCAGGGTCTTATCTGTGAAGTGAATGCAATTCGGCTATCTGGCCAAGAGTTGAGCATGTTTTATTCTTTAATAAAATATTCAGAATGTAAATAATGTAACAATAATATTGACTATACTAAAATCACAATAAAGATGCAATAGAAATAAACAAACCAAGACAAGTTGAGTGTTACGAGGAGCAGTCCAGAATCATCATTTACAATGTATAAACTGTGTGTTTTGGGATTTGGGAATGCTCTTTGTAAGAGTAAACGTGTCTCGGTTTGTTAATTTCTTATAAGTGGACTTTAGGCTTAGTTAGTATATAAAAGTATGTAAAAAACACGAATGTTTAGTAATTTCCTAGATGGTAGATCAACAGAGTCAATATTTAAACGATACCAACGTATACTGTGATTTCGCAGAACGACTATAGAATAAAATCTATAAGAAAAACTCGGTCATAGATATTGCTTTAGGTATATGTTATAGTCAAAGCCCGAATTTTAGACACTCCTAGGTTTGACTAGGCAATCCTCAGGTCTGACTGACGGTCTTAGTCAAAGCAAATTACAGTTTCGGCCTTTGACTAGTCAAACCTAGGAGAGACTACGTCGGTCAGGCAAAAGTCGAAATTTAATTTTATGAAATCGGGGTTTGACTAGTCAAACCCCGATCAGCTATTAAAATGTCGTAATTTGTTAGATAAGGTTTAATAAAGGTCATTTTTTAATTGTAATATTTATTATTTTTATATTGTCGTAATTAAAATAAAAAAATTAGTGTTTATTCTCGCATGTTGAGGCAATATGGCATTTAGAGTTGCACAATACGTTAGACCTTTTACACTTACGTAATTTGGAAGAGCATTTCTTATTGCAGCAGCATTTTATAAATCCTTGTCCTCCTTTAGAATCTTTTGTACTAATTTCTATTAGAGAGAGAGACAGTTTAACGTATTGAACATCTTCGAAATTAGGAAATTTCTCTTTGCATTCTCTTATTTGATTTCTTGAAAAAAGTGTGTTTATTGTTCCGTATTTCGTACCAACTCTATATAGACCGTCAATTGTTTTATCTTGTATGATACCCAAAATATTTCAAGCATCTCCTTTGGCTCTATCAAAGCTGGAGATAGGTATTGTTACAGTTTTCCGATCGAAATTGGAGGACATTTTTTTTCACTTAATTGTTTCATACCATTAGGCTGGACATGAAGACTTTCAATCACATTTCCTTTATTTATTTTAATCTTTTCTGTCTGTGCACTACGCATGCTCGAACGCGTGCCAAGAAGATGCTCGAAATATTTTGGGTATCATACAAGATAAAACAATAATTATTGACGGTTTATATAGAGTTGATACGAAATACGGTACAGTAAACACACTTTTTCCAAGACATCAAATAAGAGAATTCAAAGAGAATTTTCCTAATTTCGAAGATGTTCCAGACGTTAAGCTGTCTCTAAGAGAAACTAGTACAAAATATTCTAAATTTGGAGGACAAGGATTTATAAAATTCCACTACAATAAGAAATGCTCTTCAAAACCATTCAAGTGTAAAAGGTCAAACGTATTGTGCAACTCTAAATGCCATAATGATAATGCCTCAACATGCGAGAATAAACACTATTTTTTTTTAATTCCGACAATATAAAAATAATAAACATTACAATTAAAAAATGACCTTTTATTAAACCTTATCTAACAAATTACGACATTTTAATAGCTGAGCGGGGTTTGACTAGTCAAACCCCGATTTCATAAAATTAAATTTCGACCTTTGCCTGACCAACGTAGTCTCTCCTAGGTTTGACTAATCAAAGGCCGAAACTGTAATTTATTTCGGGCTTTGACTAAGACCGTCAGTCAGACCTGAGGATTGCCTAGTCAAACCTAGGAGTGCCTGAAATTCGGGGTGTGACTATACGATATACAAATATTTGAAATTTGGACATGCCATATGGCAAGAATACGTTTATTGATTTCAAGAAAGCATATGGTTTTATTAATTCTGTAACGAAATCGGGCTCATTTTGAAGGTATTGGTAGTTATTATATTGATCTTAAATAACTGAAATAACAACACAACATATCAATTGTTATGATTTCTGAAAGTAGAACTATTTTGGAAATTAGAATTATCAGTCTATACTTACCAAAAGTCATTAAAATTCCTTCGTAATAAATTGCAGCGATGTAATTTACCTCCTGGTGAATTTTTACTTTAAAGTTTAAAATGTAAATTTAATATTACGAAGTAAGACCACAAAATTAGTATTAACATATTAAAAAGTTAACTTGTAGTTCAAAATAAATATTATTTAGCAGTTCCAAAACAACGAGGTACTTTGGCGAGCGAGGTTGACACACTGAAAACTTCAACTTCGCGCAAATAAAAAAGTTATCATCACAAACACACTGTTTACGCAGTTATCTGCAACTTGTTGATTTAAACTAACTACACGTTATTCTAGCAACAACAACAACCGGTTTGCTGGGTGAAAATAGACTGCAACTCCGCCATTTCAACTTTCAAGTAAGCAGCAGGAACGATTATACGTACTCCCAAATTCCCAGAACCAACTTTCCAGAGAGGCGGTGCCAAACTTTGCAAAAAACTTTCTCAAACTGACATAAACTCACAGATACCCAAAGTTAACTTTCAATTCTCAACTCCCCGACAACTGGAAGTTCTGCTGGAGTGTAGTAAAAGCCCGCATTGTTGCAGTTTTTTAATTACTTTGTTTAATTGATAAAAAGTTATATAGGTGGGAGATCAGACAAATAAGTGGAGCAGTTTTTGTAAATACTACATGCCTGCTAGTCAATCAATATACAAGTTTAACTATACCTACTTTCAAGGTCACGTGAAAATGTGCACGTGTCGTTTTTAGTATACAACTTGCTGCACTTATAGGAATATTATTATGTGTGGAACTTATATACGAGTATTAACATTTTTTACACGACAATCTTGTAACGAATGTCCTAAAAGTTTTGGCACAAAATATTTATCGAGTTTTTTTATTAATGAAGAAATGTATTTATAAAGTAACTAGTTGTCATAAATTATAACCCAGTGCTTAACTAAACTATACTATCAAATTATGTGGAGTGGCCCATTCTTCTCTACTAGATGCAAATTTATACGAATATCTTTCATGGGGTCCTGGGCGGAATTTAGTTCAATTTCTCTTACTTGTTGTAAATTCGCCGTCTTAATTCTTCTTCATCTTGGGCTTCCCAGCTTCTATGATAAACTTTCCTAGAAAGTAAAGCCAAAAAATCCTCTATTGGGCCAGCCTGCGGCAAGTTTGGAGGAATATCGTTTTTGGAAACAACAGGTATTTGGTGTTGTAGAAGCCAGTTTTGTGTATCTCTTGAGTAGTAGTATGATGCTAGGTCTAAAGGAGTTGCGCTTGAGTATTTGGGGCACTTACGTCTCTTTCGATATTTAAGACTATTCCTCCTCAATTTCAACTATATCGTACTCTTAGAAGATCTGTATTGACGAGCCAATCTTCTAGTTTCCATTCCAAATTGTTTTTTTAACCTTCTTAGCAATCTCTCTGATTTCCGTACATTACATGCATGTGGACTTCCACATTTTGGTAGATTCAATCATCGTATTCCTTACTTGCACTCCGTGCAAGTAGGCAATCCGTATTCAGTCATCCGTATTGTTCTAAAAATGGTACTCGTAAATTGTTGTCATTCTAAAATATTCAACAAATTCCAGTTTTGAGTGCCCGCCCAACCAATGTGTACATACTTTTTCCTATTTGTAATTTATACTGAATTTTAACGCAAAAACTTCAAAAAAATAAATCTTAACTGACAGTAGATAATGTAAAAAAGCTTTTGTTTCCAAAGGAAACTTGATATTATTTTGTTTTTGTTAAAATTAAAGCCAGTGGATTTTGTGCCAAAACTTTTAGGACATACGTTATTACAGTTAATAGTTACGTCCCCTAAGTCATCTAAGGTAACTGAGAAATGAGATAACCTATACAGTTAAAGTAACAGTAAATTATTTATAAGGTAAGAGTGTTAGCTTGAGTCGGTCTTAGGGCCGTAACTACCATTAGGGCAACCGGGGCAGAGCCCCGGGGCCCCGCCCAAGGGGAACCCCGCAGGGGCACCCGTTTGGTTGGCAGTGCATATATTTTAACGAGGTCAAATGAGGGGTCTAGATTCAAAACCGGACATTTCCAATAAACCCCCATACCCCCGATAGGGGGCCTCCATATCACGTTTGCCCCGGGGCCCCAACATCGTACTTACGGCCCTGGTAGGTATACTAAGAGTTTATTTGATTTGTAGATGTAGATATAGGTATACTACTATTAATAGAAATAAGTGTTTTTATCATATATTATATTGTTTGCATATATCAGACCATCAAGAAATAGAACACAAATAAACGCCACACTGTTTACTTAATTTTTATATTTTAATAGCAACACGTAGCTGTTGGAAGGTAAACAATAAAGTCTTCAAGGTAAGCGTTATATCTTTTTCTTCTTCTTGTGCCATTCCTGTCGGAGACTGGAAATCATCAAGGCTATCCTGACCTTATTTACAGCTGACCTAAAAAGTTCACTAGTGGTGCAGCCAAACCACTCTCTCAAATTCCGCAACAATGACATTCTTCTACGGCCTGGATTCTGTTATCCTTCTATTTTTCCTTGTATTATATTTGTAATGCGTATTTATGTTTTCTCATCAGGCGTTATATCTAATAAGCGCTTAATGTGATAGTGATCTTTCGTAAGACTATGTTGCACATTATGGTATTCCCGCTTGGAGTGTCATTTTACCATTATGTCGACATTTCAAGAATGTCACTGAAAGTCATAAAGGTCGTGAAGAGTGCAAATAGACCTCAAGAGATTCAATATGTAGTAGGAGTAGATCATTAAAACGTGTAGACAGAAGTACTCTAATGCCTGGTTGCACCAACAGATCTTAAGCTCCAGCTTAGCTAAAACCTCCTTGAGTATCACTTACGTTGCACCATAATTTTAGATTCTTACATTGTTATCAATTATATCTATTATTATATTATGGTATTCTTATTGTAATAAATTATAATTATATTATAATAATTCTTATGATATTCTCGACTTAAGCTTAAGATCTGTTGGTGCAACCGGGCATAAGTGTATCGGAGCTTACCTCGTATCAACAATATTAATTTCTGAAACCAAACTGTGAATAATGACAACAATAATAACAACAGAAGTGAAGGTACTTCCTGTAATAGCTAGAGAGATTTGTGTAGATAGGGAAACAAGTGAAAACATAAGTAATGTATGTGGGGTAGACGATATTACTGGTTCGCTGATAAAAAGGAGGAAAGAGTGGAATGAACATATTAGCAGAATGGAAGAAAGAAGGATGATGAGAATCCCAACGGGATGAAGAAATATAGGCCGACTCCGAAAAAGATGGAGAGAAAACCTGAACATTGATGCAGATGGATGAAGGGTAAACAGGCGATTTACCTAGTATATAAGAAAGAAAAAAAAAACTGTGAACTACAGATTATCGATGTTGGCTTCCACCTATATGTTTATTGGAGATTTTTATGTAACGTCGTGGATTGGAACTTAAACGGATAGAGTTTTGTTTCACTCACAGATAAAGCTATGTTTTTTCTCTAGCCTTACTTTAAAAAGTGATTTAAAGAAATTAATAGAGTCTATGTAGAAAGTAACTTGTCAAAAAGAGAGACTGAAATATGTAGATACCTATATTGAGGTGATTTCTATAGTAGTAAAAAAGTAATGATATGGGCTGGAATAACTTGTCTTTAAACTATATACTACCATTTTTTTTTGAAAAGTACAAATTGACTTTCTCAATTTTTTCTTTCTGAAAAATACCCTTGTAAAATCAAATTTGATTTTTTGTCACATTTTGATTTTTTTTTGTCAAGCTATTGCTGTATTGTGGCACACACATAATATGTGTGTGTGTAAAACAAAGTAAAATTTATGTAATGAGACTATGCATTCTTTAAATCTTTGATATTTTTATGCAGCATACAGGAATTCAAAACGCTATTACTAACTATCTAGTATTTATTTTCATGACATGGATCAAGTTTTTTGACTTTGTAATTAATTCTTAAAAATATAAAGAAGATAGTAAATAATAATTGTTTGTTGACATCACGTTACTGTACATTTACTATATATTATATAAATAATATATTTAATATTCCTCTGAAGTACAATAATATAGGCTCATATAGACAGAAATCATTTTATAGTTATTTAAATTTACAAAACGCTAAATAAAAAAGGTAGCACACACCTCAAAGGTGACTAAAATTATGCAAAAATTATTAAAAAAAGGAAATAACAACATATTGTTTTTTTTATGTTTATAGACCGTTGTCTGAAATGCTCCTTTCTAACGTGTCATATTGTACAGTATGTACTACCTTGCAAACGCCATTCATAAATGCTAAAGACAAAATAGCCTTAATTTATATTCTACTTTCTATGATTTCCTAAATTAATCTCATGACAAAATTGCACACGGTAGGTACTTTACTGGATCTGAATTCTAAACCGTAACCTGAATTTTTCTGAGTAAATCAAAAAGTGGTAAATGAGTTGGATATACTCTTTCTTAATATATACAATATTGGAATAACGGAAGCCTAAATTAGCACTGTAAAAGTAGGAGTGGTACAATTAAAGTAGCTAAAAAGTATAAAATTAATTTTCAAGAAAAACAACATTTAAAAATAGAAAATGCAGGAAGATTTAAATTGGATAGTAATGCATAATTTACTTCACTTGCAAAAAATTCGAATGATGTTGATCTATCGTAACTTAGTAAAAGTTATAATATTATATTATGGTAAATTATAAGAAACATTAAAAATTAGAAATCACTAATTTGTGAAAACACTCAGCATATCGTAAAATGTTAAAGTAAGTTTATTATAAATACTGTATAGATCTAAAATTTATTTTCTTAGAGATCTTTTCTAGTAATTATTTGTCATCAGTAAGTAAGATTACCTAGTAAGAACATCATTCTCGTCAACAAAAATAAAAGCTACTCTGCACAAAAAAATTATAAACAGAATATGTAACAAAATTAAGTGCACACGTGTGTTCAAAGTGATCCTTCAATAAATTGGTTTTTTAGGATTTGCTTATTTGTCGATTATTTTTATCCCTTTAAAATTAGCTCGTTTCTATTTCGGATATTATTTCTTACAAAAACATTTACATCCTTGCCATAAAATGAATTACATCACATTTATTTAAGTTTAATTTTGTATTTAAACTTTCAGATATTCTCGTGTTGATATACGTTTAAAACTTTTACTCTTCGCCAATCACCATTACCAGAGTTCAAAAACTATTTGCAGACTCTAGAGAGAGTAGTTTATCCCTTCCACCGAACACAAAACTTACCGTAATCCATGGAGCTCTTCTCCAGCGACCTGGTGCCTTTGAATGCTCAAGTCAGTCTAGCGAACGAAGTCCGCCGATCCCTTCCGAACCGACCCGAGGGGTGTATCTGCACGTCCAAACGCGACCGACACTCGGGAAGCTTTGGAGGACGTCGGGGCGCTTTGGAGACGCCGTCGAAGCACCGTTTTGGGGTGGACGCCGGCAAGCACCGCCTTAGGCTATCGATTCGCCGAGAAAAGGAGGTAGTTGGAGGTTGCACTTGCAGCTCTGTCTTCTTTTTTCGTCTTTTAATGGGCCTTACCAGGGTGGTTATTTACTCAGTGCGAGAAAGGGGCAGACCGGACTCTCTTCAACTTTTTTATTTTTGTTTTTATTTTTTGGTTTTTGGTGAGGTCTTTTTGTCTCGCGTTTCATGTACGTGATGTTTTATGCTGTTTTTCGGGAATGGTAGATGACAGGGGACGTGTGGAATTGCATATTTATACGGTCATTTGTTGAATTCCCTTTTTACGATTTGGTGAAACTGATAGAACAAGAATTCAGTGCTTTTCACTTGAAGTAGATCACACAAGAGTGTGGTCTAGGTACATAATGTTTTATTTATTTTTGGTTTAATAATACAAATTCATCATTATTGTGATATGTAAGAGTATACAAAAACTAACAGTAACTGAAATACGAAAAATTTACACGACATACTTACACACTTATATAAAAAATTATGATATCGACCTTTTTGATCATTACGTAATAGGGGAGTGCATATAGATTTTCACTTCGGAAAAAATCAAACAAGATAGAACTTTTTGTAATTTCATTAAGAAATGTTTAATAAACAACATATCAAAAAGTTCTACTCGAAAAGTGGGTGCTTCATTTTTTATTAAAGAAATGAACTGAGAAAATAGATGTTTTTTTAAATAACTCCGAAAATATAAATTTTTGAAAAAAACTGACTTGGCCAATGAAAAACTCAGAAAATTGTACAAAAAAACCTTATCTAAAGATATTTCTAAAATTAAATCTGTAGCTTCTATAATTTTTTATTTATAACGCTAAAGTCACCCTTCTCACAAACATTGGCGCACTGTAAACGAGCCTACCTCGAAGTGTACGGTTAGTTTTTTAATGTAATTCTTGAACTAATCTATCAAATGAAATTTTGCAAATTGAACATGAAAGAAGAATAATTAAGCTGTCTTAGAATTATAATAAAAAGAAACAAAATGTATGGGCATAAGTACGGTGTGGGCTGAAAATGAGACTTACATGAATTTTGTTTAAAAATGATTTAAAAGTGTGTAACTAATACAATTTTTCTTACAAAACTCTAAATTTTGCACAACTTACCTTTCAATTATCTTACTAAACGATTTTTCATTAAAAAAAAATCTAAAAAATTTAATTCAAATGATACGACGTCTCAAAAAATTAAATTTTTGAAAAATTCATAGTTTTACAGAATTAACACCAATTTAAGACGGTATTACGCAATTTACCACAAATCTATTACAGTTTTGTAAGTGTTTTTTAAAGCTTAGGATGTAGTCTTTAAAATGCACTAAATTATTTTATTTTAGAAATGAAATAGACTATTTCTTTTTGAGAAAATTAAGAAAGATAACAAAAATGTAATACAAAAACCGAAAATTACCAGCTAAAAAAAGGTTTATACAAAGTGATCAAAACTTTTTTCTGTAAAACTTATCTAAAATACATTTAATAATAAGCTTCAACAATAATAAATGTTCAACAAAAAAAAATTTAGCTCTTATACAGTATGTCTGCGTAACTCGGAACCTATTGATAACTTTTTTATTATCAGTCTTACGACAAAAAGGCATTCTTTATAAAATACTCTGCATCGTATATAATCTAAGACGCATCCATCAAATATAAAATTTTATTAATTTTATACGAGGTATGTCGAAAAATAGGAATTTCACTCAAGAGTAAAGTACCTTTATACTTCACAATATCGAAAATTGTTATAAAGCAAAGTTGTTTGGAATTAAAAATAATGTTTTAGTGTTCAACTACATCCTTCTATTTAAAATATTGTGAATAATAAAGGCACTTGACTCTTAGAAAAATTCATATTTTTTACATACCTCGTATAAAACTGAAAAAGTTTGATATCTGATGGTTGTATCATAGATTTTAGACCAGGTAGAGCATTTTATGAAGAATAACTTTTTTTCGTAAAATTGATAATAAAATAGATACAATAATTGAAATAAAATCATGATGCGTATCCATAATTTGAAAAACAATTGAAATTTTTTTTTTTCGATTAGAATAATGTTATTGTATATTAAAACATAGTTTTTAATTTCAAACTACTTTTCATAATGGCATTTTTTGATATTCTGGAATAAAAAGGTACTTTACTCTTTAAAGAAATTCATATTTTTGATATAACTCGTATAAAATTGATAAAATTTGATATCTGGTTGTTGAGTTTTAGATTTTTGACTATCCAGAGTATTGTATAAAGAATAACTTTTTTTCGTAAAATTGATAATAAAAAAGATTTCCATGTGGTTCCTAGCTACGCAAACATAATGTATAAGAGCTTATGTATAAGAATTTTCAAATTGTAATGCCATTTTCGGCCTCAGCATAACCAAAAACAAAATAGAAACATATTTGATCAAAGTAAGATGATGCATTCAACGATATTCTTAAATTATTTATAGAAAAAAATTGTTATTGTTTAAACAATTAATAAACAATTAGCGGCCAAATCTTCGAGTAGAACTTTTTACTTTAAGATGTATATAAACTAACAAAAAAAGTTTTAGAAAAATATAAGCTTTTTTGAATTATTCCGAAACAATGCATATTTTCGTTCTAATTGCACTCCCCTATAAATAATATTGTTTTTTTATCTTAGGTATGCATATTGGGAAAATAAAATAGGATTGTTATATGATAACTCTATGATTTTGCGTGGCCTAGGCTAAATCGTTCCTTATGAAATTTAAATAACATTTTCGTCATATACAGTGTGGCAAAGCCAAATGGAATAAATTCATTATTTCGCGAAAAAGGGATTTTGAAAATAAATCCCAAAACATGTCGATTTTTATTTTTAAATCATGATTTTTGGCATATTATGTACTATACTAGTGACGTCATCTGCCTGGACGTGTAGACGTAATCGATGATTTTTTTTAAATGTGACTAGGTATAAGGTGCTAGCTCATTTGAAAGGTAATTTAGTTCTAAGTATATTCAGTAATATAAACATTACCATAATTATTTATACACGGTGTCCATCAAAACTTTCTTTATTAAATTAATTGATAAAAAAAGGAAAGTGTGTAATTGATTTTATGAAAAATACATTCTATTTCTATCAGAAAACAGAAAAAAAAGGTTCGTAAACAAACATTTATTTTCGCTTAAATTAATTGTTTAAACTGCCACCTACTCTTGTCAGTTTGAATATTTAATTTACGCGAAAAGCAATGTTTATTTCTCAAATTAGCATTTTATTTCTGTTTTCTGAAAACAGTGAAATGTATTTTAAATTAAATAAATTACGCACATTCTTCTTTCTGTGTCCATCGATTTAATTAAAAAAAATTTGAACACCTTGTATAAATAAATATGTTAATGTTTATATTACTAAATAGATAATTGAATTACCTTTCAAATAAGCTAGCACAGGACCTCTATTCTCAATTTAAAAAATCATCGATTACGTCATCACGCCCGGACGGATGACGTCACTAATGTGATAGTATTAACGAATTATCTTATTTTCAGTAAACATCTTAAAAATACACTACACAATCAAACAAAAAAAGAATTTGTATGTATTTTGTTTGAACGTAAGAAGTTATGCTTCTCTTATATGATTTCAACGAAATCAATATACTTTAAACAGTTTATTTATATTTTATTTAAATATTAAACTAATTTTAACAATTGCTACTTTCCAAAAATTTTTATTAAAACAATACCAAAAATTAAAACAATAAAAAAATAAAACACTAACAAACACATTGAAAAATGCCACAAAGAAATGATTTTCTGAACAATAATTGTTGGCAAAACTTTTAACTATATACGTTTAAAAAAACTATATAATAAATATACTCACAATCATAAAATGTATAAAAAAAATAAAAAAAAAATTTGCATTGGGAATCAAACCCGCGTATATTAGGTTTGTTAGATTTGAAATCAAGGCGCTTAAGAATTAAGCCACTTAGACACACCAGTCATGTGGGAAGATAAACCAACTGAACGTTTTAAACTTTTTGACAATTGCTTATCCTCTGAATTTATTGAAATTAGTTTGATTTTTGTGGAATTAAAATATTAAAATACAGCAAAACATGGAGTAGGAAAACAATATATTATATGAATATTGTTAGAAATTTTTTTGGTAATCAAATTATGTAAATCAAAGCATTACCTACTAGATAGGTACATTTTACATTTTCCAAATATGTATGTAACTTTTTATTACAATATTGAAACATTTACAATTACGTACCTGTTTGCTTTTAAAAACTATTTAAAAAGTCACTACAATTATAAACTTGCTTTTGTCTTTGTCCTCACAACAATAAAAACTAATATACCCAATATTTGTTTACACATAAACGCCATATTGAACAATTATTGACAGGTCATTGTAATAGCCAATCATAGCACGTATAACGTTTCAGCTGCGCACAGCACCAAAACTTTTGATAAATTCGCGCACATATACATTTACTCCCAAGCGCGCCTAAAGAAGTATAACTTCAAAAATCTGTACCTTGAAAATTTAACATAATCAAATTTACTACCAGAATTGCTAATTAATAACCGATACTATAATATAATTCACTTGAAAATTATCGTGATCACAGTTTTATAAATTTCCGTGTCTCAAATGTTAGAGTAAGTAATGTTTTTGTTACAAACTTAAAATTTAAAACATAATTTTTGTTCAATAAAATATCATTCAGAAATATCTTTTTAAACTTACGTGGATAGTTCTCAGTGGTTGGCTGTATACCGTTGTTAAAATTTTCAAAATATTTCCCGTACTATCAGACCATCATCAGTTAAACCTTGAATATATGGATAAAATTCATTCATAAAGTAATATAAAAATATTTAACTTACCTTTTAAAAATTGGGAAGATTAAAAATAAAACGACGTAATGTCGATAATTTAAAATTTAATCAAAAGGGAAAATGCCCTTACTAAATACGGTGACCACATGTGTATCCGACAAAGGTTATCAGCCATCAGCAAAAAATTAAAAAATATACTGATACTTAATTCAGTTAAGATTTATATTTATGTTTTACAGACTTTTACACATACTAAGTGAGTTAATGAAATAAAAATGGCACAAATATCTACTTTTAATCCTGTAAAATTAAAGTGTCTTTTAATAGTCCATTTGAAGTATGTAATGTTAAAAATATAATGACGCTCTCGAGCATAAACACCCCACTAGTATTGATTTAAGTATAGTTCCAAGTATTTAACAAAGTTCAGAGTAGGAGAAGTAGACATTTATACATAAACAACGAAGTCAGGAAACTATTACAGACACACCGAAAACTTCAACAGGATAAAACCCCAGTAAATAGACAATGATGAAAAGCAAGCAATGTGAAAAAAAGTACTTTGGACAAACCACGCACAAACATACAAACACAAATTAAATGGTAATAATGGTTTGCTTTCTAAACCTGTTTTATTATTTTAGACCAAACAGCCTCCTTTACTAAATTCCAAAAATCAAAAGTAAAAATTGGATAAAGTTCTGGCATGGATTACCAGGTCCTGCAAAATAACTGGGCGATAGTTCAAACCATATTAAAGTGTGAGATTTATTATTTAGCGAGAAAATGGTGCAGGAACTTATTCTATAGACAAACCATAAACTTTTACAATTGCACATAAGCTGCAACAGAAGCAGACCAAATGAGAGCTTTTTGGGCTTACTCATTTAAAAAGAAATGTTTAACCTTTCGTTACTCGCGCCAACTTTTTGTGATCGGATACTCGCGCACGGTGCAGGAGACCGGGTCCAAAAATATGGGTCAGCAGTGTTTTAAAATTATTTTTTTTTGCAAAATTGTGTACGATTAAATTATTTAATGAATATATGATCATATAATTTTGTAGATATGCGTTTGTGTTCACATTATATTACTTTAATCAAAAATTTAATAATTTTCATTGTTATCCATTTATATGTATATACAAAAACTTTGGAAGTGAAAAAAAAATTGAATACGGTTAAATTTGTTTACTAAGAACTTTAGATCTTAATTCAATACACAAAAAAATTAAAAATAAAGAGTAATTGTAGTAACAAAAAAAGTTATAAAAATTAATTAACGTTTTTAAAACATGAAATACACAATGGTGTCACATTCATTGGAACAATGGTGTTCCAAACACAGATATTTTGAGCATATTTGGCAGTAAAACTTTGTTTTTCTATTTTTCTTCCAATCACAAACAGCACAGCGATCTGAAGTTCCTGGTGTTACGACTGGTACTTGTTCTGTTGGTAAACCACATATCTCCCTAAACCTCATTCTGATGGTTCTGGGTAAGTTATATATTTATATTTATATATATAAATATAAATAAACTAATCTATAAACATTGAAAATAAGGAAAAGATCTTAAATTACCTTACTAATTAAAAATATCGATGTGTGATCCAAACACAAAAATTGGTGCACAAATACTCGCACACGGTGTACGGGACCGTGTTGCGTAATAACAAAAGGACAGTACTATTTTTTACACTGCGAACTGACTTTACCCACAGTTGATTGACCACTGAAGAGGCATACGAAGTAGCCATTCAAAATCCCCACTACAAGCAGAGTTACAGGAATTTATTTACAGGCCCGGTCTCCCACACCGTGTGCGAGTAACGGAGGGTTAAAGAACTAAGGAAAAGTAAAGAAGAACTGGGCGAGACCTTTTTAGATATACAATGCTAATAAGGCGGTTTTAAACTTTATTAGTGTCATAAAGGTTTAATAATGATATGGAATCTGAAACTATAAAAAGAGCTCTTGAGGAAGAAACAGCAGGAATAAAGGTAAATGGAAAGCCAATTAACAACATTAGATATGCAGACGATACTATCATAATAGCAGACAACCTTAAAGACCTCCAAAAGCTAATGAACAAGATAGTTGAGTATGGAGATGAATATGGATTATCAATAAACATCAAGAAAACTAAATTTATAAGGATATCATTCTCCGCCTGGACTCCGCCTGGAATGATTGTTGGGTGGATCGAGTAGCTTGACGGTCATTCTTGCCGGTCCCAAGCCCGGAAAAAGGAGGAGGGTTAGGTCGTAGGGCCAGCAACCCTACACCCGTAAAAAAATAAACAAAAGCTAAAACACCCAGAAATTGGCCTCGGAAACGGGACAGTTTTAATTCAAAGACGAACACGGCAACGAAAATGGACATTGAATATTGGTTTTTGGAATATACAAGGAATTAGAAATAAACAAAGAGAAATTCTTATGGAAGTAGAAAAAAGAAACTTGGACCTGATTATCCTCTCGGAAACAAAGAAGAAGGGAAACGCCTGTGAAGATCTTAAGAATTATATACACTGCTACACGGGAGTATTAAAAAGTGAAAGAGCGAAAGCAGGGATATCAGTAATGATTAACAAACGATGGAAAAACCAAATACAATCATGGGATGCTATAAACGAAAGAATAATAAAACTGACCCTCTCAATTAGAGGAAGAACGATTACAATCCTAGGGGTATACGCTCCCAATGACGATGCCCAGATAGCAGTAAAAGACAATTTTGAAGAAATATTAAAAGATCAAATAGAACAGGTTCCGAATACGCACGAATTGATTATAGCAGGAGATTTAAATGCCAGAGTAGGCAAACAAGACCACAGTAATATAGTGGGAAAATATGGAGAAGAAAGAATTAACGACAATGGGATAAGGTTGATCAATCTATGCGAGGAGTATGAACTTAAAATATACAACACATTCTTTGAACATAAGGACATCCATAAATTTACTTGGTACCAACATACACGTGGACTTAAGTCAATCATTGACTATCTAATCTCGAGACAAAATGCAAAATTTAGCATCCAGGATGTTAGAGCTTTCAGAGGGGCTGATTGCGGATCAGACCACTGCTTAGTAATCGGTAAAATTTATGTTCCATTTATACCAAAACAAAATAACTCCGAAGAAAAAGAACACAAAAGGAATTCATATGATCCAGAAATAGAAAAATATAATATTAATAGCTTACAACATGAAAGTACACAATATCTGTACCGTAACAGACTTGAACAGAAACTAAGTCAAGAACAAAGAACAACCGAAGAAGAATATAATCACATAAAAGCATGCATAAAACAAGCAGCACAAGAAGCACTAGGAAACTTAGAAAACGGAAAGAAACCAGAATGGTGGGATAAAGATATCGAAGAGAAAATAGAGAAGAAAAAACAACTTCACCTATAACGTCTACAAAATCAGGAAAACGTTGAGATTCAACAACAATACAGGGACCTAAATAGAGAACTAAAAAGAGAAGTGATTAAAAGAAAAAACGCAACCTGGATAAAAAAATGTGAATACATAGATCAACAATTAGGAGGAACTAGGAGTTCAGAAGCATGGAAGATGATAAAGAATGTCAGAACATCACATAAAGGTGGACACACAATTAAGAGTATATCTGATGCCGAATGGGAACAACATTTTAAGGAATTATTGGTAGAAAAACGACCACAATACATAACAAGAATACAAGAAAACAAGAATGATATACAGAGTGAACACGAAATACAACTAGATAAAACCAAAGTGGAAGAAGCTATTAAAAATATGAAATCCCGGAAAGCACCCGGAGCTGGAGGAATTAATCCTGAATTAATAAAATATGGACCACCCAAACTATGGGATATGCTTAAAAATCTTTTCGAAAGATGCCTGAATGGAGAAAAAGTACCAGATGAATGGCTAACATCACATATTACTCCCATACATAAGAAGGGACCTAAAAATAACCCCAAAAACTATAGGGGAATTGCAGTCATCAGCACCATTGGAAGATTATACTCCAGGCTATTAAGAAATGAAATAGAACAAGAAATTCAAGGAAAGCAAGCTGAAGAACAAGCTGGTTTTCGTGCGGGACGTTCAACGGTAGATAATCTCTTCACTTTAAAAATAGCACTAGAAAAAAGAATACAAAGAAATCAGGAAACCCACATCGCTCTTATCGACCTAGAAAAAGCCTATGATAGTTTCCCCATTATAGAACTATGGAATTCAATGAAAGACATCGGTATCGATAGAAAACTCATACAAGCAACTAGAATGTTGTATGGAACCACTAACACCAGAATCAAAAACGGCAAAAATTTCACTGAGGGATTTAATACTTCAAAAGGCCTCCGACAAGGATGTTGTCTATCTCCCACTCTCTTTAAAATATACCTTGACCAATCCTTACAGAGGTGGACAAAAGCAGTAAAACCGATGGGACTGGAAGTGGGAGATGACTCCCTATTTACATTATACTTTGCGGACGACCAAGTTGTAATAGCCCAAGATCAAGATGACTTAAGCTATATGATAAGGAAGCTAAATGTGCATTACCAACAGGCAGGATTAGTAATAAATATGGATAAGTCAGAATACTTCATAGTGGGAAACGAAGACATTGAAAACCTACCATTGGAACAAGGACATATTGTTGGTGTGAAACAATGCAAATATTTGGGAACTATATTTAACAAACGAGGAAATAGTGAAGATGAAATACAACACAGGATCAATAAAGGTAGAAGCATCACTAGATCCCTCAATTCAATTTTATGGGACAAAGATATCAGGAAGGAAACAAAGAAAAGAATATATGAAAGTATAATGAAGAGCGCTACAATCTACGGTGCAGAAGTTTGGGACATAAGTGCAAGAAATAAAAAGAAGCTACTTAGTACAGAAATGGACTTCTTGAGGAGAAGTTGTCAGGTTTCCAGATTAGAACATGTAAGAAATGAAACAATTAGAGAACGTATGAAGGTGGAAAAAACTATAATGGACGATATTGAAAAGAGACAGCTGACATGGTTCGGGCACGTTAAAAGAATGAATGAGACTCGCTGGCCGAGAAAAATATTAGAGTGGGTCCCACCGGAGAGAAGAAGAAGGGGACGACCACGGAGAAGCTGGAGGGACAATATTCAGGACGCAATGGATTCGAGGCAATTAGATGAAGATACGTGTTACGATAGAAAAAATTGGAAGCTGGGTATGGAGAGGCGGCGACAGCCGTAGAAATCCATTATATATATAGAAAACTACTACCATCTTGGCACAATAATTAACCACACAAACGATTACTCCAAAGAAATCAAAGTTCGAATAGAGAAAGCAAGAAAAAACTTCAATAAAATGAGAAAGGTACTTTGTGCAAGAGAACTGAAATTAGACTTGAGAGTTAGGCTGGCAAGGTGTTATATTTTCTAGACTCTGCTTTACGGGATAGAAGCACGCACACTTAATGAATCGATTACTAAAATGTTGGAAGCATTTGAACTGTGGGTGTGTAGAAGAATCCTGAAGATATCATAGACCGAGCATATAAAAAACGGCGAAGTCATGAGAAGAGTCAACAAAAGACTGGAAATATTGGAAACCATCAAGACACGAAAGCTGCAGTACCTGGGGCATGTTATGCGTAATGAGAGATACAACATACTTCAGTTGATTATATAGGTGAAAATACAGGGCAAGAGAAGTGTACGAAGGAGACGAATCTCGTGGCTGCGTAACTTGAGGGAATGGTACGGATGCACATCAACCGAACTATTCAGAGCAGCGCATCTAAGATCAGAATAGCCATGATGATTGCCAACCTCCGTCGCGGAGATGGCACGTGAAGAAGATATGAATGATATGGATAGATTGGAGAGAGATTTATGACCCCAGAGTTTGTACATTAAAAGAAGAAAGAGGAGAAGCCAGTTCATGCCTTTTTAAAAATGTATGGACAATTACTGTTTGTGTCATTAAGTTTGCATGACAAAAGCCTTGCATAAGTTTTAGAGGTCGAGAGAGGTACAAGACTTGCTACGTATGGCATAAAAATTATGTGTCTTGTAGATATTAGAAATATTTATTTTTATATTGATCACATTTTTTCTAGTAAATGTTCAGAACATGAGGCCTTATTACCAGAGCAAAAAACTATCTATAAAGTCAATACTAAGAAGAAAATAAATCAGTGTTTTCTGAAAAATAATAAAAGATAGTTCAGGCTCCAGCCCAATTAGGAAGGAATTTCCAGTCCTCAGAAAGTTTTTGAATAAAAAACAGCGTAAAGTCAGGCCTATCTCGAGACGATGTGTGCACATTCAGTACCAGAAACAGGAAAAGTAAAAGGAAAACAAAGTAATAACCGAAAAAATCAACGAAAGGGGTAAAATAGCAACAAGACGAGGAAATTATGGATCAAGAAAGTTTCCAGCAAGTCAAAATGTGGACGTAGAAATTCAAACGAAAGTTTGAACGAAGCAGGTGGATGTATTTCTACCAGCGCCATTACTACTAACAACCGATACAAATTATTGGCCAACGACAATAATGTGGAAGAAAATAACAGAAGAAATACGACAAAATTGGGAAATAAAAAGGTAAGGATCTCCCCATTGTTCTCTAAAATCAGATTAGAAGATACTATAAGCTAGTAAAAGATATAAGCGAAAACTGGGACATAAAATCTTCCAAATAGCCCATGTAGGATAAAGTGGTACACGAGTATACACAAAATGCATGGAAGATTATGAGAAGTTAAAGGACTTAATCGATCACAAAGCAGAATTCCACACTTTTGCTAGAATAGACGAGGTAATAAAGAAGGTTGTTATGATAGCAGCCCAGGAATAAACGTTGAGGATATGGAAAATGCAATGACAGATGCAGGAATCACAGCTAAGATAATATCAGTAAATCAAAGAGATGGCAACAAGGAAAGACACTCATACCTAATTCAAGTACCGAAAACACAGAATGCAAGAGAAGTAAATAAAATAACTGGACTTTAAAATATTAGACTCAAATAGGACTCTTACAGCCGACTATTATATAATTGATATTATTGTAATCAACTAATGAATATTATTAGCCTTTTTTCATCTTCTTCTTCTTCTTATGCAATCCACTAATGGATGTTCGCGATCCCATTTGCATTTTTTTCTATCCCTTGCAGTATGTATTGGGTCTCCTATGTTTCTTAGTCCTGTCCATTGTTTGACATTTTCTTCCTGCCCACTCCCCTTTTTCCTTTGATCTTTCCTTCAATTAAGCTTTGCAGAAACTGGTATCTAACGTTTCTAATTACCTAGGTGCCCAAGGTATGCCGTTTTTCTCTGTTTAATTGTGCATAGCACTTGTCGTTCCGTACCAATTCTTCTTAGGATTTCTTCATTTGTTATTCGTGCGGTCCAGGGAACTTTAAGGATTCGTCGATATATCCACAACTCCTAATTTTTACATTCCCTGGCGCATGCGCACACCGACAGTATGGTATTAGTCGCTACATGTTTTAAGTTATGTAGCGCAAATAAGGTGTGCGTGAAAAGAATATATTTATTATTAGAGTTTTTAGTAAATATATTTATTATAATTTTTATGTCTGTGGATTTGTCTTCCTCCTAATAAGTATTATTAAAAATGTTTATTTTCAATTAATGTATCTGTCACCGTGATTGTAATTATGTCCGAGAAATGATCGACTGAATACAAAAACCGTGGTAGCTGACCGGTAGAGCATTCGCCTAGAGATCGAGAGGTCCCTTGTTCAAATCCGGACAAAGTCATATCCTTTTTATTTATTTTTTTTTTAATTTTTGGTATTCTTCTTGTTTTTTCTAAAATTAGTTTAATATTTAAATACAATACAAAAAAAACTGTTTAAAGTAGATAGGTATTTTGATTTCGTTGAAATTATAATATGAAGTTAGATTATATTATAATAGAACTATACCTTCTTACGTGCGTACAAAGTACACACACATTCTTTTTTAATGTCCATCCTTTCATGCCATATAGGAGCACCGACCATATATAGCATTTCGTGAATCTTAGTCTTAGGTTCAGGTCAAAGTCAGAGTTCGTAAAGACGTTTCTGAATTTCATGAATGCACTTCTGGCTCTTTCTATCCGACATTTAATTTCCATATCCGACATCCAGTCCTCACATAGCCAGGTTCGCAGTTACTTAAATTTTCTTACGCACTTTCTTAAATTTTCTTACTTTTTTTAATTCAGATCATTATTCTACCACGAAAGTGTTTCAATATTTTTCCAATAGTCTGTATCATCGCCCCGTTAGCAAAATTTTTCCGATTCGATTTTTTTACACAAACTGACTCAAAAAGAGGTCCTTATAATAAATCCACGGGGTGCCAGGGGGTGCAGTGGCCAAAAAATTGTTTTTAAAAAATGTTTTTAAAACAAATTCACAAAAATTATTTTTTCACTTTTCGAAAGTTTAAACCGGTAAATTTTAGATAATCTGGGTCATTCTGAGCAAAAATGGTCTCGTTATTTTTTTCTAAAATTAACTGTTGTCGAGTAATATGCGATTTAAAATTTGAAAAATCCGAAAAGGGCCACTTTCAAGGCTTAATAACTCGATTAAAAATTATTATTATGGAAGTCAAAAAGTGACCAAATCAAAGTTTAAAACCCTTCCTTCAAGATACTGAACAAATTTTTGTCAGTATTTTATTACAAAGCTGTTATTTTCAATTATTAACAATTAGCGCTATAGTCGAGGCTGTATCGTCGCCTCCGTTAGCGAAATTATTTCGATTAGATTTTTTTTGGGCAAAGTTACTCAAAAAGAGGTCCTTATAACAAATTCACAGGGTGCCAGGCGGTACCTTGGTCAAAAAATTGTTTAAACAATTTTTTTAAACAAATTCACAAAAATAACTTTTTCACTTCAAACAAATTCTTTTTAGATAACTTGGGTCGTTCTCAGTAAAAAAGGTCCCTTTTGATTTTTCTCTAAAATTTATTGTTGTCGAGTTATACTCGACTTATAATTTGAAAAATACGAAAATAACCATTTTCGAGGTTTAATAAACAAGCCTATCGCGTATAACTCGAAAACAATAAATTTTAGAGAAAAATCACAAAAGACGTTTTTTGCTCAGGATGACCCAGATTATCTAAGAAAACAAATTTGTTGGAAGTGAAAATATTATTTTTGTGAATTTGTTTTAAAAAAATTGTATAAACAATTTTTCGACCACGGCACGCTGTGGATTTGTTATAAGGAAGGACCTCTTTTTGAGTAAGTTTGTAAAAAATACCCTAATCAAATTAATTTCGCTAACGGGGGTGACGATACAGCCTGGACTATAGAGCTAATTGTTAATAATTAAAAATAACAGCTTTGTAAAAAAATAGTGACAAAAATGCCTTCAAGATCTTGAGGTGTTTTAAGCTTTGATTTAATCACTTTTTGACT
Source organism: Diabrotica virgifera virgifera (assembly GCF_917563875.1). NCBI lineage: Eukaryota > Metazoa > Arthropoda > Insecta > Coleoptera > Chrysomelidae > Diabrotica > Diabrotica virgifera. The sequence goes on along the minus strand of NC_065444.1, from coordinate 181,552,511 downwards.
TTCATAATATAATTTTTAATAGAGTTATAAGCCTTGAAAATGGCCATTTCCGCATTTTTCAAGTTTTAAATCGCGCATAACTCGACAACAGTTAACTTTATAGAAAAATCACAAGAGAAGTGTTTTGCTTAGAATTACCCAAATTATCTAAAAAAAAAATTTGCTAGAAATGAAAATGTTGATTTTTTGAATTTGTTTAAAAAAATTGTTTAAACAATTTTCCGACCGCGGCACCTCCTGGCACCCTGTAGATTTGTTATAAGGACCTATTTTTGAGTAAGTTTGTGAAAAAACTCGAATCGGAATAATTTCGCTAACGGGGGTGACGATACACCCCCACTACAACCACTCCGAGGTTAATAACACATTCCAAATGAGCAATATCTGTAAATGGACTTTATATATTTTCCTGTAAGTAACCCCGCAAGAAAAAATCGAGGGGCATCAAATATGGAGACCTAGGAGGCCAAAAAATTGCATAAACCCGATGTATAACTGTTATAATAAAACGATTTTCAGGGTATTGTCTTACAGCTACATACTTAATACCCAAATGCTTCGCTAAAATGTTACAAGGTATACTAAATTTACAATCAAGATGCAGAAGAAATAAACAAACCAAGACATGTTAAATGCTACTAGGAGCACTCCCGAATCATAATTTACATTGTATAAACTTTGGAAATCATGATTTGGGATTTGCAATTTATATACTGTTGTGATCTTGATTATTGATATGAGATAATATTCTTATATGTCATTTAATTTAATCAATGCATTAATAATAATCTAATTAATTAACCAGATCACATATCAATATGTTTTCAATCTCAGGGCGAATTATAAAATTAATTACTTACTTTCGTGGCTTCTAAATATTTCTCAATGGTTCGTAATCGGGATAGGAAAGAAAAGAGTAAAATAATACACACATATGGGTTACAATTATAATCAAAATATTGTTTATTTTATTTAAATGGCAATCACTGCTTAATATTTGCTAGATCTTATTATTCTTAAACATAACATTTACAAATGGGAATCTTATTTCCTTTTGGTTTCCAATTGAAAGTTTTTATTAACATTTAACTGTTAGGATTTATTAGCAACAATTCTATTTAAGTTTGATGAAGCTTTTCTGATATTATTGATTCATCATCATCATTCTCTTTGCCTTATCCCTATGCGGGGTCGGCTTCCCTAATTGCATTTCTCCACACAATTCTATCTTGGGCCATATCAATGTTAATCCCCTTTACCAACATGTCCTGCCTTATCGTCTCCCCCCAGGTCTTCTTTGGTCTTCCTCTCCTACTCCTTCCAGGAATCTGCACTTCAGCTATTCTTCGTATTGGGTGGTTAACGTCTCGACGTTGAACATGACCAAACCATCTTAACCTATGCTCTCTCATTTTGGCATCAATTGGTGCCACACCTAGACTTCCCCTAATATACTCATTTCTAATTTTATCCTTCTTTGTCACTCCACTCATCCATCTAAGCATTCTCATTTCCGCCACATGCATTCGCTGTTCCTCTTTCTTTTTCACTGCCCAACATTCAGTTCCGTACATCATAGCTGGTCTTATGGCTGTTTTATAGAATTTTCCCTTCAGCTTCATTGGAATTTTTCTGTCACACAACACACCACTCGCTTCTTTCCACTTCATCCATCCAGCCCTAATTCTACTGCATGCATCTCCATCTATTTCTCCATTACTCTGTAATACCGATCCTAGGTACTTAAAACTATTGCTTTTTACAATCATTTCACCATCCAAAGATACCATTTTATTTGTAGTAGCTCCATCTTTAAATGAACATTCCAAATACTCTGTTTTTGTCCTACTAAGTTTTAAACCTTTTTCCTTCAGAGCTTGTCTCCACTGTTCCAGTTTTTGTTCTAAGTCTCTTTCACTATTTCCTACTAACACGACATCATCAGCATACATTAAGCACCATGGAATGTTACCCTGTATTTTCGCTGTTATCTGGTCCAAAACTAATGAGAATAAATACGGACTAAGCACAGAACCTTGATGCAATCCTACTTTCACATGAAATTTATCAGTCTCTCCCACACCTGTCCTAACACTAGTCGTTACTCCCTCATACATATCCCTCACAATCTTTACATATTCACCAGGGACTCCTTTCTTATTGAGTGCCCACCACAGAATCTCTCGAGGAACTCTATCATATGCTTTCTCAAGATCAATGAATACCATATGAGCGTTTGTTTCTTTACTCCTGTATTTTTCCATCAACTGCCTTATAGTGAAAATTGCATCTGTTGTTGATCTACCCTGCATAAAGCCAAATTGATTCTCGGATATTTCGGTCTCTTCACGTATCCGTCTATCAATTACTCTTTCCCATATTTTCATGGTGTGGCTAAGCAGTTTTATAGCCCTGTAGTTTATACATTGTTGTATATCTCCCTTGTTTTTGTAAACAGGTACCAGTATACTGCTTCTCCATTCGTCTGGCATTTGTCCAACTTCCATAATTCTATTAAATAGACCTGCTAGCCACCTTGTTCCTGTCTCTCCCAATGCTCTCCATACTTCCCCAGGAATATCATCTGGTCCTACCGCTTTTCCTTTCTTTATTTTTTGAAGCGCTTGAGCCACTTCCTCATTGGTTATTTTGGTGACCATTGCTGCTACTGTCTCCGTTGACTCTACAGGCTGTCTGTCAAATTCTTCATTTAATAAGCTGTCAAAGTACTTTCTCCATCTCTTTTTGACATCCCTTTCGTGAACTAGTATTTTATTATTTTCATCTCGGATACATCTAATCTGATTAAAATCTTTTGCTTTCTTTGCTCTCTGTTTGGCTATTTTATATATCTTCGTTTCGCCTTCCCTGGTATCAAGTTGATCGTATAGGTTTGAATACGCTTCTGCTTTAGCTTTTGCTACTGCTACTTTCGCTTCCTTTTTGGCGACCATATAGTTTTGAAGATCTATGTCCGATCTGGTTTCTTGCCACTTTTTATATAATTTTCTCTTCTCTTTTATTTTTCCTTGTACTTCATTTGACCACCACCAAGTCTCTTTATCTTCAAACTTCTTTCCTGACGTTTTCCCAAGTATTTCAATAGCCGTCTCTCTAATAATATTGGCCATTTTTCTCCAAATTGTGTTAGGGCTTCCTTTCATGTTCCAACATATTTTTTCTACTATTCTTTCCCTGAATAGACCTTCCTTCTCATCTTTTAGCATCCACCACTTGATTTTTTGTGGTCCTCTCCGATATTTTTGTTTAGTTTCGCTTTTTACTTCGATGTCCAGAACAAGCAGCTTATGTTGTTGGCTTACTGTCTCACTAACTATTACCTTGCAGTCCTTGCATTCACGTATGTCTTCTTTCCTTATCATGAAGTAGTCTATTTGGGATTGATGTTGTCCACTTTTGTAGGTAATAAGTTGAGTTTCTCTCTTTTTAAAGAATGTGTTAACAATCGCCATATCCAATGCTGTTGCTAATTCTAGCATGTCATCTCCAGCTTCATTTCTAGTTCCAAAGCCTAATCCCCCATGTATTGTTTCATATCCTGTCTTGGCTTGGCCCACATGTACCCACATTTCTGATATTATTGATTATGTTCTTCAATTTTTAATGTGGTATTTAATACGAAAAACCCATACATTCATGTCCAAACAAATGAGACTGACCTTTTTCTGGTGAACTGAGAATGTCTTCACACAAGACCCGTTTCCTGCTATCCTTGGCTGCGATCAAAACCTCGTCCTGGCTTCCAGTAATGTTCTCCTTTGAAACTAGCTCGTATAGCTCTCGTTCTTGCTTCTGTCGTGATGCTGTGTTCTACCTTTTTCGAAACTGCAATCAGCTACCGGGAACTCTTGGCTCAAGGAGGTTCTTTACTCTCAACCTGGCCTACCTCTCGTTCCACGATAGATACTCCACACTCACGGAACTACACCGGCTTTCTCACTCCCCGTACACTACCGTCTACTACTGGACTTCACTTCTCGACAGCTCAAAACATTCTGATCTATCTTTTTCATTCATTCCCCTACTTTCTAAATATCCCTTCCAGATTCACAAATCAACCTTCCACCACCAACTCTCATTCGCAGTATTCCTCAAAACCAATTTTTAATCTTTCTAAATATGCTTAATGGATTTAAAAAAAAAAATAGTTAATTCCCATTCTAAAATTACTTTCTACTATTTACAAAATTTAATGACCTATTCTCTATTTCAACTGAGTCTTATTTAGCATAGGCTAATGATCGAACCTTCCGCGAACAACGATAATGACCTATTATCTATTTCAACTGAGTCTTATTTAGCATAGGCTAATAATCGAACCTTCCGCGAACAACGATAATGGTACGCGCCATTCACTTTGTTTATTCTAGGCGTATTGTCCCGAGTTTCGTAAGCTTCTTCTAATCACTTCTTAAAATTAAATATAACAATTTGTTGTATACAGGTTGTTCTAAATTTATATGCCCGTGGTTGAGAAAATTGAAAATATTTTTATATTAAATTAACAATACATTGTAAATTATGATTCGGGAGTGCTCCTAGTAGCATTTAACATGTCTTGGTTTATTTATTTCCACTGCACCTTGATTGTAAATTTAGTATAGATATTAACTAATTGAAAGCTCAAGAACTCAATTCTTCAATATTCATTAGATTTTCAATAAAGTTTGTTTTGTGACAATGTGTGAAAATATGAAAATTCGGGAAAAACTTTACTTATTTAGAAAAAAAAAACTATTACATATTGTAGCTTACTAACTTGTTAATCCTAAACAGCTTTTGATAATAGGTAAAAATTTTAGATACTTTGAAATATAAAGGTACGTTATACTTGAACGAAATTCATCTTTTGTGACATGCATCATTATACAGGGTGTTAGTAAATAAGTATGAAAAATTTTAAGGGCTAATTCTACATGAAAAATGAATGCCAGTTTGTTCTATAAACATATGTCCGCAAATGCTTAGTTTCGGAGATACGGGATGTTGAAATTTTTATTTCAAACTGCCAATTTATTTATTTCTCTAAGACCAGTTGAGCTACGAAAATGAAATTTGGTGAGTTTTAGGAGGTAGTTATTACAAATTTTATGACATACAATTAAGAATTTTGTATTCATCATTGGCGCGCCTACGGGCAATGGTCTGAATTATTTTAAAGAAAAAAATAGTACGCCACTGAGATATTTCGAATTAGAAATTATTTTTAAATTCAACCTTTAATTTATGATAAAAAACCTTTCTTACCTTTTTTTCATATGATGCACCGTTTTTATGCAGAAAAATAAAACATCTTGGCGCATATTTTTCATTTCTTAATACATCATCAAGAACTATCCAATATAATAATACTAAACTAGAACAATAACAGAAAATATTACTAATACCATTTCAACTAGGTGCAAAGCTGCAAGAAATGTTTAAAATGATATCCCTTACAGGTAACAGAAGAATTTTATATTCATCATTGGCGCGCGTACGGGTAATGGTCTGAATTTTTTGAAGAAAAAAATAGTACGCCACTGAGATATGTCAAACTAAAAATCATTTTTGAATTCCTCGTTCAATTGACGACAAAAAATATTTCTTGCCTTTTTTTCATATGCGGCGCCGTTTTTATGCAAAAAAATTAAACATCTTAACGTTTACAAAGTATTTGAACTAAGTTTCTATGCATATGGAAACTATCTCAAATACTTGGTAAGCGTTAAGATGTTTTTTATTTTTTTGTATAAAAACGGCGTCTCGTATGAAAAAAAGGAAAGAAAGATTTTTTGTCGTAAATTGAACGAGGAATACAAAAATGATTGTATAATTGATAAAATTTTATATTTGCATCTTTTTTATGAAAAATTACTTTTTTTCGTAAAATTAATAATAACAGAATTATCACATTTCTAACAAATAAAAATTACGTTCGGTATCGGTAATTTGAGAAAAGTTTGCATTTTTTTGGTTAATTAGGGGGATGTAATTGCATATTAAAACATAATTTGTAATTCCAAATTACTTTTCGTAATAGCAGTTTTCGATATTGTGAAATATAAAGGTCTATACTCTTGAGCGAAAGTAATCTTTTTTGACATACCTGCTATAGGATTCTTAGGTTTGAGACAATGTAGAGCTTTTTATGAAGAATAACTTTATTTGTAAAACTAATAATAAAAAGTTTTCCATCTAATGCCGACTTACTTATATGTATCTATTTACATGCAAGACAATACAAAAATTTATAACCCCGTATATGAAACGTATATTTTTCAATGAAACCCCGTATAGATATCACATGGTATGCGAGTATGACTTATTGGATCTTGTGTTAACAACCATAAGCTAAAATCCTAAAGGGTTGAGGACCGAGTCTGCTCTGCCTACGCTGAGCTTGAATGTCGTCCTTCGCCTTGGACAGAATCTATTAAGAGGATTAGTCCGAATGAAGCCGTCGACGGTGACTGTTAAAAGAGGGCGCTCTCTACTCTCTAAACTCGATGGGTTTCTTCTTCATTATCTGCGGTCTCACAGCTTTTACTCTGTTCACTAATCGTATTTTAAATCTGATGGCTTGTGCTTTTGTGTGTTTCTGTGAGTCTGTGTGAGCATATGCAGAGTTGAAAGTTTGAGAATAGGTAAATTGAGACGAAAGCAAGTCGGTTCCTTTATGTTTTCGAACTAAAGAGAAACTGTATACCGTTTTGTGCATCTTTTTTGGGATTTGGGTACAGAGATGTGGTTATATTGTAAGTTAACTTAAAAAAATATGCCCTGACTAGAGTATTACATCAGTAAAACTTATTGAGTAATACCGATAAGTTTCTTAAGATAAATTATTTATATTTTTTATTTTATATATAAAATATACCTGCATACTATATATAATAGTTAATATTTAGTTTTTTTTATATTTAAAACTAAGCCATTTTTATTAAAGTTTATATTTTTGCACATTAAATGAATGAAGTAATTATATTAAAAAAATGACACTGATGCAGTGATAAAATTTAACGATTTTTTAAAAATTTAGATAGTTTAAATATAACCCTCTTATAGATTTTATAGAATTTGATAAAGCTTTTGACTGAGCTCACAGAAACAAAAAGCTGGAAAATAATAAATAACAACAGCTACACTATATATATGTCGGATAGGCAATAAAAAGATTATCTTGATCGTCTAGAAAAATTATCACTAGCAGGAATGAACACTGACATAAAACGGACACAAGATGTCGAAACCAACTAAGATATGAAACAAGGTTACAAGCTTTCTAACCCTTTTCTCCAAATTGTTTCACTATTTGGTAGAAGAAAATATAATACAATAATAATACAAGAGAAAGAGAAGATGTTTCACTATTTGGTAGAAGAAAATATAATAATATAATAAAAAAAGAGGAAGAGAAGATAACTTTTAAGAAGCTGTACCTTCTTAGTCATGTTATGATTTTGATAACAACACAGACGAAAAAAATATAACGTCTTAGAAATGTACAATTAGACAAGACGAAAACGGCGGGTTCGTTGGGAAAAATATTACCATGAGATTTTTTTGCATAATTACATTCGTGAGACATCCCAGAATAAGGTTCAAGAAGTCGCCCACGTGAAAAGTGGGCCAAATTTTTTTTAACCAAATTGCAAAAATCAGTATTTTTGGCCCGGACAATTGTTTTGTAGGTTTTTTGGACCATTCTGAATAAAAAATATCTCTTATAATTTTTTTTTAAGTTGATCGTTTTTGAGTTATAAGCCCGTTATAGATCCCGAAGAAATTTTTATCATTATTTTGTTACAGAGCTGTTATTTTTAAGTAATAATACTGAGCGCCATGCACGTGGTAGCCGGCCGTAAATCCTGAGTGCGAGAGAGATGCCACTCCGGCAGTCCAATCTTAACTTGCACTCACATTTACGGCCGCCTACCACGTGCATGGCGCTCAATATTTTTACTTAAAAATAACAGCTTAGTAATAAAATAATGACAAAATTTCTTCGGGATCTTGTAGGAGGGGCATTAAACTTTGATTTAGCCGCTTTCTCACTTTGATAGTAATAACTTTTAACCGAGTTATTATGCCTTGAAAATCGCCATTTTTCGTTTTTTTTTTCAATTTTAAATTGCTTATAACTCAAAAACGATCAACTTTAGAGAAAAATTTTAAGAGACCTTTTTTATCCAAAATGGTCCAAAAAACCTACAAAAAAATTGTCCGAGCCAAAAATATTGATTTTTGCAATTTGATTATAAAAAACTGTTAAAAAAAATTTGGCCCACTTTTCAAGTGGGAGTCTTCTTGAACGTTATTCTGGGATATCTCACGAATGTAATTATGCAAAAAAATCTCATGGGGATATTTTTCCCAACGAACCCGCCGTTTTCGCCTTGTCTAAATACAAAGTTTGTAGATTGGCTTTAGTAGCTTTTCCAAGAAAAATTTTCATTAGGAAATTGACAATTTTCAATGCAGGTAGTACAATAATTTTACATATTATTTACACTATGTTTCACGTAGATAATGAATAATTTATCAAAATTATGCTCTAGCTGTCATAGTTTATGGGTAAATATATTTTTTGTTGGCGAACTGAACCAAAGAAAACGATTAATTTTTTTAAATAGTGTTTCTTAAATAAAAGAATGAATGAAATAGAATTATGAAATACTATAATATAAAAAAGATAATAGAGATGAGATTTCTAAGAAAAGTGAGAGAAGATCTAACAAGAACAATATTATTGACATAATGAGAAAAAAATCAATAAATCCACACACTCGTAAATACGGAACAGCTGCAGCTTAATACCGATAGTAAACAAGAAAGTTTTGAATGCAATAACGGCAGCAAGATATAATATATATAGGGTGAGTAATAAAGTCCTGTACGTAGTCCTGCCTCATATGGAGGCCCTTATGTGTAATAACTCAGTTTTATTCCATTAATATTTATTCCTTTATCTGTCCAGTTAATGTATTTAAAAACGTCATCCAGTCCGTGTGACTAGCATTGGTGAGATAACGTCTCCCTGGCGAACTTCTTTGTTGGTTAGTATAGGTTTGGTTTTCTCATCTATTTTTATTTTCATTGTAGATTTCTTGTAAATATTGTGTATGAGCATTCTATATCAGGAATCTATCCTGCCGTTGTTCATAGCTTTCTCTATTGCTCATAGTTCTATGAAGTCGAATGCCTTTTTATAATCTAAGAAGTCAATGTATAAGTTCAAGTGATATTCATTGGCTTTCTTTATTAGCATTCTGACTGTTAGAAGATGATCCGATGTACTGTAACCCTTTTGAAATCCAGCCTGCTCTACCGGTTGATAGCTAGCAATATGAACAATTTGTATATTTGTGACAGCAGGTAAATTGGCCCTTAGTTCTTTATATTATATCCCTTGTCTCCTTTTTTGAAGAGAAGTATTGTCAAATTTTATTTCCAATCATCTGGGACTTCTCCTCTGTGAAAGAATTCGTTGACAAGATTTTTCAATTCTTTTAAAATAATGTCACTCACCTCCTTCAACATTTCGGCAAGAATTCCATCTGGGCCCGGAGCCTTATTGGTATTTAGTTGTGCCATAGCTTGTTTTATTTTGAAAGATTCTATATTAGGAAGTACTTCTGAGTAGGGATGACGGTTTTTGACAAAACACCGGTTTTTGGTTATACCGCTTTTTTTTGCTTACGGTTTGACCTGGCGGTTATAGCCGCCCAAAAAAACAGATTTTCCAAAAACCGGTTTTCGGTTTTTTTAATGCAATAGGTTACAATGTTACATTTACAATGCACTTTAGTTTGCGATACTCCACTCGACTCGATATGAATATGATCAATATTAGTACTATCCAATGAACATCAATATCAATATAAATAAAACACAATTTTTAATAAAACCATTTTACTCTATTAATTATTATTATATTTATTTATTATTTTATTATTATTATATATTTATCGATTATTATTAAATATAATATAGCGTAAGATTAATATATAAACATATTGCAATAATATGCAATTTAACCCAACCATTTCAACTTATAAAAAATTTCCCAGACTCTTTCAAATGGGATTTAAAAAAATAATATCAACATAAATATTTTACTTAAAAATAAATTGGATATTGCAATTTATCTTTTGTTTCTACTAGGTACCATCAAAAAAAATTATCATGTATTTCTTTTAACACGTTTGTATATTTGTATAATAGGTACATTTTAACTCATTTAATATTTTCTGTATGGGTGTATCGTTTTGAAATCGTAGGGAAATCCTTGGAGATTCGTATTCGTAATCGGTAATTCGATATTCATAGTCAGAACATTATTTTTGGTAATTAGAAAAAGTCATTCACCTAATTTCAATGTCAAGAGTCAAGTGTGAAAAATAGATGATGCTTGCGTCTACTTCAACCAGATCACTTCTTATGTAAATATTATGATTACAAATACCTTTTCAAACGAAATATTATAATAAAATTTAATTGTTTCTGGCTGATGTTAGTTTGCACTTTTAGTTTGCTTCTGTATTTATAAAATAAAATTTGAACTGAATGGTTTTGTTTGGAATAATTACTTAAGAATTATAATTATGATTGGGATCCCAAATAATACCTAACCTAATCCTAATCACCGTAAAAACCTAATAACCGGTTTTTACTTTAAAAAGAAAAAACTGGTTATAACCGGGACAAAAAAAACCGGTAAAACCGGTTATTGCGAAGTAAAAAACCGGTTTTAGGTTAAAACCGGTAGGTTTTTCCCATCCCTACTTCTGAGTTGACATGTATTATCATTCTCTCAAGATTTTCCTTTGCAGTGTTATCTGGTTCCTTGTTTGAGGAATATAAATCACGGTAAAATGTTTGAGTAACTTTTAGGATTCTACGCTAGTTTTAATGCTAGTTTACATAATATAAATTGCCGAAATTCATATTAATACATTATTATGTGTTAATTATGATTAACTTATAAAATCTCAAAAAGTAAAATATGCATAAAACTTCAAAAATAAGCAAGAAAAACACTGACTTTTTCTTCATATTTTTGGTTCAAGTCACTAATTAAATATATGAGTTTTCACTATTTGCTTTTAGTAGTAACGGTGGTGTAAGAATTGAGTTTAAGTTCGTAGAAGAGTTTGTTATAATCTATGAAAATACAAAAGCAACAAAATGAAGAATGATAATCTAACCATGCATCGTTTATCAACAATTGCGTTAAAAACAAAAATAATACTCTAACCTATCAAATTTTACTTATATAAAGGTGTAATAAGATATCGATCAATGCAGTTGTTACTGAAAAATAGAGTAGAATAGTAGAAACCTCGAAGTGAATAGTCTGTTGTCGAATTGGTCATAACCCCTAACAAAGTTTGTTCTAGATTATCGATCTTCCAAAAGTTTCTCCGACGCTGTGCAGTCGATGTTCCACTGAGACCTACGGTCCTGTCGTGTACTAACTAACCTTATGAAAATTTCGAAGATCACCGTGATTTGAGGAAACTTTTTTTTCTAAATATACGTCATATGAAACGTGCAAATAATTATTATTTATTTAAATATGTAACGGTACCATGTAAAATGGTTTATGTTAAATAAATACCTAGTTGTATTGATGTGGGATTAAACCACATTTTAATGTAATAAAAATTACATTTTACTTTTGATTTCCACTCAGAAAATCCTTTTGAAAAAATATGTATCGTCCTCTTCTCTTTAGGATTTCCTGTCCACCATGTCCACCGCGAACGTTGGCTATTTATAAACATGGCAATTCTGATCTTCTTACGGCCCTTCTGAATAGTTTTACCGACGTAATCCCGAACCACTTTCACAAATTTTAGAGCTACGAGTACCTATCTTCTTCTGCTTGGTCACCTCCTGCTGTCTATTTTCTCTAGATAATTAATTTAAGTAGACAGCACGTATCGTGTCTTAATATGTGGCCTCGATATTCAAGTTTTCTTTGTTAATTGTGCTCAAGATTTCTTTCTCTTTTGCAATGATGTGGATTATTTCTATATTGGAGACATGTTCTGTGTAGGTCATACGAAAACCGCCACGGTCTAGTCCTAGTGTATCTAAGAGACTTTCAGCTCAGCAGGGTGCTATGGATTTAAATGTGTACGTACATAAACAATAGACCACTCCATAAAATATGTAGATCCCCTGTTTATAGAATTTTACAAGTCGAAACATAGCATCGATAATAAGCTGAATATTATTCTCGTAGATAGATGTAGTACTATACGCCCACATGTGTAATACTTCTAGTTTTTCATAAGCGTCTCTGACAGTATCCAGGACTCTAGATATAGTAAGGCCGAAAAATGTAGCATCTAACTAAATGTAGTTTTAGAGCAAGAAACAACTATATACTTACTTATTAGGAGCTTTTTATATTTTTAAATGCTGCTTTATCTTGTTCTATTATCGCCTTAAATTCTGCGTTCTCTTTGTTTGGAATCCGCTGGCTTCATGTCGCTGGTACCATGGAAATATAATTAAACAATGTGGACTGTATTAATTGCTTGTAATTAATGAAACAGTTAGAAATACACGTCTAGGTTATGCGTACATGTTGCTTGATACTTGACTACTTTTCTACTACTAGTTCCCGAATTCTGAATTCTGAGTGTGTCAACGAAGCACTGCCACTGTTGCCATTTTATATAAAAAATAGAAGTCCGAACATAGCCCCTCCCCCTTTTGAGGGGCATTAGAACTTTTTTAAAGTGTTTAACAAAATATTATTGTTTGTTTTTATTTTAATTTCTAGTATCAAAAGTAAGCAAGTTACGCTCATAATAAAGTTGATCTTTTTTTTTGTCAAAAAACTCGGGAAAGTTACCCTCTAATTAGTAATTACCATCTTAAATCAAATTACTCGTTGCCGCTTCACAAGTTACTTTGATCATGTATTATTTATATGATCTGTAAGGATCATCAGTTCAAAAGGCTTATTTAAAAAAATTGGTTTTGGTTTTAATTTTTAATTTTGAAAAAAATGTTTTTATTTCAAATTAACTTAAAATTTATTAGTGTGAACAAAAATCACAAGAAGTAAAAAATGTAGTTTTTGCTTTTCTGAATATTTTGGAGTTTTTGCTTTTTTTTGTAAGGCAAAAATTCTGTAAGATATGGCTGTTCTAAATTTGCATACATTCGTAATTATTGACTAGTTCAAGTCTTTTAACAACAGCCCCTTCAAAAATAAGCACTTTGAGCCGATGAAACTTACAGCCATAAACAACACATACACGAGTAAAACAATTTATGAAGTAAAAAGGAATAATTTCATTTTTGATGCTAATTAGAGGGTGACTTTCCCGAGTTTTTTTGACCAAAAAAAGAGACCAATTGTATTTTGAGCGTAACTTGCTTAATTTTGATGCTACAAAAGTTTTTAAAAAACAGATGCAAATATTTTTTTAAATACTTCAAAAAAGTTATAATAATTTTTCTCCAAAAAGTGCATGATTTTTTGGTTATTTCACGTTGAAATAATTCACTTTGAAATTTGAGGGATATGAACCTATATTTCATTAGCTATAACTTTGTTTATGATGGGTCTAGAGAGTTCATATGTACACCATTTTTTTCAATTTTTAATATGCTATATTTTTGTTAAGAATATTTTTTTCAATAAAATAGGTACTTACTTTTTGAGTTATTTGCCAAAAACCGCCTAAAACCTGTTTTGTGTATTGAAAAATGAAGGCATTTACTTGCAAATAACTCGAAAAGTATTAACTTAGTGAAAATATGCTGTGAAACAAAATGTGCTTCGAATTAGACGTTTTATTCATTTCCAAACTTATTTTGAACGTATATTTTTTCACCCCTTATAAGGAATATCATTTTTATTTTTTGACATGTTATCTATGTGTTTACCAAATTTCATGTCCATTCAAGAGGTGCTTTAAAATTTGAAGTAAAAACCGTTATTCAGTGTACTATAAGTTGCTAACCGTTGCTAAGGGCAACCGACACAATAAATCACATTCGCAAAGAAAGATAAATCACCACTACACTTTAAAAATCATTTTTGATAATTAGATGTAATTTTTGTTTATAATAATTTTAATTTTAAGATAATTAAGTCTTTCTTTAGTCAATCGCTGTGAAATAATTTTTTAATTGTTATAAATAAAGTCACTACGATTTAAGAAAACAAAAACAATTATCTCGGCTTCAGTTAGTCGTAGAAAATTTTTATTTTGTTTTGAATTTTTATTTTGTCTTCAATAATAATCTGCAAGTTAGAAACTCATAGGATGTATAGGGGTTGCTTCAGTTTTAAATGTTTATAACGAAATTTGCCCCCGTAATTTCAAACTCGAAATAAGAGGTTGAAAAAAAAATGTTTTAAGCAAATATTTACATCAGAATATGATAATATGTCTTTAGAAAGAGAGTGGATCTAGACTTAACGCTTTACGATTTTTTGTTTTTTTCAAAAAGTTATAGCCTTCGACGTTTGACCCCTTGAATAAACAAGTTATAATATCTAAGCACCAAGTTCACCAATCAGGCTCTACAAATTTTTGTATGTTTAAAATTGAAAGATCTTAATTTTAAAGCTTTCAAAAAAACATAAAAGTTATTTTTAAAATAAATAATTCAATTGCAAAAAGCGGCCATTTTGGACTGTTCGCAAGCTATTTTGCCATAGCTCAAATTGTAGGTTTTTTACTTTACTACAAACTATTTAGAAGTTTTTCTTTAAAATGAATATCCTAAGCTGCAAAATTAAAAATCTTTAAAAATTGCAAATTTAACAAATAAAAAAACAAAATTTTTGGTCACATTTTAGTAGAAGTTATTCCTGCCATCGTCCTTTACAAGAACTGATAGGTTTCAAACATTCCTGAATTATGTATATCACGTTTTTTCACCCACAGCCTGGGATAATTAACGTTTAATATACAGCCGTAAATATTGTTTTTTTTTAATTTACTGTTTCAAAAGCTATCTGTTTATTTCAAACCATAATAGCCTAATAAAATAAAAAAAAGTCAAAATGTAAGTTCGTACAGGTTAAAACAAATTTTATATCAAAGTTTAGGTGGGTACAAAAGATATTTTCAAGAAAGTATCCCAATCATACAAGGGGATCATTGTTTAAATAATTAAAAAGGGGTAATTTTTGCACAAAAAATACTTTTTTAACTGCTAAGGTAATTCACTTATTAATGAAGGTATATTTTTTTTTATTATTTATTAAATTAACAATGCACCTAATCTTAAGACTAACCAGCATTTTACATTTAACTTAATCTACTACATTAATGAATGAAGGTATATGGGATTTTTTTCTTAAAAGTTGAAGGGTAAATCTTTCACATAAGACTTACTAAATTAAATTTGACCCCCTATTTATTTAAATAATTGTACATAAAACTTTAAAAACAAATTTGCAAAAAAAATATTTTTAGCGTTTTAAATAAGCACTATAAAATATCTTATTTTAAAGACTAAGTTGCGCTATGTTACCAGTATTAAGCAAAAAAAAATTGGTTGAAAAATATTTAATATTTTTTGAGATATTGAATTTTTTTATTAAATATTACTATATTTTCAATTGCAAAAACGCGGTTGTTCCCAAAGAAATGTTCACCTATTTAAGAGCTCATTATTTTTATTTTCATATATATTTTCGATAAATGTATTGATAAATTTAAATTTCAATTAACCTGCTCCCTAAAATGGCATTTGAAAATTATTCAAATTTGTTAATAATTTGTTTTTTAGTAAGGTCGCGGGGATAAAGTATTTTGAAATGCCGTTTCGATAATTGGGTTCCTGGGAATTTTTTACTAATTATCAACATTTTTTTGTCGTTTTTTCTTCTTCTTTTTTTCTTAGAGTTATATTATTACGGGCCCTTTTAGGGTTAAATTTTATTAAGAATGTCGAATCTCTGAGTTGTAGATTCTAGACCTAAAAATATTAAGATTTAACTAAAATATCTTAAATAAAATGTGGCTACTTACTGAGTTACAGGGTGTTTTATTTAAAAATTTAAAAATTATTGTTACCAAGTACTTTAAAACTATTTGACGTAACCTTATCATACTTGGCAGAAAGTGTGGCTATTATACATCCTACTAAATTGTGATTAATAAACGTTTCTAGCTAGTGCTAGAGACGTACGACAGGGGATAGTGAATGATTGACGTTTCCCAAATTCTACGCCACTGAGTTAATTACTATTTAAGCGAAATTTTTCGATTCTCCAATACTTTGTATGTAAATAAGTTTATTGGTATCGATAAAGTCATCAGTTTGAGAGATATTGGAAGTTTAAAATGAATGAATGGATGAATCAGAATAACTATACCGTTTCATTTTTAACGTCCAATATCTCGAAAACTAATGACATAATCGTTACCAGTAAAGAGTGTATTATTTATATAGAAAGTATTGGAGAATCGAAAAATTTCGCTAAAATAGTAATTCCCTCAGTAGCGTAGAATTTGGGAAGGGTCAACCATTAACTATCCCCTGTTGTACGCCTTTGGTAGTAGCTAGAAACTTTTATTTATCACAATTTAGTAGACTGTATAGTACCCACACTTTCTTCCAAGTATGATAAGGATACATCAAATAGTTTTAAAGTACTTGGTAAGAATAATTTTTTAGTTTTTAAATAAAACACCCTGTAACTCAGTAAGTAGCCACATTTTATTTAAGAGATTTTAGTTAAATCTTAATATTTGTAGGTCTAGAATCTACAACTTAGAGATTCGATATTCTTAATAAAATTTAACCCTAAAAGGGCTCGTAGTAGTACAACTCCAAGAAAAAAAAAAGAAGAGGAAAAAAAGAAAAAAAAATTTTTTAATTAGTGAAAAATTCCCAGGAACCCAATTATCGAAACGGCATTTCAAAATATTTAATCCCCGCGACGTTATTAAAAAAACAAATTATAAACAAATTTGAATAATTTTCAAATGCCATTTTAGGGGGAAGTTTAATTGAAATTTAAATTTATCGATATATTTGTCGAAAATATACACAAAAACAAAAATAATAAGATTTAACACAGGCGAATATTTCTTTGGCAACAACCGCGTTTTTGCAATTGAAAATAGAGTAATATTTAATAAACAAATTCAATATCTCAAAAAATATTAAATATTTTTGCACCAATTTTTTTTTTATTAATACTGATAACATAGCGCAACTTCTCCTGTGAAATAAAATATTTTATAGTGCTTATTTAAAACGCTAAACATATTTTTTTGCAAATTTGTTTTTAAAGTTTTATGTATAATTATTTTTAATAGATAGGGGGTCACATTTAATTTAGTAAGTCTTATGTGAAAGATTAACCCTTCAGCTTTGCAGAAAAATATCCTATAGACCTTCATTAGTAATTAAATGACCTCAGAAGTTAAAAAAGTAATTTTTTTGCAAAAATGACCCCGTTTTAATTATTTAAACAATGATCCCCTTGTATGATTTGGATACTTTCTTGAAAATATCTTTTGTACCCACCTAAACTTTGATATAAAATTTGTTTTAACCTGTACGAATTTACATTTTGATTTACATGTAGTGTAATTTTATTTTACTAGACTATAAATACTAAGCATTTTTGTTGAACATAATTTTAACATTAAGAGTGTTCGCCCAGTGGTTATAACTCTATTGGTTGATTATTTTTCTAACTGGTTATAGATTGTTACGGCTTATATCTATTTATTTCACTACTTAATCTAAACTTATTCTAAACTTTTACTTGTTGTCTATTGTCTATAGGGTAAATCCAAAGGACTACGAATATTTAGCATGTAATTTTGTACACTGTTGTTAAGGAGACCGATTACAAGATTGTTGAAGTGCACTTCAAGACGTTTGAGATATTTTTCACTACACTGCGCGATCACTTGCTTCGCTGTAGGGATTTTTAAAGCACTGTAAATGTGCTGATTTAAGATGAATCAAGGGACAGCCGCGACAGTCCTTAACGTCTTTGACTGGAATCGTTCTAGGATCGCTATGTTTCTGTCAGATTCTGTACTCTAGTGTTGTACGCCGTATGTCCAAATAGGCTTTATGATGGACCAGGAGTTTATTTTTTAATGATAGTGGTGAGTTACTTCCACGTTCCACCACTAGTGGTAAGAATATAAAAGGTAAGATAAAATAAGATAAGACATTGATAAAATGACAACTGAATCTATCCTAAAGTACTTAGCTGAAGTAATCCACTTTTTTTAAATCCCAAGCTCTCATCGAATATTTATATCGCATTTTAAAAAACTGGTGAAATTTTAATAAAAGTTACTCGGATTGTTTCTACTTTTGCACATATTTTCTGGATATTTTCTCAATTTATGTTCGTGGAGGTGAAGGTTCTGCTTTAACATTGTAGTCAAGTCACTGTTCAACTGTAATTTGACTTATATATTTTTGTAAACCTTTCAATGTATCCTAAATACAGCTAATATGCAATTGTTTACACAAAATTCAATAAAGTGCGTTTTTATTCACAAGATAAATATATACGATAGAAATGCCATTCGTAAGAAAAATTCTCAAAAATCTTTTAAAAAGACAAACTGAAATTAGAATCGACACTTCTTATAAGATGATTATAATATAGTATACTATCCGTTGCAAGATAATTCGGATTTATATGTATATCTATTTAATATTCTATTATCACATTTTAGTATAAATAATATAATTATTTATTTAAAGCGTACTTCCGCACACTTCTATCTAATCAGCCCTAAACATCCATCCTTGGATATAGGCCTCCTCTTCCTTCTTCCATGCCTCTCTATCTTGGGCAATTTGCATCCATTTTGACTCAGTGTGTTTCTTCAGGTCATCTGACCATCGCATCTGTGGCCTTCCGTTTTTTCGTTTGTGGTTCCATGGTCTCCAATGTATTACCATCTTAGTCCATCTTTCATCCTTCTGCCGTAGGGTGTGTCCGGCGAACTTCCATTTAAGCGTTGCTACTTGGGTAGAGACGTCTTTCACTTTTGTTTTGTTACGGATCCATTCGTTTATTTTCCTGTCTGATAATTTAATGTTCAGCATTTGTCTTTCCATGGCTCTTTCTGTCTTTGCTATTTTTTCCATATTCTCTTTTGTAAACGTCCATGTCTGAGAGCCATATATTAAAACAGGGAGTATACATTGATTGAAGACTTTTGTTTTTAGGTATTGCGGGTATTTTCTGTTCTTTAGAATATAAGACAGTTTTCCGAATGATGCCCAGGCCAACCTTATTCTTCACTTTATTTCTTCGGTCTGATTTTCTTGATTTAATCTAGTGATTTGTCCTAGATATATATATATATTCTTTTACTTGTTCAATTCTTGTTTGTGCCACTGTAATTACTAATTCTTCTTGTTGATTGGTCATGGTTTTTGTTTTACTGTAATTCATCTTCAGTCATATCTTTGTCGATTCTCTATCTAGTTCTTCCATCATTCTTTGTAATTCTTCACTTCTTTCTGCTATTAATATAATATCATCAGCATATCGTAAGTGATTCAGATATTGCCCGTTTATGTTTATACCCAAACCATCCGAGTGCAGTTGTTTGAACACATCTTCTAGCGCTTGGTTGAATAGCTTGGGCGAGATGGTATCTCCTTGTCTTACTCCTCGGTTTATTTTAATATGCTCCGTTTGTTTCATTAGCTTGATAGTTGTTGTTGCCTTATCATATATATTTGTAATTAAGTCGGTATATCTGTAGTCTATTCTGCTGTTTTGTAGGGAATTCTTTACGCACATTTAGTTCGCTTTAAATGAATAATTATATTATTTATACTAAAATGTGATAATCGAATATTAAATAGATATAAATATAAATCCGAATTATCTTGCAACGGATAGTACAATAAAATGGGTAACAAGAAATTCAAAGAAGTATTTAGTTGCATTACACGCAAAGTAAAAAATTAACTATAAATTAAAACAAATAAAATTTGGTATGTTGTATAAGGTACTAAAGCAGTATTTTAAAAAATTTTGTATGTAAATGTCGAATATAATAATTTTAGACCATTTAATTGATGTACATTATACATTTATTTAGACTATTTTTTAGCTTAAATTTAGAATGGAAGTACATGTCGTTCTAAAACGTTGTACTAATAACAAGAGGGATTTAGTAATTGCTTTTTATACAAATTTTTTCACGTTTGGTGTAAAAACGAGGACTCAATCCCCAACATCAATAAAATCCCTGAAAACTCCCAAAACAAAGTTTCCAACTCCAGCATCGATCGCGAAAACTTTTCGCCGGAGCATACCTCTGAAAACCCTATACAGTCATCCAGTTCGTGCAAAGTCCAGACCGATTCTGAGTCCAGAGAATATCTGAATTTTCTGAAGCACGGCGCAGGGCTAGCAACCCTTCCATATACACGGTTTTCTCCACGCCCTGATGTGCAGGCTTACTAACTTATTTTTCTTTTTTTGCAAGCTTCAGAAAAAGTTTTAGAGGGAAAAGTATAGAGGTATTACACTTTAATATATTAAAATCGGGATCGTATGATGTTATTTATTAAAAAATATCTCAATACTGTACATTTTTGAGATCCTTTTGAGGGATTCATTCCTCTTGAGACCTGTTTAATTATATAAATGAAAAAAAAAATAGAATTATGCGGAAGCCCATAGCACAGCAGACTGTAGTTTTTAATTAGACTTTAAAGATATGGATTTTAAAAACTAAGCCTTTATTTAAATATTATTACTTTTCTATAGTGTGGAAATTTATTTCTCTTAAATTCTTTTTATTAACTATCACTTGATCTCAACGAGATTACCACACTCATTAAAAAATGGCCTAAAACTTTTAGGACTATTGAATAATCATAACATATATATATTTTCTACTAAAAACCACTAGAGCAAGCCGTATTTAGAAGTAGCTTTGGAACGAATGACCATCTACAAATAATAAGATTCTTGATAGAGAAAGTTATAACTTTCTATAGAATACAATATATTGTATTGTATTATATAGGTGTTTCAGGTTGAAAAAGCTGAAAAATAGGTGTTTAATATTTTTCAAAAATCTGTCGAATGGCACCACCCACGGCACCACTCACTCACGGAGTTGGGGTGGGGTTTGCTTTAAAATATTAAATAGGCACCCCATTTATTATTACAGATTTGGATTTATTGCATAAAAATAAGTAACTTTTATTCGAGACATGTTTTCGAATTATGGGTAGATGGCGCTAAAATTAAAAAAAAAACTATTGGGGGAAATGGAAAATTAAATTAAAAAAATGGAAAATCCCAACTAAAATGAAAAATTCAGCTTAACTTTTTTTGAAAATTTAGCCAATGCTCCTCTATTCTAATTAGTACCAATATTATGACAATGTAATGGTATGAAAGTGTATATAAATAGTACTTAGATGCCGGTTCAAGGAATGTAGTTACAAACCTTCAACTGATCTAAACAGAAACTCTTGTTAAATACGCGAATAATAAAATTGGACCTAGAGTGATTTTATAAATTTATTTAAAAAAACACAATAAAATATAGGCCAGGAACCGAACTTTTCACCTCGCAATTTTTATAGAATGGATAGATTTGCTTGAAAATTTAAAAATAAGTAGTAAATAGACCAAGGATCAAAATATATATGATGCGGAAAGGCGCTTTTACCATGGGGGTGGTTGTCACCCCATCTCGTGGGTGGAAATTTTTTATTATATTTTGACTGCAAAAGTTGATAGAAACATTCATTCTAAGCGAAAAATGTTCTATACATTTTTTTGAAAAAACTAACAGTTTTCGATTTATTTGCCATCAAAAATGTTAGTGTTATATCGAAATAATCAATGTTTTGATAGGTATACTCATTTACGGTTCACTCAATTTTTGCCGTAGAAAAAATTTTTTCAAACCAAGTTCTTGAAATTTGAACGACCTACAATTTTATATTGAAACATTTTTTCGTATCTCTGATGCAAATCTTTATATTCTGAAGAAAATGGCATTTTTTACCAAGCTACAAAAATTTGTTATTCGCTTTTAACTCCTGTTTTTAAAAACTAATCATTCTAAGCCAGTCAAACATCTAGAATCTATTAATAATACACAAATAAATAAGAATGAATAAGGCCAATGACTAAAAACACCGCTAACTTACATGATTATGCTTCCAATTGAATTTCTCCTTTTTTTTTTCAAAAAAATATATTGATTTTTTAACCCTAACATTTTTAATTTTGATCCTAGAAGTTTGGTAAAAAAGAATTTTGTAGATTTTTATAAGGTCTATAACGCTATTAATATTAATTCTTGTTAAAATCCTCAGTTGCAAAAAGAGGTGACTTTGAAAGGGTTGGTAAAGGTGGTTTTTGCATGTTCTTACAAGTTTTAATTGTCGATAGCTCACTCAACTTTTGCCGTAGAAAAAATTTTTGCCAACCAGGTTTTTGGAAATTAAATCCGCTACAATTTCATATTAGAACATTTTTTCGTATCTCTGATGCTACTCTTGCCATTCTGAAGAAAAGGCAATTTTTTCCAAACTAAAAAAATTCGTTATTTGCTTTTAACTCCATTTTTTTAAAAACTATTCATTCTAAGCCGGTCAAACTTCTAGAACCTATTAATAATACATAAATAAAAAAAACCAAATAAGGCTAATGACTAATTTTAATTAGGATAATGATTAGGGGGCTGCTTCCAATCACTTTTTCGCTGAAAAAATAGGGACTGACATTCTTTTCATTATAAGTTACTTAATTTTTGTGCTAGAGTTTAATTCTGGAGATAGATATTTTTAATAATTTAAATTAGTTTGAACACGTTGTCCTCGAAAAATGCATAGTTTTCTCGTCTTTTTACTTTGAAACTAAAATATTTAGCATTTGACTAAGAAGAGCCAACATATAATAGAAGCGTTCAGCGCCAAACTGACTTAAGCGACAAAAAGTATTAACTTGCGATTTCTATTCTATCAGCTTCTGTGAGAGTTAAATTGTGGCGCCAAATTGGTAGAAACGACAATATCAAGCAGGAATATTATTATTTTATTAAAAATTCATTTTAGCAACACTGATAAAACGTGTTCGTTTGATGCCAGACTAACTTAAGTGCCGTACTCCATGCGATTATTGTATTACAACATAATATTCACTGTTTGTAGTGAATTATTGATTCGCTGGTTGTGCTGTATTAATAAAATGTCGAGTTTTAAGAGCAGCACTAATAAAGTCTTAAATATTTGTTCTTCAATATTTAGTTCATTTATCACTTCTGGCAAGTTTATTTATTAAGCATTATTACGTTATTTTAGACGTTGAAGATCTTATAGGTTATGTGAATGGATTCGTTTTAATAAAAATATTTCTATCAATAATTTATTTTTTTAGGCGTAATAGATAAAAAGTAATCTTCGATAACAATACTTTACTAAAACAACTTTGAAGTTATTATTTTATGATTTTATCCAATTTATTATCAACATTAAAAATGAGCTATCACAGCTAAATATACCACTATTTTTACTGCATAGATTCATTTGTTCACAAGGAAAACGTCCAAAACCTATAAAAGCTTATAGTACTTTATATTATTAATCATCCAGAATGATATAATAAACCATCTATTGTGAATTTTTTTAATAAAAATAGAATAAACCGCCAAATTGGTACTTAAGCTACTTTACCTATTTTAAATATTTAAAATAGACGACATTGATTGTAACGCCAAAGTGACCTATGCACCAGCAATTTATGCTTTAAGTGCCAGTTTAATGGATATCTAGATGGGCCAAATTAGGCTAAGTGCCATTTATTTTAGTAAATAAATAATATAGAGTGTTCTTATTCAGTAAACCATAAAAGTAAATAATTTTTTATCAATATCACATTCAATAGTATCTTTTTCCTAGTTATCATTGAAGTTCTAACAACAATGTAATATAGGCTTATCTTTAAGGCAAGCGTCCACAGACCCGCATCGTACGCATCGGACGCATCGTACGCAACGGATTTTAGTTTGCCTTGTACAGAAACTTATGTAACCGCGTCCACTGATCCGCATCGTACGGATCGCATTATCGATTGTCAAACTAAAATCCGTTGCGTACGATGCGTACGATGCGGGTCTGTGGACGCTTGACTTAACCGCCATTTTCCAACATTTTGTCATTTAGTTTTTAGCTACTTTAGCGCTGAACACCTAAAGCTCGATTACTGTTGGTCTTAAAGATTAGCTAAAAACACGTTTTTGTTTATTTTTTCAAAAGGTACATTTTTGTTAAGTAAAGTTGTTTTGATATAACGAAAATTTTGGAGTTATTAGCAGAAAACTTATTAAAAACATTGATTTTTTCGATATAAAACCAACACTTTCGATAGCGAATAAATCGAAAACTATCAATTTTATTAAAAAAATGTGTGGAACGTTTTTTGCTAAGAATGAGCGTTTTTACCAACTTTTGTGATTAAAATAGTAAAAAATTTTCCCCAATGAGGTGGGGTGGCAACCACCCCCATGGTAAAAGCGCCTTTCGGCATGATATAAATTTTGATCCTTGGACTATTCACTACTTATTCTCAATTTTTCAAGCAAATCGATCCATTCTGTAAAAATTGCGAGGTTTTGTCATATTTTAGGCTTCATTACTTGGACTAATAATTACTGTGTATCCATTATTGCCATCTTTTTTATAGTTTTATATTGTATTATCAGATTTTTAGTCCAAGTATACAATTTTTGATTTGCGTATTTCCTTGCAGCTTTTACTAGAATTAAATTTACTTTTTTGGTTGTATAAACATTGTACAAAAAATTACCCTTTTAACTTTTAATCCCTTAAGCGACAAGATAATTAACCGATGTGCTTTCAATAAAAATATGCAGAAGCTCACGATCTCCGAAAAAAGATTGGTGAGGGTGCTCAAGAAGTGGCAAAATAAAAAAGTCGTCTTTGTCTTACGTCTTACACTGTTTGTATTCAAGAGTCTTCTTACATAAATCTGAAGGTAAGCGATCGGTTAACACCGACCCCAGTCTGGGGATTTTTTAAGCCCCCCAAGGCTCGATTCCAATCTCTCTTTTTCTAGATTTATTATTGAACTCAGTGCCGGCCTCGCGCGAGTAACAATTATACAAAGTATAGCCAACTTTTTGAGAGTCCAAGTAGGTTTTGGGATTATTTAACTCCTTCAGTGGCAACAATGTTCTACCATAATTTGTTATAATGTGGAGGCAGTAGTAGAAAAAAATCAAGTTTATGAATTATTATTATATTAAATAGTAGCAAATGGCCCAAGCATATTATAGGTCTGGATCCCGCGTATGAAAAAAAAGTTGATTAATAGCAAGCTGAAAATCTGTTAATAGCTTAAGGGTGTCAAGTCGGATAAACTTTGATATATGGGAATACTGGAACAGGGGAAGTTTTAATTGTGGAACAGGTTAAAAATTTGGAACGGTCACACCACGAAAACGGCACATTTATTTTGTCCGACAGAATAGACTTAAACTCTCCGAACAGAGATTAAACTCTCATGCAAAAATCAGGCTGTTATTTTGCACCTGTCATAATTCCTGTTATTTGACATATTCTACATGTTCCACTCATTAAAACGGCCATTTGGTGATAAATATCAGTCTGATTTTTGCATAAGAGTTTAATCTCTGTTCGGAGAGTTTAAGTCTGTTCTGTCGGACAAAATACATGTGCCGTTTTCGTGGTCTGACCGTTTCAAATTTTTAACCTGTTCCACAATTAAAACTTCCCCTGTTCCAGTGTTCCCATATATCAAAGTTTGTCCGATTAGACACCCTTAAGCTATTAACAAATTTTCAGCTTGCTATTAATCAACTTTTTTTTCATACGCGGGATCCAGACCTATTAATATTTGTATAAAAACTTTTAAACTACTAGATTTATATAGAAAATACTGAGGAAGTATGCAAAATTAACCACACCGCCCATTGGTAATGATTACTTCAAATGGTATATTTACCCTTCGAGTGGGTGCGCTGTCGTAAATTTTACGAAAAAAACACGTGATTGGCCCACCCGCTAATATTACATGGTCTAGAGCGTCGATTTTCTAGGTTTGTGAAGTTCACTATAATAACAACGTGTCGGGTGTAGGCACAGATGTTTGATATCGACAAAATTTGCTTGAAAATGGTTCCTGGCACTAAAAAGCCTTAGGTTATATAGTACATTATTTGACGGTTTTTGCTGTAAATTTTAAAGAACCGCTTGGATTGACATAAAATTTGGCATAGGCATAGCCATAATGTCAAAGAAAAAGTTGATATTATTCCGATGTGTGCTATTGCCCTGGGGGTGAGTTGCACCCTTTCTCAGGGGGTGAAAAGCATATGTTCAAAATTCAAAAGTCCAAAATTTGATAAAATGCCTAATTCTAAGTAACTTTTTTTTCCATACAGTTTGTTCACTAAGTCAATACTTTTCGAGTTATTTGCGAGTGAATATGTTAATTTTTCAACAAAACAAACACGTTTTTAGACAATTTTTCGCAATTAATTTAAAAAGTAAGTATTTTATCGAAAAAACCATTGTTAGCAAAAGTATAGCTTCTAAAAAAGTAAAAAAAATGGTGTATACATGAAGTCTCTAGACTCTAGACCTAGTAGAAGCATAGCTAAAGAAAAATAGGTTCATATTCTCCAAACTTCAAATAAATATAATTCAACGTGAAATAACCAAAAAATGAAACAGTTTTTGGAAAAACTCATCTCAACTTTTTAAAGAGTTTAAAAAGCTTTATGCCTATTTTTATAAAAAAATATTCTAGCATCAAATGTGAGCAAGTTACGCTCAAAATACAGTTAGTCCGTTTTGATTTGGCATAAAAAAAATCGGGAAAATCGCCCCCTAATAATAATAACTTCAATAGAATTAATCGTTAACGCTTTACATGTTGCTTTATTTATGTTGTGTCTATATGATCTGTAAGTTTTATCAATTCAACGTAGTTATTTTTGGAAAAAAAGTGGTTTTAAAGTAAAATTTTTAAAAAGTTTAATCTTGAAAAAAATGCTGTTTTTCAAAATAACTTAAAAATTGTTAGTAATACCGAAAATCTCAAAAAGTAATAAAATGTACGTTTTTCTTTTCTGAATATTTTGGACTTTTTGTTTTCCTGTTAGACAAAAATAGGTTATGCTATGGCTGATCAAAGTTTGCATACACTCCGGATTAGTGACTCGTCCAAGTCATTTTAACTACAGCCTTTTCAAAAAGAAGCACTTTGAACCGCTGAGACTTACAGATCGCATAAAGAATACATAAGCAAAGTAACTTGTGAAGCGGTAACGTTTAATTTTATTTGATTTGTTAATTAGGGGGTGCTTATCGCGATTCTTTTTACCAAGAAATAAAAGGTACCATGAATATTTTGAGCATAACTCACTTACTTTTAAGGTTAGAAGTTAAAAAAAAACAAAAATATTATACCTCTTTTAAACACTTTAAAAAAGTTGAAATGAGTGTTCCTCGAAAAGTGTTCCGTTTTTTGGTAATTTCTCGATGAAATACTCGATTTGGAATTTGACGAATAAGTACCTACTTTTCATTAGCTACAACTTTGCTTGTACTGGGTCTATAGACTTAGTATATGCATTTGTTTTTTCATTTTCTTATAGGCTATATTTTTATTAAGAATATTTTTTTCGACAAAGTACTTACTTTTTGAGTTATTTGCGAAAAACCATCTAAAAACGTGGATATTTTCACTGGGATTTTTCGTGAACAAATTCACTGGCAAATAACTCAAAAAGTATTGTCTTGGTGAAAAAACTCTATAGAACAAAAGTTGCTTAGAATTAGTCAGTTTATCGAATTCCGAACCTATTTTGGACATATATTTTTTCACCCCCGATAAGGGTTGAGACTCACCCCCAGGGCAAAAGCACAGATCCTCACAATATCACTATTTTTCTTTGACGTATTAGCTATGTGTATGCCAAAGTTCATGTCAATCCAAGTGTTTTTTAAAATTTAGAGATTTTGCAATATGTTACCGCTAAAGAACATACTAATACTAGATTACAATAAAACCAAAGATGGAATGGACACTATAGACAACAAACGGTGTGCCGATTACACGACCTCAAATCTAATACAAATTGGCTAAGGCTTCTAGATATAGAAGAGTTGTCCTGAAAAATCAGACATATAGCCTAATAAAAGTGCATCATAGATCAATCCTCAGACATTTACCTGAAGATATAAGTGCTTTCCTAAAGGTGACTTATGGTCAAGAAGTTGAACCTACCGAAGAAGAACAAAATAAAAACCCTCTAAAGCACGGTGTGTGCCAACAATGTGTAATGGAGAAGAAAATATAGTCAACTTCAATTAAGTGTTGCCGTTGTCAGTCATTTATATGCAAGAAACATTCTGTCATTGGGGTGGTTTGCAATTATTGTAAGGATGAGAATGTTGATTCTGACCAATAACCAGATCCTTTAGAATCATATTATATTTTTAAAGTGTTATCTGATTTTTTCTTAACAAAAATAAAAATATATTAGTTTAAAATATCGTATCTACAATATAATTTTTGAAAATCCTTGTAACAATTCCACATTTATTTAAAGAAGACATCATTTACAAAAATAGGTAAAATTTATGACACGCGCCCACTATTGTGAAATTAAAGGGCACGTCTGCTGGAAGGTTAAAAACAACTTTTACTTTTAATAAACAAAGAGAAAGTTTGCATTTAGAACACGTCCACTTAGAGTTGCACGGACAGTAGAATCACTCTCCGAAAAATTGGAAGTAAAAGCTTTAGTCGCGCATGGCGACCGCGCAATTTTCCCAGTCGCTTTTGCCCCACTCTCGCATTGTTAGTCGCATAGAAACGTACGAGTTTTAACAGGAAAAACCCGCATCCACCACTGGTGAATTACCAAATTGCGTACTGCCGGTATTACTCCTTGAGATCAAAGTGCCGACATGGAAGAGGTTTACTTTCCCTCTTTATACTGTGGTTGTACCGTACAGAATAAGACTATACTACAGAATGCACACAGAAAACTAAGGCCACATCCTTACATCCCCAATTAGATGGAACATGTGGAATATCTAAACATCAAAACTTATATATTTTTCAGCTTCTGCTTAGTGAGATCTGTAAGACAAGAAAGCTCTTTCATCTAACTTTACCCTTATACAGTAGCTCTCCATGTACTGATAACACTATTTTTAAATAAATATGTTACTGTTTCAGTTTTACTTTCAAATCGGATTATTTTCCTACAGTATTAATACGTGGTTTTAGCTAGAGACATTCGTTTTGTTTTTCTTTAACAGCTATGTACTACTATTTTTATTGGTGCCGGACGCAACGATTATGACTGAAAGTATCGATATTTCTTATAAATCGAGTCACTAGAGAATACTCCGGATTTTGCATAGATACGTCAAAGACAGAGGATCTTGTGGTTAGTAAATAAGATGTTGTTAATATGAAACTCATTGTCAACAATGAGCCTATTACAAAAGCTAAGAATTTTAAAGAACTAGTATGCTCGATAAATCCTGATGGGGAAGTTACAACTTATATAGAAATCAAATATATATATATATATATATATATATATATATATATATATAGAAATAATGAGGAATTCTCAGCTGAACTTGCAACAACTAAGAATGAATCAAGTTCCTAAAATGTTATGTGTATCCTGTATGGATGTAAAACCTGGAACATGAAGGTTAATATGATTAAAAAAATTAGAAGCCTTCGAGATATAGTCATATTGTAGAATGCTCAAAATGTCACGAATGTGTTCTACGAATTTCAAACATACATAAGAGTAACCAGAATAACAGGTCAAGGTGAAAGTGACTTGGCGAAGATAATAATAAAGAGAAATCTTGAATCTGGGGCATATAATGAGAGGTAGCAGATACTGGGTACTGCAGTTATTACTCAACGGATGATTCAAAGGGAAAAGGAGAATTGGTATAAATAAATTTTCATGACTCGGTAATCTTCGTCAATGGACAGGCATCAGCAGATGCGTTGTTACATGCCGCGTAAGATCGACAACAGTATCCACAAATTGTCATGGAAGCTACGTATACCTAAAATTTGGGCACGGTACTTAAAGGCGAAGAAGAAGAATACATTTGCTAGATTGTATAATTGTGATATTTATTTGGTTATAAAAAATTAAGATTTGGTTTCAAACCGTATTGAAGTTTTTTCGTACGGTGGATAAAGTAAATTAATATTTTTGTGACTTCATAAACATTATAGTATAATTGTAAAAAATTTCTAAATCTCGTCCCTCTCACCCTACTTAAATCCCAAATCCTGTCCACCCGACTGTCTGCTCGTAGACCATATTTTTCCCGCGCGTTCTTTACTTGTTACTCTCGCGATTACAACCAGTACTGGCTTTAAATAATGAAATAAATCGAAAAGACTGAACCAGCCATTTTTTAGAAAGGTGCGTCAAAATACAACTAATGTAATAATATATGTATTAGATCTATTATTGTATTATATCATAATACATTAATGTATTACATCTATTACTATATTAGTTGTATTTTGACGCACTTTTCTAAAAAATGGCTGGTTCAGTCTTTTCGATTTATTCCATTATTTAAAGCCAGTACTGGTTGTAATCGCGAGAGTAACAAGTAAAGAAGGCGCGGGAAAAATATGGTCTACGAGCAGACACTCGGGTGGACAGGATTTAGGATTTAAGAAGGGTGAGAGGGACGAGATTTAGAAAATTTACTGTTTCGTGCTAGATTGAAGACAGATTATAGGGTAGTGGTAAATTGTAATCCTGGTCGATAATCCTTTAGGAACTGCGATGTCGTTGCTATATTAATTTCCTGCGAGGCAATAATGTACAAAGCTTTATGGTCATAGCTTTCAACTGGAAAAATTGGTTTTGCAATATTGTTATTTTACGAATTTAAAATAAAAATATTATTTTGACATTTTAAAATTACTTCAGGATTTAGAAGATACTATTTGTATCATACTGCCTATTATTTTGAAAACACATATTATTAGAAAACAATAAAAATTTGTAAAAATATATATAAGCCTGAAGCTTTTTCTACAAAGGCTGAGCAGAAATATATATTTTTAACCCTTAAGATATTGAATTAATTTATTTAGAAAATTACAATTATTTTTTATTTTGATGTATTCAGGAGAAGGTTTTAAAATGAAATACAAACATTTTTTTTCTTAATTATTTTTTATTTTTTTAGAAAATTGCCGTTACATATATGTAACGCTAGGAAGATATAGGAGCAAACATATTTAAAATATTTCATATCATAAATTTCAAAATAACAAACAAATACAAAACTAGATAAATGAAAAATCATAATCAAGTTATTGTAGATGAAAATCTATGTTGCACTTGATACACACTCCCACATTGCACTTGCAACCCGTGGTACATACATATGAACTACAGCATTCATCTGCAAATCGCCTCTATTTCTTATCAGGAATATAGGTCCGGAGGTGATCAATCTTATCTTGCATCTTGTAACATTCCTGTTTTCTTTGAGAAAAATTTCTCACTTGTGTTCAAAATTTTTCTGATGGGTGAGAGGAGTGTATAACGTTACAAACGTCACATATTTGTTATTTTATTTTTAAATAATTATTTTACTTTATTTTCTTTAATATTTCATTAACAATAATTTTTTCTACTTGTTTTACCAGTTTTATTCGTTAAAAACTCGTTGGCGCCCTCTTTTATTATCCTCTTTTATTACCCTCTTTGATTATCCTCTTTTATTATCTTATTTTATTATCTTCTATTTACTATATCTTTTTTCATTTAAATCATCAATTAAACATACTGAACGTACCCTGTATATTCTTACTCTGTAAGTATTTGTCTTTCAATACGGAACATGCCTGCTACTTCATAGTACTTTGTCATTTCAAACGTCGAACTGTCATGAAAGTGACACTTCATCCCTACCCGCTGACACAAAATAAAAATGGAAGGGACAGGGAAAAATTCTCTATTTAAAGGAATAAGCCCATGATGCCTTATCTATTTCCATACTTTCATTCTCTTGGGGTGAGTTGTGTTCTAATTATTTTTTTTGTACACATTTTCTAAATGAAACGGCTTTTTCTAAAAAATTTTATATTTAACCTCCAATGCAAAAACCTTGGTTTCGGATATTTTAGTTTTAAATATATTATCTTTTTAATTTACATATATACACGTTTGGTAATCAAATTTTAACTATTCTCCTCATCTAAATTTCATTTAATTTATTCTTGTCATCTGCTACTCTTTCTGACAATTAGAATGGCAGACGGCACACGTTGGTTTATCTTCTTGATTGCTGATATGTGTTTTACTGTTCTAGTTTTTGGGATAAAGATCATAGTTCTCCCTCCGGGAGTTTCAGCAACCCTCAAATCGCCGGCGATAGAACAACGAGGACATGTCATCCATGCTGCACCCACATCACCAAGACTGCAATGACCAACATATGTAGGCCTGGTGGAATACAACACCTACAACCCCAGAGCCTGTTGAAGAACCATCAGCAGTACCATTCATCATCAAGAAGTTACCATCAGCTACCAAAAGCCATTAGTATAATCCAGAATTGTTAGTTTTTGGCAAGAACTTGAATATATTTGTTAATGTAATTTACTAAGTCATATTTTTATTATATCTTTATTGAACAATAAACTTGATTAGTTAAAAATACTGTTTTGCTTGCTGTCATTCCAAATTTTCATAGTTCATTTCTAAGATTAAGACAAGACGAACACACACCCTGAGTGACTGAGCTCAGCTAAGGGTGTAGCGATGGCTATCCTGGGTGATCGAGGTAATATTTTGGAATATTATTTCAATTAGCTGGGGTAGTCCATCGCTTACTTTTTTCACTGGCACCCAACGTGGGGCGTCTTTTGGTTTGGTACCATATTACGTAAGATACGATGTTACTAGATATATTCGAAATTCTAGTCGTGGCATAGGATCATAGGATATACTATGTCCAGTTATGTCCATTATCAATGTAAATAGACCATTAGGTATGTCCATAGTTATTTCCAGCATCAATGTAATAGACACCACTAATAGGGTCAACGCCAAAGGCATCAATTATCTCCAGCGCTTTTTGATGAGAAAACCCTTTTCTGGAACAAACAATACGTTACAATTCCAAAAGTTCCGATTTTGCTCCCATATGTTCCTAGCGTTACATATATGTAACACCAAAAATTAAAGGCATTTTTTACAAAACAAGGATAAAATTTCTAAAAATTTATATTATCAATAAAAAAGACACTAATTTATTCTCAATTGAAAACACTTTAAACAAAATATAATAACAAAAGAATAGTAAAAATATACTTACTCAAACTTGGGGTCCATTTTTACCATAAATAATAAACACTGTCATATAAAACACTCAACTAAATAAACAAGTTAGATCAAATACTCGAACCAACTACTGAAAACTAGTAAACAAGTGTCCCTTGAAAGTCTTGCATCATCATTTAGTTAAAATTAAAATCACTTCCCGAATTTAAGGCTTAGGATTTTAGAGATTCTTGCGTTACATATATGTAACGCTAGGAGCTTAAGGGTTTTAATTTTAACATACATAACTGAAACCTATAGCTAATATATTAATTTGTTATTTGGTGTTTAGCAAATATCTTAAAGAATTGTAATATGACGTCATGGGCAATTAAAAATTTTCATTTATACAGTGCCTATTAAGTAATAGACACTTAACACGTCATGACACGCACCATGTTTTTTTACAGAAGTAGAAGCCCTGCGGAATCCGTATAATAACTAATCCAGATTAAAATTAGCCAAATATTATTAAAATGTGTAAATTCTATTTCAAAAGACTTTTAGTATTCCGAATTAGAATTATTGGTATTGTTGTTACAGAGAAAAAAATACACCCCTTAGTAATTTGTCTCATCCGACTTATCAAGAATACACGCCCCGTTAGCAAAACGCCGCTAACATTTATCATTGGATATTTTTATATAAATATGTATTTTATAATAACTTAATTATATTATGTGTGATACACATCTTTATAAACTAAACAAAATATTAAGCGTACATACATACTTACATATTCGGTTAGTAATTTCATCTGCCAGGCGTTGTTGATTAAATTAAAAACCGATTAATGAATGTTAAAGAACAACTTCTGCAAAATACTTAAACGGAGACAAAGTGGTTATTAATAGAGACAGAAATAGATAAAAGTTAAAAAGAAATTCTGACACCAACCAGATACAAAAAGAAACAATGGATGACGGAGCAAATCTTAGAAATAATGGAAGAAAGACGTCAGCATAAAAACAAAGAAAATCAGATACGTAGAAGTCTGATTTTGCGTGAGAGTTTAATAAAACGGTAACAAATCAATTATTGAAAGTTCTGTCCAACAAAATACATGGGACGTTTTCGTAGTCTGACCTGTTCCACAATTAAAACTTCTCCTGTTCCAGTGTTTCCGTACATCAAATTTTGTCCGACTAGACACCGTTAACCCGGCATTGGTCGCTAGGTGGGTTGTTACGCGAGTGGTCGTGCGTGAGATTTTCTCTCACATATCCAACTTTTGCCTTTCTTTACAAAATTTTACAAAAAAGATGAGGTTTCATCAACGATAAAGCCATTTTCTTTAAAAATACAGGACGTTTTTCTGTTTTATTATTATTATTTTTACATAAAATGTGACTATTGATGCCGCCAATATTTAACATTGAAAAATATATGGTAAGTGGCCATCTACAACTAACCCGTGAAACAGAATATAGGATTTTCATATCATCGACGTCCACGGCGCCTTTTATTACATTATAAAAGGATATTACTTTAGGTTTTAAGGGGAAAAATAATATTAATTTTTATACAGAGTTGGTGACGCCGGTGGTCGCTTGATGAGAGAATCTCTCACATGAAGGGCACTGACTCAACAATATGGTGATACTAAGTAAACTGAGTCACTATCTGAGCGGACGAGTCTATTAGATTGTCGAGAGAGGATAGTTAAGAGACTAGAAGGAACTACAGCGCGTATAATTTCCCAGAAAAAAGTTGTGCGCAATTTTCTGAAACCGTGAGAGAAAATCTCATATAGCGACCACTGGCGGGTTAAGCTATTAACAAATTTTCAGCTTGCTATTAATCAACTTCTTTTGGTATGTATGTAGATTTAATGCACAATCCTATAAAAAATAAATGAAACTACATTGGACTTCTTATGAAAATTTGCCTCCATTTATAATATAAAATTATTACAATAAAAGCTTTTTATATCAGTGCTGGATATCCTTACTATCTCGCTTGATATCATCCCTGATATGTCAGGCTTAGAGACTATCCCTGACCCCCAAGAACGAAAAGTATATACTTTTGTTGTATCTTATTATTAACATTTTGGCCTGTCGAGAGAAGACGAGAGAAGAGAAATTCGAACAAATTTTAAGAAAAACGATAATAGTCAAACAGAAAACAAAGACCATTTGGAAATACTTATTGCTGATGCAAGGCTTAAAGGAGCAAAATCTTAGTCCAGTACTATTTAAATGCCTTCATTTTCTTCGAATCCTGAGAAAACTAATAAATATTTTTTAGAAATTTAAACGCAGAATGAAAGACAACATTATTACCGAGAGCTGAAAGATACTTAGAATAAACAAAAAGTTTATGTTGAATATTTGAAATTAAAAACTACACCAACTTTTCTCTTTTCTTTTCAGTCCTGCAACATTTTAAAATACTCGACACCTTCATATACTTAAGCTCGCTGCTAACTAAAGATAACAATGTCAGTGAAGAAATTGAAAGAGGAATAGTGATTGCCAATAATTGTTTCTATGGCTTAGGAAGACAGATTACCTCAAAAATACCTAGAAAAATTAAATTGGCTGTATACAAAACACTAATAAGACCAGTGCTAACATATAGTTCAGAATTATTCTCAGATATATATTTTCTATATTCAGAAATATATTTCCTCAGTATTCGATAAAAATAAATGCATTTAAATAGCATCGGACCAAGATTTTGCGCCTGCCCCTTAAGTGTTTTCTCAAATTTATCTGGATAAATTATTAAAACATACCCCGTAAAAAGAACAAGAAGAAGAAGGAGAAGACATTTTTTTGAAACTGTCAAAAATTGTCAATATTTATCATAATTTTTTTATTCAAGAAAAACAAACAGTTTTTAAGATTGTTGGCTGCAATTACTTATACACAACCATGTATGTCAATCAAAATTAGTTATTTATTTTATTAAATAGATTTTGTATGTTTTCAGAACATAACGCAAAAGGACATACATTTTGGGCCAGATCATGGAAGCACCTAAAGACAAATACTACCTAACGTATCTAACATTTTTAGTTCATGGAATAGGAATACTTATGCCTTGGAATATGTTTATCACAGCTATTGGAGTAGGTACATATTATTTATAATAAATTCCATTGTTTTGTTCGGGCTTCTCCAAGTTCATCTCATATTTTCCTTATTTTAAAGACGCTGTTCATTAGGTACATTCAATGTTTTGAAAGAAATGTTTATTAAAGTGCTTCCTCTATCGTTTCCTATTTGAAAGGTTTGACCACACCCAAGAACCGTAAGAGCCTTTTTAATGTCTTCATAAAATTGGTCTATTTCTTCTCCTTCGGCTGCAGAAGTGAGTGCATTCGACTCGATAAATTTTATTTTAAATTTACTTTTTAAGCTTGGAAACGCTTATAATGGCTGTAATATCTGAAACATTTATTTTATTTACCAAAAGCCTACACCACTTATCGAGTTGGCAGTTTCACCTATAGAATAAAGGACATGCCCTGTCTTTAGAATTATTCCCCTTGTTCTCTGATTTCGCATATTCCAATTATGTCCCAATTAACCTTTTCCAGCTATTCCAGAAGCTTCTCTTCCGTTGATATTCTTTTAACATTTTATGTAACAATTTACAAATCTCTTGAGTATGTATTTTCATTTTCGAATTGGTCTGAATGTCACTAGATTGTCTCCCACAGAATCCGTGAGACAGATTCTTATTATTATCAGTGTGAGATTCCGGACGTACCGTCTTTCTCACCTGGGGCAATTTTCTTTGAATTTGTGACATATTTAGTGTCCCCCATCATGCTTATGTAGTTATTCCATTTCTTTTTTCTAGTTAGTGTCCATTCGTTTATTCAGTGCACGTTACATTGTCATCTAACATCTTCACTCCTCTTTCTATATCCCTCAGCGTATTTCCTGTAATTTTTCTCAGTACTCTCATCTCAGTCTTTTTCAGTAGTTTTTGTGTTGTGGCTGTTCTTACACTGGCTTTATAAATTATTGACTTCATATCAGTATTAATATGTCGGTTTCGCCATATAATATGTAGTGTTATTAAGACATCAACTTAAATTAAAATAACTAATTAATTAACGTTGACCTAACTACACTGACGACGTTGTAAACAGAAACAGCTGTCTGTAGATTGTACCGGGTGTCCCAACAAGAATGGCCCTCGGCCATATCTCAGGAACCGTTTATAGTACAGAGACGGCGTAATTGAATATCAAAAACTAAAAAATCAAAATTTTGCAAAATTTGCCTAAAAAACGGGCACTGGAAATCCAATCATCGCATTCTTCATAAAATTTTGCGTATATTTGATTTCACAAGTTTAAGTCTAGCTTTGCAAATAAGAGGTGGGGGTGAGTGGGAACCTTGTTATGAAAAAATGGCTGTAAGTCCGGTTCTGCTAAATCGAATATTGCAAACTTGGTCTTGTTGAAAACAGCTCTTTTCGTAAATGTAAGAGTTATAATTTCGAAACAGCCTATTAAGTAATAAGCCAGCTAGAAGGCGTTATTTAATTATTTTCAGAAATCTAGTTTGCTTTGGAAAATATTAAATACAAGTATGCATTTTTAATCCTGTATTACAAAATTAGATAAAATTAGCAACAGGATAGCTAAAACCGCATTACGATACATTTTATCTGTCTCGAGATATCTTAAGAAACGTGCAAATTTTAAACCTAACCGTTACTGTCACCGGTAAACGAAGTTAAGGGAAGGTAGTGTGCTGTGGAAAAAAGAAAAAACCATTTTCCAGATCTCAACGTATATAGTTAATTAAAACAACAATAATACAAACACTATAAAATATAAGAAAGAAATAAAAACAACTACTTAGTGACGACTTAAATGTTCCAAGTATTGCCCATCATTTGTGATTCAAGCATTTACTCTTTCAACAGTAGATTGAACAGCAGTCTTAATTTCTGCTCTCGAAATGCTTTAAATGGAATTTCGTATTCTCTGGATCATTTTTTATTGAGTAGGCCTAGCTTCAAAAACAAGGTCTTTAATCCGTCCCCATACCTAAATAAAAGTGAAATACCAAACCCTCGCCACACCAAACAGTTAAATCTGGTGATAGTCAGGTAATTGGACCCTTTTTTTCGATAATGCTATTATTGGTGAACGCTATATAATTTTTTTAAGGCATGAATTGTCTCTTCTTCTGGAATATGTACCGCTTGCAGTTCGTAGGTCCATGTTGTTTCTGCACGATGATTGTCCCGCGCATTTTTCCAGAGTATTAAGAGATTTTTTAGATGAGTCGTGGAAGCCTATTTTTTGGCTAGCCAGATCACCAGATTTAACTGTTTTTTAGACTTTTATTTATGGGGCGGATTAAAGACTTTGTTTTTGCCGCTAGGTCGACTACTCAAGGAAACATGATCCAGAGAGTTGGAAACGCCATGCAAAGCATTGCGAGAGCAGAAATTGAGACTGCTGTTAAATATACTCCTAAAGAGTAAATATTTGCATCAAAAAGTATAGGCCACAATTTAAAAATTTTAGTCGTCACTAAGTTTTTATTTCTTTGTTTTATTTTATAGTTTTGTTTATCCTATTGTTGTTTTAATTAATACACGTTGATATCTAAAAAATGTTTCTTTGTTTTTTCCACAGCACACTACCTTTCCTTAACTTCGCTTACCGGTGACAGTAACAGTTAACTTAACGTTTGTTAGGATATCTCGAGATAAAAAAGGTATCAACATGCTGTTTTCGCTATTCTGTTGCTAATTTGATCTAATCTTGTAATACAGGATTAAACATGCATACTTTTATTTAATATTTTCCAAAGAAAACTAGATTTCTGAAAATAATTAAATAACGAATCCTAGCTGGCATATTACTTAATAGGCTGTTTCTAAATTACAATTCTTACATTGATGAAAAAGAGATATTTTCAACAAGACCAAGTTTACAAAATTCGATTTAGCAGAACCGAACTTACAGCCATTTTTTCATAACGAGGTTCCCATTCACCCCCACCTCTTATTTGCAAAGGTAGACTTAAACTTGTGAAATCAAATATGCGCAGAATTTTATGAAGAATACGATGATCGGATTTTTCCAGTGCCATTTTGTTAGGAAAATTTTGTAAAATTTTGATTTTTTAATTTTTACCCTCTAGCGGTAAACCTACAATTATGAAAATAATTTCCAGGATTTTCCCGAGGTAACTTTTGTTATAAATATTTTTTTCTCACAGTTGTACTATAAACGCTTCCTGAGATATGGCCTAGAGCCATTCTTATTGGGACACCCGGTACATGTACATCGCCTCTGAATCGAAATGAAACATAAATTGTTTTTCACTTCGCTTAACTAATTAATTAATTATAATAATACATGTTTTATATTTTTTAGTATTTTACACAACACAAACTGTCACCTTCATATATTGGATATGACTTTCCGTATTTACCGAAATTTATGCAATATTTAACATTTTGCTCCCAAATACCTGCCCTCATACTAAGTTGGCTGAATATTTTTGTGAGGATTAAAGGACCATTGACAATAAGAATTGTTTGCAGTATAGGGGTTGTTATTGTAGTGTTTATTTTTACTATATTTATGGCAATGCTAGACACCAGTGGTGCACCTCAATTCTTCTTTTGGCAGACTATGTTATGTGTCGTGATAATGAATAGTAAGTATAAAGACGCATTTAATTATTTAAACTCACCTTAATACATTGTGTTATTTAATCAGATCATGATAATCATGATCATAATCGTCACCACCACCGTCATCATCATCATAATCTGTACTACAATCGCAATAAAGATGCACTGAAAAAAAAAACAAACCAAGACATGTTCAATGTTACGAGGAACACTCTCAAAACCTAATTTACAATGTCTTTGCATTGTAAATCCCATACTCCGATTTACAAAGTTTATACATTGTAAATTATGATTCGGGAGTGCTCCTCGTAACATTCAACGTGTATTGGATTGTTGATTTCTAGTGGATTTTTATTGTGAATTTAAGTATAGTATTACAATATATCATATTGCAATATGATAATTATTGATTCCTTTAAATTCACTCTAAAATTAAATGGTACATTAACAGGCTTATTAAGCTTCCACTTTACAAAAGGTATTCGTACATTTACATCAAATCTAAAATCATACATATTATCCACGAGCTTCTTAACCAAGAGTGTTTGTATATCTAGTTGTATTTATCCATGCCTCCTAAGAATGTATTAAATAAGTACTTGAGGTTAAGAAATAAACGTTTTCTTTTGAGCTTGTGATTTTATCTATTAGCTTGTGGGAGAGATTCTGTATTATCAAAATTAGAGGCTAGCGTAACACTTTCGAAAAATGAGGTGCTCAGAGCAACAGTGGCCTAACCCCAAAAACAAAGTTTTGGGATAGTTTTGTATTAGTGTTTACATTGTGCTTATGGGATAGCGCTACAAATTATGTAGCGCCATTTAGTCAAATATAGAGGTAAGTTGTGGAGACCCTGGTTAATCCAAGGATTTAATGTTGCTGCTTTTATTGATACATTAATCTAAAAATGATCAATTTGTGGGTTAGGCCAGTGTTGCTCTGTGTGCCTCAAATATCGTTCGATTTTACAAAAGGTACTTCTCCATGTACATCAAATCTAGAACCATCTGATCCATGAGCTTCTTTACCCAGAGTTTATAGTATCTTATATAAAACACTTTGCTTATCTATTTTCCCGCAAGATTCCTGTTGATCAGTATTCACATTTTTGTATGTAAAATAATAAATATGTGCTGGTAAATAATTCATTTAAAGATACCCAATAGATAGCATGTCCAGAAATAACATAAAAAGTAGTACTCTAGATACTAGTGTCAAATAGTCGCAATTCTTCTGCGTCATGTACCATGTCCTTTCACAACGTTTGTTACCATCATAGGTATCTTAATTTTATTCACTGCCACCATAAATAGTCTCGATTGTTTTGCCAAAATAAAGCTAAAAATTATAATATTCGAATCAAATAAACTTTCAAGGGCAAGAACGGTTTTTAACAAAATGAGCGCCATTTTCAAAAGCCACAACATATCCCTAGGAGAATATCATGACTGCGGAATTTGAGAACATGGTATAAGAAAACTTCAGCGGAGCTGTTTCGCCGCAGCGAGTAAGGTTATGATTGTCAATATGATTTCCACCATCCGAAACAGATAGAAACCAGAAGAAGAAG
Organism: Diabrotica virgifera virgifera; assembly: GCF_917563875.1. Classification (NCBI taxonomy): domain Eukaryota; kingdom Metazoa; phylum Arthropoda; class Insecta; order Coleoptera; family Chrysomelidae; genus Diabrotica; species Diabrotica virgifera. The sequence continues at coordinate 181,510,904 of NC_065444.1, read as the reverse complement.
AATCTTTCAAGGCTTAAATTGCTTCAATTAGTTTTGCCGATATTATTTTTTCATATTAATTTCCTTTACATTATTTTGTATTTATTATCCAAAATAATATTCAGTTTTCTGAGAAATGTATCCGTTAAAGTCCAACCTTTGACACCATACAAAAGAATAGGAAACATATAACATCATATAAACCTAATTTTCAATCTCAATGATATTGTTTTCAAAATTTCTTCATCTTGGTAAATGCAGCTCTTGCCTTTTCTAATATATTTTTTTATTTCTTTTCTGCTAATGGCCTAGTTCTCATTTAGATTATAACCAAGATAAGTAATAAGGTTGTTTTTCTCTATTGGCATTTTACTGACAACCATCACCTTTGTCTTTGTGGTGTTTAGCTTTAGGCCATATTCTACACACGATTTGGTAATGCTATGTTGAATAAAATGTTGAAATTCTTCGTAACTATTTGCAATTAACACTGTGTCAGAAGCGTACCTCAAATTATCAGTATTTACGGAATTAATTTTGATACAAAACTGAACACTGTCCACAGCTTTATTGGAAAAAAAACTCTTAAAAATGAAAATTAACTGGCGACAAAATGCAACCCTGTTTTACTACTCTTCGTATTTGAAACTTTTTAGAATTATCCCGGCCAATCCTGATGTTTGTGTCTTAAATGTGATTTTATATTAAATTAAGTATCAAAATTTTATATTGATCTCTTTTCTTGCGTGTGATGCTTTTAGGTGCCAACGGAGTTTACCAAAACAGCATATTTGGCATAGTAGCAAAATTACCTGGTAAATACACAGCAGCAGTCATTTTGGGAAACAATATAAGTGGAACCTTCGCCTCTTTGGTCAGCCTTATTTCGAAACTAAGTACTCCAAATCTAAAACTGGCTGCAATATGGTATTTTATTATGGCTCTGTTTGTACTTTTGTTGTGCTTCGACACGTATTTTGCCCTACCTCTTAATGTAAGTATCAATTAAAAATGGTAAGTGAGCATAGTTATTTAACCTTTTCCTCATTTTACACCAACATTTGTAGCTCAATCCCATATATTGTTTTAGAAATACTACCGGTTTTTCGATGAACATGAAAAGCAGGTAGAGCAGCAAGGCGTAAGTTCTAATAACGAAAGAGAAACACCTCCTTATTGGCAAATTACTAAGCAAGCATTTCCCCAGTTGGCAAATGTATTTTTAGTGTTTTTCGTAACGCTTGCGGTTTTTCCCGCCCTTCAAGCAGGTAAGGATCTATATTTAAGTAATAAGAACGAATTATTTATTTATTATGAATAGGGAGCGGATTTATATGCGATCAATTTTGATGAAATATGCGCATATATTATATGCAGTTAAAAATTACGAAATATGAGCAAGATATGCACAAAAATTCAAAAAAGGCGCATTTCGAGAAACCGCAAATTTTCTGTTCTATTCTATTCTAGGGGGTTCTTTTATACGGGGGGCGGCAATCTTATTTATTATCTTTCAAATATAATCATTATTTTTTATATATGCAATTTATTCACATTTTTTACAAAAACTGTACCCAATAGTTAGCTATTTAAAATAAAACAACAATATCACTATATATATCTTCGATTATAATTCACTACAATGTGTTTTTCCACGTTTTTTACGAGGAAACATTTTCTTTGATCAGATAAAATATTTTTATAACTTAAAATACTCCTTTCAAACATCAACAGAAGTAATTAAGGCGTATTTAAAAGAACTTGTTAAAGCCGAAAATTTTGCACCAAAATAAATTTCAAAATTTCCATAAAAAATTTCGCATATTATGTCCTCCAAAGTTTTAAAGCCGTTTAAAGACCGGATCTGATCTAAAGCATGAATATTTCAATTTCCGTTAGAAAATCGTAAAACTATTAAGGTGTAAATTCTCTTAACAGTAGGCGAATTAAAAGAATCACTAGAATTATAGGTACCTACTAAATTGGGATACAAATTGTACTAAATAAAATAAAAGTAAATAAAATTCGGATTTCCCGGTAAACCATCCTTCATCATTTTAACATCCTACAATCATTTTATAACGGCGTACTATAAGCACTTTTACTTTGTGTAAAGATCGGGTATTTTCTAAGAAAAAATGAAAAGGTAGGAAATGAACTAGACTCTCTTCAGGTAGTTCTCGAATTAATAGATACGACAGCCTGTGCGGAGAAATATTAAAATTTTGTGTCGAATTAAAAAATTTAATTTTTTTTTGGACTTTAATGTTTCTAAATATGCACAAAATATGCATGTTTCTTTAAAAATATGCAAAATTTAGTAAAGTTCTCAAATATGCGAAATATGCATGCAATATGCATTTAGCATAAAATCCGCTCCCTAATTATGAATGTAATATAAAGCTTAATTTGCAAATTCAAAATAATAGATAAGAATTGAAAAAATTAGCCTATATGTGTCCACTGCTGAACGTAGGCCCCCCGTAAAATTTTCAACCTATCACTCTCCTCAGCTTCTTACATCCTTTTTTTGGTGACGCCCTTTATATCATCCGTCCATCTAGTCGTCTAATCGCCATAAATAATTAACAATTAACAAATGTAAAATCCTTTATATACAACTATTAAGAAAGACACTTTTAAATATTCCTAGACGAACCAATTAAAGAGTTAAATGCAATATAAGGAGTCTTACTCATATCAGCGCATTACTAAAGGAGGCAATATTTGAAATCGAAACCATAGTCAAGAGTAATAATTATCAATTACAGCTCAAATAATATATTGTCTGTACAAATGAAAGTAACATCCAAATTATACAAAGATATCAGAATAAAGTGTTAACACGTTGACGGACAGAATGTCTATAGACGTCTCCATCCCATCGATATAATGTGACACAGCGTCTATAGACGTCATTTTTAAAATAGCGAGTTGTGACAAAAAATCTGTATCAAAAAGTGTCACATTACATCTATAGATGCTAATGAAATGTTACACGGTGTCCATGGTCGTCATCCACATGTTTACAAAAACGGTTAAAAAACTCATTGTTTCCATAAACTGTAAGCGGTAGAAGAAATTCAGCAATTTCCCTATTTAGTCTAGTAAAAGAAAATTACACTACATGTAAATCAAAATGTAAATTCGTACAGATTAAAACAAATTTTATATCAAAGTTTAGGTGGGTACAAAAGACATTTTCAAGAAAGTATCCAAATCATACAAGGGGATCATTGTTTAAATAATTAAAAAGTGGTCATTTTTGCATAAAAATTACTTTTTTAACTGCTGAGGTCATCCAATTACTAATGAAGGCCTATAGGATTGTTTTCTTTAAAGTTGAAGGGTAAATCTTTCACATAAGACTGACTAAATTAAATTTGGCCCCTATTTATTTAAATAAATATACATAAAGCTTTAAAAACAAATTTACACAAAATTATTTTTAGCGTTTTAAATAAGCACTATAAAATATCTTATTTTACAAGATAAGTTGCGCTGTTATCAGTATTAATTAAAAAAAAATTGGTGCAAAAATATTTAATATTTTTTGAGATATTGAATTTGATTATTAAATATTACTCTATTTTCAATTGCAAAAACGCGGTTGTTGCCAAAGAAATATTCTTCTTCTTTAAGTACCGTGCCCAAATTTTTAGGCGTGGGTAGCTTCCATAACAATTTGCCGATATCGGCAAATATTAACCTGTATTAAATCTTATTATTTTTATTTTTATGTATATTTTCGACAAATGTATTGATAAATTCAAATTTCAGTTAAACTTCCCCCTAAAATGGAATTTGAAAATTATTCAAATTTGTTTATAATTTGTTTTTTTAATAGCGTCGTGGGGATTAAATATTTTGAAATGCGGTTTCGATAATTGAGTTTCTGGGTATTTTTCACTAATTAACAAATTTTTTTGTCTTTATTTCCTCTTCTTTTTTTTTCTTGGAATTATATTACTAAGGTCCCTTTTTGGGTTAAGTTTCATTAAGAATGTCGAATCTTTAAGTTGTAGATTCTAGACCTAAAAATAATAAGATTGGTCTAAAATCACTTAAATAAAATGTGAATACTTACTGAGTTACAGGGTGTTTTATTTAAAAATAAAAATTTTTTACCAAGTACTTTCAAACTATTTGACGTATCCTTATCATACTTGACAGAAAGTGTGAGTACTATACAGTCAACTAAATTGTGATAAATAAAAGTTTCTAGCTACCACCAGAGGCGTACGACAGGGGACAGTTAATGGTTGACCCTTCCCAAATTTTACGCCACTGAGGGAATTACTATTTTAGCGAAATTTTTCGATTCTCCAATACTTTCTATGTAAATAATATACTCCTTACTGGTAACGATTAAGTTATTAGTTTTGGAGATATTGGACGTTAAAAATGAAACGGCGCTAGTTATTTTGATTTATTCATTCATTCGTTTTAAACTTACAATATCTCTCAAACTGATGACTTTATCGATACCAATAAAGTTATTTACATAAAAAGTATTGGAGACTCGAAAAATTTCGCTACAATAGTAATTCACTCAGTGGCGTAGAATTTGGAAAGGGTCAATCATTCACTATCCCCTGTCGCACGCCTCTGGAACTAGCTAGAAACGTTTATTAATCACAAATTGGTAGGGTGCATAATAGCCACACTTTCTGCTAAGTATGATAAGGATACGTCAAACAGTTTTAATGTACTTGGTAACAATAGTTTTTAAATTTTTAAATAAAACACCCTGTAACTCAGTAAGTAGCCACATTTTATTTAAGAGATTTTAGTTAAATCTTAATATTTTTAGGTCTAGAATCTATGACTCAGAGATTCGACATTCTTAATAAAATTTAACCCTAAAAGGGCCCGTTGTAATCTAACTCCAAGAAAAAAAAAAGAAGAAAAAACGACAAAAATTTTTTGTTAATTAGTAAAAAAATCCCAGGAACCCAATTATCGAAACGGCACTCCAAAATAATTAATCCTTGCGACGTTATTAAAAACAAAAATTATAAACAAATTTGAATAATTTTCAAATGCCATTTTAGGGGGGAGTTTAATTGAAATTTGAATTTATCAATACATTTACCAAAAAATTACATAAAGATAAAAGTAATGAGATCTTAAGCAGGTGAATATTTCTTTGGCAACAACCGCGTTTTTGCAATTGAAAATATAGTAACATTTAATAAACAAATTCAATATCTCAAAAAATATTAAATATTTTTTGACCAATTTTTTTTTGCCTAATACTGGTAACATATCGCAACTTAGTCTGTGAAATAAGATATTTTATAGTGCTTATTTAAAACGCTAAAAATAATTTTTTGCAAATTTGTTTTTAAAGTTTTATATACAATTATTTAAATAAATAGGGGGTCAAATTTAATTTAGTAAGTCTTATCTGAAAGATTTGCGCATCGACTTTGCAGAAAAAAATCCCATAGACCTACATTTATAAGTGAATTACCTCAGCAGTTAAAAATGTATTTTTTTTTGCAAAAATGACCCCTTTTTAATTATTTAAACAATGATCCCCTTGTATGATTTGGATACTTTCTTGAAAATATATTTTGTACCCACCTAAACTTTGATATAAAATTTGTTTTAACCTGTACCAATTTACATTTTGACTTTTTTTTATTTTATTAGCCTAATTCTACTTTGCAAAATACATATCCGCTGTGAGCTCGTACGTAGAGGGGATATTTACAAATTCTCGAGCGCCAGTAGTGGCAAGTCTGTAAACGTTTACCGGAAATTTGACATAAATATCAAAGTGATTAATGTAAAATTAAAATTAAAAACATTAATTATAAAAAATATTAGTTGGTCAAAGCTGTGGTATATATTTTTACCTTAAATATACTTACGTTTTAAATACTGAATTTAGGTTTTTTTAATGATCCGTAATATGTAATTATAATTTAATCTAAAAATCTTAGCGCCATCTACACGATAATTGTGAAAGTATCCGAAGTAAGAAATTCATATTTTATCAATAGAACGTCAAAATGATTAGCAAAATCTTAAAAAAATCGATTACAATGTGATTAATTTTTTGCGTTGTAAATGTTAAGCGATAACAATTAAATAATAAATTTAAAAATTACCGTTGAAAGATAATTCCAGTAATCCGCTAGGAGCGCCATCAGCGAAGCTCAGAGCGTATAGTGTCACCACACTTGCTTATACATTTGACGCACTGTCGGTCAACGTGTTAAGGAACATCGTCAACGCTTCAAGGTACTACAGAAGCTGTGATTTTCATCGTGACCTCCAGATGGATACGGTTAGGGTAAAAACATGCCGAAGATACATGGATGAGCGCGGTATAGTTCGCGATCGCTGTCGAGGTTTACATCGATGACGGGCAGAACATACCGAAGATACTTTCCGTATCCTGTTTTAACATCGACATCACTATAAAATGCGATGCAAGTTCGCGAGGGTGAACGGGTAACACATCCTTGGTATGTGCGATCTCATAAGAAAATGAAGGTTTGTTCTGATATCGAAGTAGCGACCGTGATCGCGGCCTACACCGCGCTCATTCATGTACCTTCGGCATATTTTTACCCTAAGTCAGACAATAGGTAAGTTTGCCGAGAGTCATGAACAAAGGCACTCTGTACCATGTAAATGTCGAGGCCATCAAACTCCTAGACAACGCCAACCATATACGAAGACTTAAGAGAACGAAGGCGTGTGAGTTAGTGCTATAAGTTAAATAAGTGCGCTAAGTGAAAAAGCAGAGCAAAGTGCGCAGCTAAAGTGTACACATTAGCTAGTAGTACTATGTATTAGAGCCTAAGGGTTATTGCTAAATATTACCTTAGATAAGTTTTTTGTGATATTTTGTTAATAGAACTAACTTGCTAATTGATCATTGATTGATCAAATAGCAATAATCATAAGATTTCTGTTGGAGTTTTATTAAATAAAAAAAATATATATGTTACCGGCCAAACCCGATTTCACGACAAACTAGTTTGTCCTAAGCGCGTTAGGGTAAACTAGTATTGCCTAGGCCAAACTAGTTTGTCCTAGGCCAAACTAGTATATCCTGATATATTAAAGACTCACACTTCAGGATAAACTAGTACGGCCTAGTCTAAACCAATTTAGCCGAGTCGAAAGTAATTTAGCGAACATGTATGGATTTTAACATTCGGGGAATTCACAAATCACGTCCTAACAGGGATGGCAAAAAAATTATAATTCGATATATTATTTTATCATATGATACAATTGAATAAAGATATTGATACATGCTATAGATCAATATATTCTTGTATAATTAAATAATATAAAAAATAATAAATTAAAGGATGAGGTTTTCCCAAAAATTAAAAGAAAAGATAGACTTACGAATAAAATCGAGTAATGACACAGACCAATGACGCAACTCTAGTGAAATAAAACAACGCATAGGAAAAGCATAGACTTCATAATGATAATGTCTCTTTCCAGAAGCCACGATTTACCACTTAGTATCAAAATCTCAATCGCCAGATGCTATGAATTTTCCACGTTAATATACGGAGTAGAGGTCTGGACACTTTCCGACTCTTCTTGAAAACTCAAGGTATTGGAGATGTGGTGTAACAGACGTATTTTAAGAATTTCATGAGTAAATCGTGTGACTAGTGTTGAGGTCCTACATCTAATGGACAAGGTATGCGAGATTATTAACACCATCAAAGAGCGCATACTAGAATATCTTGGCCATGTTATGAAAATGGACAGATATATGTCTTGTTTCAACTCATTCTTCATGGCAAGGTATTCGGAAATAGCACCACCAACTTCAAAGTGGCTCTATACATCGATAACCAAGCTATTTCAAATAACAGCAAGCAAAGCCTATCGCCAACATTCGGAACGGATAGGCACCGCAAAAGAGGAAGAGAGACTTATATGAATATTAGTAATGATGTATATGGTTTGTTTATGTAAAAATAACGCAAAATAAGATCACAATAGGACAAGATAATGAGTTGTAATGAGCCCACATGCACATATGGGTCAAGCCAAGACAGAATATGAAACAATACATGGGGTATTAGGCTTTGGAACTAGAAATGAAGCTGGAGATGACATGTTTGAATTAGCAACAGAATTGGATATGGCGATTGTTAACACATTCTTTAAAAAGAGAGAAACTTAACTTATTACCTACAAAAGTGGATAACATCAATCCCAAATAGACTACTTCATGATAAGGAAAGTAGACATACCTGAATGCAAGGACTGCAAGGTAATAGTTAGTGAGACAGTAAGCCAACAACATAAGCTGCTTGTTCTGGACATCGAAGTAAAAAGCGAAACTAAACAAAAATATCGGAGAGGACCACAAAAAATCAAGTGGTGGAAACTAAAAGATGAGAAAGAAGGTCTATTCAGGGAAATGAATAGTAGAAAAAATATGTTGGAACATGAGAGGAAGCTCTAACGCAATTTGGAGAAAAATGGCCAATATTATTAGAGAGACGGCTATTGAAATACTTGGGAAAACGTCAGGAAAGAAGTTTGAGGACAAAGAGACTTGGTGGTGGTCAAATGAATACAAGGAAAAATAAAAGAGAAGGAAAATTAATATAAAAAGTGACAAGAAACCAGATCGGACATAGATCTTCAAAATTATATGGTCGCCAAAAAGGAAGCGAAAGTAGCAGTAGCAAAAGCTAAAGCAGAAGCGTATTCAAACCTATACGATCAACTTGATACCAGGGAAGGAGAAGCAAAGATATATGAAGTAGCCAAAGACAGAGCAAAGAAATCAAGAGATATTAATCAGATTAGATGTATCCGAGATGAAAATAATAACATATTAATTCACGAAAAGGATGTCAAAAAGAGATGGAGAAATTATTTTGACAGTTTATTAAATGAAGAATGTGACAGACAGCCTGTGGAGTTAACGGAGACAGAAAGAGCAATGGTTACCAGAATAACAAACGCGGAAGTGGCTCAAGCGTATAACGGTCCAGGGTTACTAGGACCATCTTCTCCCGGTAAGGGTGGTTAACCCTTATCCGAGGGGTGGAATGATTAATAGTCGTATCACTGCTTAAGTTGTTTTATTATACTTGCATGAGTATAAGCTGGTAGCAAGCTACGCGACGTCGTCTCGCGGAGTGGAGATGATACTACATATTTGAATATGAATAATCTTACGTCTAAGAAAGTATAATGACGAATGTGTAATGTGGAATATGGATTCCCTTACTATGTTTTGATTGTATAAGTATATTTGAAAGTGCCGAGTCAGCGGCGACCCTGAAAGGTGTTTATAGTAAACACCGACCGTGACTGTATGTATAACTACTCCTCACAATCTAGGTCAATAATATTTATGTAACGAAAGATATTTGTTTATGATAACATTTAAATAATTGAAAGAAATTAACGTAGATAATTAAAGGGTTTTTTAAAAGATATCTAATAAGTACAGATGAATTCTTGTACAAGCGCTTCAAAAAATAAAGAAAGGAAAAGAAGTCGGACCAGATGATATTCCTGGGAAAGTATGGAGAGTATTGGGAGAGACAGGAGTAAGTTGGCTAGCAGGTCTATTTAATAGAATTATGGAAGTTGCACAAATTCCAGACGAATGGAGAAGCAGTAAAGGAGTATATTAGTACCTGTCTACAAAAATAAGGGGGACATACATCAATGTACAAACTACAGGGCTATGAAACTACTTAGCCACACCATGAAAATATGAGAGAGAGAGTAATTGATAGACGGATACGTGAAGAAACCAAAATATCCGATAATCAATTTGGCTTTATGCAGGGCAGATTAACAACAGATGCAATTTTCATAGTAAAACTGATGGAAAAATATAGGAATAAAGAGGCCAACGCTCATATTGTATCCATTGATCTTAAAAAAGCATATGGTAGAGTTCCTCGAGAGATTCTCTGGTGGGCACTCAATAAGAAAGGAGTTCCTGGCGAAGATGTAAAGATTGTGACAGATATGTATGAGGGAGTAACGACTAGTGTTAGGGCAGGTGTGGGAGAGACTGATAGATTTCAGGTGAAAGTAGGATTTCACTAAGGCTCGGTGGTGCATAGTCCTTATTTATTCTCATTATTTTGGACCAGATAACAGCGAAACTACAGGGTAGCATTCCATGGTGCATAATTTATGCTGATAATGTAGTGTTAATAGGAAATAGTAAAAGAGACTTAGAACAAAAACTGGAACAGTGAAGACAAGCTCTGGAGGAAAAAGGTTTAAAACTTAGTAGGACAAAAACAGAGTATTTAGAATGTTCATTTAAATATGGAGTTACTATAAATAAAATGGTATCTTTGGATGGTGAAATGATTGTGAAAAGCAATAGTTTTAAGTACCTAGGATCGGTATTACAAAGTAATGAAGAAATAGATGGAGATTCATGCAGTAGAATTAGGGCTGGATCGATGAAGTAGAAAGAAGCAAGTCGTGTGTTTTATGGCAGAAAAATTCCAATGAAGCTGAAGGGAAAATTCTATAAAACAGCCATAAGACTGGCTATGATGTACGGAACTGAATGTTGGGCAGTGAAAGAGAAAGAGGAACAACGAATGCATGTGGCGGAAATGAGAATGCTTAGATGGATGAGTGGAGTGACAAAGAAGGATAAATTTAGAAATCAGTATATTAGGGGAAGTCTAGGTGTGGCACCAATTGATGCCAAAATGACACAGCATAGGTTAAGATGGTTTGGTCATGTTCAACGTCGAGACGTTAATCACCCAATACGAAGAATAGCTGAAGTGCAGATTTCTGGAAGGAGTAGGAGAGGAAGACCAAAGAAGACCTGGGGGAGACGATGAGGCAAGAAATGTTGGTAAAGGGGATTAACATTGATATGATCCAAGATAGAATTGTGTGGAGAAATGCAATTAGGAAAGCCGACCCCGCATAGGGATAAGGCAAAGAGAATGATGATAAATGAGTTGTATTCTAATATTGTTTTTTTTTTTAATTTTAGGTATTCAGAAAAGTTCAGAAAACTTCTTTGTTTCTGACCGTGTTTACGTGGACGTTATGTGCTTCTTGACATTTAATTTGTTTGCAATGATTGGTTCATGGTTGCCTACATATATCATATGGGTAAGTTTGGTAACGTAGTTTATTATAATGTAAAGTCTACGTCACAGAAATATTAAGAATTATTTTTTTAAAGTGTTGTCGCAGATATTAAAAATGTTCGATATTCTGTTGATGAATCGATAGTTTTCTCCAATTAATCAGTCTGTATATTTTAAAATTCTTAGGTTATATAGGTCTGTCATTTCTTTATGTAATACTACCTGTGCCAATAGATGTTAAATACGCTGTGATTTTGCTTAAAAAAAGCAAATTACACTTCTCTCCTTCTTCTTCCTCTATTGGCCTATTATTCACCGAGTTTGAGCTTGCTTCGTAGCTGTGATGTTGACTGTCATCTATATTGCTACATTTTAAATCCTCCTAGTGATCTCTCACCTGTTAGTTTTTAATCTCTTTCTATTCGGTCTATGGTCTCTCTATACTTCCTCGTGACATGCTGATTTCATTTTCGTCTTCTTTATCTTCTCCAACGTACTATGGCTTGTGTGTTATAGGTACCTCTTACTCGGTCGTTCAGTAATCTATCTGTTAGTGTATTCTCCTAGTTTTTACTTGGTCTTAATTCTAGCTAATCACCTAATTTGCGATAAGTCTGCTTCTTGTTCCTACTGTGTTCCTGTGGTAAGCTTTTTAGCAGTCATATTATCTGGCATTCGTATTTTGTCCAGTCCATCTATATTGCTATATAATTATTTTAATAAACGTTACGATGTTTGGTTTAATAGAGAGTTAGTCTAATTCGAAATTATATCTTTTGGCTACTGCCATGGGGCGTTTATATGTCAAATATTTTTTGGGGTACATTTTAGGCTCGAATATTCTTAAAAATGCTTCTGCGTTGAAGTCCATGTTTATGATCCATATATGTGGACTGGCCTCAGCAATGTTTCGTATAGGGGACTTTTAATTCTTGTCTGGTTATTTCTTGAATGGAATTGTTTTTGGAGTCCATAGTATGCCCTAATGCTAAGGTTTACCCACCTTTTACTTTCTTCACTTGTTTTTTTAGTCACTAGCGAGCCAAGGTGTACGAAGCTGTCAACACCATGAATGATAGGACTACCAAAAAGTGTTACCCATTCACCAATTTCTATCGTTAATCGTTAGTAATCAAGAAATGCTTGGTTTTGTCTTTTTTGATGACTATACCACCTGTTTCGTCGCTATTTCTACTGCTAGAAAATAGTGGACGACATCTTGCTTGCTACGCCCTGTTATGTTCAATGTCATCAGCATATGCATAAGATTTATATTGATCTATTGTAAATAGTAGTACCATCGTTTCTAGCTCGTGTGTCTCAAACTACCATTTCCAAGGCAATATCAAACAGAAGGGAAGCCAGCGCAGCTCCTTCTTCTTTTTAACGTTCCCTATCAAGTCCCCTTGACGTTGGCGATTAACATGGCGAAACTGTCTCTGTTTTGGGCTATTGTAAATAGTTGTTCTGCTTTCTTTGTTCCTGTCCACTCTTGGATATTCTTCAACCAAGAGGCCTGCTTTCTACCAATTTCTCTGCGTCCTTCGATTTTACCTATCATAATAATTTGAACAATATTATACCGGTCTCCCCTTACTACGTGTCCAAAATAGGCCATCTTTCTATATTTGATGTTATCAAGCAGCTCACGGGCAGAATTTGCTCTCTTAAGGACTGCCACATTTGTCATCAAAGCCGTCCATGGTATTTTTAGTGTACGGGTGTGCAGCCACATTTGAAAGGCCTCCAAACGATTAATGGTGGATATTTTTAATGTCAATGCTTCCACACCATACAAAAGGAATGACCAAATGTAACATTTAATCATGCGCTTTCGAAGTTGAATTTGCAAGTTATCATTACAGAAGAATGACCTCATTTTTAAAAATGTCGTGCGGGCCATCTCGATTCTACGTTTTATCTCTTTATCTGGATTAAATCTGGGTACTCTTTGAATTATATGACCATCAACATACATAACCGTGAATCTTGATGGGCCAAACTGCTAAATACCATGTTTTCTTTTTTAACAGTTTATGTTTAGGCCAAACTCTCTTCCCACTGTGTCAATGGCATTTATAAGGTGTTGTAACTTATTCATATCATCACTTAAAATAACTGTATCGTCTGCATATCTGATTGTATTTATCAGAATTCACACCCCATTCCAAATTATGGAGTGCTTCTTTAAATATTCTATCTGAATATAAATTGAATAACAGTGGGGACAGTATACAACCCTGTCTGACACCTCTTTGTATTTTGCATATTTCTGTTAATTTTCCATTTATGCAAGCTGTCGCTGTTTGACGCCAGTATAATTTTTCTATGATTCGTACATCTTGACTATCAACTCCTTTATCCTTTAACATTTTAATTAATTTGTGATGTTGTAATCGATAAAAGGCCTTCTCATAGTCAATAAATACAGCAAAGACGTCTTTCCTTTGATCTCGGCATTTCGGAAATAATACATTTCGTGCAAAGAGTGCGTCTCGGGTTCCCAGTCCATTTCTGAAGCCAAATTGTGTTTCATCCTGGTCTTCTTCACATTTATCTCTGATTATACTGTCGATGATACGTAGAAATATTATCAAAGTGTGGCTCATAAGGCTTATCATTCTATAATCGCTACAGTTTTTCGGACGTTGTTTTTTTGGTAGAGTTATGAATTCGGACTTAAACCAATCTTCAGGGATATCACCAGTCGAATAAACATCATTGAAAACGCATCTCCTTAAATAGACTAAATAGACAACTAAAATAGAGTAGCCCAAAGCTCGTGATTTCGACTAATTCTCCGAGATAGGATTAGAAAGTAGACAATAAGATGTACAGGCGTCACATATAGGGGCCGGCCATGTGACGGCTTATATTGTATGGGCCGGCCATAATATGACCAGAATGAATCACGTACGGTGGACCTGAAAAATAACAGTGTTCAGATCACGAGCGGAGAAAAGACGCAGAGGAAGACTAACTATACGACGGATAAATGACGGAAAAATGACGTCACGGAACTGGCTGCAGAAAGCTCAAGGCCGAGAGAAATAAAAGAAATTAGGATAGGCCCATTTCCAACTCAACCCAAGCCAACCCAAGGAACCCAACTTTCGACGCAGAATGAATGCTGTTTTCAAACAAAAAGATGTGTTGTTCTGAAGCTATCTCCTTGTGGCATTTTTATGATTAACTATTTATATGGGAAATAAGCCACAATTAAATAGAAAAAAATAATTTATAAAATACAAAAAAATTATAAAAGACAAATATTGTAAAATACAAAATACTATTAATTAAACAAAAATGTTGTTGCTAAGTAAAATATTCTTCTAATAATTTATTTAATCTGACTCATTTATACTGGCAATTCAGACATATATTATACATTTTAAAGTAGAGTAGAAGACTTAAAATGATATTGCCTATATTGATGAGTTGCGTTCCTGGGATGACTTTACTGAAAGATAGTTCATTCGATTACATGAAATCAACCCCAACTCAAGAATATCGGTCACAAAAAAAATCATAGCATGTCATCTGTCTTTAAAAAGACAAATAAATGCAACGATGACAGTAAAATTCTCGCGTTAGAGATTCCATAGTAAATCACGAGTGAAAACCAGGAAAAAACCTCGTGATACTATCCCGTCATCGTAAGTATTTGGTCTTATATTTAATTTACTCTCAAGAAACTTTTTTTTTTATTTAACATCCAACGTTTATTGCAATCTGTCTGATCACAAACAATAAGCAATACATATAATTATTGAAAAATAACACAGATGGAAGCCGCCCAGTGGCGAGCACCCAGTAAGACATATAACATTATAATTTTAAAATAAGACATAACAATTACTTGGAACATAACACATAGATAAAATTTAGTATAGTGGACAGTTCAGACAATAAAAATATGATTATTAAAAGTCTAAGGAACATGAATAAAAATACGAAAGAAGTTTAAAAATCACTAAAACTAAAACATGATTATTTCACTGCACTATGACACTGCACTCTGTTGTTGCTCTGATGTCCAGATGTACTAGAGGTCCAAAGGGTCAGGTCTTTTGAATCGTCTTTCATGAGAAATGTTGAGCAGGTCCGTGGCGAGTGGATTTGGATGGCAGGATAGTTTAGTCTTGTATCTAGAATTTACAGCAGATATTGCTTCGCTAACTGTTGGTAGCTATAGGTCGTGGTGCAATCTCTGGTTCGTAACATACCAAGGGGCATTGCAGATCTGGCGCAACACTTTTGATTGGAACCGTTGAAGTTTTTGAATGTTGGTATTACTTGCTGTTCCCCATATTTGTGCTGCATATAGCCACACCGGTTTTAAAATACATTTATAAATCATAATTTTGTTCTCCAGGCTAAGATTTGATTTCCTACTCATGTACCAATACATTTTCCTGTAGATTAGGCCGAGTTGAAGACGTTTCTTCCAGATGTGGGTTTCTCTCAAGAAACTAATACCAAATTCTGACTTTAATGTTTAAATTATAAATAATATTAATAATAACTATAGGTATACAATAAGTAATACTAAAATATAAAATATGTACTAACTCGATATGTTATTGACTTAGTAATCGTGGTATTTTCTTTCTATTGACTTCCTCTTTCAGTATGGGTAACCACATCCTACTGCATTCTACCGAGGAATTTGCGACACAATTGGTTTCATTCTGCATAATTAGAGCAGCTTGTTTGATTTTTCTCCTTTTACTATCTGATTCTTTCATGACTATACTTGAATCTCTCCACTGAACTCTATGTTCATTATCCCATGCATGTTGACATATTTGAGATCTATCAAATTCTCTATTTTTAATATAAGACTGATGTTCACTTATTCTAACGTTTAATGGTCTTGATGTTTCACCTAAATAAAATTGTTCGCATTCACAAGGTATTTTATAAATGCAATTCTTTGTCCTTTCTTGTTCATTGTTAGGTTTAGTTTTAGATAGAACAGATCTCAATGTGTTTGTTGTATTGAATGTTGTTGAAACGTTGAATTTATTTCCTATTGTTTTAAGTTTCTCGGATAGTCCTTTTATATATGGTATTGATATTTTCCTCGTATTATTTCTTGTGAATGTTGTAGGATCCCGTTTTAAGTTGTTTTGTTCCATTCGATCCAATCTTGACAATTCCTTATTTATAAACGATAATGGATAATCATTTTTTAATAAAACAGATGTTAACACTTGTTTTTCTTCTAAAAATGAATTTTCGTTAGAACAAGTAATTTTGGCTCTAGCATATAAGGATTTATTGATTCCCTTTTTAACGTTAATGTTGTGATTTGATTTGTAATTTAGTTTTGTAATTTAATTTGTAAAAAGATAATAATATGTGAAATTTAGATATAGATTTATGGACATCTCAAGTGTAGATCTACTTTTTTAGTGACATAAATATCTGACGATTTTCTTCATTTGTTGCATTTTTTTATGTTCTTTTTCAGGTAAACCTTTCTGTACCTACTGCGTTAAACTTTTTTATTAATGTATTCACCTTGTTATCAACTAACGTGATCGGAAGTAGAACCGAAAGTCGATATCTGAAACCTTCGTGTAACTTTGTGTCGCGTCGATTTATATAATCATCATCAATCAGCCAATCGCGTCCACTGCTGGACATAGGCCTCCCTCAGTTCTTTCGAGCGTTCTCTACACTGGGCTGATTACAGCCAGTTTAGTCGGTGGTCGTCCTTGATATACGATTTCACTAATTTTGAGACATTTTTTAAAACTTCCGGACATCTTTTTAACCGGAAATGACATCAAAACCGGAGTTAAATATTCGGGTGGGTTGTGATTGCGCGCAGCGGTCAATTACCTCCTGGGGTACTGAAATTTACCTTTAAGAGGGTTGCTGTGATTGCGCGCAACGGAAGGATTAAGGCAGGTAAACAAAACGGTATATTGTGATTGCGCGCAGCGGTATATATCAGCAGCTCTAATACCCGAAAGTTGGGTTTGGACCGAAGGGTTAGGTCTTCCTCCTTTGAAAATTGTACTGTATGATATATAATACATATAATATATTAATTTTTTAATTAATTATGTGCAACTAAATAGCTTACATTTACAAAAAAAAATTAAAAATATTAATTATGAAAGAACATTAAAATATGTAACAAATTTGATAGAGAAATTTAAAAATAAAGAAATATCCAGAATAGAATTTGTTAAAACTCTATGTTATAAGGCATGTTCAAATTAAATGTCTACATATGTACATACATTATTTAATACAATAAATATTAATTATAAAAGAAACAATATTTAGTTTTTTTTATCACAACTATTTCAATGTAGTATTCACTTGTTATTATCTTAATTTTTTAAAATTAGCAAAATGTCCGTTCAAAACGAATAAGAAGTAAATAAAACTTCCGTTTACTATAATTTACGACTTTGCGCGCAATCACAGCATACCTTTTTAAAGACGTGCGCGCAATTGCACCATTGGCTTAGACACCCTGTTGAGAACCCTGACCGCTGCGCGCAATTGCAATCTGCCCAAATATTCTAGCCCGACTTTTCAGTACGTCATGATTGATATATCATATATTATGTATTATTTCTCTGACTACAATGTGGGACTTCCGGTTATACCTTTTTAACTGGAAGTGATATAAAAACCGGAAGTTTAGATTTATTCTCTCTTTAACAGTACTTCAAATTGTAACTCTGCAACTAGAAATCCGAGGTTCAATTTCTCATTTTAATAACAGCGTATGCCTAGAGCGTACCTTCGAGTTTTAAGTTCTTTTTCTACGCTTAATTTGTTATTCTATTAGGTCTAATAACGTACGAGTTATATCCGCAGACATAGGCGTAACCAGGGGGGTTTTGGGGGTTATAACCCCCATTGGGGTGGACTTTGAGCTCTATACGCTTAACACCATACCCCTCAGAGACCTTCCAGTAGTTGTAACCCCCCCTTTCCAGTACTTGTAACCCCCCCTTAGGATCATCCTGGTTACGTCTATGTCCGCAGACAGACAAATAAAAGGCAGACAGTCATGAAACTGGAAGTATATATTTGCACTCTTCTAGTGAGGCCATCCACGTTTCGATATACCTGCACAGGTTTGCTTGTGCAGGTAATCTGTACAGGTAAACCGGAACGTGTGTACTGGACGCTGCAAGCAAAACTGCACAGGTATATCTACCTGTGCAGTATTTTCTACCTGCACAGGCCTGTTGACTGGAACGTGTGTGTGAGTCTCTACGGTTCACCTGTGCAGGTTTTGACTTCCCTATCGCGTCAGTCGTCTTATTTAGTAAGTTTTAGATTTAGTTGTGCATAAAATTGCTAATTGGTGACACATTTTATATCCATGATCATGTCAAATCGGAAATGAAACGAAATTAGAGGAGTTACAAATGACAACAGTTTTGGGTATATTTTTTCATTTATCCGCACATATTTACGGCAATCTGAAGGATCTTAAGTTAATTCTGTTAATAATCTTGTATGTACATTTATTTGTAAGCCAATCTTTATAATATATTTTGTATTTTCACTTCTTTTTATACTTCTTTATAACTACTTGCAAACCGACTAAAGTGATCGCGTCGTCTTTTCTTGCCATTTTCAACTGAATTATAATCTTCAGGTTACCGTAGCGTGTGTATACTGTATACTCTCGCCTGCACAAGTATATCTGCACAGGTTTACTTGTAAAGTTATAACTGTGCAGGTACGCCAGAACGTGGATGGTCGCACTTAACTAAGGAACGTCGAAAAATATATTACTTATTTTATTCCGGCGACTTTAGCACAGTACTTTCGATTGCAACCCTGAAACCGTAAGGCTGATGTCAAATTTTTCACTTCTAATACCATTTTTGGGTTACAGTCTCTCATTCGATCGATGCCGTCCAAAATTCCCGACAGACAAAATCCCGACAGCCAAAATTCCGACGGCCAAAATCCCGACGTCCAAAATCCCGACACGCCAGAATCCCGACAGGCCAGAATCCCGACACGCCAAAATCCCGACAGGCCAGAATCCCGACAAATAAAAATCCTGTCAGATTTTCAAAACTATAATACATAGTATCCATCTAAACTTTCATTTGACACCTCATTTGCCATTCTACCTGGTATAATGACGGAGAAGTTATATTCGCGGTCGGACAGACAGACGGACAGACAGCATAGGTCAAATTTCTCACCTTTAATACCATTCTTGGATTAAAAGCTTTCATTTGACACCTCAAATGTGATTCAACCTGGTATAATGATGGAGGAGTTGTGTTTGCGCAAGGACAGACAGACGGACGGACGTTGATAATTCAAAGTTCTCATATTTTTTTAAAATTAGTGAAAACAATAATGGAAAAATTCTTCGCGAAATAATCAGTTTTAATTTATTTCCAAGTATGTAGGTGATATTAGTATAATTAACTAAATATAAATATAAATAATATAAATAAATTTCATATTTAAAATAATACTGTAACGTAACAAAAATAGATAAATACTATGTATTATAGTTTTGAAAATCTGACAGGATTTTTAATTTGTCGGAATTCTGGCCTGTCGGAATTATGGCCTGTCGGGATTTTGGCGTGTCGGGATTCTGGCCAGTCAGGATTCTGGCCTGTCGGGATTCTGGCGTGTCGGGATTTTGGCCGTCGGGATTTTGGCTGTCGGGATTTTGGCTGTCGGGATTTTGGCTGTCGGGATTTTGGGGTAGACCTCATTCGAAACCTCATTTGCCATTACATCTGATTTAATAAAGTAGAAGGTACATACACGGACAGACAGACGAACGGAGAGACAGGCATGAATTCGGAAGTATATTTTTCTCGTCTTTTAATGAGCGTCGAATAATATATCGTTTGTACTATTTCGGCGACTTTAAAACAATACTTCCGGTTGCCCCTCTAAAACAGGAAGCACTAGGTTAAATTTCTCATCTTTCGGTTATAAGCTTTCATTCGATATCTCATTTGTCATTCTATCTGGTTCAATCACGGAGAAGTTGTGTTTTAAATGTCTTTTGGACAGACGGTGAATAGTTTAACGTATTCACATTTTTTGAAAATAGGTGGAAACAATCAGAAATGCTAACTTAATGCAAATGTGGAAGTGTTAAGTGGAAAAGCGTCCATATTTTGTGTACCTCTGATTGTAGTATTGACATGTTTATATTCAACAGACGTTTTTGTTTTAGCCTGGTCCAAAAAAGCTGTGGATACCTGTTGTAGTTAGACTGATATACATACCTCTGTTTTTATTCTGCAACTATCAGGTGGAAGGAGTGACTAGAAAGTTACCAGTACTTTTCAAAAACGACTATGTTTATTTTCTTATAGGATCAACAATGGCAATTACAAGTGGATATTTAAGTTCATTGGCTATGATGTATGCTCCTGGGTATGCAAGTCAATTACTAATAATTTTTAAATAAACCAATACAGAAGTAAAAACTTCGAGATGTATTCTGGTATAAAATCGTTTATTTAAAACTATAAAATGTCATCGATTGCAGAACGTTTTCGTTCTAAACAGAACATCTTCAGTGCCTAGAATGAAGTATTTCCACGTTAGTTTAAAGCAAAAGGTTAAAAATGTGACTGTTAAAATGAAAAATGTGGGAATACTTACATCCTGCCGAGTATTTTGAAACTAGCACACTGTAAATAGTGTTAACATCATCATATATGGTTTACATAATGTAATATGTTAAAATGTTATGACTACAAGTCGATGTTAATAGATAAAGTGGAACACATGCTAAAAGGGTGCCATGGTTCCCTGCTCGAAGATGCTAGGTACTTGCCAATTCAATGGGCACAGACCAACTGAGAAATTAGGAAGTGGATATACAATTTGACAAGGGTGACATGACATGACAAGATAAAGCCAATTTTTGGTTAAAGTTTCATTTGATTTTGGATTTTTTAATAAAATGCAAAGGTTTGTCTGCAAAAATAATTTAAATTATTTGAATAATAAAATCTACTGTAAAGTTTAAATTAGCAACTCTCTATTCCAGAATAACTTATAGATTCATTAAATTTAATGCAGATATATTACATGGTTTAAGTTGTGACGTCATCGGATGTGAAATGACGAGATGAAAGTTGAGTTTTGTTGAAACAAGGAAATACACTACATGATAAAAGATAATTAGACTTGCGTGGAAAAACAAAGCTAAACAAACCGAAAAAACCAGAATTTAAGAGTATTTTTATGTGATGAAATGTTGGTTGCCTAACAAGGCAAGCAGGCAACAGGTTGAAGGTAAACGGTAGAATATTGCGAGAAAACAGTATATATACAAAAGGTGGCTATTTATTGTGTTAAATTTATTATTATACTATTGTAATGAATAATTATGTCTGTTAAAAGTTGGAAAATAATTGTTAACAAAATTAAATAACTAAAGATTACTGTTAGTGAGGTAGATATATGTGTGAAGAATATGATTGTATGTATATAGTATTGTGAAATGAATAAAAGTATGTAATAATATAATAAAATTAAACTATGTGACATAAAGTCTAATTCATCTTTATGTAGTTTTGAAAGGACTGAATGAATTGGAAGTAATGTATCTTGATAGTCTACCAACGTAGAATAGTGAATAAAATAATTAGAATGAGAGCTACCAATATAGGTCAAATTGTGGGTTGGTGTCAGTATGTAAAGAAAAATCTAAATTGAATGAGTATATGAAATAGAAAAGTATGAGATTGATTTCTATTGGTGATAGTGGAGTGAACAGACTGAACTAAATGAAATATATTTAAGTGCAGAACTTTATGAACGTATGTGATTGCAACTGAAATCAAACAAATGAAAAATGTGAAAAAATTATTTTAAATTGAGATAAATGGATATTGGAAGTTGCCTGATATGAATGGAAATGAAAAGATAGATGAAAAAAGAAGAATAGTGAATGCATTAAAACTTAAATGTTATAGTCTGAAAGAAGTTTGACTGAATGGGTCGTAATGGATGTAGGTGTGCAGTATCCTATTGTTAAGTAAAGTCTAAGAATCTAAAAAGAAAGAAGTGACAGAATGTTACTAAGTAAGGAAAGTGATATATATGACAGACCAGAGTGATTGGATGTATGGTGTTTTTTATTATTGTAAGCGGAGATGAGAGAAAATGAGTAAGTAACATAACAGGCAACAGGATAAGTGAGTGTGAAGAACATTCCAAAGAGACAATAAACCAGACCGATTTAAGGATTAATAATAATAAGAGCCATTTAAATAAATTATGAAAGAAATGGTGAGATGAGAGATAGAGGATCTGAAAAAAGAGACAGAGACACAAGGTCAAACCAGAAATGACTAGGAGTGGAGAAAAATATGAAGGATAGGAAAATAGAAGAATCAAAACTGTGTTAGGGATGGGATAGTGGGGGAGGCAGTAATGAAGTTGAAAAGAAATTGCAAGTTGAGATATGTGTTAATGGGTGATTAGTATGGAAAGAGAAGATTGTTAGAAACTAGTGGGGTAGTGGAAAAAGAGGGGGAGGGGGAAAATTGAGAATAGGAGTAAAGGGGAAGGGGGGTGAGGGGAATAATGAGAGAAAACTAAAGTTGGATTAAGGGAATAGTTGTCGATGGATAGGAGTAAAAGGACGATTTAAAGTTGTTTGACGGTTAACGCAATTGGGGCTGGTCTTCATGTCTCTGGAAATCTCAAGGTCCTCGTACAAATCCAGGCGTAGATTGTTTCTCTCTTGGATGTTATGAATTAATTTAACACCATCAGGGATGTTAAGATGATGATTATTAACTTTTAAATGATGGGAAAAGGCTGTATTACACGATCTTGAGAGTCTATCTATTGAGACAGATATAGTAATCCAAAACCTTTCATTATCTCTTTCACAAAGAACGTCAACTAGAAATTCCTGTTACCGTTACATCAATAAATATAAAAATAAGATTTCTTCATCTTCAAATTCTTCTTCTTCTCATAACTCTTCTTTTATTGATAATCTATCATTTAAACAAGCTCAATCTCATCTCAAAACTCTTAAATCAATTAAACATAAAATTGCTAATCACAACCTAATTTTTTCTAAAGCTGATAAAGGTAATTGTTTGGTTATTCTAGACCGTGATACTTACAACAATAAAGTTTCATCTTTTCTAGATGACAACCACCTCATTATTTTACCAACTGATCCTTCCAAGAGATTCATAAGTAAATTGAAAGATAACATCAAAAAACACTCTGAATTTTTATCCAATTATGAGGCCCCTTACAACAAACTTCCTGGTAACCCTCTTATTCCGAGGTTGTACGGTTTACTCAAGATACATAAAGTTGGAATTCCTATACGTCCTGTCGTCAGTTTCATTAACACTCCAGTTTCTATTTTATCAAAATTCATACTCAACACCTTAAAAAATTTAATCAACTTCACACCCCGTTTTACTGTATCAAATTCATACCAATTAGTTGATAAACTTCAACTCATCAATCTCAATCCAGACATAGCTATGCTTTCTTTTGATGTAAGCAACCTATTTACTTCAGTGCCCAAAATCGAAACTTTAAGTCTGGTAAAATCACTCTTAGTCAACAAGTCTTTTCAGCCCAATGTCATTTCACCGATACTAGATATCCTTGAATTATGTCTATCTCAAGATTTCTTTCAATTTAACAACAAATTCTATAAACAACCAGATGGTTTAGCAATGGGCAGTTGCTTATCCCCATTCCTAGCTGATGTCTTTATGGATCATTTAGAGTCCAATCACATTATGAAAAATCCAGAAATTTTACATTGGTTCCGTTACGTAGATGACTATTTGGTCTTCATTGCTGGACATCAGCTCAACAACTACTTCTTAAAATTAACTTAATTCACCCTAATATCAAATTTACCATGGAACTAGAATCTTCTCAGGCCATTAATTTCCTTGATTTATCTATTACCAGACTTAACAACCAACTCAACTTTGGTATCTTTCGTAAACCCACCCAAACTGACCATGTAATTCATTTTTCTTCTAATCATCCTCTATCACACAAACTAGCAGCTTTTAGAAGCTTCATACACAGACTTTTCTCTATACCTATGTCAACAGATTCATTCAAAAAAGAACTCAACATTATAAAACAAATAGCTGTCAACAATGGTTACGATCCCTCTATAATAGATAAACTCATCCGTAAAAGAGAATCTAAATTGCTTCAAAATTCTGCTTTCCATCAGTCATCTTCCTCTTCTGCTATTTACAGGTCACTACCATATCATAACCCCAATCTATCTGAAAAGATTAAACGTATTGTATCTAACTCTTCTGAGAATATACATATTTCTTTCAAAGTTGGAAATACCCTTGGCCACTTTTTGACAAATACTAAGGATACAATACACTATATGAATCGTCGTGGTGTTTATAGACTGACTTGTTCTGATTGTGATGCCTCTTACATCGGCAGGACTTACAGATCACTCTCAACCAGATCTGCTGAACATTCTAAAAGAGACACTACATCAGCCTTTTCCCATCATTTAAAAGTTAATAATCATCATCTTAACATCCCTGATGGTGTTAAATTAATTCATAACATCCAAGACAGAAACAATCTACGCCTGGATTTGTACGAGGACCTTGAGATTTCCAGAGACATGAGGACCAGCCCCAATTGCGTTAATCGTCAAACAACTTTAAATCGTCCTTTTACTCCTATCCATCGACAACTATTCCCTTAATCCAACCCTAGTTTTCTCTCATTATTCCCCTCACCCCCCTTCCCCTTTACTCCTATTCTCCATTTTCCCCCTCCCCCTCTTTTTCCACTACCCCACTAGTTTCTAACAATCTTCTCTTTCCATACTAATCACCCATTAACACATATCTCAACTTGCAATTTCTTTTCAACTTCATTACTGCCTCCCCCACTATCCCATCCCTAACACAGTTTTGATTCTTCTATTTTCCTATCCTTTATATTTTTCTCCACTCCTAGTCATTTCTGGTTTGACCTTGTGTCTCTGTCTCTTTTTTCAGGTCCTCTATATCTCATCTCACCATTTCTTTCATAATTTATTTAAATGGCTCTTATTATTATTAATCCTTAAATCGGTCTGGTTTATTGTCTCTTTGGAATGTTCTTCACACTCACTTATCCTGTTGCCTGTTATGTTACTTACTCATTTTCTCTCATCTCCGCTTACAATAATAAAAAACACCATACATCCAATCACTCTGGTCTGTCATATATATCACTTTCCTTACTTAGTAACATTCTGTCACTTCTTTCTTTTTAGATTCTTAGACTTTACTTAACAATAGGATACTGCACACCTACATCCATTACAAACTTCTTTCAGACTATAACATTTAAGTTTTAATGCATTCACTATTCTTCTTTTTTCATCTATCTTTTCATTTCCATTCATATCAGGCAACTTCCAATATCCATTTATCTCAATTTAAAATAATTTTTTCACATTTTTCATTTGTTTGATTTCAGTTGCAATCACATACGTTCATAAAGTTCTGCACTTAAATATATTTCATTTAGTTCAGTCTGTTCACTCCACTATCAGCAATAGAAATCAATCTCATACTTTTCTATTTCATATACTCATTCAATTTAGATTCTTCTTTACATACTGACACCAACCCACAATTTGACCTATATTGGTAGCTCTCATTCTAATTATTTTATTCACTATTCTACGTTGGTAGACTATCAAGATACATTACTTCCAATTCATTCAGTACTTTCAAAACTACATAAAGATGAATTAGACTTTATGTCACATAGTTTAATTTTATTATATTATTACATACTTTTATTCATTTCACAATACTATATACAATCGTATCCTTCACACATATATCTACCTCACTAACAGTAATCTTTAGTTATTTAATTTTGTTAACAATTATTTTCCAACTTTTAACAGACATAATCATTCATTACAATAGTATAGTAATAAATTTAACACGATAAATAGCCACCTTTTGTATATATACTGTTTTCTCGCAATATTCTACCGTTTACCTTCAACCTGTTGCCTGCTTGCCTTGTTAGGCAACCAACATTTCATCACATAAAAATACTCTTAAATTCTGGTTTTTTCGGTTTGTTTAGCTTTGTTTTTCCACGCAAGTCTAATTATCTTTTATTATGTAGTGTATTTCCTTGTTTCAACAAAACTCAACTTTCATCTCGTCATTTCACATCCGATGACGTCACAACTTAAACCATGTAATATATCTGCATTAAATTTAATGAATCTTTAAGTTATTCTGGAATAGAGAGTTGCTAATTTAAACTTTACAGTAGATTTTATTATTCAAATAATTTAAATTATTTTTGCAGACAAACCTTTGCATTTTATTAAAAAATCCAAAATCAAATGAAACTTTAACCAAAAATTGGCTTTATCTTGTCATGTCATGTCACCCTTGTCAAATTGTATATCCACTTCCTAATTTCTCAGTTGGTCTGTGCCCATTGAATTGGCAAGTACCTAGCATCTTCGAGCAGGGAACCATGGCACCCTTTTAGCATGTGTTCCACTTTATCTATTAACATCGACTTGTAGTCATAACATTTTAACATATTACATTATGTAAACCATATATGATGATGTTAGCACTATTTACAGTGTGCTAGTTTCAAAAAACTCGGCAGGATGTAAGTATTCCCACATTTTTCATTTTAACAGTCACATTTTTAACCTTTTGCTTTAAACTAACGTGGAAATACTTCATTCTAGGCACTGAAGATGTTCTGTTTAGAACGAAAACGTTCTGCAATCGATGACATTTTATAGTTTTAAATAAACGATTTTATACCAGAATACATCTCGAAGTCTTTACTTCTGTATTGGTTTTTTAAACTATGGTATTCAGCCAACTATTGGGATTTTCCCATTGAATTTTTTAATGTTTATTTTTGTCATCTGGACACCGGCCATCGTTATACGGAAAGGGTACTGCTTTCGTATTTCTTACAAAGTCGCACTGATGAGATAGAAATATCGAAACGCTTCTGCGAATGATAGGAGAGAAGAAAGTACCAATATTCCTCTTCGCACATTATTCACACATTTTGTTTAAAGTAGAAAGTTGCAATTATTTCCTTTTGTTTAGCATCCTAGGTATTTTATGATAAATACCAGAAGCCATCTAGAAGGACACATCAAAACAAGCAGGTAGATTGCTTTCTATAATAGAAAAGAGCAAATTTTAACAAAAAGAGAAGAGTGGTTTTCACCAGAGATTTGAAGTTAGAACTAAAAGTTACTTTGGCTAGATGCTAAGTTTTTTCGACTTGGTTTTATGGAATGGAAGCTTGGACCTTGAAGGCGGCATAAATGAAAAACCTGGAATCATTCGAGTTGTGGGTATATAGAATAATTTTGAAAATATGGACAGAACACGTCACAAACAAAGACAAAGATTTGAAAGTCTTAAATACAATCGAAATCTTCTTCTTCTTCTTCTTCTTCAAATGCAAATCCACAAATGGGTGTTGGCGATCACGTTTTCCATTAACTCTCTGTTTCTTGCAATGTGTATCAGAGATTGTATGTCGTTAATCCCTGTCCATTGCCTTATGTTTCGAAGCCAGGAAATTTTCTTGCATCCTATTTCTCTCTTGCCTTCAATTTTACCCTGGATTATAAGTTGAAGGAACTGGTATTTTTCGTTTCACATGATGTGACCCAAATACGCCGTTTTTCTTTTCTTGATGTTTTCGAAAAGCTGACGTTCTTGGTTGATTCTTTTAAGGACATCCACATTTGTGGCTTTCGCCGTCCATGGTATCTTTAGGATACGGCGATAAAGCCACATTTCGAAGGCTTCTAATCTGTCTATATCCCTCGTTTTGAGTATCCAGCCCTCTATGCCATATAGCAGCACCGAAATCGAAATCAGAAAATTCCAGTCCAAAAAGGAAGCTATCCAGCACATCCCGAACTGGCGTAGGCATTTACATAAAATTAATAATAATACAAATAACACACACAAGATAAAGGACAAACAGATTAAAAGTATTGAACGTAGTCGGCGGCAAAGGGGGTAACATTGTCGGCGTTTGTAGGTGCAATGGCGGTTGTATATGGGGTAAGACTGTAACGTATCTTCTACACAAAAAAGGAGATAAAATTTGGCCAGAATATTGTCGATCCATAACCTGTTAAGCCATATGAACAAATGGTTCACCGGAATCATAACAACTAGTTTTTGTAAAAAACTAGAACTGTAACAAACCAGAGAGCACGCGGAGTTTCGATCAAAGTTTGACACCAACTATCACCTGCAAACGGTAACAGAACTATAGTCCATCTAGAAAGTATCCGGAAAAAAGAAGCAGAATTATAATTTAACGGTATTTATTTCTATTACTTGAAATATAAAATTTCAACAAATACTTCATC
The DNA here is from genome assembly GCF_917563875.1 of Diabrotica virgifera virgifera. NCBI lineage: Eukaryota > Metazoa > Arthropoda > Insecta > Coleoptera > Chrysomelidae > Diabrotica > Diabrotica virgifera. The sequence continues at coordinate 181,482,413 of NC_065444.1, read as the reverse complement.
TCATTTACTTATACAACCTCCATTTAAATCTAAACACTTAACTAAACGTCCATGTATACCCGAAACTAGGTCAAGGCCATAATTTTCGGTAATGGTGTTCCAGGCCTGTAAAACTGACCGAATCAGATCTTCTTTAACCCATGGCGCTGCTCGTTCCACTTCAGTCTTCATCAATCCCCATATGTTTTCAATGGGGCTAAGATCTGGAGATGCTGCTGGCCACGGAATTGTTGCCAATTCGTGTTCTTGCATCCAAGCTTGAGTATAAGCAAAAGTATGGCATCTTGCATTATCTTGCTGAAAACGCCACCCCTCTGGATATAAAACATGAGCCGTTTCAAGAAAAAACCATTTAGAATGTCACAATATTTCGCACTATCTACAGTACCATTAACTATACAGAGTGGAGTAGCACCACGCTGAGATATTGCTCCCCAAAACATTATTTTAGAGGGAAATTTGGAAATTTGAACGGTAACATTTTCTCTTGATAGGACTTTAAGATGATTTGCACCAAGCTGGAAACAACTTTCATCAGATATAAAGACATTATTAAAATTATCTTCTCGAAAACGTTGTCAAAAATCTATTCTTCGTTGCCTTTGCAGTGGTGTCATTATAGGGATTTTTTTGGATTTCTTGATATATGTAGCCTTGCTTTTTAAGTGACATGCGGACAGTTTCAGGGCACACTTTTATTCTTCGTTAATTTCCAAATCTGTTCGCTAATTTTCCAAATCTGTTCGTTAAGTTTCCGCAAATCTTAAGCGGTCTACCCGAAACTGGTCTATGTCTTATATCTATGCCATTTTTATCCTCTTTATTGTCTCATACACTGCACTTTTTCCGAGTTCAGTCAATTGCCCTAATTTCCTAACGTTTCGGACACCCTTTCTATACAAATATTGCACCACTTTTCTTTTTTCTACTTGCGAGATTATTTCACAAATCTTAAGTCTGTTTACAAATAACAATATTTGACAGATGGTGTTGTCATGCGATTTTGTCCATAACCTACTATCGGCACAAACTACGTGATGCACTTTTGTCTCAAAATGTTACAAAAAGGAAATCTATTGGAATTAGGAGAAATATAAAATTCCGGATACTTTCTAGACGGACATATTATAGCACACCTAGTTCAATTGTGCCACATCTGCAAAAAATCCGAATTTTGGGTTAAGGCTGTAAAATATTGCCTATATAATGGCCCATCTAATGCAATACAGCCTGAACTAAAATATTGTTTTGGATAACTATAAAGTAAGTTACTTCGGTATTTCACTGTAGGGTTTTTGGAGGTTTTGAAAATGCAATATTAGTATGGTATAGTTAGACCCAAACCCAGACATCCAAAGTGAAAGTTATCCTCCACCAAATTGTTCTATATGGTCCACATAATGTTCAGAAAAAAGTCACACCATTTTGAGCGTCGGGTTTGGGGGGGGGGGGAGAGGGGGGAGAAATCTGCAAATTCGTAGTTTTTTAGGTTTTTCGTCAATATTTCTAAAACTAAGCGGTTTAGCATGAACAACCCTTTACAAAAAATTGTTCTACATTAAATTTGAAATAAAAAAGGCCCTATGCATAACCCTTCTAAAATGAACGGTTCCAAAGTTACGGAGGTAGTATAGTATAATTGGTCCAAAAAAGGCCTAACCCAGACATCCAAAGTAAAAGTTTTCCTTCATCACCAAATTATTCTATATGGTCCACATATTGTTCAGTAAAAAGTTACACCATTTTGAGCGTCTGGTTTGGGGGGGAGATGGGGGAGAAGTCGGTAAATTAGTAGTTTTTTTAAGTTTTTCGTCAATATTTCTAAAACTATGCTTTAGCGTAAGGAATGTTCTATAAAAAACTATTCTACATAAAATTTACAACAAAAAAGGTTCTATACATAATTGTTATAAAATCAACGGTTCCAGAGTTACGGAGGGTGAAAAGTGGAGGTTTTCGATACTTTTTATATTTTTCGATTTCTCCCCCCTCTCCCCCCCAAACCCGACGCTCAAAATGGTGTGACTTTTTTCTGAACATTATGTGGACCATATAGAACAATTTGGTGTTGGAGGATAACTTTCACTTTGGATGTCTGGGTTTTTGGTATAGTTATATCATAAATATTGCCCAAAAAATATAAAAAGTATCGAAAACCTCGATTTTCACCCTCCGTAACTCTGGAACCGTTGATTTTATAACAATTATGTATAGAACATTTTTTGTTTTAAATTTCTTGCAGAACATTTTTGCATATAACATTGTTTACGCTAAAGCATAGTTTTAGAAATATTGACGAAAAACTTAAAAAAACTACTAATTTACCGGCTTCTCTCCCATCTCCCTCCCAAACCGGACGCTCAAAATGGTGTAACTTTTTACTGAACAATATGTGGACCATATAGAACATTTTGGTGTTGGAGGAAAACTTTTACTTAAGATGTTTGGGTTAGGCCTTTTTTTGGACCAGTTATAATATACTACCTCCGTAACTTTGGAACCATTTATTTTAGAAAGATTATGCATAGGGCCTTTTTTATTTCAAATTTAATGTAGAACAATTTTGTATAAAAGGTTGTTCATGCTAAACCGCATAGTTTTAGAAATATTGGCGAAAAACTTAAAAAACTACGAATTTACCGATTTCTCCCCCCTCTCCCCCCCAAACCCGACGCTCAAAATGGTGTAACTTTTTTCTTGACATTGTGTGGACCATATAGAACAATTTGGTGTTGAAGGATAACTTTCACTTTGGATGTCTGGGTTATGCCATCTTTTGGATCAACTATACTATACTATATGGCCATAACTGGGAGATGTGGCGATAATATAAACTGCCACAATACAACCGATGTAATTTAATACGTTCAATACGGCCACAACTGCAAAAATCAAGAGAGATGTGGCGATAATATACACTGCCACAATACAACCGATATAATTCAATACGGCCACAACTGCAAAAATCAATTGATTTTTTCATTATATTGCCTCCGTATCTCCTAGGTATCGTTTTATAAATGACTTTCTTCACAATGCAATATCGCCATAACTATCAAAATAATAATAACGTTTTATTTTTAATAAATTGTAATAATATCCAGCCAATAACTGTATAATTTACTACCTAAATTGTAATTTTGAAGCCAGTCACTCTCAAAATAAATTATTTACAGGGCAAAACGCGCTTACTACAGAACGTTTTGCTCATTTCTCGAGAATATTGTGTTTTGCACTTGTGGCACTATTGAACTAGGTGTGTGTTATATTATGTACTTAAACAATCCGAAGAATACCATAGACCCCTGGTATTAATATTTATAGATTTTCACAAACGATTGACTCGGTAGAACTAGATAGTGTAATAGTAGGCTAAAAATTAAATATTTCATTTTTCACCTTCAAGCATACCCAAAAGAACGTAACAATTCTATTATATCAGATTTGTGATGACGTTAACAATTTTTTTTTAATTATTAATCTATTTTATGGTGTATTAATTTTATTGATTGTTTTTTTAGTACGGTGGAAGAACGTTATGCACAAACGGCAGCAATGATTGCAGCAGCAGCTCTACTGTCTGGAATATTCCTTGGTATTATTTTTGCTTTTATATGGCCAGAAATGATTCTTATTGGCTAGAAATAAATAAATTAAATTGAATGTCTTTTGCTGAATTATGGGGAAAAATACATGCGACGTAATAATTCAGGTATAGGAGTATTAGGCACGAATGACACGGTCTATTATAAAACCAATTTTCTGATGTATTAATTAGGTTTTTGAAAAAAGAGGTTGGTAAGTCTGTTAAATTGTATAAGTAAGCAAGCAACATATAAACTATAGAATAATTAATAAAGAAATTGAAAAGATAGTACATCAAAGTATATAAGAAGTACCTAATTTATTTCTTTATCTGAGCGCTTTCGACAAACTTGTCATTATCCGAGCTAATGCTGTAGTAAAAAGAGGAATCTTGTAAGAAAAATAACTACAAAATTTATTTTTTTTACTCACGTGAATCAGATAAAAGTACCATTACTTTAGACATAATATGCGTGAGCATATTGATAATATTAATCTGCATTAAAATGTATAATCATGTATGCTATTGAATTGTTTTGTCCTCCGTGCACCCCTGAACAGAAAAACAGAAAGAACGGCCGCATAAACGTTACAAGCACATTAAAACTTTTTTCATGGCGTGGGTGTATCAGCCAACCATTTTGGCCTAAGAGAGATAGTTGACTGAAAAAGTTGGATATTCAAATCTGCTTTTGTCTGTTTCATATTGACGTTTGTCAGCTTACATTTAAAATATCAATGTTTTCTACATTTTCACAAGGAAAATTGAAAATTTACAAATTCCATCTATACTAAGCCATCACTATTAATAACAGAAAAGTACTCTCCTCGCTCTTGAGGTAACAGTGAAGGTTTAATCAATCTAAAAAGTAAAACAGATCAAAATGTTGAAAATGGAGGTATACATTAGGGTGGTGCGAAAAAAGTTAAGTTGATAATCCCGTATCGCTATAGTGCGGAAAGGTTGTAATTGGTAATTACAAGAAAAACAAAACAAAAATTATTAAAATCGGACCTTAACTTCCGATCCCGCAACGGGCCTAAAGATTATGAAAAAAATGAAATTTTACCTTTTCTTCGGAAATTTTTTTTATCCTCCATGTACGTCTTATTTATCGCTATAGTAAAATTTATTTACAGTTTGCATGGTTAAGTAATAAAAACGAGAGTTTTATGCATCTAACGAATATCTTCCGATCCCGCAAGGTCAATCAAAATCTATAAATATTTGAAATTTTCGATGATTTTGATAAATTAAAAAACATTTAGTTATCTCATTTTTCTTCTACATTGTGAAGTTTTTCGCTTGTTTATAGATTGTATGACAATACTTAAACAACCCAGAACTCCCAACGAGGAGGTGGTTGCACTTCTAGCTCCACACACACACCCTTCTCTCCAACCAAGCAATGAGTGTGATTTTTACATTATTTACACAGTAAATTTCTTTTTCATGCTTGTATCCAGCTTTTAAACGTCAACTTTGTATTGTGATTTGGTGGTAGAATCTGGCAGCATGGACCTTGATGTAAGTGTTGCCCTTATGAATCCATCTCTTGATTGGGGCCCACATATATTAGACCAGGGGTGACCAACTTAATGGGGCTCGAGATCTACTGTCTGCCTTTCTAATTCTCTGGGATCTACTGGCTAGGGATTTTTGTAATATTTAGGACGGGAATAGATAGGTAGGTAGATAATTTTTTCTTGACATCGATCGACTGATCTAGGGGTCGCGATCGACGGGTTGGCCTCCCCTGCATTAGACGATGCTTCCGTAACCAACTTTCGGCACCTCTCATCAGTATGTCAGGGATAGTTTTGTACATTCTAGTCTGGTATGTCGCCCGATGTAATGCAAGAACTTATATCTTCATTTGGCACTTCGAAGAAGTGGTGGAGAAAATAGTTTTGCAACAGTCTGCAATAGTTTTCCAACATTATATTCCAGTCTATTATTTCAGTTTAGTCCCGTGCTTCAAAATTTCAAGTAGTATGGAGAAATGAAACATATTAGAGAGCTAGGGCTAAGGAGAATGTTAAAAGCCGGATAGACTAAAGCCAAGGGCAAACGTATTAGAAATTTATCCTTCCTACTTTAAATTTTGAAGCACAGGACTACACTGAAGTATTAGATTGGAATATTGCAAAACTATCTTCTCCACCAGTTCTTCAAAGCGTTTCAAATGAAGATATAAGTTCCTACATTATATCAGGCAACACGCCAGACTGGAATATACAAAACCATCCCTGTCATACGCAAGCTGTCTAGCGGTACGTAGAGCTGGTCACGGAAGTATCGTCTAATGTATGTGGGACCCAATCAAGAGATGGATTCATCAAGGCAACACTTAAATCAAGGTCCATGCTGCCGGATTTTACCACCAAATCAAAATTCAAAGTTGACGTTTAAAAGCTGGATACAAACAAATGAAAAAGAAATGTACTATGTAAATAATGTAAAAACCACACACTCATTTGTTGTATGGAGAGAAGGGTGTGGGTGGAGTAAAAAGTGCAATCACCTTTTTGTTGTGAGTTCTGGGTCGTTTAAATATTATTATACAATATAATTCATATTATAGACAAGCGAAGAGCTTCACAATGTAACAGAAAAATGAGATAACTAAATGTTTTTTAATATATCAAAATTATCAACAATTTCAAATTTTTATAGATTTTGATTGGCCTTGCGGGATGGGAAGATATTCGTTAAGTGCGTAAAACTATTGTTTTTATTACTCAACCATGCAAACTGTAAATCAATTTTACTATAGCGATAAATAAAACGTACATGGAGAATAAATAAAAACTTCCGAAAAAAAGGTAAAATTTCATTTTCATAATATTTAGGCCCGTTGCGGGATCGGAAGATAAATTCCGATTTGAATAATTTTTGTTTTGTTTTTCTTGTAATTACCAATCGCAACTTTTCCGCACTATAGCGATACTGGATTATCAACTTGACTTTTTTCGCACCACCCTAGTATACACCAATGAGTTAAAAAATTTAACAGAAACGTTGGCAAGTACGTAGAAGTATATTAAACCAGAAGCCTCAAAGGTGTGACAGGATTGGTGCGAAATGAAAGGAAATATTAGGGAACTAGTATGCAGTATTATAAGAGGAAAATGAGAAAAACAGCGTTATAAAAAGACGCGTGACAACAATAATTCAAACAAAAATAACCGTGAGACAAATAACCACATGCCAAAATGGAATGTTTAAGGTACCTGACAATGTAGCCCTACTGATAATAGAGGATACAGATGACGAGATTTTTTATACAGGGATAGTATCACGAAGTTTTTTCCTGGTTTTCCCTCGTGATTTACTATGGAATCTCTAGCGCGAGAATTTTACTGTCACCATTGCATGTGGTTGTCTTTTTAAAGACAGATCACACAGGTTATGATTTTTTTGTAACAAATATTCTTGAGTAGGGGTTGATTTCATGTAATCGAATGAACTATCTTTCAATAAAGTCGTCCCAGGAATGCAACTCATAAATATTGGCAATATAATTTTAAAGTTTTCTACTTTAATATGTATAATCTGTGTCTGAATTTCCGATATAAATGAGTCAGACTAAATAAATTATTAGAAGAATTTTTTTACAAAGCAACAACATTTTTGTTTAAAAAACCAATACAGAAGTAAAAACTTCGAGATATATTCTGGTATAAAATCGTTTATTTAAAACTATAAAATGTCACGGATTGCAGAACGTTTTTGTTCTAAACAGAACATCTTCAGTGCATCCTGCCGAGTATTTTGAAACTAGCACACTGTAAATAGTGTTAACATCATCGTATATGGTTTACATAATGTAATATATTAAAATGTTATGACTACAAGTCGATGTTGATAGATAAAGTGGAACACATGCTAAAAGGGTGCCATGGTTCCCTGCTCGAAGATGCTAGGTACTTGCCAATTCAATGGGCATAGACCAACTGTGACTCAGTTGGTCTGTGCCCATTGAATTGGCAAGTACCTAGCATCTTCGAGCAGGGAACCATGGCACCCTTTTAGCATGTGTTCCACTTTATCTATCAACATCGACTTGTAGTCATAACATTTTAATATATTACATTATGTAAACCATATACGATGATGTTAACACTATTTACAGTGTGCTAGTTTCAAAATACTCGGCAGGATGCACTGAAGATATTCTGTTTAGAACGAAAACGTTCTGCAATCCATGACATTTTATAGTTTTAAATAAACGATTTTATACCAGAATACATCTCGAAGTTTTTACTTCTGTATTGGTTTTTTAAACTATGGTATACAGCCAACTATTGGGATTTTCCCATTGGTTTTTTCTATTTTTGTTTAATTCATTAATAGTTTTTGAATTTTGACAACGACAACTGATTTGGGCGTCGAAATGTTACTAAAATCACTTTTTTAGTAAAATTGTGGCTTATTCCCCATCAAAACTATTTAATCAGATACAGATGATGTTTAAATAATGAATTTCATGCAAGGAACTCAGCATTGCACTTCAAAGGCGATAAAAATGGAGAAAAAACAAAAAATAATATGCACAATCGAGGAAACTGTGGAGAAGAGGACGTGAAAAAATATGTGCAAAAGGTTCGTTTCCCTTTATGGTCTGCTGCTGATGATATCAGCAACTAGGGCTCGTTAATCATTTGTTTAATAACTATAAAATTAAAAGGTTATGCTATTATTCAAAAACGTGGCCAATAAATTTTAAATTTATCATTAGAAACGATACGTCCAATGTATTTCAGTAAATAATCTTCTAATAATGTACGAAATACACACACCCATATGGAAACTTATATGGAATCACGACCTGATATTTCTTATTATTTCGTGCTAATTTAGAAAAACTAACACACAAAGTCAAACAATATTCATTTTAAAGCAATTTAATAATAAATACATAATAATTAAGTAAAGCAATAAAGTATTTAACAAACAAACTGAAATTAGTTGTTTTAAAGCCAATAGCATAAAAAATTTCAATGTAAAACGAATAATGTTTAAATTGTTTTTATTTATTTTTTTGCTTTTTCTGTAGTAACTGTTATCACCTCTAGTCCTTATGCAAGCTTTAGTTTGCATGGGCACGCTCCTAATCAAATTATCAACATTTTGTTGTGGTAGGTTGTTCCATCTCTCAAGAGCAGCTGGTACTAGCCGTGAGGTATTTTGTGGATTATCCTGGTGAGCTCTAAATTTCTTTTAAGCATATCCCACAAATACTCTATATGGTTAAGCTCGGGTGAGCAAGCAGGCCACTCCAAACAGGGGATACCTTCTGCTTCAATGTCTCTAGTCACTAGTCAATGGTTTGTGGAGGTCCATTATCATGTAAAAAAATGAAGTTCTCTCCTGTTGCACCTCTCTAGAGCCAAACAGGTTATCAACATACCTGTGAGCAGTTAAAATTGATTGGATGAAGATTAAAAGAGTTTTTTAGGGATCACAATTCCTCTACAGAACATTACACTTCCTTTTGTATATTTGTGAACAGCTCTGACAGTTTTCGTTCTTGCTTGTCTTCCTCGACCTATAAGTACACGATTTAGTGGGTCATCTGATTTTACACAAATCCTGACTTTTTCTGAAAATAGCACAAAATAGTCAATGCCCAATGTTCCAGTTTGGGTGGTGAAGACACCAATTTAGGCGATCAATTTTGTGCTACCTGGATAACTCGAGAACCCTTAATTATTGTCTCCTGCTGTATACTTCTTGGCACGAACTCTTTTTCTTATCGTTTCAACTAAAAGAGTTACACCTGTAGATTCCAAAAGCTGCCTTTGGAGCTGCAGGTGAGAAATTGTTGGGTGTCTTCCAGCTGAATGGACAATTAAACGATCGTGACGAACCGTTATTACTTTTTGGCGACTTTCCCTTGCTTTATTTTTGACCTTTCCTAGTCCTGTTTCCTAGCATAGGTTTTGGATAGAACGCCCTGTGTTACGCCTAGCTCTACAGCTATGTCCCCCTGAGAACACTACTTACTCCACAAGACCAATAATATATCCCCGTTGTAAGTTCTATAACCCCATATGACGCATATTTGCGTTTTTGGACGCAAACGTTAGTTTATTTATTTTCGTTCAATTTGCAACTCAAGCAAATAACCATTACCGTACCGATCTGTACTATCTGATTTTCTTATAAATTTGTTTATTTTCAATAAAAACCTTTATTTTCCGCAACAATAACAAGTTTTTTTTCAGAGAAATAAATATTATTTGAAATACATGATGATGCCATATAAGTTTGGGTGTGTGTATGTTTTAATAAGAGTATTCTGTAGTTTTTAACGTATTTCATTCCAAAAAATTATTAATTTTTGTAAAACCGCGTTCAAAATGAAATTATTTCAATAGTAAAATAAAAATCTAAAACAAAGCTCTTTTTAAAGATGTGCGATGAATACCATTTCCAAAATTACGTATTCCTATCACTATCCTCGTCGCCAATTGTTTAGGTAACTAATATTCAATTTAAACCTCTCTCCCTGTAGTCATGTTCTATGTGGATCCTTTTACACCCACACACGGTACACACAGTCTGTGTCGCCAACGCCAACGCTGCCATCTAGACGGACGCAAAGATACATTATTCATGAAAAGTGCACGGTTATATCGCCGTAAGTCTCAAGAATCTCTCAGGAAGGACGTCGATCATCAATCATGGCATCCTGCTACTGCTTATGTATCGCTTAATATAAATAGTAGGAAAAATGCTTTTTAAGAATCCTGATAATAATTTTTACCTATAAATATAAAAGAAAATATATTCCACAAAGCGACTAAAAAGAACAAAATTAAATTAGTATTAAAAGCTAACTTGTATGTTTGATGAAGTAAAAACCTCTTCTGAATAATAAATATAAACAAGCTGCTTTTCCTTACTTTCATCTAGCCATATAAATAGTTCTTCAGTTCCTTTCCCCATTTTCCTTAAATCTTCTTTACACGTTTAAAGTTACTTTTTCGTTATAGTTATTGATATCTTGTGCTCTTTATATCACCTATCAGTAAGCAGTTCCTAGGTAACTCATATTTTATTTGGTATTCTCCTAGTTCATTGAAACAGATTAATGTTGTTGATCTAGCGATCTACCAACAATGATCCTAAAACGAAGCTCAATCACAAAAGAAGGAAAAGACGATTCAGATAAAGATGGTTTGATACAATACAGGAAGATCTCAGAAAAGAGAGAACTGATGGTTAGGAAGAAAGAAAAACAAATAGGGATTAATGGAGGAGAATAGTAAGCCAATTTAGTAGGCAAGGAATATCATTGGACAGGAAGCCACCCCATTTAATAAAAATTTGTAAAATATAGGTATCATATTATTTAATTATATATTTAGTTGTATTTTAGCCCTAGTTCTTTAAGGCCTGTTGAGTTTGAGCTTTGTAAATAAAATAAATTTAATCTTATGTAAATCCTTATGTGTTTTCAGTTATTTTCTATATTTTCAAATTATAGTATACAAATTATTATTATACAGCAAAGAGCACAATTTTCAACGTTTTCGAGAGTTTAATTTTCTTTTCTTCTTTTCTTCATATATAAATTCTGTTCACTTTTATGTAATAAAATAAATATTAATTTTTAACATAAATAACAATTCGTTTTAAAGTGAGAGTTATTCTGAAATAAAAGAAAGATTGTCACTACATGATAACAAAAGAAACTTCTGAAAGATATTTCATATCTCTCGTGAAGTAGTAACGCAAACATTTGGATATAATCATCGTCACTCCTCTCGATCCAATAACACCATCCAATACACATCCTGAAGCCATCTCCTCCTCCTCCTCTGTCCTTTATCCTTCGTGATGTGGTGACGTTATGGTATTTGACGAATGGTTGCTATCCATTCTTCTCTCTCCTGGGTGCGGTGTGCTGCCTCAGACAGAGAGTAACCGGTGGCGCATTTTATTTGGTCTGACCATCGGAGTGGAGATCTTCCTCGAGTTCTTTTACCCTCTACCTTGCCTTCAACCACTAACCTCTCCATGCCTTCTCTTCGTCTGATAAAGTGTCCAAAGTACCTCAATATATTTTGGTTGATGATGGTGGTAAGCCTAGTGTTGATGTCGAGTTCTGATAATATTGAGATAATATTGATGATATTGAGCTGTCCAGGGTATGCGCATCATTCTACGATATACCCACATTTCAAAGGCCATTATACGTCGTGAGTCGGACTTTTTAATGGTCCAAGTTTCTGAAGCATAGGTAGCGATAGAAAAGATAAGCGTCCGTACCAGGCGCAGTTTCGTGTTCCTGGTTATGGCCGTATCTTTCCATATTTTAGTGAGTTTGACCGTTGCTGATCTGGCCATTGTAAGGCGTCGGCGTATTTCTTCTTCGCATCCACCATTGTTTGTGATAACAGAACCTAAGTAATTGAAATGGCTTACCACTTCAAACCTCGCTACGTTTCGTATTTCCGGCTGGTTATTTCTAATTCGATCGATTATCATTACCTTGGTCTTCTGTGCATTAATTTTAAGTCCATATTCACGACTAATAGTATCTAGTCTGTACATGATGTATTCAAGTTCATTTGTTGATGATGCTAGTACTAAAGCGTCGTCAGCATAGCGGAGATTACTGATTTTTCGGCCTCCGACTGATATTCCTCCTAGCCATCCGTCGAATACAATGCGCATGATGTGTTCGCTATATATATTGAATAACGTGGGAGAGATAATACATCCTTGACGAACACCGGCTTTTAGTTTAAAATTATCGGAGTATGTGTTGTTGACTCTTACGTTTGCTGTGTTGTTGATATACAGTTGTTTCAGCAGGTATATTAGATGTTCGGGGGTACCCATGTCTCTCAGTATTCCCCACATTTTATGCCACTTTACATTATCGAACGCTTTCGAGTAGTCGACGAAGCACAAATATGTTTCTAGATTAAATTCTCTAGATTTTTCTATAATTTGTCTGAGATTAAGAATTTGTTCTCTTGTGCCTCTTCCAGGGACAAATCCACATTGTTCTTGTGGGATCTGTGGTAAAAGTATTGATTTCAATCTCTCGTTAATTATAGTTAGAAGGACTTTACTTGCGTGGGAGATCAGGGCTATAGTGCGGTAGTTATTACAATCAGTTGGTGAGCCTTTCTTATAAATGGATATGAAAGTAAGCTTACACCAATCATCTGACCATTTTCCTGTGTTCCAGATTTCATTACACAGTTTGAACATCACTTCAACTCCTACGTCTCCCATTTCTTTAAGTCCTTCCGCCGTGATTCCGTCTTCTCCTTGAGATTTTCCAGTTTTCAATTTTTTTTGTTGCGGTTTCTATTTCCGATTTTAAAATATGTGGTTCCATTTCGTCATTTATTTCTTCTGGGTTCACATCTTCATGGTCACTATGAAACAGCATTTCACAGTATTGTTTCCATGTCGATGCTATGCCCTCTGCATTGGTGATGATCGTTATCAAGTTATCTTTAATGACCTGCGTTTGTGGTTTAAACTCTTTAGTTAAGTATTTCACTTTGGCAAACAGTTCTCTAGATTCTTGACGGTCGGCGTGTTCTTCTAGTTGTTTGTATATTTCTTTAATGTGATTATTTTTGTCTCTTCTACTTGATGATTTTATGCGTCTGTTTACATCTGCTACCTTGTTTTCACTTTCTGTTGGATTTGCAGCGTTATTTCTAATGTTTCTTCGTTCTTCTACTAGGTTCAGTGTCTCATCAGTCATCCAGTGTTTTTCTTTCCGTTGGGTTTCTTTGGGCTTTGTAATATTTATTGCGTCTATAATCCACGTCTTTGTATGTTCCTATGTTTGATTGGGATCGCCAGTAATGTTTGGTGTGTTACTATGTCTTAGTGTTTCTTTGTATTTTCCAGGCTCTTTAGGAATATATTTAATTGTTCTAGTTGTTTCAATTTTCTTACAAAATTTGATACGGAATTCCGATTGTAACAATTTATGGTCTGTTCCGCAATCCGCCGCTGGTTTTGTCTTTACGTTTACTACCGAACTTTTCCATAGTTTGCTGACAAGAATATAATCTATTTGATTTTTATATCTTCCCCCTGGTGAAGTCCAAGTTGATAGTCTTCGCGGGTGATGTTTAAACATGGTGTTCGTGATACTAAGTTCAATGTCGATGGCAAATTGTAATAGCCTTTCTCCTCTCTCATTTCGTTCGCCTATTCCAAACCTACCAACTGTTCCTTTCAGCAGCTCTTCTGATGTTGTTTTGCCTATTTTTGCGTTCCAGTCCCCCAATATTATGACTGGCTCTTTTTTGGGTATGTTCTACTCTTCTACTTCTTCATCTGTCCCGTCGCATGTTGGCATATATGCTTGTAGTACATGAACCTTTGTTGGCTGTCCATCAAGAGTAATTTTAATTAGGCGCTCATTTATTGGGAGATATTCAGCCTCTAGACTTGCCTGATGTTGCTGGTGTCCTAACAACAGAGCCATTTATCCTGGTCTAAAGAGGAATAAAATATGTATATGAAGCAGTGAGCTTGGGCATACCTGAAAATTTGTTAGGTTAGTAAGAATGGCTATTAGTCCAGAGAAATAAGATTTTTCTCGTGACACATCCCCCTCCAGGCCGCAACCAAATTTTTTGAGTAGTATGGATATCTACATTATTAACCTATATGTTTCCTGCAGCCGATTTTGATGATACCCAGCTAGCAAGATAACGTTACCTTAACGCAGTAATTCTCAACCTGTGAGGCGCGCCCCCCTTGGGGGCGCGCTTTTGGTAATAGTGGGACGTGAGTATATAAAAAAAACACCAACATTGACCAATTTACTAAAATCAAAACAAACAAAATTATGACAAAATAAAATACCCATGAACACTGACAGGGAGCTATAATTAATTGAATACTAAATTAATACTAATTAATACTGTATTAATACTAACTAATACTAATTATCAACAAATTTAATGTAAATTAGTGACTTCCTCAAAGTTGACCGAAACAGGGTGTAACTAGAACATAATATGTACACATTTACAATAAATTTAACAGTTACAAAAGGACTGACTGAACTGACTTGACTAAGACAAAGACTGGTTGGTCAGAGTCAGAACTTAGAAGATGGAGATGCAGGCAGATGATCGAGAATATTCAAAATAACTCGGAACTTCCCGCGAAAACAGACAATCTTTTCCGAATCAGTGTTGAATTTTTTGTCAAAATGCTTAAGGTACATTATTATTGCATATGATATATGTTGTTATTTTACGAGGGGGGTGACGCGGTGAAAATAATTATGGAAAATTGGGTCGCAAATGGTAAAAGGATGAGAAACGTTGCCTTAACGTTAAATTTAGGTTTTTTTTGTATTGTTACGTAACATCTATCAAAAAATGACGTTACTGATACGAAATTTTAGCACGTATATTATACGTATATATTAATTCGTTTTTGAAACGTGGCTCTTTGGTAGGTATTTAACACGTATGAATTTATTCATCCCAGAACGTGGCTTTTTGGTGGCATTGCCACCGTGGCAATCTCGTTTAAGATTGCAGCGCTATCGCGTATTTATTTCTAACCTTTCAAATAGACATTAGTACATAACCTTACATTTCCGTGCCTAAAATCGTGTTAGTTTTTATTGAGTTATGGCAAAAAAATCGAATTATGAATGGTGTGTGCCTCAATGTGATTATTGGATAAAGCGTATTAGTAATTTGTCGTTTCATCCTTTCCCTAAAAAGCATAAATAAGATAGAACTATATTCAATGGCAGTTTAGTTGACAAAAGAAATGTGTGGAAATATCTTCTAAAGATGGAAAAGGAGCCAAGTCGTTTTATGAAAGTGCAGTTTACACTTGAAGATTACTTTAAAGGTATGTTTATGTATTCGATAAAGTAGCTACGTCTCACATAAAAGTCAAATATATAATAAATGTTTTTTTTTCAAATATTTAACAAATGTGTTAGCATCATTTATGTGGTTTTATTTACACAATAATTTTAGGGTCTTATAGGGTTTTTCATTTACAGTCATTTGTTTCGAGCTTCTGTCATGTGTCACATAATATAAATATATCTACGTCATACGTTATTGGCATATACCAATGATAAAAACCAAAGACGTATGACGTAGATATACTAATATTATGTGACACATGACAGTAGCTCGAAACAAATGACAATCGATGAAAAGCCCTATATATTATTTATACCGAAAATTCAACTAGAAAGTGACGTTTTCGTGACGTTAAAAAGTTTACATAGAAATTACGTAAAATTGTTACGTAACATCACTGTGACTTTTATACGTATATTTTAGGTAACATTTGATGTAACTTTCGACGTAACTTCTCCCAAAATGTTGACGTTTGTTTGGCGTCACATATACGAACAATGTTAGCTGCGTATACATAGTTATAAACAAATTAAGATCAAAAACGGTAAATTGTCGCTTTTTTCGTCTATTACCAAAAAGTTAAGCACTTCAAACAAATTTGAGAGTAAGAAACTCATAAATCGTATAAAAAACTTCAATATGACGTTCGCTGAATATGTCTATCCTTATTGGTTGCTTAGAAAATTGCAAAATAAATCATAAATTTTGAGTTTTTATAAATATTCATAACTTAGGTAAAAATTAACTTCTTATTACACAGAATGCCGAGACTTCTTGTACTTAAATTATATTTTAAATTTCGAAGCCATTGGTCAAAATGGTTTAAAAGTAATTTAATTTGTTTATCCCAAATTCATTTTTTTTGCAACACTATAAGTCAGAAAATTATGAGGTTACAATAATACTTCGGACAGTTTATGAAAGAAAACCATTTATACTATTACCTTAATTAAAAATAAATGACGAAAAATAATTTTAAACAGTGTGAAATTATTTTGCACAAACATGTCGATTATTGTTTACTTATAAACAATTAGAATAACTTTTTAACCGTTACCCGCAGAAAAATTATTTTTTCATAAACTCCTGGACAAAATTAACGCACCACTCATATTTTTCTCAATAATCTTTATTTATTGATAATTTACTCTACGACAAGTTGCCTGTGGACCTTGTTTCACAGTGACAATTTGTTATGTAAGCTAATAATGGTCTTGTTTTAACAATAATTTTTATTAAACTTCGTTTTAGACTAATAGTGAGTTTAACTTTTCATAAAAAGTGCCGATTAAAGCAAAGTGATTGTGAGAAACAAGCTTTTTATTGTGATATTTTTCATCACATGCATGTTTGGAAGTTCATTTGCATAAAAATCAAATAAAAAAATGAACCGCCAAAGAAATTTGTCAATGGAGGAGGCAGTACGAGCATCGACTCTCCTAGATAAAGGATATTCAATGCGATACGTTGCAGGTTTGTTAGGAAGACATCATTCCAGCATCAAACGCAAGGTGAGGCGATATAATGAAACACGGTCGTACCATCGAAGACCAGGGCAAGGGCGAGAACGTTGGACTAATCAAATTGATGATCGTTTTTTGAAACAACGTGCTCTCAGAGATAGGAGAGTCACCAGTAATTTGCTAAAAAATGAACTAGCAGATGTTCGAAATGTCGCGATATCGTCTCGAACAGTTAGAAGACGTTTACATTAAACAGAATTGAGCAACCGGAAACCGGCCAAAAAACCCATGCTTACCAGAGAACACAGGGTTCAGAGATTTAATTTTGCAAGATTGCATCAAAATTGGACCATCGATGATTGGAAACGAGTTCTTTTCTCCGATGAGACTATAGTAAGCCTAAAAGCTCCAGATGGTCATGAGCGTGTCTGGCGAAGGCGAGGAGAAAGGTTTGCCAGCTGCAATATCTCTCCTAAAGTACCTTTGGTGGTGGCTCTAAAATGTTTTGGGGGGAAATTTGTTTTGAAGCTCGTACGGAGTTGGTCCCCATACGTACGAGGTCTATGAATGCCCATTATTACTTAGACAACATTATTGTCGAACATGTAATGCCTTTTGCTGCGTTTCTTGGACCTAATTTTTTATTCATGCAAGACAACGCTTGTCCTCATGTGGCTCGACAGGTTATTGGCTACCTAAATGATGTTGATATTCCATTATTAGAGTGTCCACCTAACAGTCCGGACATGAATCCTATAGACATCTATGGGACTATCTCAAAAAAAGATTTGAAGTCGTAGACCCCCTATGGCCAATCACAACCAACTCATTGAGGCCGTTATTGAAGAATGGGAGAATATTCCGCAAGCTTTTGTTGAACATTTGATATCAAGCATGCCTCGACGCATAAATTCAGTCATAAGAATTAGAGGAGGGCCTACACGGTATTAGTGTTGACCCAGATGCATTTTATTGTGTTACTTTATTGATTTTTTTCTTTTTGCAATTTGGAGTTATGCTAGCTTATTTACGCATTTCCGGCAAAAACAAATTTTTAAAGAAACAATAAGGCAAATTAAGGTCATGATAAAGTCATGTTGGACTTATTTGTAGGTGTTTATTATTATTTCAATGTAACTTAGTTTTATTTTTTGTTCATATTGTAAATATTTAGATTAATTTAAGTGGTGCGTTAATTTTGTCCAGGAGTAGAAAGACTGAATTTTTATACACATTTAGAAAGAAAAACAACTGTCCTAGAACAATTAGGGACAAAGTTAGCCCCCCCATTTTTTTCATTCACATGTTTTTGCAAAATTATTTTGCAAATTTATAATAATTTTTTGTCATTTTTTTTAAATTAAATTAATATTGTAAATTTTCTTCTTTCATAAACTATCCAAAATATTACTGTAACTTCATCATTTTCTGACTTACAGTGTTGCAAAAAGATTAATTTTGGATAAATGAATTAAATAACTTTTAAACTATTGCTTTGAAATTTGGGGTATGAATTAAGTACCATAAGTTTCAGCATTCTGTGTAATAAGAAGGTTCTCAGTTAATTTTTACATAAGTTATAAATCTTTATAAAAACTCAAAATTTATGATTTATTTTGCAATTTTCTAAGCAACCCATAAGGATAGACATATTCAATGAACGCCATATTGAAGTTTTTTATACGGTTTATGAGTTTATTACTCTCAAATTTGTTTAAAATGCCCAATTTTTTAGTAATAGACGAAAAAAGCGAAACTTTACCGTTTTTTGATCTTCATTTGTTTATAATTATGTATATCATCCAAATCGGCTGCAGGAAACATATAGGTTATTATATTATTATAGATGACCATACTAGTCGAAAAATTTGGTTTCGGCCTGGAGGGGGTTGTGTCGCCAAAAGGATATTTTTTTCCTTATTTCTCTTAACTATATTAACCCTCACAGGATCAACCTTTTAGTAGAAACAGCGGTGACCAAGGAGGGTCAATAAATGTCCACACATAAATTAATCAAAAACGTGCTTCTTTATTTAAACTAATTTAAAAATAACACTTTTATATTATTCCTAGACGTTAATGGAACAGTTAAAAGATACGAATTTATAATTTACCCGGAGTCTTCGGCTTCAGTGGAATTGGCATCATCGTAGGATACAGAAACATTTTTGACTTCTTGCTGTGCTTACCGCATACATACTTGCATTTTGAACAAACTATGGTTGTTTTTGCCCACTCATTGGCCTTTTTTCTTTTAGATTTTGCTAATTTGACACATAAATGATATCGTCCCTTTCCATTTTGGGATGATGTTGAAGGTATTCAAGGGGATTATTTATAGTCCACTGTCAAGTTTTTATAAAAGTATGAGGAAATGAATTAAATTATAGAAATGCTAATTATGCCATCTGATAGGGCAGTAGTACGCCGATATCTACTAATTATTTGAGATTTTTAAGAACAAAGTTATTTCGAAAATCGGATGTAATGCAATGTTGTGGATATTTTTTAACCGTCCTTGGTTCTTCTAGGGTTAATAGCACACGAAATAATATAGTATGGAAAGGATTCTGATCAGACGAATTTAAAGCGAATAGAGGTCTTAGACAAGGAGATCCGTTATCCACGGTGCTTTTTAATTTGGTATAGGAAGCACTAATCATAAATAGATGAGTTAAAACGACCGGAACTATCTTCAAAAATGAACATCAACGTCTGGCCTCCCTGATGATCTTACTGTTCTAACGAAAATAAGAGCATAATTTAAGATATTTTATAAAAAGGTTAGAAACGATGGCAAAATATTTAGACCTATAAATGAACCAGGAAAACCAAAGTATATGATAATCGAAGAAAAAACAGAACAAAAATAAGAGGGGCCGTTTATTTTCATATGTAATGAATCAAATGAATATAATCTTGAGAGACTGGTCCATTTTACGTATCTAAGGGTTATTATAAAAGAGAAAGGTGGGGAAGAATAGTAACTAAATGCTAGAATGGCAAGGGGAAATAAAAAGATGGAAAGCCTAAGAATACTGATGAAATCCAAATATTTGTCGAAAAAAAAACAAAGTTAGGTATATTATATAGGGTGTCCCAAAAGTAGTGGAACGGTCGAATATTTCGCGAACTAAACATCGGATCGAAAAACTGAAAAATACGTGTTCAATCATTTTAAAAAATCTATCCAATGACACCAAATACCAACCACCACTACACCCCCTGGAGGTGGGGTGGGGGGTAACTTTAAAATCTCAAATGGAAACCCCTAGATTTTCTTGCAGATTTGGATTCGTTACGTAAAAGTAAGGAACTTTTATTCAAGACATTTTTTCGAACTGTGGATAGATGGCGCTATAATTGGGAAAAACGATTTATCCTGATACCATAGGTAAATTATAGAAACGGTCTAATATCTCGAGAAATACACTTCCAAATGAGAAACCAAAAAAATACGTTTTTAATATTTTTCGAAAACCTATTGATAAACACCAAAAATTACCCTCCAACCCACCCCCTGGAGACGGGGTGGGGGTAAATTTAAAATCTTAAATAGCAACCCCCACTTTTTATTGCAGATTCGAATTCGTCATGAAAAATTAAGCTACATTTATTCGAAACATTTTTTAAAATTGCTGATAGATGGCGCTAATAAATCGTATTTTCCAATTAAAGCGCCATCTATCAACAATTCTAAAAAATGTTTCGAATAAATGTTGTTTAGTTTTTCATGACGAATCCGAATCTGTAATAAAAAGTGGGGGTTGCTATTTAAGATTTTAATGTTACCCCCCACCCCACCTCCAGGGGGTGTGTTACAGGGTCATGTTTAGCGTTATTCGATAGGTTTTCGAAAAGTATTACAAACCTTTTTTTGGTTTCTCATTTGAAAGTGTATTTCTCGAGATATTAGACCGTTTCTATAATTTACCTATGGTATCAGGATAAATCGTTTTTCTCAATTATAGCGCCATCTATCCACAGTTCGAAAAAATGTCTTGAATAAAAGTTGCTTACTTTTACGTAACGAATCCAAATCTGCAAGAAAACCTAGGGGTTTCCATTTGAGATTTTAAAGTTACCCTCCACCCCACCTCCAGGGGGTGTAGTGGGGGTTGGTGTTTGGTGTCATTGGATAGATTTTTGAAAATGATTGAACACGTATTTTTCAGTTTTTTGATCCGATGTTTAGTTCGCGAGATATTCGACCGTTCCACTACTTTTGGGACACTCTGTATAAAACGGTAATAAAGCCCAGAGTGATGTATGTTAGCCAAGTATGGAAAATGAAAATAGCAAATACGAAAAAATTTGAAAGATGGGAAAAGAAAAGGCTTATGATCCTAAAACGGAGCCCAATCAAGGAAACAAGGAAAGGACGACCCAGCCAAAGATAGTTTGATAGCCTACAGGAAGATTTCAGGAAAGAGGGAATTGATGGTTGGGAAGAAAGAGCAACAGAGGGGAATGAATGAAGGAGAATAGTAAGTCAACTTAGTAGGCAACGATCATGATTCAATAAAAAGCCACCCCATTTGATACAAGTATGTAATATACATATAATATTACATATACAATTTTATAGTAATGATGTATTTAATTGTAGCAATTGTATAATAAAAATTTATTCCAAAAAGATGTCAAATTAAAGTATGCAAATTAATATACAGAGTAATTTTAAGGTAATTTAATCCAATTCACTTAGTCCGAAAATGCTTCCTAAGGGAGCTAGAGCCCTTTGAAGATGGCGTCTTGTAATTAGTTTTTCTTAATTACCTCCAGAACGCTTCTTTTAAACAAAAATTGGTACGCGTGTTTATATTTAAGATATAAATCTAATCCATCCATTTCAAATTTCTAGTACCGATCATAGGCGTCCGTTTTGGGTAGGGTAACGGTTATTTTATCGCATAACTTTTTTATCTTTAACTTTTATGCATTTCTGACACTGGATTATTAAATTGTGAAGTATTCTAGTACTAAAAGATACTCTTGTTTTAAATCGGTAGGACACACCGTTTTCTAGAAAAATCAATTTGAAAATTTTTCGCTTTTTGAAATAAAAAAATTAACAAAAAACCCGTTTAGAAAGACGAAAACTGGTATATTTATTTATATTCTAGGTAGGTCAACAGTTATTTTATAGCATAATTTTTTGTCTTGAATTTTTGAGAATTTTTGATAGTAGATTATTAAATTATGAGGTATTCGAGTACTAACAGTTACTCTTACTTTATGTTGGTAAAATACTTCGTTTTTTGTTGAAAAGTTCTTTCAACTTTTGTTCAAATTCCAAAAATGCAAAACTTTCAAATCGGTTTTTCTAGAAAACGGTAAGTCCTACCGACTTAAAGCAAAAGTACCTTTTAGTACTAGAATACCTCATAATTTAATAATCCGGTGTCAAAAATGCATAAAAGTTAAGGACAAAAAAGTTATGCGATAAAATACCCGTTGCTCTACCCAAAACGGACGCCTATGACCGGTACTAGAAATTTGCAATAGATGCAATCGATTCATCTCTAAAAAGTAAATATGCATACCAATTTTCATTTTTCTAAATAGAAGCGTTCTGGAGGTATTTAAGAAAAACTAATTTCATGACACCATCTTCACAGAGCTCTAGCTCCCTTAAGAAGCATTTTCGGACTAAATGAATTCTGTTAAATTGTCTTAAAATTCTGAGAAATCTCCTGTCTTCGTTTGTTGGTAGAGTTTCTGGACACCCTGTATATACAGCAAAAAACACAAATTATAGATAGTGCAGCCGATATGTGAAACAATTGTGCATCTAATGATAGAAGTATATAATTTGGACCACATATATACAAAGGTTCAAATTTTGATATGAGGCAATCTCAGATATTTCCTTTTACAAAAATGGCGGGGATTCAAAATGGCGACTACACATTGTGACTAATAGCACGATAACTTTTGAACGAGACTTCAAATTTCAACCAAATTTGGTAAATAGGTTCTTTTTTTGATGTATAAGATCGAGGTTTTGAACCGGAAGAATCGGTTTACCGGAATTTTTGTTGTTCTGGCTTTCATGTAAAAATAGTTTGTTTTTTTTCAATTATTTTACCCTGTATGTATTAATTTTTCAAATAGTTAATACGACCATTAAAAAGACCGTCAAAATATTTTTAGGAAATATTTTTAACTGTTTATTTATGTTAATTACCATTTATTAAGTACAAAACGTACCTTCACATGTACCTATATGCGGCAGATTCGGATAAATATTATAATAATTATTGTGCATTGAATGGTAGAAGCATATACTTTGGACCACATATACTACACGCATAGAGGTTAAAATTTAGATATCAGGCCGTCTCAGTTTTTGTTCCTTTTACAAAAATCGCGGGCATTCAAAATGGCAACTATACACATGTGACTAATAACACGATAACTTTTGAACGAGACGTCAGATTTTAATCAAATTTGGTATATAGGTTCTCTTTTTGATAAATAATATCGAGGTCTTAAACCGGAAAAATCGGTTTACCAGAATGTGTGTTTTTACTGTTTTTTTTTATGTAATAATATGTTGTTCCTTTTTCAATCCTTTCACCCTGTATACATACATTTTTCAAAAAGGTAATAACATCATTGAAGAGAGTGTAAATATATTGTTTAGGAATAATTTTGAACTTGTCAGTTGTGTTAATTACCATTTAATAAATGCATAACGTATGTTCACATGTACCTATGGGCGGCAGATTCATTTTGAATGCCCGCCATTTTTGTAAAAGACTAAATCTGAGATGCCCTCATCTCTAAATTTGAATCTTTGTATGTGTGGTATGTGTGGTCCAAATTATATGCTTCTACCATTAAATGCACAATAATTCTTATATTATTATTTGCACGAAAATGTGAAGATACGTTATGCATAACTAAAGAGTTCAAATTATCTCCTAAGAAATAATTTTACGCTCTTTTCAACGCCGGTATCACCTTTTTGAAAAATTAATATATAGACGGTGAAAGAATTGAAAAAGAAACAACATATTTTTACATAAAAATACACTAAAAACACAAATTCTGGTAAATCGATTCTTCCGGTTCAAGACCTCGATCTTATTCATAAAAAAAGAACCTATACACCAAATTTGGTTGAAATCTGACATCTCGTTCAAAAGTTATCGTGTTATTAGTCACATATATATAGTCGCCATTTTGAATGTCCGGCATTTTTGTAAAAGGAACAAAAACTAAGATGGCCTTGTATCTAAATTTGAACCTCTATATGTGTAGTATATATGGTCCAAATTATATGCTTCTTCCATTAAATGCACAATCATTCTTATAATATTTGCACGAATCTGCCGCATATAAGTACACTCAAAAAAATTTAGTTCGTAATATTGATTAACAGTAATTATTGAAAAGTATTTCGTTGTATCAACAATTTAGACATTGACGAATGTATTTGGTTATTGTCGCAATGATTGAATAATAATTGTGAAAATAACTAGAGTACATTAATCAATAACACTCAATTTATTCAGCCAATAACTTAGTTTCGTATATTTAATAAATCATGTTTATTCTGGCAGCAACTCTTTTTTTTTTTGAAAAATGGCTTTGGCAGAACAAATTAGCCAGACTTGTTTGTGATTGATTGCAGATTCATAGTCATAAATTTCTTATAAACATAAGTACATTCTGAAATATTATTTTTATAGATACATTGGTACATTGTGTACCTTTTTTTTATTTTGTTTTTTTTTTAATTATTTTACTGTTTTTTAATATATATTTAATTTGTGCGAAACAGTTTTTTTTACTTCTTTTTTTTTCTATTCTTTTTTTATTTTTGTTTCTATTTTTTTTTCTTTTTTTTTTTATTTATTATTTTTTTGTTATTATTTTATTATGTGTTTTTTATACATTATTTTTTTATTTTTTCAAACCACATTAACAAATTATGCCTATTATATTACGTTTACAACTTGTATTTACATAATTTAACATGTTTATAAATGAGATGAAGAATTTCCATATCATTTGTAAATATTAAAGTATTAATGGCAGCAAGAGCATGGCAGCAACTCACTTTCTTGATTTCGTAGATAACAAGCAATTACTTTGGTTTATCGTGACAACGTACAGATTTCATTAAAACAATGTACAAATGTTGTTAATATAGAGTTATATATGATTATTGTAGAGATGTAAACTGATAGTTCTGACAACGAATGCATTAATCAATCTACTACTGCGTTTAATATCTACAATAAATGCGTTCATGGTGACAATAAACGTAGTTGTTGAGACAATAAATGTTTTGCTTGACCATTTGAAATGTAACGGCTTTTCCTTATCGTGATACCCCTAGCTTCTCTGTGTTACTATTGTTTAAAAAATAATTCTTTGTTAAGCAATGCTGTTACCTCTGTCGAAATGCCGAATAATAATTTCATTTTGTTTCCAAGTGTAGTCCGTAGTAGAAGGAAGTTTCATGTGTCTATTATCGTAAAATTTCGGTCGAATTCTTTTTAAATTTTTTTCGAATCCTAAGAAAACTAATTAGTATTTTTGAAAATATAAACGCAGAATAAAATATTACAGTATTATCGAGGGTCTGAAGTCCCTGAGAACTTCTATAATGATTATTTTAATAAGTCACAGGGGTGAGAACATTTAGTATGAGAAAAGAGAACATTTAGTATGATTTTTAATTTCAAATATACCATTTAATTTATTTATTTATTAAGCTCAACAGGCCGTGAAGGCCTAGGGCTGAAAGATTTAATTTTTCCTTACAATTACTATTACATATTTATATATAATGCTATATCCTATACTACTATAATATATACAATATTACATTTGTTTGTATAAAACACTTAATACTACACTTAACATTATAGTCTTTCCATACATTTCTTCACCACTTCCTTCCATTGTTTTCTGTCCAAAGCTTTTTCTTTCCAGTTTACAATATTACTTTGTTTTAAGTCTTCATATACGCTGTCCTTCCATCTCCTTCTTGGTCTTCCTATTCTTCTTTTTTGTATTGGCTTACGTAATAGAACCATTTTTGGCATTCTCGCCTTTCCCATTCTTTCTATGTATCCTAAGTATCGGATTCTCTGTGCTTTGATTGCCGTCGTTATTTTTGGTTCATTATATAGTTCTTCAAGTTCCTTATTATTTCTTCTTCTCCATTGACCGTCTATTTTCACGCCTCCATATATTGCTCGTTGTATTTTCCTCTCCCATCTTTCTAAAAGGTCTATTTCTGATTTTTTAAGCACCCATGTTTCACATGCATATGTAGCTGTAGGTCTGATAACTGTTTTGTAGATTCTTATTTTTGTTTTTCTTGACACATCTTTGGATTTCATTAATGGACGCAATGCTCCATACTTTTTGTTTGCTTTTGCTATTCTTGCTTTTATTTCCCCTTCCCCATGTCCCTTTTCATCTACTTTTACACCCAGGTATGTAAATTCTGAAACTCTTTTAAATGCGCATACATTTTCTCCTTCTATCTCCAATGTGAAATTGTCTTCATTTTCTTTATCTGTTTCTCCCATTATCATGTATTTTGTCTTTTCCTTATTTATGAGAAGACCAAAAGGTTTGGCTTGTTTTATTATATTGCTCATTAATTTTGTTAGCTCTTTCTTACTTGTCGATAATAATGTTAGATCATCTGCGAATGCAATACATTGGTGGCCATTTTTAAAAATCGTTTCCTGTGTGCTTATTTTACTTTTCCTGATTATTCCTTCCAGTATTACATTAAAAAGAGTCGTTGATAGTGGGTCTCCTTGTCTTAATCCTTCCTTTGTTTCAAAATTATTTGATTTATGTCCCTTCCATGCTATTTCGTTTGTGGAGTTATCCATAGTCATCTTTACCATCCTGACGATTTTACTTGGTATGCCCATTTCTTTCATTAGTGCGTACATCTGTTGCCGCTTTACCGTATCATAGGCCTGTTTAAAGTCGACGAACAGGACGTATACTGCTATTTTATGTTCGTAGCACGTAGTTTGGATTTCTTTTAACGCAAATATTTGGTCTGTCGTCGACCTATTACTTCTGAATCCTGCCTGATATTCGCCCAATATCTTTTCCGTGTATTGATTCAGCTTTTTTCTTAAGATGTTTGTCAATATTTTGTACACGACTTCTAGCAACGCGATACCTCTATAATTTTCACATCTCATTTTATCACCTTTTTTATGTATGGGGCATATCCTTGCCCTGGTCCATTCTCCTGGCATTCTTTCTGTTTCCCATATACTTTTTATCAGGCTATGTATCTCCTTGTGTAGTCTTTTTCCTCCTGCCTTTATCATTTCCGCCGATATTTCCGTTATTCCTGGGCTTTTATTGTTTTTTAGCCCTCTTATTTCATTTTCTATTTCTTCCCTCGTAGGTGTTTCTATTACTATATGGTCATCTTCAATTTCCTGGATTGTTTCCCTTTCTTCTTCGTTTTTGTTTAAAAGTTGTGTAAAATAAGTTTGCCAATTTCTCATTATTTCCCCGGGTTCATTTATTAATATTCCTTCCTCATTTTTCATATATGGGTTATGTTTCTGATATCCCCTTTCCATTTTTCTTGTTTCCTGGTAAAAGGATCTTATTTCCTTTTTTTTGGAATTTTTCCTCTATCACTTTGAGTTTTTCTTCGTTGTATTTTCTTTTTTTATTTCTGCATGTTCTCTTCATAATTCTCTTCAATTCTCTATATTCTTGTGTGCTAATGTCACTATTATTTCTTAAGTTTTTTATTCTTATTTTTCTAATTTCTGCTGCTATTTTTTGACATTCCTCATCATACCATTCTTTTGCTTTTTGTTTTCTATTACCTTTAATTAATATTTCTTTACTGGTGTTTAAAACTGCTTCTTTTATGCTTTCCCACTTTTCTTCCGGGTCTAGTGTTTCTGGTTCTTCGTTTAGTCTGCTGGTTATTTGTTGTTCGTACTTCTTCTGTGTCATATTATCTTTTAGTATTGCTGTGTTGAATTGTTTTTTGATTTCTTTGTCCCTTTGATTGTCTTTCTTTATATTAGCATTTATTCTATAGGCTGCTCTTACCAAAAAGTGATCTGAGTCACATTCCGCTCCTCTCATACTTTTTATATTTATTATATTATGGGCGTGCTTCTTCTCTATTAATATGTGGTCTATTTGATTTATTGTCCTTTTGTCAGGGGAAATCCACGTTCCTTTATGTATATCTTTTCTGCGTTGGTATGTGCTTTTTATTACCATTTGTCTTTCTGTGGCAAAACCTATAATTCGTTGACCATTATCATTTGATACATCGTGTTTACTGTATTTTCCTGTTATATTTTCATATATATCCTCTTTTCCCACTTTAGCATTGCAGTCTCCCATTACTATTTTGATATCAAATGCTGGTAATCTGTCATATTCTCTCTCTAGTTGCTCATAGTATGCATCTTTGTCTTCTTCGGTGGCGTCTTCTATTGGTGCATGTACATTTATTATGCTTATGTTTCGTTGATTCCCTTTTAACCTGATTGTGCACATTCTATCTGATATCGGCTTGAAATTCATCACTCTGGTTTTCCATCTTTTCTGTATGATAAAGCCTGTTCCTAGCAATCTGTTATTCCCCCCACTTTTAAAAAATACTATATCATCTATTTCTACTATTTCTGTGTCTAATTGTTTTGTTTCTTGTAAAGCTAATATATCTATTTCATGTCTTTTTGTTTCTCTAATTAATTCTTTAAGTTTTCCCGTTTCATAAGTGCCTCTTACGTTCCATGTTCCCAAATTAGTTTTAATTTTCTTGTTTTTAATCCCAATCGTCTCCTTGTCCATTGCCGTTGTTGCTACCGTTTCATTTACGTCGTTTAGTTTTTTTGGTTTCTGTTTTGGTTTTCTATTTTTAAGAGTTGTTGCTGATGTTTATTCCATGTCCATACCTCCTCATTTATTTTTATTTTTTGAAATCCTACCTTGACGTTTTTTCCTTCCAATTTAGCCTCTTTTGCCTTCGTTCTGATTTTACCCTGTATCATCCGTTCATTTTTGTCCATGTCGTCATTAATATATATTTCTTTTCCCTTTATGTCTCTCAATTTGCCTTTATTTTTCATAATTTCTTCTTTGTCCGTTGCATTTTCGAGCTCAATCAAGCAGGATTTACTTCCAATTTTTCTTGCGCTTTTTATTTTTGTCTCAACTTTTAGTGCATTGCATAAAAAATCTTGGACGTTATCTTTTGTTATGTTTTGATCGTAGGTATCCATATCTACTCCCTGCAGTATTATATTATTTCGTCTTTTGTCCTTTTCCATTCTGTCTATTTTATTTTCCAATTCTTCCACTTTTTGTTGGGTTTCTCTGTTTTCCTGTTTCAGCTTTTCATTTTCTTGTCTGAGTTCCTTCATTTCCGCTCTGTACTCTTTTTGCTCTTCTCTTAGTTCCCTTATTTCCATTGTGATAATATTTAGGCTCTCCAATATTTTTTCTAGTTGCCTATCATTCCCAAGCGACCGATGTACTTTTTTACTTCTGCTATCGTCTGCCTCATCTTCCGATTCATCTCCTCTTTTTCTTGTCTTTTCGTCCACACTATACTTGTTCTCAGCCATTTTGTACGTAGCGTTAACTGGGCACACCCGTTTCAACCACGAGGAGGTATGCCCAATTATCCACGCACCAAAATTGCTTTTGTTTTTCGGCAGGTGTTTCTATTTTTTTAAATCCGGCAACACCGCTTGAAATTTGACCAGCGTTCGCCAGTGTTTATAAGCTTATCCATAGATATATAATACTCTAGATTGCGCCCTGCGATCTTAAAATGGGTGACGGTTGCGACAGAGATAAATGAGCCTATTTGGTCGGTAGTCTCTTTTTAATTTAAGGGGAATATCGACGACGTGAATATCCCACTTTATCGAATAATAAATGTTGACAGTTGGAGCGGGTGGTGACGGGAAATGGTCTTTGGTCTTCGGACGTGGATAATCGTGGTTCGAATCCCATACCAACTTTACTTTTTTTATTTTTATTTAATCAATATTGCGTTTTATTAGGTATCTTTACATCTGAAAAATGGACCTAAGTAAATCTAGCAGATAATAAATGTATGTATAGTAAGTTAATATTGGAATACATAATTTGTGAACTGCATAGTAAAATAAAAGTCATTCGTTATTAATATAAATTCGTCCTTATTCGAATGATGTGAATGTTTGTTTTGCTTCTACTTTTAAAAAAAATTGTAACAATAGTTTCATAAATAAAAATAATGTCTAATTACTTATAATTGAATCGGTCATTTCAAAAACAGCAAAGTCTACAATTTTCAGAATCTAACTTTTTGAGAGGAATAGACTCCTTTAAGATAAACGTTGTGTGCAAAAACGACACCAGTCCAGTAAAAACATTAGGAACAAAACTACAATATAACTCTGAATTTTGATGTCATCCATTTCATCCATCTTTCGACTATATAGTTAGTTTTCTTTGCTCTTCTGTAAAATTAGGAATATGTGACTCATGTTGTTTTTGAAATGACCGATTCAATTAATAAATCGATGGTACATTATACCTCGTCCAATTTACTTACCGTTGCACGTCATTCGCGTCATAGCCTGTGACACGATACCAACACGAAATATTTAGGCGGTGGGTGTGTTCTTTTTTAGAATCAAAATGATTCTAAAGGGGAACACACCTACCGCCTAGATATTTCCTGTTGGTATCGTGTCACAGGCTATGGCGCGGATGAAGTGCAACGGTAAGTAAATTACACGAGGTATATGTTGATATTAATTATTGGAAATTTTTGACGAATACTTTTAACAATTACTTTATATATTCTACAATTAACTATTCTACAAATAACAAAATAACATTGGCTTTTATATTTTTAAAAATCTATAGGTACCTACACAGTTTTTCTTATTTGTTATATATTTCTTTGCATAGATTTACTTTAGAGATGTAATAATATCTAATAAACGCAATATTGATTAAATAAAAAATAAAAAAAGTAAAGATTGGTATGGGATTCGAACCAGGATTATCCACGTCCGAAGACAAACGACTAGTTCTCGTCGCCATCCGCTCGAACTGTCAAACCATCTAAAATACTCGACGACAGAGTAGGATAGTGACGTCGTCGATACTCCCCTTGAATTAGAAAGAGACTACCGACCAAATAGGCTCATTTATCTCTGTCGCAACCGTCACCCATTTTAAGATCGTAAGGCGCAATCTAGAGTATTATATATCTATGAGCTTATCTGTTAGCTGTTAACCTCACTTTTATTTGTCCGTTTAGTATTTTATACTATTTTTTACCGTTTTTACTTATATTATTCTTGCATTAGGTAGGGCACAGTTTATACCTTAACTTTTTCACTCACTCAGCATTCAATGTTCGCTGCACCACGCGAAAATCGGGTAAAATGCAGGCGAAAATTAAAACACTTTGTTTTCTATCTAATGCCACGTTGCCACTATACCATTTAAAAGAAACTTTTTGTTTATTCTAAGGGACTTTCAGACCTCGGTAATAATGTAATATTTTATTCTGCGTTTAAATTTTTCAAAAATACTTATTAGTTTTCTCAGGATTCCAAAAAAAATCTGAATGCGTTTAAAAAGAATTCGATTGAAATTTTGAACCTGCGCTCTCAAAAAGGATTAAAGTGTTTTACATTTTTGGAATCACTATTTCAAACGCTTTTAAATGAGCTGGCA
The DNA here is from genome assembly GCF_917563875.1 of Diabrotica virgifera virgifera. Classification (NCBI taxonomy): domain Eukaryota; kingdom Metazoa; phylum Arthropoda; class Insecta; order Coleoptera; family Chrysomelidae; genus Diabrotica; species Diabrotica virgifera. The sequence goes on along the minus strand of NC_065444.1, from coordinate 181,450,743 downwards.
CATGGTGTACTGTTCTTACGATGTCAGTTGGACCAGAAGCATTTTTGGGGTCCGGTCAATAATTCTTCGAAGAGCATAGAAATAAAGCTAAACCATATAAACATTTGCTTGCTTCAAAATTGATCACTCCTTGTATTAGTCCACATGGACGCGGATGTGGCTTACTACTTTCTAACGTATCTTATTGGGCAATACTGAAGAGTAATTGGTCAAATTGTTCGGAAGTGCTTAGGCTCAAATCATATCGTTATCTGGTCAAAATACCTTCTCATGTTTCAAAGGCGGCAAGCAATATAAACACTAAATAAACAGTGTCGTCGTCATAACTTACAATTATTTTATTTTTATAATACATTTTTTGTCTCATTTCTTTAGTACTTAAAAAATGAATAAGCACATTAAATTGCATTTGTAAGTATTATATACTTTTAATGATCAATTTTAAATTTTATTGTATTGTATTATACTGAAACTGTATTGTTTATACAGGATGTCCCATATATTATGCGAGATTTAATGACGTCAATTTGCTCAGTCCGCTGATTGGATAATGTAATTAATGGAATTTTTCATGTTTCATATTTTTATTTTTTCCATATTTTCCTTTGTATGTGTCCATGTCTAAGAGCCATATATGAGGAGAGGGAGTGTACATTGATTGAAGACTCTTGATTTTAGGTATTGGGGGTATTTTTTTTTTCTTTAGAATAAAAGACAGTTTTCCGAGTGATGCCCAGGCCAATCTTATTATTTTTTTTTTATTTCTTCGGTCTGATTTTTTTTATTTAATTTAGTGATTTGTCCTAGAATACCTCTTTTACTTGCTTTATTCTTGTTTGTGCCACTGTAATTATTGGTTCTCCTTGTTGATTGGTCATGGCTTTTGTTTTACTGTAAGCGATGTTCAGTCCCATCTTTGTCGATTCACTATCTAGTGCTTCCATCATTCTTGGTAATTCTTCACTATTTTCTGTTTTAATACAATATATATACTTACAAGTCAAAAGTGACATTTGGAAAAATTGTGTAGCTCAAGTTCAAGTAAAACAAAAATATTATCTTGCTTTGTCACCAATATTAATGTCTTCTTCTTCTTTTCTAAACTTTGATATATGGGAACACTGGAATAGGGGAAGTTTTAATTGTGGAACAGGTTAAAAATTTGGAACGGCCAGACCACGAAAACGGCACATGTATTTTGTCCGACAGAACAGACTTAAACTCTCCGAACAGAGATTAAACTCTCATGCAAAAATCAGCCTACTATTTATCACCAAATGGGCGTTTTAATGAGTGGAACATGTAGAATATGTCAAATGACAGGAATTATGACAGCTGATAAATAGCAGTCTGATTTTTGCATGAGAGTTTAATCTCTGTTCGGAGAGTTTAAGTCTGACCGTTCCAAATTTTTAACCACAATTAAAACTGCCCCTGTTACAGTGTTCTCATATATCACAGTTTATCCGACTAGACACCGTTTAAGCTATTAACAAATTTTCAGCTTACTATTAATCAACTTTTTTTTTCATACGCGGGATACAGACCTAACTGATCGTCTTCCTATTGGGGAACCGTCTCTCGCCGTCCTTACTACTTTGTTTTTTGTCATTTGGCTCATGTAGTTGTTCCATTATACTCTTCTGCTTTTTACCCAGTTATTGATGTTGTCCACCTTGCATATCTGTCGGATATCTGCACTTCTACCTCTTCCCATATCCCATCGATTTTTCAAAGTATTTTCATCTCTGCTGTTTCTAGCATTCTTTCTGTCCTTTCTGTATCAAGTCGTGTTTCTGCCGCGTATTTATGTCATTATTGGTCTGATAACTGTTGTGTAAATTGCGCCTTTCACTTCTTTTCCAATATTGGCGTGGTAGTTATAAACACGACAATTGTCGAATCAAGTTCTGAACACACGGATAGTGATATATTTCAACTTGTCAAAAATATGTCCTATGTATAGTATTTTTACTACAAAAGCGATATTACGTAGGTCAAAATTTTCGACGTAAGAGAACTGTCAAAACATTAGAATGTGAATTTTCATTATTGCCATGTTTATTATAAACATGGATATAATGAAGAGTCACATTCTAATGTTTTGACAGTTCTCTTACGTCAAAAATTTTGACCTACGTAATATCGCTTTTGTAGTAAAAATACTATACAGTAGTAAAAGTGATCTCTTCATTAGTCATGAATTAGACAATTCGACTGGAAGAGGAATTGTTCGTTTTCATGTATTTTATGTGTATATTCAAAGTGTAATCTTATTTCTTTAGTTCTCAAATTAATAAGCACGTTAAATTTCATTTGTATTATGTATTTTTAATTATCTTTGGTGTCAATTTCATAAAGAAATGTGAACAGTTAACAACATTATTACTGTTTAACAAATATTGAACCATAATTTAAAAATAAAAGTTTACTCATTAATTTCTATTGCGCCGCCTATGTTTTACAAACGGTGCCGACAATCGGTGTCGAATTTTGTTTTTATACTGGTCCAACTGACATCGTAAGAACAGTACTTTTCCGTTTAAAAAAATCAAATTTATGCCTGTCACCTGAAGAGGGATCGTGTAAAGTTCGAAACATTGATGTTATAATATACTTTGATTATTTTAAAAATCGACCTGTCCGAGCGTTTTGCTTATGTGCTAAAAATAAATAAGTTAATGAGGGGGGGATTGTAAGACTTATTCCAGCGCACTGTATAAGTGAAATCATGATATGATTTCTCATATTATCAGAAATCGCACAGTGTAAAGTCCATTAGGTTTAAGACAAACAAGCTGAAAATGCGAGCATTGTCATAACGAAAACTTTGTATATTTACGTATTTTAATTCATAATATGGAAAATTTCTATTATGAAAAGTAGTTTAGAATTAATAATTATGTTTTAATATGCAATTATATCATTCTAATTTAAATGTTATGAACTATAAAGGTAGTTTACTTTTGATCGAAATTCATATTTTTTATATACCTCGTATAAAATTAATAAAATTTTATACAAGGTGTCCCAAAAGTAGTGGAACTGTCGAATATTTCGCGAACTAAACATCGGATAGAAAAACTGAAAAATACGTGTTCAATCATTTTCAAAAATCTATCCAATAACACCAAACACCAACCTCCACTACACCCCCTGGAGGTGGGGTGGGGGGTAAATTTAAAATCTCAAATGGAAACCCCTAGATTTTTTTGCAGATTTGGATTCGTTACGTAAAAGTAAGCAACTTTTATTCAAGACATTTTTTCGAATTGTGGATAGATGGCGCTATAATTGGGAAAAACGATTTATCCTGATACCATGGGTAAGTTATAGAAACGGTCTAATATCTCGAGAAATACACTTCCAAATGAGAAACCAAACAAATTTTTTTAATACTTTTCGAAAACCTATCGAATAACACTAAACATAACCCTCCAACCCACCCCCTGGAGGAGGGGTGGGGGTATCTTTAAAATATTACCAACCCCTACTTTTTATTATAGATTCGGATTTGTCATGAAAAACTAAGCAACATTTATTCGAAACATTTCTTAGAATTGTTGATAGATGGCGCTTTAATTGGAAAAATACGATTTATTAGCGCCATCTATTAGCATTTTTAAAAAATGTTTCGAATAAATGTTGTTTAATTTTTCATGACGAATTCGAATCTGCAATAAAAAGTGGGGGTTGCTATTTAAGATTTCAAAGTTACCCCCCACCCCACCTCCAGGGGGTGGGTTGGAGGGTCGTGTTTAGTGTTTATCGATAGGTTTTCGAAAAATATTAAAAACCTGTTTTTTGTTTTCTTATTTGGAAGTGTATTTCTCGAGATACTAGACCGTTTCTATAATTTACCTATGGTATCACGATAAATCGTTTTTCCCAATTATAGCGCCATCTATCCACAGTTCGAAAAAATGTCTTGGATAAAAGTTGCTTACTTTTACGTAACGGATGCAAATCTGCAAGAAAAACTAGGGGTTTCCATTTAAGATTTTAAAGTTACCCCCACCCCACCTCCAGGGGTTGTAGTGGGAGTTGGTGTTTGGTGTCATTGGATAGATTTTTGAAAATGATTGAACACGTATTTTTCAGTTTTTCCATCCGATGTTTAGTTCACGAAATATTCAACCGTTCCCCTACTTTTGGGACAACCTATATATATGATGGTTGCATCATAAATCTTAGAACATGAAGAGCTTTTTATGAAGAATAACTTTTATTTGTCAAATTAAAAATAAAAGAGTTATAAATGAAAATGTTCTTGGTATCCATAATTTGAGAAAAATCTTCAAATATTTTTTTCCATTAGAAGGATGTACACAGACACAATACTGGCTAGTGATTTTAGTCAATAATTTTGCCAATTCGACAAAAAAATAATTTCTAAATAGTTAATAATTATTACTAAATAATTAGTAATTTTGCCAATTTCGGCAAAATTCTCAAAAAACAAAAAAATTACCTTCTACAATCACTAGCCAGTTGTGTCGAGTTTAGGGAACGACTAGGTATACATAATATGTATATTTTAATTTTATAGCACATGGAACATTTATCATAAAGGGGAGGCCGTATTTATACTGGTATAAACCTTTTTAAAACTGTTAGTAAATTATTGCTTTTAAAATATTTATACTCAAATTGTATTTTTGAACATCTTATTTATTTTATATAATAATTAAATTCACTATCAAATGTCATTGATGGTTTATTAATACTTAATTTAAATGCTGGGCAAATCGAGATTTAAAAAAAAGTAGCCTACTTCCTAATCAACCATTTGAGCTGACGTTTAGTGCGTCTGTAAGAGATAACCGGATTGTGACGTCACATTTTAGACTTTGAGGTCGATTATCTCGAAGACGGTTAGATATATCGAAATACCGTTTTCAGATTTGGATTCAGAAGGCAAAACTACATAAGAATCCATCGATGCACCTGCTCTAAGTATTGCAGGAGCGGCAACGCAATAACGCACAGACTTTTGCAAATTTATAAACGAAAAGTTTTCGTTGAAAAGGGGGATTTAAAAAATTATTATTAATCAATATCATACATTGGGCTAATGCATTCAGTAAATATTAATATAAAATACGTTCATAGTAGGAATGAACGAAACTGATTGTAAGAATGAATATAATTGCTTGTGAGAATAACCGTATTTATTGTGGGAATGAACGGAATTAATTGTAAGAATAAACGGAAATAATTGTAGAAATAAACGAAATACGTTAGGAGAAATAACACTGTTATTGACACCTAACCTAACGAATAGTCTTCGTCGGTCAATTAACGACGTTGTTGTTTCAATTAATATTGTTCGTTGACTCAATGAACAGAGTTCGTAATATCAATAAAGTGATATTATGGTATACATAATGAATGTTCATCCATTCAATAAACGTAATACATTGGCTCAACTAACGAAAATAGTGAATTGATGAACATCGCTTTGTTGTTCCAATAAAACCAAGAATTCGACAAATGTTAAGTATTGCGTTTGTTGTCTGAATTACCATTTTTATTGATATTACGTACCTTTTTCGTTGAGCGTACATGTGAAGAAACGTTTTGCACTTAATAAATGGTAATTAACATAACTAAAAAGTTAAAAATATTTCCTAAAAAATATTTTTAAGCTCTTTTTAATGGCCGTAATAACTATTTGAAAAATTAATACATACAGGGTGAAATAATTGAAAAAAAAACATCATATTTTTACGTAAAAACCAGGAAAAATACAACTTCTGGTAAACCGATTCTTCCGGTTCAAGAGGTCGATATTATACATTGAAAAATAAACTATATACCAAATTTGGTTGAAATCTGAAGCCTCGTTCAAAAGTTATCGTGCTATTAATCACATATGTATAGTCGCCATTTTGAATCCCCGCCATTTTTGTAAAAGACAAAATCTGAGATGGTCTCCTATCTAATTTTGAACCTTTATATGTGTAGTAGATGTGGTCTAAATTATATGCTTCTATCATTAAATGCACAATTATTAAAATATTTGCACGAATCTGCCGCACTAAGACAGGTTTTCTAAAATTTCAATTTTTTTTCGTATACACAAATGCTATTTTTTCTGTCACTTTTATAATAATAAAATAAGTGAGAATGTTTAACATTAATAAGACTTCCGTTTCATAAAAAGAGTGATTCCTGCAATAAAAACAAGAATTGTCACCAGATGATGATAAAACAAACTTCTGAAAGATGTTTCATATCTCTCGTGAAGTATTAACGCAAACATTTGGATATAATCATCGTCACTCCTCTCGATCCAATAACACCACCCAATACACATCCTGAAGCCATCTAACTACACCCAAAAACATGTCGAACTTATTTTGTTATTATATTTTCGCCGAGAAGGAGCCTCTAGACTTGCCTGATGTTGCTGGTCTCCTAACGACACAGCCATTTATCCTGGCCCGACTAATCAAATTATGAACGGGTCATCTGAGAGAACAGAATCTTCGCCGACGGTAGTGTTACGATGTGTATTCGTCGGGTGTTATTACTTTGAGTACCATCTGCTTTAATAAATGATATTTGTTTGGAAAGAAAATGAAAAAACTACAGTCCTGATTGGAGCTTTATGGGGACCTTTATCAAACATATTGTACACAAATATCAGGAAATAAGCAAATTACAATTAATTTATTATTCATAGTCTCTTATGCTTTTGTGTAACCGAATGACGAATTGCAAATTGCATTGTTGAACATTGAAAATGCATTTTACAAAGTGCTAAAAATTATATATTGGTAAATCGGGAATAGTTGACGGAAATGAGTTCAATATTACTACTCTGGAGTTTTTGGGCTCGCTGAACACGAATATCATGATGACGATGGTCTTCGAGGTCGAGGCACGTGATGCCCATAGCATGCCTCATTATTATCATCAATGGTGCTACAGCCCTATGAAAGAGCCTCGACCTTCCCAAGTCTATTACTTCCCAGTCAGTCCTATTCATTGCCAACCGTTGCCAGTTTGCTGCGACTATTTTCTCCCATCCTCATCTACACCATCCCTTCATCTAAGTTATGGCCTACCCATATTTCTACTTCCCACAGGTTGTGACATAAGGATTCTATTAGGAGGGTTGTTATGCTGTAATCTTGCTAGATCTCCTGCCCATCTTAGTCTTCCTATTCTTATAAGAGACACTACGTCTTTACCACCAAATAGATGCTTATATATGTGGTATACTTTGTAGTTCCTCCTCCTCCTCCAAATACCATTTTCACAGATGCCACCGAATATTGCTCTCAGGAACCTTCGTTCAGATATAAGCAGAAGGTTACCATCTGCCTTGGAGATGGTCCATGTCTACGATCCATATGTCAACACTGGTTGTATAAGAGTTTTGTATATGGTTATTTTTATTTTTTAGTTTAAGTTTCTGCTTCTCATATGTCTACTCAGTCCAAAATAGCATTCATCCGCTAGGATTATCCTTCGCTTGATTTCTTCCGTCATGACGTTCTCCCTGGTGATCAGGGAGCCCAAGTATGTGAATTTGTCCACCACTTCAAAAGTAGAGTTATCAACAGTGAACTGTTGACCGATGTTTCTGGCTCAATTGTTAGGTGTTGATGCCATCATCTTAGTTTTCTCCTCGTTTACTTTCAGGCCCATATTTTTGAGGCATTTGAGAAGTGGTATACATTTCTTTTAGTTTGCGTTTTGTGCGGGCAACTAGGTCCACGTCATCTGAATATGCCAAAATTTGGGATGATTTATTAAAAATATTTCCTCTGTTGTCTATTCGGGCATCTCTGATCGCCTTTTCCAGAGCTATGTTGAAGAGGAGACACTCCAGCGCATCTCCATTCCGCAGCCCAACATTCGTTTCAAACGCCTGTGATTGTTCGCCCTGTGTTTCGAATTTGCAAACAACTTTACGCATTGCAGCCTTAACCAATCTTATCAGTTTATCAGGGATGTGGAATTCATCTATGGCTTCATACAATTTATTTCTTAGGACACTATCATAGGCCGATTTAAAATCTACAAAAAGATGGTATGTGTCGATATGGATTTCATTGGTTTTTTCCAGTATTTGCGTTAGCACAAAGTTCTGGTCTGTTGTTGATCTACCAGGCCTAAAACCACTTTGATATTCTCCAAGCAGCTCCTCTGAATGTGCACTTAGGCGACCATATAAGATACATACTCGAAAATATTTCGTAACCTGTATTAAGGAGGGTTATTCCCCTATAGTTTCTACATTCCAATTGATCACCCTATTTGTGTAGCGGGCAAACGATTTCAATACACCACTCTTCCGGGATTTGTTCCTCATTCCAAGCTCTCAGTATTATTTTATATAACAATAAAACACTGAAAACGTTTGTTTTCTATACTTCCACAAAATTTATTATAACTACGTGACTACAGCTGTTTGAGGTTCTACCAGTTTGGCCGATGTAAGTTTTCGGACAGTCACCACAAATTAGTTTGTAGACACCACTCTGTAGTTGTTTTCTCTTTCGACTCTTATTGTTTTTAATATATTTGCTTAAGTTGTTGTTAGTTCTGAAAGCTGGTGTTACTCCTTTCTTTTTTTTTATGTATCTGGCTATCATCTGTATAAGAGCCGAAAGACAAAACAACTACAGAGTGGTGTATACAAACTAACTTGTGGTGACTGTCTGAAAACTTACATCGGTCAAACTGGCAGAACCTTTGACAAACGGATACCAGAACACAAAACGGCTTTCAGTAATAGAAAAACAGACACTTCTACATAAGCACTTCACCTTCTAGAGCATAATCATTATTTTAATGAACAGTTTGAAATTCTGCATATTCAAAATAAAGGCCTTAAGCTATCTTTATTAGAATCTATGGAAATTAATAAATTAAAAAATACAGATATAATTAATTCTAAATGATCAACGCGAGACAAACAGCTCCCCACTCCTCAACCTCTTCAGTTAAAGAATTTAAAAAGGCAAACCCATAGTAAAGTAAATCACTTGAGAAAGGCACTCTGCCGAAACAGCTGTAGTCACATAGTTATAATAAATTTTGTGGAAGTACAGAAAACAAACGTTTTCAGTGTTTTATTGTTAGATAAAATGAACTTCCATCAAGTAACGGTCGAATCCATCAATTATTATTTTATATATTTGATTAGTCAGAGTAGCACCTCCATATTTAATAATTTCCGCGGATATACCATCACTTCCTAGAGATTTATTATTTTTTAGGTGTTTTATTTCATCCCGTACTTTTTGAATTGATGGAGGCTCTAATGGTATATTGTTGGTTGCTCCTGGGGGTGGTTGATTTGGATCTTCTACTTCGATGGTAAGTAGTTCTTTATAGTGTTCCACATACCTTTTCAATATTTATTCTTTTGTATTGAGTATGTGGTATGTGCCCCTTCTTATCTTTACATAGTCTTAGCATTGGTTTGAATTCCTTTCTTGCATTATTCAGAGTTTTATAGAATTTTCTTGTTTGATTTTCCTGTTTTAATGCCTTAAGTTCTTCCAGTATTATATTTTCATAAATTCTTTTTTTCTTCTATGAATGCACTTCTCTTCTCTTCTAAGGTCTTTATATTTTTGTTGTTTTTCTCAGGTTCTTCTTTAAGAGTGCCTTATATCCTGTAGTTTTATGAAAACTTGATACCTACAAAATCAATGCAAACTCGTCACTCACGGATATTGTGGAGTCACTGATCACGAATATCATGACTGCGATGTTATCCGAAGCATATTAGACAAGACGAAAACGGCGGGTTCGTTGGGAAAAATATTCCCATGGGATTTTTTTGCATAATTACATTTGTGAGACATCCCAGAATAAGGTTCAAGAAGTCGCCCACGTGAAAAGTGGGCCAAATTTTTTTAACAATTTTTTTTAATCAAATTGCAAAAATCAGTATTTTTGGCCCGGACAATTTTTTTGTAGGTTTTTTGGACGACTCTGGATAAAAAAGGTCTCTTATAATTTTTCTACAAAAATGATCGTTTTCGAGTTATAAGCAATTTAAAATTGAAAAAAACGAAAAATGGCCATTCTCAAGGCTTAATAACTCTGTTGAAAGTTATTATTATGAAAGTCAGAAAGTGATTAAATCAAAGTTTATTGTCCCCCCTACAAGATCCCGAAGAAATTTTTGTTATTATTTTATTACTAAGCTGTTATTTTTAAGTAATAATAGTGAGCGCCAAGCACGCCGTAAAGTGAGTGCAAGTAAGATGCACAAATGGACTGCCGGAGTGGCATCTCTCTCGCACTCAGCATTTACGAGCGGCTACCACGTGCATGGCGCTCAATATTATTACTTAAAAATAACAGCTTAGTAATAAAATAATGACACAAATTTCTTCGGGATCTTGTAGGGGGGCATTAAACTTTGATTTAGTCACTTTCTGACTTTCATAATAATAACTTTTAACAGAGTTATTAAATCTTGAAAATCGGCATTTTTCGATTTTTTCAATTTTAAATTGCTTATAACTCAAAAACGATCAACTTTATAGAAAAATTATAAGATACCTTTTTTATCCAGAATGGTCCAGAAAATCTACGAAAAAATTGTCCGGTCCAAAAATATTGATTTTTGCAATTTGATTAAAAAAAATGTTTAAAAAAATTTGGCCCACTTTTCTCGTGGGCGACTGCTGGAACCTTATTCTGGGATGTCTCACGAATGTAATTATGCAAAAAAATCTCATGGGAATATTTTTCCCAACGAACCCGCCGTTTTCACCTTGTCTATCTGTGGTTATCTGGGCGAGCAACGTCTCTGGGATTTTTTTGGATATTCGATATTTTGTCAATGCAAACTTGTTCAAAGGTGGCTTTTAGTGTCGCTAAAAACTAATACCATGTCGGCTATGGTCTCCGAGGTAACTGGAACCCATAATGGGCCTCATCTCCTGTGGTAGGATGTGCATGATAGTGTTACGATGTGTATCCGTCGGGTGTTATTACTTTGTGTACCATCTGCTTTAATATATGATATTTGTTTGGAAAGAAGATGAAAAAACTACAGTCCTGATTGGAGCTTTATGGGAACCTTTATCACATATATTGAACAAGTATAGCAGGAAATAAGCAATTGCATCTCTTGCTTTAATTTATAATTCGTAGTGTTTTACGTTTTTGCTTAACCAATTTTGTGGATAAGTTAATTTTTATAATAGGCGGCGCAATAAAGTAATAAACCTACAAAACTGTTGCAGTTGGATGCATCACAATAAAACTGGTTGCATTCGATTCAAATGAGCCCTAAGAAACTTTTTGGATTGATGACGAAATGAAAATTAGGTATGTGACAAACCGCATCCTAGGGTAACACGTCACTATGCCCTGTATGGCAGCAAGTTCGTTAAGTTGTTCTACTTTCAAGTGCCTTCAACATTATTTTGCTATTTTTTAGTTACCAATGCCAGTTTTTTTGTAATTTAGTTCTAAAAGATTTTGTAAGAACCTCCACCATTGTTTAATATGCATACATTCATAATTTTCTTGAAAAAATAAAGTTTAGTTTATTTTAAAACCTTTTTATATACTTGGCTTGGTTGGTGTCACGGACTCCGCAAATTTTTTAATCCATTTTAAAAATAGTTCTAGGCTACCTAGACACCTGAAATTTTCAGGATAGCTTAGAACTAGCTAACAATGCAATATTTATCTGCTATTATACAGGGTGATTAATTATTGGGGTGAAGCTCCGTAGATCCGTTATAGTAATGTATAGCGATAAAAGTTAATAACAAAAATTGTAGCGAACTTTGAGCTTCACATTACAAAATTAGTTAGAATATTACAGGGTGTTCGATAACATAGTGGCAGACCAAACTTATGTTTTTTTTTTAAATAGAACACCCTGTATTTTATTCTATATTCGAAATCTTCGTAACTTTTCGATTACAAAAATATAAAGATTTGGTATGTTATACGGGGTATTTACAAAGTTATAACCAATTTTATATGAAAATTGTAACAAGTTTAACTACCTGTATAAATAAAAACAAGCACAAGATCAATGGTTTATTGACGTTATATTTTTTATTTATTGTTAACATTTTCGTAAATAGTTGTTTTGCTAATTTTTTTTATATTGAATACAGGGTGAGTCAAAACGCAAGTACATTATTTTCTCAGTAATTTTAAATAGAACGCCCTATATTTTATATCATTATCAAAAAGTACCATTACCATTTTATAATTTTTGTATAACATTCCCTATGTGTAAATTTATTAGTTTTCGAGATATTTTCATTTTTCAGAGCAAAATCATTAATAATTACGGGTCTAAATCTTTCCAAATTTTAAGTAAGCCATGCCTGAATAATTCTCTAAAACTTACAATTTACGATTACTGATTATCAATTTGTAATCAAAGTTGGCTACAATTTTTGTTATTAACTTTTATTACTATCTATTACTTATAAGTGATCTACAAAGCTTTACCCCACTGACCAATCACACTGTATGCATAATAGTTATTTATGATATAAGTGTTAAAAGGACACGTTTAAGGCACGCATGTGAAATTTTGCAGAATGAGCGATAGCGAGTTGTGCAATTCACATGAGTGCCTTAAAAATGTACTTTTAACACGCATATTATACAATATTTTTTCTAAAAACGTAATTACAGGACAATATCTACAAAAACTTTTACTTGAACTTGACTGACATTCCAATTTTATATTTTTTTATAACATTACATCAAAATTGCATATACGGTCAATACGAACTGCAGTGCCTTAAAAATTGTTTAAAGCACTAGTGCCTTAAAGTAGCATTTTTAACGCTCGTATGGAGTGCTAAAAATTGTATTTTTAACACGGTTGTAGAAAAATAGATTATTTTAATTTCAAACTATGTTAAAAATGTGACTAATGCAATGATATTTTAAAGTGCGTTAATAAATCGATATCTACAAATTGATGGTGCCTCAGTGCCATTAGACTGCAGATCGAGAGGTCCCCAGTTAGAACCCGGCTCTTGCGTATCTTTTTTTAATTGTTTTAACAAATAATTAAAAGTTTATATACTTAAAATTATATATACCATTTTAAACAACCGTGATATTATAAAAAATACTATTTTATACTAGTGTAATTTTTGGGATCATAATTATAAATAACAGTTAAGAGGATGGGTACGTATTTTCGGCTGCAATGCTATTCAAATGGGGATTTATTTTTTTGGAATCCTGAGAAAACTAATAAGTATTTTTGAATAATTTAAACGCAGAATGAAAGATTACGTTATTAGCGAGGGCAGAAAGTCCCTGAGAACTTCTAGAATGTTTATTTTAATAAGTTATAGGGGCGAAAATCTAAGAGAAAATTTAGTGTTATTTTTAATTTCAAATATCTCATTCAAAATAAACTTTTTATTTATTCTAAGGGACTTTCGGCCCTCGGTAATAATTTAGTCTTTCATTCTGCGTTTAGATTTTTCAAAAATATTTATTGGTTTTTTCAGGATTAGAAAAAATGAACACAATGTCCGTGGTAATATTTTTCAAATCTATCTTTGTCATACAACGCACTCAGTCGAATAGAATATTGTCAGCATATTGTCAGTCAGACACTGACAATCAGTGACAATTTTAAATATTTGACATGAATCGGGAATATTTTGACTCGTTGATTAAATAATATTGATATATAGTGTATTCGATAAATAATTGATTTAAGACGTGAACTTTATAAAAAGTTATTTATTGTGTATTATTTATGGAAGATAGAAGCAGAGAATATATCAAGATATATTCTGTGATCCAAGTATTTTTTTGTTAAAGATGTTCAAAATTGTAAGCGTTCCATAGTAACAATACATTATTAAAAAATCACTTTAACACTTTTCCTCTTTTCTCGATTGAGTATTAGTTTTTGTTGTAGGTACATATAAATTATTACAATCACTGAATACATAGCTAGTGAAAAAATTATCACATTTATTAACTGAATTAATAATTTGCAATTATAAAAAAAATTACAGTTACTCAAGAACACTGAAAAGCCGTCTCGTTATAGTCTAAGAACTAGTGAACCCTCCGACTAACGGTCGTCCTGTAAGGCTAGAAATGTTTCTAGTGATAATTCATAGCACACCAAGGCTAAAAACCATGACCTGGCAGGCCTCAGCGGTGCACGTGTATCTACCAGGTGAATCGAAAAGTGCAAATTTAGGGGGTAAAATAAACTTTCTCCTGTAAGGTTTAAATTTAAGTATGTGTTTGAGTAAGTTATTTAGAAGAAATGTGTACAATGACAGGCGATTCTGAAGAGCATAAGACCTTGCCAGGCGAGGGGAAAGATTAGGGGTGTTTCCTAAAATTATTCTTTTTGTATCGAACAAATTTTTTTTAGGTTTTTTGATACATTCCAAATAGAAAACGCCTTTAGTTATTTTTCTCTTAAGTTAATAGTTTTTGTTATATAAGCGGTTGAAAATTTTGAAAATTGAGAAATCGGCCTTTTTTTAACCCTAAATAGGACGTTCATCTAAAAATTTCAATGTTACCAAGGTACGTAGATATTCTTTAAACATTGATTGATGAAATCCCGAAGAGTTATTTGCAATAAAATATCGAAAACCTCTTTGTTTTTTTAATTGCTAATCAAGCGGGCGCGTTACTATAGTATAAGTGAGGAAGTTTGAGTTTGCATAAATTCATTATCTCGAGAATGGACCAATTTCAAGAGAAATACTTAGACAGGTCAATTTTTATTTTTAAATTAGGACTTTTTGGGATATATGTAATACTAGTGACGTCATCCATCTGAGCGTGATGACGTAATCGATGATTTTTTTAAATGAGAGTAGGGGCTGCGTGATAGCTCATTTGAAAGGTTATTTAATTCTCTATTCAGTAATGTAAACATTAACATAATTATTTATACAGGGTGTACAAAAAAAATGTTTTTTCTATTTGTCAAATTTAATAAAATTATTTTAAAAAAAAAATTTTTTTTGTACACCCTGTATAAATAATTATGGTAATGTTTATATTAGTGAATATAGAATTAAATAAACTTTCAAATGAGCTATCACACAACCCCTACTCTTATTTAAAAAAATCATCGATTACGTCATCACGCTCAGATGGATGACGTCACTAGTATTAGATATATGCCAAAAACTCCTAATTTAAAAATAAAAATCGACCTGTCTAAGGATTTCTCTGGAAATTTGCCCATTCTCGAGATAATGAATTTATGCCAACTCAAACGTCCTCACTTATACCACAGTGTCGCGCCCGCTTGATTAGCAATTAAAAAACAAAGGCGGTTCCGATATCGTATTAAAAAAAACTCTTTTGGATTTCATCAATCAATGTTTAAAGAATATCTACCTACCTTGGCAACTTTGAAATATTTAGATAAATGTCCGATTTAGGGTTAAAAATGGCCGATTTCGCAATTTTCAAAATTTTCAATCGCTTATATAACAAAAACTATTAACTTAAGAGAAAAATCACTAAAGACCTTTTCTGTTTGGAATTATTCAAAAAACCTAAAAAAAATTTGTCCGATGCAAAAAGAATAATTTTAGGAAAAACCCCTAATCTTTCCCCTCGCCTGGCAAGGTCTTATGCTCTTCAGAATCGCCTGTCATTGTACGCATTTCTTCTAAATGACTTACTCAAACACATACTTAAATTTAAACCTTAAAGGAGAAAGTTTATTTTACCCCCTAAATTTGCACTTTTCGATTCACCTGGTAGATACACGGGCACCGCTGAGGCCTGCCAGATCATGATTTTTAGCCTTGATGTGCTATGAATTATCACTAGAAAAATTTATAGCCTTACAGGACGACCGTTAGTCGGAGGGTTCACTAGCTCTTAGACTATTAAGTTAGTTATGACATTGTCAAGTAGAATGACATTCTAGTAATATTTACATATCCATACCAGCGAGAATTTTACTACACGTAATTTGCCATGTAAAGACAGAAAAGGTAGGGATAGCCGTAAAATATTTGCGGATTATGTACCCATGGCCTTAATACACCTACTAAAAATTCATATTTTATAAGTTAATTATTCTTTCCAAACATGTTGTGTCCTATATATGTACAATAACAAAACCGTGATATTATAAACA
Source organism: Diabrotica virgifera virgifera (assembly GCF_917563875.1). Lineage (NCBI taxonomy): Eukaryota > Metazoa > Arthropoda > Insecta > Coleoptera > Chrysomelidae > Diabrotica > Diabrotica virgifera. The sequence goes on along the minus strand of NC_065444.1, from coordinate 181,434,629 downwards.
GTACTTTTATTAGAGTGTAATTTTTGGAATCTTAAGCATCTTATCGTTAAATCGTTTATCGTTAAATTATTTTATATTCTTTCCCAAAAATAATAAAAAAATATGAAAAAATTTTTTTTAAGAAACGCTTTTCTTTAGTTACGAGTGACTAAAATTAAAAATATTATAAAAAAATCAAGTAAAAAGCAAAAAATAAAAAAATTGAAAAATCTAACACATTCGTCAAAGAAAAGCGTGGCGCGTCTTCATCGAATAAACGGTTTTCGCCCCACGCTTTTCTTTAACGAACGTGTTAGATTTTTTCAATTTTTTTTATTTTTTGCTTTTTACTTGATTTTTTTTATAATATTTTTAATTTTAGTCACTCGTAACTAAAGAAAAGCGTTTCTTAAAAAAATTTTTTTCATATTTTTTTATTTTTTACTTTTTAGTTTTACACTTTTCAAAAATTAAAATATATCATCATGTTTCTTAAAATATGTATAAAACATAAATGATGTACTAACATGAAAAGTAGTCGGAATCGGCAAAAAATTTGAAACTTTATTGTTTATTTATGAAGCACACCGTAAACAATTAACGTAAAAAGTGAAGTTATGTATAGTTCATATCATTAGCTACAATCCGTAAAAGTTTCAAGTTTTTACATTGTAAAAAACAAGAGAATTTAAGCATTTTCTATTAAAGTCGTTTTTTTTTATTTAAACAATTAATAAACATAAAAAAAAATTATTGATTATTCGTGTATTGTTCCCGCGAATACATATGTCTGCACATTTTCATTCATTTGCATTTAGCCCGATCAAAGAACAATCTGAGCTCAAAAAAAAAATAAAGGAAGGATGAAAATTTGGGAACAGGTAGTTGAAATTGTCTATTATTTTATAAAAAAAAGTTTACAATTATACACCCCCTCCATTTTACAAAAATAGGGAAATAAGGGTTGGTTTTTCATTAAAAGTGCTGTATTTCGGAAAATAAGGCAATAATATCAAAAAATTTTATTTAGAAATCATCAAGGTACTTTTATCCTAACATTTTGACTAAAAACTTTGTTTGCATCTTGATTCGTTTCTAACCTATAGCCCTTTTTAAAGTACTTAACAGGGGCGCTTATTTGAATTGCGCGCGCAACAAAAATGTCACATTTTAAAATTAACCAACTTTTAAATCGATAATTTGGGGCATTTATCAAACATTAAAATGTACGAAAAAACACAATACCTTTAGAAAAATATCAATTTTAACGTTAATATATTTTCATTGTGAATTACTAATTATTTAATTTAGAAAAATATGTTTTAAAATATACTAATAAAAGTTTTGAGAGCAACACATATTTTTTGTCACAAAAATTTACATAATCATTTAAATTAAAATTCCTTTTAGATTTACGTTTTAAGATGGCTAATTAACATTTGGATTTAAAATTGCACAACGTTACTTTAAAGGATAAAAATTTGTATGGCGATAAAAATGGATATTTTTTTGATTTTTATTTTAAGTCAATTTTCAAGATTTCAGTCAATAATATCTTTGTTGAAAATTCATAAAAAACTTTAAAAATATGCTTGTAGGTACTTGAAAATGTACTTTTTCGAAAGCGGTATCTATTTTTCTTATGCATAGAATACTTTTTAAATAAGGCTCACTTATTAAAAACAACTACAAAAAAAAGTCATGTTTTAATAAAATCGATGCCATTCTTGTCTGAAAGCCTTTTTTTAAATGAAAATATGGGAACATATTAAAAAAGGCTTGAGTAACATATTACATATATATACAACAGGCCTATTGCAAAGATAAAAATATATGGGGCACGTAAACACAGGTGAAAAAGTTGCTTAAAAGAGAAAACGGCGCTCTTCCTAAACACAGTAGACGAACATAACCTAAAAAATTGTAGCAATGTTCACGCTGCAATGTTTTGTTATCGTTTTCGGCTGTCAAAGTTTTTGAATTTATAACTTATTATCAATAAAAGTGATCTGTTTGTTATAAAATAATTGTGTAAATATTTACAATGAGTGCGAACAGTTAAACAAATAATAATAATTCTTGTTTTATTTGTGAAAAACATTTAGAATGTGATAACGAAAAAACTGTAATTGTCAAACGTGGAATTGAAACATTAAAAAGTGTAAGTTTAGAAAGAAAAGATGATAGACACAAAATGCTTTTGGACTGTGATGAAATTAGAATGTAGACAAAAATATGTATTAAAAAAAGGAAAAACGTTTTCATGCTGCATGCGGAAGTTGTCAAACTGGTAATTGTACAAGTCATAAAAAGGAAGACATTATAGTTTCTGATGATTAAGATGATAATAGTTTAGATGGTAGCTGCCAAGAGACCCAAAATTATGATTTTACAGTTGATTCTATTATAAATGAAGTTGATTCCGACACAAATTTTACATCAGACGAAGATGAAAATGAACTTTGAATAATTTAGATTAATTAATTAAATGTAAACAGCGACGATCCAGTTCGATATACAATAAACGATTTTTCATTGCACCTTTTATCATTTTAGTACTTCATACTCATTTGATCCTTTATAACTTAGGAGGCAACATCAGCGCGCGAAAAACGCGTTCCAAGATTGCAACTTTAATTTTGAATATTCTGTCGAGATATCTGGCACACATATTCGCAATATAGTAAAGAATTGTGGCACAGAGCCCAATTTAAGAAACATGTTAGTATGTAGAAATTACTCTAAAATTAAATTAAATATAAAAAACGAGTCTGTGCCGCATTAAGAAGAACAAAAAAATACAGCTTCTTCAAATAAACTTTTTTATCCCATGTCTAGATTTTGTGTCACAATGGAATTACTAAAAAACGATTATCTATAACAAGAAATCGAACTTGACTGACATGGCAACATTTAGCGCGCCTATGAGTATAATAATTATTGTTATCACATTACTGTGCCTTTTTTTCTGATAGTATAGTGTATAGTGTCACTGACACTGTAGTACTGCCGACACACTGTTGCCGCACTGTTGAAAGTTCGGAGAACTATCGAAAAAAAAATATCGACGCGCTGATGTAGCCTCTTAATAGAGTACATTTATTTTTAATTAAGTTAAATTAATTTGTAATGAACTTTGGAAAACCTAATAAATATTTAGTAAAAGAAATATTTTTTTGAGAAATTTTGATATATTTTCATTTTATAGGTGTATATTGAAATAATTAACTTAAAAATACAAGTATGTACTTTAAAATTATAGTTTTTCAAATTATTAACTTAATTCAAAAAGAAAATAATATAGGATACGTGCACGGGCATGTAATTCGTCCAGGTAAGTACATACTTACAAGAAAAACCAAAGTTTTCAGTTCTTTTTCCAAAAATTAAAAAAAAAAATTCCAAAATTTTTCCACTGGCCGTAAATTTTTTTTGAAAATTTTTGGAAAATCTTAACCTTAAGCCCTTAATAGATCTGTAAAGAGTGTGTTCACCAATTTTCAGATTAATTGATACAAAACTAACCGAATAAGACCGTTTTAAAATTTTTTGATTTTCAACCCTTATTAAAAATAGGCTATATCTCATAAAATAATCGAGATCTAAAAAAAATTTTAAGACCAATCTTTAAGGTTAAATCACTCTGATGACTATTTTATTTTTCACTGTTACATTTTTTTATTATTTCATTATTTTTAAAATACAGCACTTTTAATCAAAAACCAACCCTTATTTCCCTATTTTTGTAAAATGGAGACGGTTTAGGATTGTAAACTTTTTCTTATATAATAATAGACAATTTCAAATACCTATTCCCAAATTTTTATCCTTCCTTTAATTTTTTTGAGGTTTTTGTAAAGTTTTGTGTTCCTTGATCGGGCTAATTGGAGAAAAGGCACTCAAATTAACGTCTAAAGATTTGACGCAAACTATTGAACTAAATAAAAGCGTTTAATAAAAAGGTTTTATTATAAAAAAGTTCTTTTTTATAAAAGTGTAATTATTAATTATTCCGTAGTTGATATCAATACAGTGATATAAGACAAATTCATATTAAAAACAAAAAGAATGAATTACAACGGTATGACATACCGCATGTCCTGAAACTTCCACGTCAGTAGTTGAGAGTTAGTAATATATACAGTCGGAAAAATGAAAGAATACCCATGAACGAACATATAAAACACGCTGTATTTTTCTATAACCGTGTCACACAAAAAATTCACCAGCGCAAGTACATGTAATAATTATTATTACATGTACTTGCGCTGGACAATTTTCTTTGTGACACGGTGACAGGAAAATACAGAGTGTTTTATATGTTTGTTCATGGGTATTCTTTCATTTTTCCGACTGTAGTATTTTAACTACAAAAGCGATTACGTAGGTCAAAATTTTTGACGTAAGAGAACTGTCAAAACATTAGAATGTTACTTTTTATTTAAACATGGCAATAATGAAAAGTCACATTCTAATGTTTTGACAGTTCTCTTACGTCAAAAATTTTGACCTACGTAATATCGCTTTTGTAGTAAAAATACTATATCAAGGTTTATTATTATTTTTAATTATTTTTAAATGGTGAACGAAAAGCATGTGCAACAGGTTTCACATGTGCAGTTTCTCTGAATTTTTTCACAATTTTAGTATACTAGTAGTCGGTTCGCTAAACTCAGACACAACTGGCTAGTAATTTTGCCCATGGCAAAAAGATTATTACTAAATAGTTAATGTTGTTCTCAAGCTATTTTCTTGTGGCATTTTTGCAATTAACTAGTTTTGATGGGAAATAAGCCACCATTTTACTAAAAAACTCATTTTATTAACTTCTCGACGCCAAAATCGGGTGTCGTTGTCAAAATACAAAAAATATTAATGAATTAAACAAAAATGTTGTTGCTTAGTAAAAAGATTCTTCTAATAATTTTTTTAATCTGACTCATTTTTATCGGCAATTCAGACATATATTATACATTTTAAAGTAGAAGACTTTAAAATGATATTGCCAGTATTTATGAGTTGCGTTCCTGGGACGACTTTATTGAAAAACAGTTCATTCGATTACATTAAATCAACCCTAACTTAAGAATATCCGTCACAAAAAATCATAATATGTGATCTGTCTTTAAAAAGACAACCACATGCAATGGTGACAGTAAAATTCTCGCGATAGAGATTCCATAATAAATCACGAGGGAAAGCCAGGAAAAAACTATAAATATACTAAGCAACAACATTTTTTTTTAATTCATTAATATTTTTTGGGCATCGAAACGTTAAAACAATAATTTTTTTAGTAAAATTGTGGCTTATTTACCATCAAAACTAGTTAATTAAATAGTTAGAATAGGTCTAATAATTACTAAATAGTTAGCAATTTTGCCAATTTTGGCAAAATTGGCCAAAAACAAAAAAATTACCTTCTAGAATCACTAGCCAGTTTTGTATGAGTTTAGCGAACCGACTAAAACAGTGAACTGTGTGATAGCGTATTAGCATATTTTATTATATTAAATAAATTGCATAAGTACTTCTTATTGTTTTGTTTACTAATAATACTACAATTCTTTATATTTCTCTTAGTGCAGCCATTATACAGGGTGTTTCATTAATGATTGTCCATATAGTAACTGGAGAAACCTTAGCACAAAAAACGAACATTTAACCTAAAACACTTAAATAAAATGTGGTTCCTTACTGAGTTACAGGGTGTTTTATCTAAAAATTTAAAAACTGTTTTTTATCAGCATTTTAAAACTATTCGACGCATACTTTTCATACTTAGCAGAAAGTGCGACTAATATACACCCTACTAAACTATTATTAGGAAACGTTTCTAGCTACTACCAGAGGCGTACGACAGGGGATGGTGAATGGTTGACTCCTGGAGGAATTACTATTTTAGTGCCATTTTTAGATTCTCCAATACTTTCTACGTAGATAATATTCTCTTCATTGGTAACGATAAAGTCATTAGTTTTCGAGATATTCGAAGTTAAATATGAAACGGCAAAGTTATTTTGATTAATTTATGATATGATTCATAGGATTAAAATTTAAAAATTATTTGTTTCCAGTATCTTAAAACTATTTGGCGTATCCTTATCATACTTGGCAGAAAATGTAGGTACTGTACACCCTACTAAATTAAGATAAATAAACGTTTCTAGCTACTACCAGAGGCGTACGACAGAGGGTAGTGGCTGGTTGACCCTTCCGAAATTCTACGCCACTGACGAAATTGCTATTTTAATGTAATTTTTTGATTTTGCAATACTTTTTATGTAAATGTTATACTTTTCATTCGTAACGATAAAATGATTAGTTTTCGAAATATGTGAAGTTAAAAATGAAGCGACACAATACATTAATCAAAATAACCGTGTCGTTACATTTTTAACTTCAAAGATCTCGAAAACTAATGACTTTATCGTTACGAATGAAGAGTATATTATTTTCATAGAAAGTATTGGAGAATCCAAAAATTGAACTAAAATAGCAATTTAGCCAGGGGCGTAGAATTTGGAAAGGATCAACCATTCATTTTCCCTCGTCGTACGCCTCTGGTAATATCCAGAAACCTTTGTTTAACATAATTTACTAGTTTGTAGAGTACCTATACTACTTGCCAAGTATAAAAAGGATACGTCGAATAGTTTTAAAATGCTGAACAAAAATATTTTTTAAATTTTTAGATAAAACACCCTGTAACTCAGTAAAGAACCACATTTTATTTAAGCATTTTAGGTCAAATCTTCGTATTTTGTGCTAAGGTTTATCCAGTTATTATATGGACAATTATTAATGAAACACCCTGTATTTTTATTTATTTCATGCAATAAACTGGTCCTCATAAAAATATACAAAGAACTGACTTCAATCAAGCCAACTCGATTTTTAAAAACTATTGCTATAGTTCTTTTTATTTCTTATTATTTCTGTGCCTAATATGGGAACTTATTTTTATTTGTTTATACTATTAGTAGAATGAACAGCAGCAGTAGTAAACATTTATTTATAAACTTTTTAAAGTGTTTTAAAAGTAGACAAAATTAGGGACTAATAATTACGTCTCATTTAATTCAATACATTTTAAGAAACCAATGACGATGATTTAAATCGCCAATCGAACACAAAATTAACAAGATTCAAAAAATAAAATTATGACACATATTTCAAGTAAACTTAAACGTTTAATTTAAGAAAACAATTTTTATTTGTCAATTAAACATACTGTTTCATTCAAAAATTAAATATATTTTGGTAAATATAAATCTCCTACGTAATATTAATGACCAAACCTTAAGAAAGATCAATAAATTTTTAACAATATTTCAAATGAAAATATAAAATAGTTATTTGGAAATCATATTACAATAAAACACTGAAAACTTTTGTTTTCTATACTTCCACAAAATTTATTATTTACAACTATGTGACTACAGCTGTTTCGGCAGAGCTGTATTCACATAGTTGTAAATAATAAATTTTGTGGAAGTATAGAAAACAAAAGTTTTCAGTGTTTTATTGTGAGATAAAATGAACTTCCATTAAGGAACGGTCGAATCCATCAAATATTACAATAAATTTAAAGAAGGGAATATGGAAAAATCCAGACCCTTTGAAAAGAGGATTCCCTTTCAATTACAGTCTAAATACGAGCACTGGCCAAGTACCTAAAAGGTGGAGGCCATGAAACTAAAAGATGAAGAATATTTTTGTAAATATTTATGTTAATATTTGTATCACTGAATAGAGAAGGGTATATCCTTTCAAATGTGCTAGCACACGACCCCTATTCTTATAAATAAGTATCGATTACGTCATCACCCAAATAAATGACGTCCTAAATATTCAAGTATATAATATACACTTTCATGTTGTTATCCGTAAAAGAAATTGAACATTGTTTACCTATATCCACGTGCTTGTATATAACGTAGAGTTTATATTAAATTACTAAATATAGAAATACAATCCAAGCCTCAAAATTTTAATAGTGCCTAATTAATGTTAAGAAAGTTATAAGTTCACAGCTAAAATATTTTGTTTAACATTAATTTACTGCCAAGTTCTCATATAACTTAGCTACCCGTAAATTGTAAGGCAACGTGAAAACTGGGTGAAAATTCTAATGTGTATCATGTTGTTTATATGAACAGTGGAGTCGTATTGGGTAAATGAGAAAGGCTAATTAAATTTTACTCAATTAATAGAGGTCTACATATTATTAATATACAGTATTTCTCATGATCATTTTTCAGTGCGTAAGAAATGATAGGAAAAAGGATAAGTCCGTGATAATACACATTTATGACATTTATTCTAACATGACATTTTAGATAAATCTGACAGTTGTCACATTTTATTTTCAATTTGGAATAAAAACAAATCAAAACTGTTTCTTGCATTTATAAAATGGTATTTTCTTTGATTTGCATAGTCTTATAAATTATACAGATTATATTTGTAATATTATTATCTAATTAAAAAAAAATTATTTTTTTATTATGGCGCCATCTATCGACAACTATAATAACTAGAATAAATGTTATAAAAATGTCACCGACGAAATGTAACCACCGACGTGCCTTTTTTTTTCTGTCACATACAATTTAATGCGTTAGAAAGAAATAGAAAAACTGTGACGCACTGAAAGATGATCATGAGAAATACTGTACATCGTTTTGATAAGTAAAAATCAATAGGAAATATCTCAAGAGTTTATTTGTCTAAAGATAAAAATGCCGACTACTAAGCCTTTACAATTTACAGTGATTTATTTTGTACTTAGAAGAAAACTTTGCATCAAAAAGTTGACATATTGCAACATCTCAATTTATTAGGGAATATGCATTATTTATTATTAAATGGCGCCACGCATTCTTAATTATATATTTCGCTGCATGCTATTTTGCAGAGCTCATATTTTGTTTCTCTGATCACGTGGCAAAGGTACTGTAATTTTCATATCTTTATGTCATTAATTCCTTCTGTTAATTTTAAAAGTCTTCGCAAGATTCATGCGTGACTCTGTCTATAAAAGATATTCTCAGGATTCTTTTGTAAAGCCATATCTCGGAAACTTCCACTTTTGCCATCACCGCTTTGGTCAGAGCCTCTATGCCGTATACGAGGATACTAAATATTTAACAAGTTGGTAAATACTACATTAAAACTTACAACTAAAATGGTACAGAACGATTGAATCAGATTTTAGCAGATGAATAACAGGGTTTTCGTACTGGAAGATCGTGTAATAGATGCAATAAATTAGAAGAGTATAATATGCCTACCAGTTCTTGTATGTTTTATTAACTTATAGAAAACATTTTATAGAGTAATACTCAAAAACCATCTTCTGTGTCATAGAAAAGTTCCCCTAGATATCATAAAAGCTATTGAAAACATCTACCAAAGCAACAAAATTGAAAGTCAGAATAGATAGAAAATTTACAAAACCTATAGACATATGCAGCGGAATAAGGCAGGGGGATTCATTGAACCATACTCTCTTGAATAAAATCAAGGATAAAATCATCAAAGGCGTCAACAAAGGAAGTATATACAGAACGGAAAACAAAGAAGTAAAAATAATATGTTACGCAGACAACGCAATATCATTGGCATAAGATGAAGCTAGTCTGTAAAGATTTGATGACAGAACAGCAAAAGAATTCAATATGACAATCTCATCTAAGAAAATTAAAATAACAATAATCAGTTAAGACCCAATTAAATCTAAAATAGAAAGTCGTGGCATCAGTATTGAACAAGTAACGGAAATAAAAGGCCTAGTAATTACACTGTCCGGCTATGAAGACCAGGACAAAGAAGTAAAACATCAAGTAGATACTAAAAGAAAATAGACTGAGAGGTTGCCTTACTAAAGCTATATTGCGAAACTTACATATTAAAATTAAGATGAAGTCAAGAATTTATAAAGGCATTGTGAGACCAACACAAAGACTACTCGAAACGGCAGAGATATATATATGAAAATAATTATAGGAATAAATACGCTGAGAGGTCGAAAGAGGAGTGAAGATATAAATACATAAGCAGAATGAAGGAGATCCGTGTTGTCAAATAGCAAAAGATAAATCACCTATCGGCAGAAGTATTGGCCGACTGCGCAAAATATGGACTTATCAATCCGCCTATGAACAAGCAGAATAGGGATGTTCACTAATTTTTAAATATAGTTAAATTCAATAGATTACAAGGTATATAAAAACGTAACAATCATAAAACTGTTTAAAAATGTATATTTTTTAAGATAAATGAGTTCATAATGTTGATTTTCTTGGAGGCTAGAAAAACGGTACCCTGCAGCGAGGTTACGGTCTGTGACGTCAGCAGTCGTAACGTCTTTGATCGACGACTAGTTTTGTATACTTATTTACTCAGTGTATTTGAATGTGCGCAGTTTTTTACGTATTTAATTATTAAAAATAAAGCCAAATAAGTGGTGTTTTGTTCCTGGGTGTGTAAATACATCAAAAAACAGTTCTGACAAGATTTTTATTACCGTTCCAGCCAATTTAAAACAGAAAAAGAAATGGTTTGTTGCAGCTAGAACTTAAAATAACTAACTTAAAGAACTAACTTAATAAAATAAACATTATAGAAGTTTTCCAGAGACTTTCGGCCCTTGGTAATAATGTAATTGTTCTTTCTGCATTTACATTTTTCAAAAATACTTACATATTAGTTTTCTCAGGATTCGAAAAAAATTAATGAATTTAAATAGCATTGGACCAAGATTTTGCACCTACCCCCTTAAAGAGTAAATGAAAAAGTTTCGAGACCCCAAATTTGTATTCCTTAAACTGGGATATTCCTAAAAACGGGATTCTAATAATACATACAGTAAAAGTAAACCTTGAAATAACTACATGTGGATGTAGGTATGACTTTATATTATATTAAAATCATTAATAATTTAGTGAAAAGATTGGTTGAAATGAAAATGTATAATACCCAAGTTCAAAAATATTTTTTACATTGGAACAGTTGTCAACTCGAAATACGAAACAACCTAAATAAGATCTTGAGTTGAAAAGGACATAGCAACATTTAACAACATGCATGAGAAATATTTTGACCCATTGCGACATAATATCTCTCCCACTAAAAATGCGGCTGCTAAAATGTTATTATTTCCTGTCTTGCTATATGGCGCAGAGGCCTGGACAATAATGGAAACATTAATGACACGTATCCTCAAAATATCCTGGGCGACCCACACCAACGTACAGGTATTGCGTCGAATGGGAAAACAAAAAGAAATCTCTTTTACAATTAAGAAACGAAATCTTAAATATTTCGGTCATATCATGAGGCATGATAAATATCGTATACTCCAACTGATAACCCAAGGTAAAATAGAGAGCAAACGCGGACCCGGAAGAAAAGACACTCATGACTTAAAAACTTACGCCAATGATTTGGACAAAAATCGATCGAGTTATTCAGAAACGCCTCAAATGAAATTAAAATTGCCATGATGATAGCCAACGTCCACAACGGACAAGGCACATGAAGGAGAATAAAAATATTTTTAATACACCAAACTAAGGTAAAGTAATAACCAGCCAATGTATGTATACAATATGCATGCGTACAATGCATGCATACAACTTTCTCTATTTTTTTTTGTGGAGTATTAAGCATTTATTTTTTTTAGCTTAAAGAAGACATGGAAAATTATATGGAATATACACTCAGTAAAGCTGTGGTAGATTTATTTTTTTACAAGATGCCAATAAATCATACACCATTGTTACCTCTACACTACAGTCGGTAGTTTATACGAATCGGCTTTCTGAAAACCTTCTTCCATTTTATTTGTTTATTTTTGTAAAACCCAAAATATGTCCTTACAAACAGTCTATCCACTTTAAACTAAACAAATTCACTATAAAACTCCACTTTAACCCTGATAAAACAAGAAGAGAACAAAATAAAATGACCTGAAACGTCAAACAGGTAAACAGTAACACTATGAGAATGGCGCGCGCTTGGGGTATGCAACTAGTGACGTCAGGCCAAAAGAGAAGCGTTCTTAAAATTTAAAATAATGCTAGATTTCTAATAAAGATTTTTTATAGAAAGGCTTTTTCAATTTTGTTGAAATTTTGGACAATTATTCCTAGGGTGTTTCTTAATCGTTTTACATGTTTTAAATGACTTTTTAATTTTTTTGTGAACATCCCTATTGCTTATAAACGGGAAGAAGAATAAGAGGAAGATTTTTTTTCTTTTATGGCCTTTGGGAGCTGCGCCCATTTAGCCAGCAACACTTCTTGAAATCGACGCCTCACCATACACCAAGACCATTATGAATCCATCTCCGAATCCATTACAAAAACAATCCAGGGTAGGTAAGGGAAAAAACTTTTCGCGCCCAGATCGTTCAGGGTGACTAACCACATACTAAGTAGGGATACGGAGTATTATTAATTTATACGACTAATTTTATAATCTACAGTTTCAATTTACACGACTTAACATACAAATTTAGAAGAATCCTAAATATTGACGTTTTGTTCAAAGCTAGTAAATTCATCAGATTATATGGGAGATAAACGTTTTCTTGCAATAGTTGCATATTCAACAAATTTCTTTTTGTCACATATTTGTCACATGCAAAAATATATGATCCAAGTCACTTATTGTATTGCAATTTTCGCTCAAATCCGACTGTATTATATTGGTTTTATAAAGATGTGCGGGACAACAGGCATGGCCAAATTTTACTCGAGAGATAGTAACAATATCGTGTCTTGAAAAATCTAAATTTTTATGCCAATATTCTGTCGGGATTTTCGGATGTAAAAGAGTATACCTTGTCGGACAATTTATACAGTATTGATTCCATTGAAGTTCCCAGTTATCATGTAATCTGGTTTTACTTATGGTTATACATTCTTGAAGTCCAATATCATTCAATGTTTCCTCGCCACTGAAAATATTGTCTTTAGCAAAATGATCTACCTACTTTTTCATTATTTTCGAGTCCAATATCAGCTTTAATCCAAGTGAATACAATATTACGCTTCATAGTTGTTAGATTAGATAATAGTATCTTTAATTCTTTGATGTAGGGATTTACGTTAACACAATTTTCGTCTAGTTGACTAGAGAAACTTTTTAAAACTGATAATGAGTCGGATAATATGTTTGTTTGTTTTAGATTTTTATTTTCGGCGAATTGGCATGCTTTTATGATTGGCATGCTATGGTTTCTACTGAAAATATTGATGTATTGGAATTCAGTTTAAATTTTTCTTTGACATCTAGTGATGGTATATAAAAAGCACAGCCCACACCATCACTTTGTTTTGAAGCATCGGTATATATTTGTAGGTGATTAGGGTATTTTGCAGTATAATCATTAAGGGTAGTTTTTCTAAGTGTGTGAAGTTCAGAATATGAGGGAATTAAAATTATTGATGTTTCTGACTGAGCCTGAAAGAAATCCGATTGAGGTGGCTTTTTAATAATATTGCTAATATTGCAAGTATAACGAAATGCTGAACATAAGGAGGAAGAGGTTTTTAGATATATTTTATTGTTAAATCGAAGTAGTTTATTTTATTATTGTTATATATTTTATATAACAATATTTTATTGTTAAATCGAAGTAGTTTAGTGCAGAAATTTTCTTACTTAATATTGGATTTTTTATATAGGATTTTAGAATAAACTTTTCAGATAAAAATTGTCTTCTGAGTTCTAAGGGAGGTTCTGGCGCTTCCACAAGCAAAGGTTCACAGGGAATAGAGCACATTGCTCCCAAACATAGTCTTAAAGTAGTATTTTGTATTGCTTCTAAACGTTTTAAAATATATTTACTGGCCGAACCATAAAAAATACACCCATAATCTATTATCGATCGGATGAAAGCTTTATAAAACATTATACAGGTTTGTGTGTCATATCCCCACCAAGTTTTCCGAATAAGTTTAAGAAAATTTAATCCTTTATAACATGTTGTTTCTATTTTTTTGATGAATGGTCTCCAGTAAGTTTTTTCTCCAGTGTTATGCCAAGATAGGTTACTATAATTGTTTTGGGAAATTGCATTTCATTGATCACAATATTACCTAATGGTGGTGTATTATGCCTTGTAAAAAACACTATATTTGATTTTTCTGGAGATAATGAATAAAGACTGGATTATATGCAAAATGCATATGCATATATATGCTGCATATTTCTCATCATCATTCTCTTTGCCTTATCCCTATGCGGGGTCGGCTTCCCTAATTGCATTTCTCCACACAATTCTATCTTGGGCCATATCAATGTTAATCCCCTTTACCAACATGTCCTGCCTTATCGTCTCCCCCCAGCTCTTCTTTGGTCTTCCTCTCCTACTCCTTCCAGGAATCTGCACTTCAGCTATTCTTCGTATTGGGTGGTTAACGTCTCGACGTTGAACATGACCAAACCATCTTAACCTATGCTCTCTCATTTTGGCATCAATTGGTGCCACACCTAGACTTCCCCTAATATACTCATTTCTAATTTTATCCTTCTTTGTCACTCCACTCATCCATCTAAGCATTCTCATTTCCGCCACATGCATTCGCTGTTCCTCTTTCTTTTTCACTGCCCAACATTCAGTTCCGTACATCATAGCTGGTCTTATGGCTGTTTTATAGAATTTTCCCTTCAGCTTCATTGGAATTTTTCTGTCACACAACACACCACTCGCTTCTTTCCACTTCATCCATCCAGCCCTAATTCTACTGCATGCATCTCCATCTATTTCTCCATTACTCTGTAATACCGATCCTAGGTACTTAAAACTATTGCTTTTTACAATCATTTCACCATCCAAAGATACCATTTTATTTGTAGTAGCTCCATCTTTAAATGAACATTCCAAATACTCTGTTTTTGTCCTACTAAGTTTTAAACCTTTTTCCTCCAGAGCTTGTCTCCACTGTTCCAGTTTTTGTTCTAAGTCTCTTTCACTATTTCCTACTAACACGACATCATCAGCATACATTAAGCACCATGGAATGTTACCCTGTATTTTCGCTGTTATCTGGTCCAAAACTAATGAGAATATGCTGCATATTTCTCATGTTTTTCATAAATGCATATGCCTTGCATATTTGGAGATTTAAGAGCATATAAATGCATATTTTGATGGGAATTTACTCTACCCCATTTAAAAATAAGGTATATATTAGTAACATCAACATCCATTAAAATAAAATGTGAAAGTAAATATTTTGCTGTTAAGCTCCTTTGTTGTTGTACCCATAAACATAATGGGCGTTATTTATAGCTGCAGGTATCATTATCCGGATATTTAAGATTTATAGACTTCTCAGAATTTACAAATTACCTAAGTAAATACCGATTATATTTTGAATAACATTACAAATATTACCTGTACTTTCTGCTGGTGTCGGCCAACTATGAATTATTCTGGGAAAACCAACCAAAACGAAATTTTAAGCATTTTAAGGGTAGGATAGATTATTTTATTTTATGAATGGTTAGTCTTAAATCAATCGCCGATTATTCAACTTTTGTGATTGCAAGTTATTGACTATACTGTGTAAAAAAATCATTTTATTATTATTGTGAAAATGCCTAAAGTAGCAAGGGAAAAATCAAGTCTTCTCAGAAGTTGGATTGGAAGTAACAATCATCTAAAAGTTATCGACAGTGAAAGTATGTTTTGCACCATTTGTGATAAAAAGGTAAGTTCTCCACTTCAATAGATTTTTAAACTTATCAAACTTCTTTGCACATCTATGTGTCTGTCTATTCTAAAATGACAAACCGTCCCATTTCTTCAAAAACTGTTTTTTAAAGTTCGCAACGGTTTGGCTTATACAGAGCGAGGTGTTGAGAGTGGCCCACCCTGTATACTACGGTACACTGACTGTACTTTATTGTTTGACGATTTCAATTTCACTTTGAGAAATAAAAAAAAATTGGGGGAGGTTTAAAAAGTTTGATCATTTTAATGTAGGTATCTATTTACGAAAACATCTAAAACATCATTATCATTATATTCCAGATTCCATGTCAAAAGAAATTCCAAGTAGTTCAACACATAAAAACTTCACTTCACCAAACTAAGCTATCAAAAAATGATAATAAACCTCGCCAGCAGATTCTACAGAACAGTTTGCAGATTCAGAATACGTCAGTTGGGCAAGAAACCTTTGCAAAGGATTTATGCCATTTTTTTTTGAACTGCAATATCCCTCTGCACAAGTTAGAACATAAATCGTGTCAAAACTTTTTAAAAACTTATTGCAAGATTAAAGATAAACCAGCTCAAATACCAAGTTCTTCAACTCTTCGGAAAAAATATGTCAGTGCATGTTACAAAGATGTGATGACGAGTATTAAAAATCAGTTAAAAGCCGAATATCTTTGGATTTCCGTCGACGAAACAACGGATACAAAGGGTCGACAAATTGCGAATCTAATTGTTGGAGTTCTTAACGACTCTGGCGATTTTAAAAACTCATACTTAATTAGTGTAAAATGTTTGGAAAAAACAAACTATGCTACAATAGCTAGATTTGTTAACGAATCCCTAACAAATTTTTTTTTACCTGATCAAGTACCATTTGAAAAAATATTATTAATGCTTAGTGATGCCGCCTCATATATGATGAAAGCTGCATCCAATCTTAAAATCTTTTTCCCTAATTTAATTCACTGTACATGTTTGGCGCACGGCCTAAACAGAGTTGCAGAGAAAGTTAGAATTGAATTTCCCAATGTAAACACCTTAATAAATAATGTAAAAAAAGTATTTCTGAAAGCACCACTACGTGTACAGGTATATAGGGAGATGCTTCCCGATATTCCTTTACCACCAGAACCAGTATTAACCAGATGGGGAACTTGGCTTAAAAGTGCTATATTTTTATCTGAACACTACGACGACATCAAAAGCGTTATTTCAAGTTTTGATCCGACTTGTACCGCTATTGATAACTGTCAAAATATTTTTAAAGAAAAGTCTATTAAAAATCAATTGTTGTATATAAAATCGAATTTCGATATCATTGAAAGTTCAATTACAAAATTAGAGGCTCAAAATTTATGTCTTCACAATAGTATGTCTATTGTTGATTCGGTTAAACAGAAAATAACAAATCTGAATGGGGAAATTGGAGTAAAAATTAAAGATAAACTTGATGACGTTTTAAACAAAAATGAGGGTTTCACTTTATTGCGTTCAATAAATAATATAATCAATTTTGGAAACTTCGATGAAAATATTAATATGGATCCGTCTCTAATAGCAAAGTTTAAATATGCCCCAATTACATCTTGTGACGTTGAGAGATCTTTTTCTGCCTATAAACAAATATTAACAGATAGAAGACATAATATTAGTTTAGAAAATATGAATCAATATATGATTATTTATTGTAACAATAAAAATATGTAAATTTGCTTTATTGTACTCTTTTTATAATATTAGTTTAGAAAATATGAATCAATATTGTAACAATAAAAATATGTACATTTATTTTATTGTACTCTTATTTATCTTGTGGTCAAAATAAAATATTTTGCCGTTTTATTTGTCACAAAACCTGAAGTTAAAAAAATATATTAAGAAATAATAATACAATTTGGTTTAAATTCAAACCTATTTATTTATTTTTATTATTTTTTATTTATTTATGTATTTAACGTAAACCATAAAATTATTCATATAAAAATAAGTGCATATATAAATGCATATTTGCATGTTAATTGTGCATATTCAGCTTGTTTTAAAATGCATATTGCATGCATATTTTAGACATTTTTTAGTGCATATTTTCCAGTCGAGTCGACCACAAACCTTAGACCAAAGCGGTCGCATTTCGTCCAGCAAATTTTAAAATATTTTATACTGTAACCGTTAATGTGATTTTAATTATTTTAATGTGTTTTTAATATCATATATTCGAATGACCCGGTACTTGTTTTAAAAATAATAAACTCAGTTTTTATTATTGATAAATTGAAAGTGATTCCAATGACAAAACGGAAAAAACTCTCAGCGAAATGGATTACAATATTACTTCGCCGTTTCAACCGATGCAGCCACAGCCACAGCAGAATTTATACGGAGTTCCAACACCAGCGATGATTCAGCCAGGCCAATTTACAACTCAGCCAGTGGCGTACGCTCCGCAAGTTCAGATCAACAACGACCAACTAGTACAAGGTAACGTTTCATTTCCTCAGGTTTTACCCACACCATATTACCAAACAACACAACAACCCCTATACTTTAGCAATATCCCAGCCTTGCCAAACAAAAATAGCCAAGAAATTAGCCAAGACGAAGAATGGAAAACTGTAGAAAACACTAGGAAAAGAGTCAGACTTAGCCCTGAACACAGAGTAACTAAACAGACCAAAATTAATGACTACTGGCTAAATTCACCTGTTCATACATCAAATCGATTTGAGGAGTTGTCTAACGACGCAGATAACGAAGCAAAAAATGAAGAAGTTCAAACTGAAAGAACTGAGATTCAAACTGAAAAAACCTCAAAACCACCTCCCATATTTGTAAATGGAGTGAAAAATGTGACCCCACTCACCACACTATTAAATAATATAGCCAAAAATGGATACGAAATCAAAGTTTTAAATCACGATCAAGTTAAAATACAACCTAAAGAAAAAGAAAATTATAGTACAATAACTAAAGCTTTAACTGAGAAAAAAACAGAATTCCATACATTTAGGCCTCGTGACGAACGCAGCTTCAGAGTAGTATTAAAAAACATGCATTACTCAGCCAATCTGACAGAATTAAAAGAAGAAATCGAAAAGCTGGGGCACTCGGTAGTAAATATGTGGAACATTAAAAATTACAAAACTAAGCAACCTTTATCAATGTTCTTCATTGACTTAAAATCAGCAGAAAATAATAAAACAATTTACGACGTTGAACACTTGCTAAACTACAAAATTAAATTTGAACCACCATACACAAGGAGGGAAATTCCACAGTGCAGTAGATGTCAAAGATATGCGCATACAAAAAAATACTGTCAACATAGGCCCAGATGTGTAAAATGCACCGGAGATCATGCTACTGAACACTGTACAAGAAAAGAAAGATCTGACGATGTTCAGTGCATTCTTTGCGAAGGAAACCACCCGGCAAATTATAAAGGATGTACTATATATAAGGAACTGCAGAAAAAAACATATCCAACCCTACGGCAAAAACAACCTACAACCCCACTAACGAGTAATATTGGAAGAACCATCAATCCAGGCATTAGCTACTCACAAGCAGTAACAAACCAACTACCTCAAGCAAGCACATCTCAGAATACTTTGCAAGCACCAAATTTAACGCATCCTACTCCTGCTAACGACCTGTCTGAACTAAAATCGATGTTTAAAGGATTTGCGGAACAACTGTCCACACTGCTAAACCTCCTAACGATAGTCGTCAATAATTTAACAAAATGAATAAGTTACTAAAAATTGCACTTTGGAACGCCAACGGGCTTGCCAAACATTGTCTTGAGGTAAAAACTTTCATCATTAGTCACGAAATTGATATAATGTTAATATCAGAAACTCACTTCACAAGTAGAAGCTACTTTAAAATACCTAACTACACAACTTACAATACTAGACACCCAGATGGTACAGCCCATGGTGGAACTGCTATTATAATCAAAAACAATATCAAACACTATGAGACTAATGACTTTAAAAAAGACTACTTGCAGGCTACTAACATAGTTATTGAAGATTGGCATGGCTCACTAACAATCTCTGCAGTCTATTGCCCACCAATACACAAGATAAAAAAAGAACAATTTGAAGAATTTTTTAAAACATTGGGTAACAGATTCCTGGCTGGAGGAGATTACAACTCTAAACATACACATTGGGGATCAAGATTAATCACCCCAAAAGGACGACAGCTTCTAGCGGCTATGAATAGTAACAACTACTCGTATATTTCCAGTGGTGAACCTACTTATTGGCCAACCGACGTGAACAAAATACCCGATCTACTTGACTTCTGCATAACAAAGGGAATTCCAAAAAGATCGCAAAGAATTGAATCTTGCTTTGACCTTTCCTCGGATCACTCGCCTGTATTAATCACGATAAGTACTGAACTTGTTGAGGTACAGCTACCACCGAAACTGGACAACAAATATACGGATTGGGAAAGGTTTCGGCGGGTGATTGAGGACAACCTAAACCTAAACATACCTTTAAAAACAAACTATGAAATAGATGAAGCCATACAAAATTTTAACGTAATTATACAGGAAGCAATCTGGCAAACAACACCCCTAAAAAACACGACGCTCATGAAACAAGAGCTACCAAACATAATCAGACAAAAAATCAAAGAAAAACGATATTTAAGAAAAACATGGCAAAGAACGCACGCGCCTCAGGACAAAACCAGACTCAACCAGGCTACACTTCAACTTAAAACTCTCCTAAATAACTACAAAAACGATGGGATTAAAGAATATCTTAGCAACCTATCAGCAACAGAAATTACAGACTATTCTCTATGGAAGGCTACGAAAAAATTTAAACGACCTCAATCAAGCAACCCTCCTATTCGCGCAGAAAACGGCGAATGGGCCAAAAGCAATAAAGAAAAATCAGAAGTGTTTGCAAAATATCTCACAGACGTCTTTCAACCTTTCCCTGCTGAGAATAATCAAAACTTTGAAGCATCCATCCAACAATTTTTAGAATTTCCATACCAGTTAGAACTTCCACCGGAAAAGTTTAAGGTAAATGAAGTGATCAAAATAATACAAAATCTTAAATCGAAAAAGTCCCCAGGCTTCGATCTTATATCCAGTAAAATTATTAAACAACTACCCAGGAAAGGAATTGTGTACCTCACTCAATTATTCAATGCAGTATTAAGAACCGCATATTTCCCTCTGCTCTGGAAAGTCGCAAAAATTATACTAATTCCCAAACCAGGAAAGCCGCTGGAAAATGTCAAATCATATCGACCCATAAGCTTACTGCCGATAGTGTCAAAGATCCTAGAAAAACTGATACTCTCAAGAATTCAACCACTCCTATCAGATCGAGAACTAATCCCTGCACACCAGTTTGGATTCAGATCCCAACACGCAACCATAGAACAGGTTCATCGGATATGCAGAACTGTTAATCAAGCATTGGAAGACAAAATGTACTGCACTGCCGCTTTTCTAGACATCTCGCAAGCATTCGATAAAGTCTGGCACACAGGCCTTCTATACAAATTAAAAAATATGCTTCCTCTCACTCACTTCCTAATTTTAAAATCCTACCTCCATAACCGTTACTTTTTTGTACAACATAGAGATGAGTGCACGTCTCTATTTCCAGTTGGATCTGGAGTTCCACAGGGCAGTGTTCTGGGGCCAGTGTTATACCTATTGTACACAGCAGACTTACCAACAAACTTTCAAACCACTACAGCTACATATGCAGACGACACAGCAGTGATGTCAGTACATCAGGACCCACGGATAGCTTCTCAACTTCTGCAAACCAGCCTCAACAAAATGCAAACTTGGTTAAAACGGTGGCGTTTTCAAACAAATGAAACAAAGTCGGTTCATATTACCTTCACAAACCGTAAAGGTCACTGCCCGCCTGTATATATCAACAACCACCAACTAAAACAGCAAGCAACAGTCAAATACCTTGGAATGCATCTAGACCAAAGATTAAACTGGAGAACACACATTTTTATGAAGCGTAAACAACTTGGTCTCAAATTACACAATCTTTACTGGCTGATTGGTCACAAATCATCACTTTCGATGAAAAATAAAGTACTTGTCTACAAAGCAATTTTGAAGCCAATATGGACTTACGGGATCCAACTTTGGGGTACTGCATCAAACTCCAACATCGAAATCTTGGAGAGGTTCCAGTCGAAGGTTCTTCGAATAATCACAAATGCCCCATGGTATGTTGCAAATATTATTATTAGACGCGATCTAGAAATTTCAACAGTAAAAGAAGAAATTACCAACTTTGCACAGAAATACGAAGACAGACTGGCACAACATCCAAATGTACTAGCCAGAAACCTGATGAGCCAACCAGTCAGACGGAGACTTAGACGAAATACACCTAGTGATTTACCATCGCGATTTTAGTTATATGTGCCGTAATTCCCAGAGACAAACAATTTTATATCTATGTAAAATATTTGTAAAGAAAATGATTATTGAATCATTTTCTCCAAGTCACCTACACTAGTGGTCACAACATTTACTTATTGTAACTTGTTTTACAGATTGTAAATAAATTAGGACGTTAAATAAAAAAAAAAAAAAAAAAATATTTTCCAGTCTCTAATAATGAAACACCAATTGAATCAAATTTAGAAATAAGAGAATTTATATTTGAGTTTAGATTTCTTATACAGCTCTCAAACGTTTTGTCAGTGTTATATATGACAAAATCGTCAGCATATTGTATGATATTAAATATGCTATTTTTTTTTTTTCGTGAACTTGCCTGGTATATATCTTGAAAAGAAGAGGAGAAATAACTAAACCCTGTGGTAAACCTACTGAAACTAGGCGAGGACCTATTATAGAGTTATTGACAGATCTTATACTTCTCTAGTGTTAACATTTGACATTAATTTAATCCAAGATTTAATAAAATGTAATGTTTTTCCACCTTTCAATGTATCCTATCTATTGTCTCTGAACAGCAAGAATATATATGATTGTTTAATGAAATTTATCTGTGAAACTAAAATTAATCTCTAAACTTGTTAATCCTGATAATTTGGTATATTATGTACATATGAAAAAAGAAGAAGAAGAAGAAGAAGATACATAATGGAAAATGTGGTGAGCAACTTGGACAGTCCATAGCGGCCAGCTTTTGAACTGAGTAGAGAGCTGTAGAAGAGTTTGCTATGGAACTCTAAGGACCTCATTGCCTTCCTTATGTATGAACAGAAAACAAAAAAAAAGTTGTGACTGGCTAAATGACACCCAAGTCAATGCCATAAAAAACAAAAAAAAAAAAAAAAAAAAAAAAAAAAAAAAAACATTTGACATATTATATTGCAAATTCTGGATGGAATATCTATTTTAAATAATTTTTTTCTTAAGATAATTTTTCTTAAGATAAGAAATTGTTGATATTAATATGCCATTATTGGTTATCTTTATGTATCACTAGGGTGTCTTCAAGTTTTGTATCCAAATCCAAATATAAAATGTAAATGCATGTTAATTTGTGTCTAAATTGTTACTGTTCTAAAACTTTATTTGGTCCACCGGAAGTGAAAACGTCCATACATTTGGCATTATTCAGCCATTCAAAATGCCGTCATTGAAATTTTCGATTTTTAAAGATTTTAATGGGTTTTCTTACGCTTCATAATATACAGAATAAAATATAAGTTTTAACCTTGAATAACGTTCCTTTGGCACCTTTTTTGGTTGTGGAGGTTTCCTGGACGTTATAACCTTAATGATAAATACCTCTGTCGCATCTGTCATAAAGTCATTCAAAAGAAACTTATGTTTTGAATTTAGATTATGTATGCTTATATATAACCATCTCGAGAACATCATGAAATTCTAAGCAGAGGAATTCTTGCCTACCGAACACTAATACATTTTTGGATGGCTCCACATTTTCATTACAGTTTTAAACAGTTATATTAGTTACATCCATATTATATATTTTTCTACAACTACTATTCAAAGTGCACTTTTCTGCACGGTTTTATGTTAGCAAACTTGATATTTTCTCACAGTATAAGATATTTGACATTAGTGTGCAGAAAAGTGACGTTTCTGTGCCGCAAAGTGACGTTTCTGTGCCGCAAAGTTCTTTTCTGCACAGTTGACTACCTCATTCTGAGTAACGTTATATTCTGTTTACATCCCTGGACTACCGCATTCTGATTAACGTTATATTCTGTTTACATCCGTGGTTACACTTTAGACTACAAATATATAACCTATAAGACAATTATAATATTTAACTATAGCATAGAAACTAAATTATGGATGTTACAACTGTTTTATTTTACAATTTTATTCTTATTAAACATTTTATAATTATTATCAAATAACCAATAAGGATTTAGCAACCTGTGCAAGAGACGTCGAATGAAGTAGGTTTTGTGTAAATCCGTGACTGCATAAATATAATGTCAATAATGTGTAATAATTATTTAAATTTAAACAAATTAAGGCAGTGCATTAATTTTTTAACTGATTTCTGTGCAATTTATTTAGGTATAAGGAATTTAAATTGATTAGTAGGTATTAATTAAATACAGTTTAAAATTTATGACATAGGTACCTATTATAATTAATCGTCGCTTGGAAATTGTGATTTTTATTTTTAGGAAAAACTGTGCTTGTAGAAAAAGTATAGTGTGAAACACGTGCAGAAAGGTAATTTCTCACTCGTTTGAATTGCGGCACTCGCTTGCGCTCGTACCGCAACTTTTCAAACTCGTGAGAAATTAGTACCTTTCTGCACTTGTTGCACAATATACTATTAATAGTAACTGAATAGCCTTATTATCTTTTTTCTACAAACGTGTTAAAAATGCAATTTTTAGCACTCTATAGAAGCCTTAAAAATGCTACTTTATAGCACTGGGTGCTTTAAAATTGTTAATGCACTACAGTTAAAAGTAAAATGTCAAATTTTGAAAACAAACGTCAAAATATTTATGGGTATTTAATTTATTAACATTAGTATTAATAGTACAACTTGCGCAATTTGAAAAAGGTTTTTTAAAATTTAATTTAAACTGTATTTTTGCATTTTTAAGACGTTTGTAGAAAGAAAAAGTTTATGTAACGGTATAATATTTTCGCTAAGAATTTTTAGACATTTCCCTAGAGTGTAGACAACCAGTTCTACCTTTTACGGGTCATAGGTTTCATGGTTTCAGCAATTAACAAAAATATTGTATTTTATAAATTTATAACATTTGTAGGTTTGTAGAATAAATATTGTATGATATACGTGTTAAAATTACATTTTTAAGGCACTCATGTAAATTGCCGAACTCGCTTCGCTCATTCTGCAAACCTTCACATGCGTGCCTTAAAGTTATACTTTTAACACTTATATCATAAATAATTATTAAACAATTTTATATTAACCAGTTACTTTAAATTGGCCAATGAAAAATCACATGTCAAAAGAAATCGGTACATATCAATATTTATATTACTATTTTAACATTTACTCCTATTCATTATACGCAAGTCTTGCGTTTCATCAAACGCGTCTTTGCCATTAAACGCGATATTTGAAAATTTCACAAATATTTAACTGCTAACCCTTTTCGTAATATTCATCACACTGCCATGTCAACATGTAGGGTAATACTTTCTCATATCTAAGAAGTGGCTGTATTAAAGTACTCATTAAGAGCTTAACACTTGAAAAGGGGAATGAAGTATCAGTTGCCGGAGAGTATCTGGGTTCTTGGGAAGTGTTTATTGTTTTTCTGGGGCTGTTTTCAAACGCGTTCTGTTTTGCTCGTATGGGAAACGTATTCCTAAAGACGAGATGAATGCTAAATTGAAACTGGCAATTTTCTTAGTGAGAAAAGCTCTGTCATTTTATTTTGGCTTTTGTTTGATATTTATTGTTATAAAGATGATATAATGGAAACTACATAATTTAAATCTAGCCTATAAATAGTTTTTTATATTTAAATTGAGGCCATGAGAACCAGAGGGTTCTCATGGCCTCAATTGATATTTACGTATGTTATAACTTTTTGAAGTTATACTTCTTTACCGGCGATAGAGGGTGTTTTTTTATATGTTAAAACCTATCAGCCCGGCGCATGCGCATTATAACTTTGTTCTGATTGGATGTTCAAATGACATGTCAAAAATTATCCGATATGGCAGCTGTGGTTTGGAGGTAAAGGTAAAGGTAAACAAATGTATAATATATTAGTTTTATTGTTGTGAGGACAGAAACAAAAAAGTTTATAATATTGTAGTGACTTTTAAATAGTTTTTAAAAGCAACAGGTACGTAATAATTGTTAATGTATCATGGGTATAAACCTACCTATTTGATCTGCCAAAATACATAGTATGTAATACTTTTATTTATATAATTTGATTACCATCAAAATTTCTATCAATATTCACCTAATATATTGTTTTTTTACCCCTATGTTTTGTTGTATTTTTTCAATTCTAAATCATTTCAATTCAAAATTAAAATAATTTGATCAATTTTCAAAATATCAAAATATCACAAGTTTAATCCGTTTAGTTAGTCGATCTTCGTAAATAATGACACATAGTGTCCGTGGCTAAGCGGAGAAGGCGAATGAATTCCAATACCAACCGCTCTTATCAGCGCTGGTTCGAGTCCCAATAGAAACTTTCTTTTTTGTTTTTTTTTAATACATTTTATGATTGTAAGTATATTTATTATATAATTGTATTTTCAGAAAATACGTATTTAGTTAAAAAAATTTTCGACAATTAATGTTCAGACATCATTTGTGGCTTGTTTAATGTGTTTGTGTGTGTTTTATTCTTTTATTATTTTAATTTTTGGCACTGTTCTAATAAAAATGTTTGAGAAGTAATAAGTATAAATTAGTTTAATATTTAAACAAAATATAAATAAAAAGTATATTAATTTCGTTTAAATCATATAATAGAAGTATAACTTCTTACGTGCGTACAAAGTACACACACACATTCTTATTTTATTTTTAGGGAAAGGTAATGACGAAGTAATTATGAATACAGCTACACTAATTTGAAATTATTGTGATTTTGAGATGAAATAATAATTGAAGTGAAATAAGATGGCCAGGTAATGGTAAGTGCGAGAAGGAGGATGCAACAATATTTTTTTCAGGCAGCAGAGAAGAAGATGTCAACCATAGGCATGGAGTAGCGGTTCTAGTAAATAATAAAATCAGAAAACATATAAAAAATTTTATTCCATATTCAGAACGCTGCATGTTGATCCAGATAAGTGCGCACCCTCTAGACATAAATATAATTCAGGTTTATGCTCCCACATCTGAGAGTACTGATGAAGAAATTGAAGAGTTTTACGAACAATTAGACGAAATCATAAAAAACCTAAAGAAACAAGACATAACCATGGTAATGGGAGATTTTAACTCCAAAATAGGAAAAGGCGAAGTCAGTGATGTAGTTGGCAAGTATGGGTTGGGAACAAGAAATGAACGAGGTGATCGACTAATACAGTTTTGCCAGGAGAAAAACTTAATTATCACTAATACTTGGTTTAAGTTACCATTAAGAAGATTGTACACTTGGAGGTCACCACAGGACAAGTCTGGGTACATCGTTAGAAATCAGATAGACTTTATAACAATCAACAAACGATTCCGTAACGCAATAATATCAGCCAAAACATATCCTGGAGCTGATATAAACTCTGACCATAATCCTCTTGTAGCCCAATTACGAGTCAGACTAAAAACCTTAATCCAGAAACAGAATAACAAAAGATTAGATATGGATCAACTTAGAAATCCCGAGATAAAAGTCAAGCTTACAAATAGCACTAATAGTAATGTTGCTTTAACAACAAATACGGATGATATTGAAAGAGACTGGATCAACTTAAGGGACGCTATATGCAACGGTGCGAAAGAAGTAATTGGTGACTACGAGCGGAAGAAGAAGAACGAATGGATGACAGATGAAATATTACACCTCATGGACAGAAGGAGGGAAAATAAGAATAATCCCGAACAATATAAAGAACTGGATAGAACTGTCAGCAGAAAGATAAAAGAATCCAAAGAGAAATGGTTACAAGACAAATGTCAAGAGATAGAAGAGCTAGAACGAAGACACGATAGTTTTAACATGCATAAAAAAATTAAGGAGTTTTCTTATACATACTTACAAGAAAAAACAGTTTGGTAAGTTAATAGACGAGAACAACAAACTTATTGTAGATAAAGAAGAACAGTTACAGACTTAGGCAATTTACATAAAAGATTTGTTTACGGATTATCGTCATATTTCTACGAACTCTCTTGATCTGAATGGACCAAAAATATTGAAAAGTGAGGTGATAAAAGCTATAGATCAAACGAAAGATGGGAAAGCAACAGGATGCGATGAAATACCAGTCGAATTTTTAAAAGTTTTTAACGAGAACAACATGAATGTAGTATTGAAACTGTTCAATAAGATATACGATACTGGTCAAATTCCATCGGACTGGCTGAAATCTACATTTGTGCCCCTTCCCAAGAAATCCAATTCTAAGACGTGTAGCGAATATCGCCTTATAAGTTTAATGAGTCATACCCTTAAAGTATTCTTGCGTATTATCCATTCCAGAATACGAGCAAAATTAGAACACAGCATAAGTAAAACACAGTTCGGTTTTAGATGCGGTTTTGGAACTCGAGAGCCCCTATTTGCAATACAAGTCTTGATTCAAAAATGCCTGGATCAACAGAAAGATGTTTACGCCTGTTTTATCGACTATGAGAAAGCATTTGATACTATCAAACATGACAAACTCATAGAACTATTACATCTTTCAGGACTTGACACTAAGGACATCCAGATTATAAAAAATCTATATTGGAATCAAACAGCCCACATAAAGAATGGACATATGGTGAGTGAAAACATAACCATTTCTAGAGGGGTTAGACAGGGCTGTATTCTTTCGCCACTGCTTTTCAACGTGTACACGGAACAAATATTTCTAGAGGCACTAGAAGAGTACAATGAGGGCATCAAGATTAATGGCGTACCAATAAGTAAT
Source organism: Diabrotica virgifera virgifera (assembly GCF_917563875.1). NCBI lineage: Eukaryota > Metazoa > Arthropoda > Insecta > Coleoptera > Chrysomelidae > Diabrotica > Diabrotica virgifera. Next base: position 181,405,839 of record NC_065444.1, on the reverse strand, counting down.
TTTCGATATGCAGATGATACTGTTATACTAGCCGATAACATCGAAGATTTACAGATGATGCTAAATAGAGTAAATACAACTGGCAACCAATTTGGACTGAAGATCAATAGAAAGAAAACTAAATTTATGGTGATCAGTAAAAAGAACATTCAACATATCGACCTGAATATTGAAGCCGAACGTATTGAAAGAGTACACCGATTTAAATATCTGGGATATACAGTAAATGATAAGTGGGACCCAGACGTAGAGATTAGGATCCGAATTGAAATAGCAAGATCCAAATTCATAAAAATGAGAAAGCTCTTAAGCAACCGCAACCTAAGCGTTAACCTCCGATGGCGCGCCACAAAATGCTATGTACTCTCTACGCTACTTTACGGAGTAGAAGGGTGGACGTTAACAGCAGCAACTATAAAGAAGTTAGCGGCTCTAGAAATGTGGCTGTATCGACGCATACTGAGAATTCCTTGGACAGACAGAGTGACCAACACAGAGGTATTGAGACGAATGGGTAAAGAGTTGGAATTGTTAACAACTGTTAAAAGGAGGAAAGCGTCATACCTGGGCCATGTGTTCCGTAATGATAAGTACAGTCTGCTACAGCTTATCGTCGAAGGCAAGATTGAAGGTAGAAGAGGTTTGGGCAGGAAGAAGAAATCCTGGCTGAGAAACTTGAGAGAATGGTTTCAAATACCAGAAGCTGCGAACATAATACATGCGGCACAAAACAGAGAAACCTATCGTTTGATGGTCGCCAACCTTCGGTAGAAGACGGCACATAAAGAAGAAGAAGATTGTGATTTTAATCTTAAAAATAATTTTACTTACAGACTTTCCTAATTTTTCTCATCTAATAAGTTAGTACTTTTCTACATTTCTACGTTCTAAGTTCAACTTTTTCCGAATTAGTAAGTTTCTATGCTTTGTTCCTATTTATACTTAGTATCCTTTTTGCTCTCTAAATTAATATGGCTCATTATTTGATGTTAGGCTGGCCTTTGTTTCATTACTACATATAATAATAATTTACGTATTATAACTTAATAACTGAACCTCTATTTCCTAGACTTACCTCCTCTACTTTTACACTTTACAATTTAAGTTATTGCTGTACCTAAAATATAAAAAGTATAAATAACCACATCCAATTTCTGATGACATCATGCAAAAATGTAGATTGTTGCTCATTTAGTTAACATCAGAATCATCATTATTGTTGTGCACGTATAACCAATCATCTTTAAAACGTCATCTTCCAACGGGTGAACTTGATTATTCGACTCGGCGTAAACCATATTAACCAATTCTGTATACATTTATGCTTCTGTTTATAAATCATTCACGAAAATAAACACATAAATGCATCCTGCATATTGTTTACTTAGATTTCCAGTTTTTCTAGATAACGGTTTCTTACCATTGAGCTATTCAACCCTTTGAATTTCAGCCTTAACCATTGAGTCATCGCTCCAAGTCTGGATAAACCCAACTTGCTACCCTACTTATTATTCGTAAACGTAGATAGTGAACTACGTATCTATTTTCCCAAAAGAAATCGGTTAGGATTTTTTAAATTCCTGTTAGAAACTTTTAAATGAAAATCCTAAGTTTTTCATGTAGTAGTAGTTGTTTAGCTTCCATTACAAAAGGTTGCTCTCTTGTCGCAGAATTATTTGGTTTATAATCAGCAGTTTGACTTGCACACATGAAAACAGCTTAAGTTTTACAAATTTTGTTTTCTTATGCAAATGTGGAATATTTTAAATTATTATATTTTTCTAGCAATGTCTAGTAAAGGTGCAAATAGCATTATTGGAGAGTGATTAAGTATAATTTATTGATATTAGATATGTTGTAGCCAGTAATTTTTTGAGGAAAATAAAATTTAAAAAAAGACTAAGTTTTCAATCTAATAGCACATAAAATAATATTAGAAATATTACTCTACATCATACCAGATTGAAAACATTGGGAACCTTCTCTGGTTACACCTACGAGGCTTCTAAAATTTCCAAGCCATAACGGATGCTGAGACTAAAGGAGATGAGGGAATTTTACAATTTATAATTCACGTCCCATCTGCCCAGCGCGGTAAAGTTCCAACGAGAATGGTTCCATTCGTACTTTAATCAGAGTAAACATGTAAATCAAAAATGAATAACCCTTTCCAATTTCGTTGCAACACGAAACTACAGCCGCATCATATTTTAGTTCAATCAGAGAGTGCAGCAAGCGCCTCGACCGGTTTCGAAACTTAGTAGTCTCTCATCAGGAGGCACATATGCTGCTCTCCCTGATTCAACAAAAACAAACCCCGGAGTGCAGTTACGGATTGCAACGAACGAAATGGTAGGGATGCCCTAGCGGCAACTGCTAGCAAAAGACCAAGTTTTCAACCTAATAGCACATAAAATAATATTAAAAATATTAAAATATTATAAAATAAAATATTATAAGATAAAATTTTTAATTTGTATTTGATTATTCCCGCAGTTTATATTGTCTTTCAATTTTTCATGTAGTTCTTGAGCCACCAAATGAGTGAAAAGAATAACTTTTCATTTAAAGTTTCCATAGACTAGGTCCACACCCCCACTCATTTTGAATCTTCTAGAGACCATCACGATAATTTCTGATATCTTAATTGTTTGGTTTTTCCAACAGCTTTAAGCATGAAATACATGCATTTTCTATTTAAATAGTAAATAATAAAAAGACTATTAATTTATATTTAAATCCTTTGGGATATCCGGCTTTGGTTGAAGATTTGTAGATAGGAAAATTTTTTACGTGCCAATGTTTTAATTTTATATAAATAAATACAGCAATATTGACCCTTAACCAGATGACCAATTACGTTTATTATATTAAATAATAATAAACAGTTCCTTTTTTGGCAGCAGAACATTTTTTGAGGTTTAGTTTTTTTAGTAATCACTATTTTTTTTTTGGGTCGCCCAGGAGAATAAGTATTCTTTTCGACAGAATATTTCGAACACTTAAAAACTAATACACAAAAACCACAGTATATAATAATCATCGATACAAACAGAAACAACCAAACACAGAAAAGAACAGGCAAGTTACTAAGTGGTCACATATTTTAATTACTTTGGCTCCGTCTCCACTAACAGTGAGGATGAGAAGACGAGATGCGCCAAATCATCACAATGACCAGATCGGCAACAGTCAAGCTCACAAAAATACGGAAGAACACAGACATTACAAAAAACACAAAGTTACGCCTTGTTCAAGCATTAATATTGCCTACGTTTCAGAAACATGGACCTTCAAAAAAGCCGATCCAAAGCATATACCTAATGGAATTTTTAATGTGGGCCTACATGTTGGACAAAACAACAACAAAACAACAATTGTTGTGCAGCAATGTTGCACAAAACATGGACCGCCTGTCGCATAAATAATTCAAATTCAAATAAAACTAGAAGAACTTAAAATAAAAACTACACTCACCAAAGCTTTTAACCAAAATATACTGAGATATTTTGAATATTTAACTAGAAGGGAATGCATGGAACGAATAATAGTTAAGGGCAACGTAGCCAGAAAAAGATCCCGGAAAAGATCTCTAACACGATGGTCGGACCAAATAAAGGACCTGACTGGTTACTCATTCTCCGAAGCAAAACAGCACACACAATAGAGAGCTGATTGGAAAGAAATAGTCAAACAAATTCTTACTACACCACTACATCCTTGCGACGACGAAGAAAAGATAGAGAAAGAGAAGAGAAAAAAAACTTATAAAACCAAGCATTTCATCATCATCAGTGCTTTTTATTCCGGGTGAAATTTTTGCCGCTTTTACTTAGAGCTCTCTGATTCGCTTATTGCGGTGAATCACTCCGAATTCCACTTGTATGTTGTCAAAGTTTGTTGTATGACTTGGCTTTCGTTACAATTTTCTTCCACTCGTTTCGATATGTGTATAGTTCCCTTCAGTTTCGCACTTCCAGGATTTGGATATCTCTCATGACCTGGTCCTTCCACCTCTCTCTGGGTCTTTCCCTTGGTCTTTCAGTTTCTGTTTTCCATCTGGTGATCTTCTTAATCAGTAGGTCGTTTTTCCTTCTCTCTATGTGTCCCAGCCATCTTAGCCTCTGTGCTTTATTAAATCTAACTATATCTTCTCCCTTCATAATGTCTCTTAGTTCATGGTTCATTATTCTTCTCATTTCTCCGTTGTCCATTCTTATCTGGCCCATAATCTCTCTGAGGATTTTCTTTTCGAATACTCTGAATTTTTCTTCAGATTACAACTCTCTATATTTTCAGTTTTGTATTTCTGGATAAGTTCTTGTCCTTCATAAGCCTATGATATCTCCAGTATGTTTTGTTGCCTGCTAGTATTCGTTCCGGTACTTCTTCACTTCTCTTAATTTGGTCATTAAATATTACTCCAAAATATTTTAATTGTTGGACTCTTTCAAAAGTGTCGTTTTCTATTTTGATTTATCTTGTCCTGTTATCTTATCTTCTAGAGCAGAGTAGATATTTTGTTTTTCCTTCGTTAATTTCTAGACCTATTTTCCGTGCTTCTTTTGCCAAGATTGTTACTGATTCGTTTAATCTTCCCATAAGAACTCGATCATCTGCATATGCAACTATTTATGTTGAGGAGTGGGCTATAGTTCCTTCAATTTTGCTGGCTTTGACTGTTCCTTATACTGCTATGTTAAATAATGTGGTTGACAGGGAATCGCCTTGTAGCACTCCTCTTTCTATTGCAATTGATTTTGTGCTACCTTGTTCTGTTGTTACTTTAGCTCGAGATCCATCCATGGTCATTTTTTTAATCTGATTAATTTTGCTGGTATATCTTAATTTTTCATTTCAATAAATAATTTATTTCTTCCAATACAGTCAAAGGCTTGTCTGAATTCTACGAAGAGGATGTGGAGTTCTATGTTGTGTTTGTGGAATTTTTCAATTTTTTGTGTAACTATGTGGATCGTATCTGTAGTGGATCTGCCTTCTCTGAATTCTTGCTGGCATTCCCCAATTTTTTTCTCTGTGAATTGAGTGACTTTTTGTTTGATGAGGGCTGTTAGAAGTTTATAATATAAACATATTATGTTGTACTCAGTAGAGATATTCCTCTATAGTTATTACAGTTTGTTACTTCTCCTTTCTTAAATATTGGTATAATTCTGCCTTCTTTCCAAGCATTTAACGAATCTTATTTTGATGTCAATGGTTATTTCGTGGCTGCTCCAGATCTGTGTGTATCAATTCATTACGGAATGTTAACACTCATCAAAAATATTCTTACTTTATTTACAGCAATGCAGAAGAACTCTGTGGTTTCTGCTTGAAACCATGTTCTTAGGCAAAGAAAAACCAAACGTTTTTTTCAGGACTCATTCTGCCAGGTATGATTAGTAGTTACTTCGCATTATGATGACTAGATATTTTAGTTTGATCGTTTTTGAACTGTATGAAGATATCCGTATCTCTATGTAGTCTTCATAAGACGTTATAATATGTATCATATTTTTCCCTGAATCCTGAACCCGTTCTATCATCATTCTAAAATACCACCATTTATCAGCCTCTTAGTTTTGTTAGAGATTTGTCTGTAAGATAAGTCAAGTTATGAAAATATATAAAAATATTAACCAGCATCATTTTTTTTGGACATAAATTTGTTCGATTTCTACAATATTTTGTAAACACAAGAAATTATAAAGCGCAACAAAAATCAGTAAAAGTTAATTTTCTTACGGTTTAAGATATTACTATAATCTAGCATGAATGCTAACACTTTTCAAAAGATTCAGCTTGATTTATGACATCTTTTTCACAAATTAGGGATTAATTTTGTCCAATTTGTTAATCGAGCGATAGCAATAAACAAGAATTATAGCTAATCGCATAAACTGAAGTTTTTATGCCCTCCAGGATATCGTCTCTGTATAGCAATACATTATTCGGCAGCTAAAAGCGATCATATAGGACCCTGATAACAGGAAGAACATGATTAGAAGTTGTCTAGATGTCGTTGTATACACACACGCACACAAATAGAGATATGCTCGCGGCGTTACTACTGTTGTTGGAAGGTAACGCCAAAATATGAGCAAAAGTATGTAAATAATTGATGGATTCGACCGTTACTTGATGGAAGTTCATTTTATCTAACAATAAAAAACTGAAAACGTTTGTTTTCTATACTTTCACAAAATTTATTATATCTAAGTGACTACAGCTGTTTCGGCGGAGTGCCTTTCTCAAGTAATATAGTTTACAATGTGTTTGCCTTTTTAATCTTCAACTGAAGAGGTTGAGGAGTGGGGAGCTGTTTGTCTCGAGTTGGTCATTCAGAATTATATCTGTATTTTTCAGTTTATTAATTTCCATAGATTCTAAAAAAGATAGCTTAAGGCCTTTATTTTGAATATGTAGAATTTTAAACTCTTCATTGAAAGAATGATTATGATCTAGAAGGTGAAGTGCGTATGTAGAAGTGTCTGTTTTTCTATTGTTGAATGCCCTTTTGTGTTCTGCTATCCGTTTGTCAAAAGTTCTGCCAGTTTGACCGATGTACGTTTTCGGACAGTCACCACAAGTTAGTTTGTACACACCACTCTGTAGTTGCTTTCTCTTTCGGCTTTTATTGTTCTTAATATATTTGCTTAAGTTGTTGTTAGTTCTGAAAGCTGGTGTTATTCCTTTCTTTTTTATGTATCTGGCTATTGTTGTTGTTATCTTGCCAGTATATGTGAGAGAGCAGAACAAAGACTAAACAAAGACCCCACAGAAAAATACCGAAAACAAATTAAACTAGCCATTGAAAATTCAAAATCAATACTAAATCCAACAGAACAGAAATACCTTAATATTATGAACCCACAACCTCCTAAATTATACTCTTTTATTAAACTACACAAGTACACAAACCTGACCACCCAATAAGACCTGTAGTTTCTTTTTATACAGCTCCGTCATATAAAATTTCAAAAAAACTGTCAGATATTATTACAGAATACACTAAATTTTCACCTAAATTCACCGTAAAAAATACACTAGAACTAGTTAATAAAATACAACATTTTCAATTGCCCAAAAACTCCAGACTAATTTCATTTGACGTAAAAAATCTTTTTCCTAGTGTTCCTCCTACAGAAACTTTTGTTTTAGTTAAGAATCTTTTAGACCATAATAGTACAAATCCGATCATTGCATCTGAAATTTTACACCTTCTTGAAATTTGCATAAATCAAGACTATTTTGAATTCAATAATCAAATATACACAAACAACAGTGCAGGACTTATTATGGGTAATCCTCTAAGCCCATTGCTATCAGATATATTTATGAACCAACTTGAAACAACAATTTCTAAACATCCCGTATTTAAACAGTTCTTATATTGGTGGAGATACGTGGATGATATACTAGTATGCTTTACAGGAACTAACAGACAACTTGACCAATTTCTATCATATATTAATTCACTTCATAATAATATTGAGTTTACAGTAGAAACAGAACAGAATAACTCTATAAACTTTCTAGATGTAACGATTTCCAGACTACACAACAAACATGAGTTCTCCATATATCATAAACCTACCCATACTGACACAACTATACACAATTCATCATCCCATCCTACACAACACAAATTAGCAGCCTACCATAGCATGATACATAGACTGACAGAAATTCCCATGACAAAAAATAACTTCGAAATAGAACTAAACATCATTAAACAAATAGCAGTAAACAACGGCTATAACGAACAAACAGTTAACAAAATTTTAAACCAAAAACTCCATAAGAAAGCCCTGAAATTAGTGTATCCACCACCACAGAAAGAACCCAGTACCTTCTGCTCTCTCACATATACTGGCAAGATAACAACAACAATAGCCAGATACATAAAAAAGAAAGGAATAACACCAGCTTTCAGAACTAACAACAACTTAAGCAAATATATTAAGAACAATAAAAGCCGAAAGAGAAAGCAACTACAGAGTGGTGTGTACAAACTAACTTGTGGTGACTGTCCGAAAACGTACATCGGTCAAACTGGCAGAACTTTTGACAAACGGATAGCAGAACACAAAAGGGCATTCAACAATAGAAAAACAGACACTTCTACATACGCACTTCACCTTCTAGATCATAATCATTCTTTCAATGAAGAGTTTAAAATTCTACATATTCAAAATAAAGGCCTTAAGCTATCTTTTTTAGAATCTATGGAAATTAATAAACTGAAAAATACAGATATAATTCTGAACGACCAACTCGAGACAAACAGCTCCCCACTCCTCAACCTCTTCAGTTGAAGATTAAAAAGGCAAACACATTGTAAACTATATTACTTGAGAAAGGCACTCCGCCGAAATAGCTGTAGTCACTTAGATATAATAAATTTTGTGGAAGTATAGAAAACAAACGTTTTCAGTTTTTTATTGTTAGATAAAAGTATGTAAGTTAATTTGAATAATTAATATTATCTATTTGTTAATTACTGATTAAAAAGCTGTCATTGTCTGTCTCTGACGTTCCTCTCATCAAAGCAAAAATCGAATTGAATTTGGATAAGTGTGTCAAAGATCACCATATTTACAGATGACTTCTGATAAAGAGCATATTATAAAGAGTAGTGACAAAATTAGATAATTAGGAGATTCGCAAAATTTAGAGAAACGCGTAAGTACAGAATTTCCAAAAAAAGTTTAATAATTTACAGAAAACTTTTAAAGAAACCTGGTTCAAATAGATTAATCTAGTTGCCAGGATATTAAGAGAGATTGGTTCAAAGCACTGATGTGTGTAAATCTCAAAATAAGGAGTGAGATTGATCATTTTAATTTAGCGCTTTTTCGAATATACTACAAAATATTGATGAATATTTATGTGACACACAAAAATTAAATAGATACCAAAAGAAAAATAAACAAGGACATCCAGCTAACTTTGGAGAAAATTGGACAATCTATGATAAATCCTAAGTATTACTTTACACCCTAGTTAGTTATTTTTGGCAAGAATAGGATTTAATAAATAAAATAATGTTACCTTCTTATTTCCCCTGCTTTAGACGAGAAGCCACTTGTGTCTGATATTTAGTCGTGATAATTGTCTACCATGTTCTTTCATTAAATTTTAACACTAAACCATATACACTGAAAAAGATAGAGGTAGGATAGAAGGTCAAACATTCGCAATTTGCAGGTTTAAACTTTGTGTATGATATATTTATAAGTAGGTCCCACCACACCTTCTATGAAGATGATAACTACTGTTCTTATAAAGTTGAGGTACTTAAATGTTCTTTTAACCCGCGAGTAGTCGCGCGGTGAGATAGAATCTCAATTTTTATCCTTTTTCGCGATAACTTGATGAAAAATTTTGCAATTTTGAAAAAATTTCGTAAGTGCCTCGAGGAAGGGTGTAGTAATGCGTAGGAATTTATTTTTTTTCTTCTTCTTTTTGTGGAATTTTTGGCTTTGGGGAGAGCCAATTAACTTTAAACCGCGAGTAGTCGCGCCGTTAGATAGAATTTCACATTTCATCCTTTTTCGTAATACAGTAAAACCTGTCAGTAACGGCCACTAAAAATGAAAGAAATATTGGCCGGTATAGAAAGGTGGCCGCTATTGCCAATTTTTGCAGTCTACATATAATTGGTTTGGGAAATTTTTAAACTGGCCGTTAGGACAGGTGGCCGATGTTGGCAGGTGGCCATTAGCACAGGTTTTTTTAATAAAATTGTTAGAAATATATATTTTTAATATGAAAAGTAGATAAAAATAGTACAAAATAAAAATTTGTTTTAAATTCGTATTTTGAGATAGAATTTCACACGCGACTATCGACGTTACAGAAGTGAGCGCGACTACTCCCGGGTTAATGAGGCACTTAAATATTTCAATTCGCAGTTCTTTAGCATTAACCTTCTCCTTCTTCAAGTGCCATCTCCACGAAGGATGTCTGCAATCATCAGAGCTATTCGGACTTTGAGACGGCTACTCTGAAAAGTTTATTTGATGTACATCCGTACCATTTTCGCGCAGCCACGATATTCTGCGTCTCCTTATTCTCCCATGAATTTTTATCTGCATAATCAATTGAAGCAAGTTGTATCTCTCTGCACGTGTAATATGTATATGTCTGAGATAATCTACTTTTCTTGTTTTGATGGTATACAATTTTAAATTTCCATAGCGTTAACCGATATACATTAATATTTTTATCGGTTGGCGTCAGATTAAGGTATGTATCATGCTCCCAAGTTCATTCTACCCATTCAGCATAATGGGAAGAATAAAGATGTAGAAACGACTGTGTAAAAAAAATAGGATAATATAGTGGAGTCAATGAGTGGAGAAGACCGAAGTTAAGAGACACATTCTCATATGGAATTCACTGATATATATTGAAAAAGCATGCGATAGAGTCCCTCAAGAGATTTTGTGGAGGGTGTTCATTGAGAAATCAGTTCCTTATCAATATGTGAAGATTATGAGAGGTATGTATGAGGCAGTAACAATTAGTGTTAGTACAATTATGGATGGTAAGGAAAGTAGGATTATGTCAGAGCCAGGGCTTATATCTTAGTAATTATTTATCGCGATTAGTGTTGAATTAAACAACAGGGACACGCGCCAACTCGTAACTCTTAATGACAAACTTTTTTAAATCAAAATGTACACCGGCCAATTCGTAACTTTTCTACCTGACCAACTCGCAACTTTATACAGGTGAATTCGAAACCATTGTTTAATAGTTGTTAGGTTAAAAGGTAAGAAATAAATTTGAACAGTAACGGATTAAGCCAACACGGAGCATATAGCATATTATTATGTAAGCGAATGGTTCTTGGTTTGCTTAAACACATATGTTGTGTATTATATGTACCTACCTATAAAAAAATAATAATAATTGACTTATGCTCCTTCTCAAATATGCCCGGAACATTAATAAAAAAATTTAAATATTTAAAAATTTCGAAAAACATTATTTTTTTTCTATATTCTTTTCTGATAACTTTAAAACGATTCATTTTGGAGCAAAGTCGTAGGAAATTAAAATAAAGATAATTGAATTTTTTATGATATACGACTAGTTAAAAATGTCTTAAATTATTACCCTTTCTGCAAAATAGTAATAAATACAAAATAAGGGGGCAAAATAAGCCTCTTTTTATTCAGTGTTTTTCATCAACTTTGGTTGCACTTAGAACCTTCGTAATTCGCATAGAAAATCCTTATAACATACTTAAATCGTCCACCAAATTTCATTAAAATCGACCTGATAAATTTTGCATAATAATTTTGCAATCTAAATTTTTTTAAAAAAGTTCAAATTTTTTAAAAACTTTCTGAACAGATAGTAGACTATTTAGAGGTTTGCTAATTTTTTCACATATAAAGAGGCTCTCTGGCTATCTAATACACTTTACAGAATTAAAATTGGATTATCTAAGAGGCCTCAGGACTGTTTTAAAGTTATAAACAATTTTTTGGCTTATAAACAAATACAGTGAGGACGTTTGAGTTGGAATAAATTCATTTTCTCGAGAATGGGCGTCTCTGGAGATAAATCCCGAAATAAGTCGATTTTTATTTTTAAATTCTAATTTTTTGGTATACATATTATACCAGTGACGTCATCCATCTGGGCGTGATGACTCAATCGATGATTTTTTTAAATGAAAATAGGGGCCGTATGATAGCAGGCCGTATGATTCCGTCGGTATAACAGGTTGCCTTGCAACCAGATGCAGAAGAGTACCATAAATGTTTTCCACTTTGTAGCACTTTCTTTAATTGAAATTTAAAATTATTTACCACCAATAACTTACACCCACGTGCACTCATTACGAAATCTGTTATCTGTTACAAGAATTTCAGTCATTTTCACAAAATTTATTTGGATTTTCTCTAAATAGTAACTGTTCCAAGAGACAATACATAAATGATGAATACCTTTTACACCACCTTCAAAGAGAGTAATTTTTACAGGTACATACCTGGAATACCGGTATTCAATTATCAACATTACTTAAAAATGAAAGTTACTAATTTACCGGTAGTTAGTGGGTTATCGAAGAATTACCTGCGCGCCAGGGTTACGAGTTGGCCTGTAATTAGGATGGGGGATTAAAATAGTTACGAATTCACCGAGACCCAAACAACAGTGAGGGTAACAGTTCCTAGTACTTTACGGATGCTGGTAATATAGTGTTGGTGGGATATACTTGAAGAAAAGCTGTAAAAGTGGAGAAATGTTCCTCAAGGAAAAGGTTTAAAACTTTAAAAAAGGGGACAAAAGCTAAGAAGGTAAAATTACTACTATAACTAGGATGATTATGAAACTTAATTTTTTTAATTACCTAGAATATTGATGGAGCTGTGTGTAATAATATGATGGAGCTGTTGGGGCGAAATTTTTAGTGACACTAAATAATCCGACAATACGAAACCATATAGTATATATGGATAATTAAGTAAAATATTATAAAACAGAAGATACTCCGTGCAAGACAGTCCAGGCTGGAAAGTTCTTAGCGACATAACGCATTTTAGTTGCTTATAGAGATATTATGGATGAAAGTGGACAATATGCCGGTCTGAAGAAGGTATAACCAAATAAATACGAGCTGATTAATTCAGAATATGGCGCACGGGTTGCAGCCATGTCGGTAAATTATAGGTAAACTTGTTGATTACACATAGTAGGCAATAAGTACATATACGAAAAATACCTACAACGTGCTCTATCAGCAAATTACCAAACATGTAATATAGCATACTCGACACATGATAAAAACCGCGTTAAGCCTATTGCTCTCCCCGATCGAGAGAATTAAACAATAATTCTCATGGAATAAATGGCACAAGGAAAAAGTGTTGCCTAAGTGACATTCTATAGAGCTAGCGAACAATGGGCTATTATATATACCCCCAAAATATAGGTCGACAGCCATATCTCAACTTGTCCTAACTCTTGGGAAAAAATGGAAACTTAAGCAAAGGGAGATCCATGCGAGAACTTCGATATAAGACTACTTGATTTTAAAAATAAAAATATAAAGTAAACAAAATATGGTCGTTATAGCTCCGTTTCTTTCCTTATCGACAAAACTTTAGCAAAACAATTTCCTTTTTTTAAATTTATTTACATAAAGTACCTGGACAACTATAAGCATTGATACAAGAACAACGCATTGAAGAAACACTACAAACACTACATTGTACATAAAATAACTTAATCAATTTCCTGTTTCTAAGGCTAATTTCTAAAAAAAAGATAGTAAATTACCAAAACTAATATCACAAGAGAGTGACAATAAATTGACAATAATGCGATAATTTTTCGAAAACTTGTTGCCTGGCAACAGACACGAGCGCCCGGAGGGCTCAAGTGACCATTGCAGAATGGAAACAAGTTCGAGAAAAAATTTACCATTACAGTCGAACCCGCTTATTGGAATAGCCTTTGTACCAGGCAAAAATATTCTTATAACCGGGATATTCTAATAACCGATCATTGGTGGCTAGTCGAAATAAGTGTACCGAATATACGTAATAATATTATTTACATACTATGCCAATGTGTAGTTTTACATATTATGCCAATATGTATATCATATATGTACACCTACATATTCAGTGTATGTAAATGGTTTTAGGTCTTTTTACGTCAATAATACAGTAGTGTAACTAGTACTTATCTATGTATGTGTTAAATACCAAATTACATTACATGTATGTGAATGAATACATTATATAATTAATATGAAATGTATGCAATATGTAGATATGTAAATATTTTCTTATTAAAATGCATATAACAAAATTACTTATTTTTTCTTGAGAAATTATCGGTAATTATAGCTTTTTGTTGTCAATCCGTGCGGTCATCCCTTAATCCATTGGTTGAATGGAACTTTTATTGGCGGCAAGAAATGGATGAATTGAATTTAACAAAGCCATAAGCCTCTCTGGGTGAATTCTAAATAAACTGCTTCTAACAATTTTATAGCAGGCAACAGTGCCTTTGTGTAGACAAATAAAAATTACTTTATGACCCATGCATTTGTCGGCTAAAAATCGAATTGGTACTCGTAACAAAGTAATAAATATTTATTACCCTAATAATATCTAATCCATAATCCTTGACGACTGACCATAATAACCAAACATAATTTAAATTTTTAGTAAAATTGTAAAAAAAAAATAGTCGTTGACCTGCAAAATATGCTAATAAGCGGTATTATCTAATTAGAACCTATTCCAATAAAAGGATAAATTTATTAAGGAGTAAATGGAAATGTTTCGGGAACTCGAATTTATATTCCATAAACCGGGATATTCCTATAACAGGGATTCTAATAAGCGGGTTCGACTGTATTCTCTTATTTATTCTTACTATCGTGTTATATTGACATACTTGCATACAAAATTCCAGTTTTTGTATAAAAACATCCAGTGACAATTATCCCAATTAATAGTGTGACACACATTTTTCAACTTGTCAAAGTGAACAGCAACCTTTAGCAAATTTTCAGATGAAGGTCTCAATAAAATATTAGTTAAAATTATTGATAAATACAGTTTAATTTATAAAATATTACCGAAGTACACTCGAGCGCTTAAAATTGCCGATTTGCCGATAAAATTGCCGATAATAATCTAGGTTGAATATTCCTGGTATAATAGTCTGATTGGACAGAATTAAATACGTGATGAAAAATCTTACTACACAATTGGAAGTCAAAATAATTAAACAATAACCAATATTACAATACCAACAAAATAGCTCTGGAACAGTATCTATGGAAATAATATACACTTGAAAGAAAGCTCGTTACCTTGGTTGACACAATACAAGAATCGCGATCCAGAATCGGTATATACAGACACGCACAAACAAACAAGTGAACAGCAGCCCGGTGCTTCGCTGGCGGCCCATCAGTCGAGACCACCCTGATTTACGAGGGCAATTCTTCTTTATTTCTCTCTTGGCCCTTTCTTTCCGATCTAGTTATTTATCTGATGATTTTCTGGTGATGGGCCGACTTTCTTTTCCAATCTTTACATCTTTCCATTTCACTGTTATCTCGCTGCCTAATAAATATAAATTTTGTTTAGTAGCTGACAGTCGGGGCTCATATACGAACTTTCCCAAACCATTTTTTATTATGAATAATATCAAATTCATAAACACATTCTGCGGTTTCTACGATGATTTAGTGTCTCAGTTAGCGTGCCTAAAAGGATTTGCCTATAGATTTCTTTAATTTCAATCTTCTCATAATGTGTCATTTTTTATAATTTTTTATGCCATTAAGAAAATGATAAGACTTTATAAAGAGTAGAATATGATAAAGTTTATAAATACATTGTTGTTCAGTGATCTTACACTGTCTTACATAATGATCAATAAAGTATGTATATTTTTTAATGATAATTATGTACCCAAATACAGGGTGCTAAATTAAAAAACTAATAAAATAACTTTAGTGTTGTCATATTAATGCCGTTATTTTCTTAACATATAGCATATAAAAATATGTTTATGTGTCAAACAAACATTGCTATTCCCTTAAATTAAATGTTCAAACTGCCACCCATCTGCCTCGTAGCAGTAATTCAAACAATTACGATAATCTTCTTACAGGGGAGTCAATGGGGGCATTTTGCTCCGAATTCCATCCTACTACATCGATTTACTTGATATTTTCAGAGTAAGTAGGGAATAGTTCAAGAAACAAAGTCTACCCTATGCCGATGTGCGCTTTTATCTTGGGGGTGTTTCCCACCACTTCTCGGGGGTGAAAAATGTTTTGGGTAAAATAGCCACGGAAAAGGCTAGAGAACCTAATTTTAAGCAAAATCTGTTCTATGATTGGCAAAGTTTTTCAATCCTAATAGCGACATTAATAATATTAGAAAATATTAAAAATATGACTAAAAGATTTCTAAATTGAAAACTTATTGGTCCATTTCCCTGGTGACACCAATATGCAAGCCAGATGGATGCTGCAGTGAAGACAAAAGGGAAGGAATTCTACACTATGCAATTCACAGCCCCAGTCTGCAGCTTGGTAAAGTTCCAACGGAAAATGGACCTAGTTGCTCTCTAGGAGTAATACTAATAAAAAATAAAAATGTATACCATTTTTATTCAGTTGCAATGCGAAGGCAAAACAATCTAATTTTTCACTTAGAATACGGAGCGCAGTCCAGCACTCTGAATCGACGATTTTTGACTCTTATTGGAGTCTAATCGGAGAGACGTAGGCCTGCTGCTCCATACTCTAAGTGACCAACACCGAGAGATTATCCCCCACACCGCAACTGACGTGAATGGATTAGGTGACTAGCGTCATCTGGCAATTGAAATGCAAAGTTTTTCAATCCTAATAGCGACAAGAAAATATTAAAAATATGACTAAAAGATTTTTAAATTGAAAACTTATTGGTTTATTTCCCTGGTGACACCTCCAAGGCTTCTACAATATGAAAGCCAGATGGATGCTGCAGTGAAGACAAAAGGGAAGGAATTATACACTATGCAATTCACAACCCCCGTTTGCAGCTTGGTAAAGTTCCAACGCAAAATGGATCTAGTTACTCTCTAGGAGTAAAACTAATATAAAAATAAAAATGTATACCATTTTTATGGTAACCATTTTTTATGGTAAACAAGAATGGTATCCCGTTTTGTCCAACTCTCCCCTACTTCTGTGTTTGATGTATTTCTGCTAGATTGGTCGTTTAATAGTTGAGAGAAGTATTCCTGCCAGGTATTTAGGATTTCCTTGTCGTCAGTGATAAGCTGCCCGCTGTCGTTTTGAAGGAAGTTTCCTGTTCTTGCTTGGTACCCGGTCTTGATATCTGAAACTCTTTTGAAGAACTGTCTCGCTTGTTTGTTCCTTCTTTTTTATTCTGTATCTCTGATTATTTATTCCTGATACTCCGTCTTCTTTCTTTTCATTAGTTTTCTTGTCTCTCTTCTTCTTTGTTTATACATTTCATTGTTGTTTTGCGAGGGTTTTAGTAGCATGTTCCTTCTAGCCATATTTCTTCCTGTTATGGATTTCACGCAATCATCATCAAACCATTTTTTTGTTGTTCTCTTTTTGTGTCCTAGTATTTCATCGGATACGCCTGTCAGAGCTAATTTTATATTTTCCAAGCTGAGTCTATGTTGTGATAGTCCTCTGTCTGTGTTAGAGCTACTTTTATAGCCTTTTGAAATTTTTCTTGTGTCTCATTATCACGTAGAACTTCGGTATTCCATTACTGTGTTGATATATTCTTGTGTGTTTTTTGGGACGCTATTATTGCCCTTATCTTCGTTTTTACCAAAAAATGATCCATGTCTCCATCAGCTCCTCTTAGGCTTCTTACGTCTACGCAGTTACTACCTCTCCTGGCATCTACTAGAACATAATCGATATGATTCCTTGTGACGCCAAATGATGTGTTTCTCAAAATGATTAATAAGGTTTATTGTCTTTTTTGCCATGTTCATATGTCTACGCCATGTGTTGCTATTGGCCGTGTGATAAACTGTACTTTCCTTTTAATGCGTTTGGTTCCAAACACCTGCGACAGAGAGAAGTGTGCTTTTTTAGCAAGAATTATCAATTTCCGTATTTTCTCTTCTTCGTTGGTGTTCTGAATTATATTTAAACCCAAATATATGAGTTGTTTTACATACTTCAATGTTAGCGTCGTCTATTGTTAAATTCTGCAAGTTTTGTTAGAACTTTCAAAGGCTCAAATCTATTACATGAACCAACAAGGAGTATGTCATTTACGCAATATAAATTACCCGAATGCGCTTATCATTATAGTCTATTGTTAGTAAAATTAAGAAGAAATTTAGTATGTAACAATAAATGGTAATATTGGTGTATTACTAGTTCATCAGAATCATCATTCTCGTTGCCGTTATCCCTATGTGCGGTCGGCTTCCCTAATTAAATTTCCCCATAAGTTTCTATCTTGGGTCATATCAACATCAATCTCCTTTACCGACACGTCCTGTCTAAGCGTCTCCCTTCAGGTCCTCTTTGGACCTCTTTGGTCTTCCTCTCCTGCTTCTTTCAGGAACCTGCAGTTCAGCAATTCTTGGTATTGGGTGATTATTGTATTGACATTGAACATGATCAAACCATCTTAACCTATGCTCTCCCATTTTGGCATTACTTAGTGCTGCCCCCTGATGTTATCACTGGTGAAATTGTGGCAGAAAATGAAATTGACAAATGTGGCAAATTGCAGCTGACACAAATATTTCTGAAAGGGCTGTAGTACGGTTATCTGTAGGTAGGTATCCTTTATGTACTAGATAGTCCGTATATAATTGATCCACATTGATGTCCAGGACATCAATGAGGATGACCGAGATCGCCGAGTGCTAAATTATGGATGCTAAATTATATAAGATGTTTGTAATCAAAATCCAAACTTCATTCGCCAATTATTTTTTCTGATGAATCAACCTTCTATTTAATTGCAAATGGGCAAAACTGTAGATATTGTTTCCTTTCCCCAAGATCTCCAGATCTTACACTACTTGATTTTTTCCTGTGGGGTTACTTGAAATTTAAGTGTACGTCGATCGACCTAAAAATGTACAAGATTTAAATAATAAAATTACCGTAAAACGGGGCGACTTGGTAAAACTTTTTTGAAACTTCGTTCTGCCACCAAATGAGTTTATGGTATTTTCGAAAGTAAAAATTATTGTGATGGTCGAAATGGGCTATAGATAATTTTTCCTTATTAAAAAAGTGTTTGGGTTTCTTCATATTTGAAAGAAAATATTAATTGTTAATTTTCAAGTAGCCCCTCGATGGGGCCTACTTGAAAGTAAGCCTTTAAAAACGCAGAATTTCAAATAGCCCCTTTGTAGGGGCTACTTGAAATAGCAAAATGAAATAAAAACCTATTGTGCCTGAGTTTCATTAAAATCGATAAAGAAAAACACGGTTTTTAAGAATCATCGTAATTGACGACAGCTTCGGGAATCACATCTTCTAATTCTCTTGACAAATTGTCAAAATATGTATTAATCGCTTTATGGTCGACTTTAGCTCGACTTTGTTTAAACGACTGCGACATTCTCTTCGACAGCTGTTCTCTGTGCCGATTTAGAAACTTCTCCATCCAATCTGCACCATGCCGTTTATTTTAAAAGTTTTTACTTGCGCACCTTTTCTATTTAAATAGTTTTCAACCAAACTCTGTATGTCGGAAGGCTCAAAGGGGAAACCCCATTCTGAAGCCTTACCAATGGCTTTAACAAGGGCTTTTACATCTGCATCTGATAACGCAGTAGCATGATCAGGATTTCGGGGATGTAAATTGTTAATTTTTCTACATATATATGAAGTTACATATTATATGGTATATTGTATTCTTAGCTTAATTGCAATAAATTTTCTTTTTCATACCGTCGAACGGCACTGTTCAAGTCCCCTTGACTATATTTCCGATATGATCTGCTTCCGACTTTTCTTTTATAAATTCTTACCATTTTTAAATAGCCCCTAAAAATGACATTAAATTATAAAGTCGCCGTCACTTGTGTCAAAATTTAAATTAGGTCTAAAGAAAGGTTAGATTCGGGATAAGGGATTAATGCAAGTTAGGCAAACAAAACCTTAACAACTTACCGATAGAAATAGCAATTCTACAAATGGAAGTATTCAGGTCACAAAAAAATGCTTATTTTTGTGATACTTTTCTTCTCATATACGCAACACTGGTAAAAACAGAGCAAGCATAAACAACACTGATAAGTCGTGAGCAGGCATGCCTTTTCCAGTGGCACTGGATACGATTAAATCGGGCGAATCGTTCACTGACAGCACTTATAGTCCAGGGCGCATCTGTTTTGACATGGACGTTGAGAGGTGACTCAAATTTTTTTGCAGAAATTGCTTGAAAATAAATCAAATAATAATATTTGAGTTATCCTCCCTCTCAAAAAGGTACGGAACATTGTTTAAATAATCAAAATGGCAAAAAATGAAGGAAAAATTCGATTTTATTCTTCGATTTTGGATTATAACTTTAAAAGTATTCATTTCCGAGAAAAGTTCTACTAACATAAAAGTTGCGTAATTAAATTTCCTAAAATATAGAATTGGTTAAAAATTTAAAAAATAGTCACCTAGTTGCAAAATAGCAATAATTGCAAAAAAAATCATACAAAATCAAGTATTGGCATTTTACGTTTTTCAACCATTTATGCTACACGTAGGACCTTCATATTTCACCCAGAAAAACTTTATGATACAGTAAAACAATCTTGTAAATTTCATTAAGATAGGTTCAATAGATTTTGGAAAATAAATTTCGCAATCCAGCTTTCGCAAAAAAAAATCATTTTTTCAAAATGTTACAGGACTGAAAATAAAGCAGATAGCAAGTTGTAATTTTTTTTGCTTATAAAAGTGTACTCTACCTTTCATTTGCAATTTGCAAAATTAAAATTTATTAATTACCACGGCGTCAGGAAATTTTTTTTAATAAACATTAATTTTTGGTGCTACGCGCAGGACAGCGGTGTTCGATTCACACAAGTTGATTTCTACCAAAATTTCTTCCAATCTTTATCTAATATATTATTTTCTTACTCTCTATTTTGTTGTATTTTAATATTTTAATTCCACAAAAATCAAACTAATTTTATTATTGTTTGTGAAATATTGTTTAAACAATTGCATATATTTAAAAATAATAAACTTTTATTCTCTAAGTTAAAATATATGAACAAAGAAAGTTTTTGCTAATAAAAGTGTTATTTCAAAGGATAGAGTATGTGTTTTTATTTTGCAATAAACAAATTTATTTATTTACATCGAAATGTAATAAAAATTAGGATGTATCAATCATTATCAAAGGTCATTGGAATGACCAATCAGAGCAAACTATCCGCTGTCCTGCGCCTAGCACCAATAATTATTGTTTATTTAAAAAAATTCCTGACGCCGTGGTGTTAATCGATTTTAATTCTGCAAAATTGCAAATGAAAGGTACAGTACATTTCTATAAGCAAAAAAAAAATTCAACTTGCTATCTGCTTTATTTGCAGCCCTGTAACATTTTGAAAAAATGAATTTTTTTTGCGAAAGCTGGATTGCGAAACTTATTTTACAAAATCTATTGAACCGATCTTAATGAAATTTACCGTGTTATTTAACTGTATCATAAAGTTTTTCTGGGTGAAATATGAAGGTCCTAAGTGTAGAATAAATGGTTTAAAAACGTAAAATGCGAATACTTGTTTTTGTATGGTTTTTTCGCAATCATTGCTATTTTGTAACAAGGGTGACTATTTTTTAAATTTTTAACCAATTCTATATTGTAGGAAATTTATATACGCAACTTTCATGTCTGTACAACTTTTCTGGGAAATGAATACTTTTAAAGTTATAATCAAAAAACCAAGAAAAAAATCGAATTTTTCCTTAATTTTTTGACATTTTGATTATTTAAACAATGTTCCGGACCTTTTTGAGAGGGAGGATAACTCAAATATTATTATATGATTTATCTTCAAGCAATTTCTGCAAAAAAATTTGAGTCACCTCTCAACGTCCAAATGTACTAATATTTTTACAGATACCCCGCTATTTTCAAGTAGCCCCATTTTACGCTATATTGTAAATTCGTAATATAACTCAAGAAATGATCCATAACTTTCAAGATTGTTGTATTATTTACTACTAAAGCCGCGTCCTCACTGGTAAATTTTTTGTGAGAATTGAACTCATGGTTCGTCGCAAGAATTTGCGTCGCATATTTTTACCAGTGAGGACGCGGCTAAAAACCGACAACTGATGGAGCGGGTTCGTTGTGTGCGTCGAGAATTCTTGCGTCCGATTTATGCGATGAAGACATCCAAATTAGCCCAATTTACCTCGAGCACGGAAATATTTGCGACAAAAAGTTGATTCGACGCAAATTTTTACCAGTGAGGATGCGGCATAAGAGCCAGGTAGGCGGCAAGTTGAACATTTAAGTAAAAAAATTTAATTAGACAAATAAACATTTGTTCTGTTTCTATCATCTGCAGAATGTATTGTGTATTAATCAAATTACATGCATAATTGAAAACTTTTGGATGGCCAAAAAATATGTTTTGGCCATCGTTTATAATTAATTACGTTATATTGCTGAAGAGAGAAATGAAGATCCTTTCAAATGAGCTAGCACACGACCCCGATTTTTATTTAAAAAATTTATAGATTATGTCATCAAATACAAATATACGTTTATACAGCAAACTGCCATTATTTTTTCATGCAGAACTACTCCTTAAAGTTTGCATACTTATTTAAAAATACACTGTATTGATGAAAAACAAGGCTAGTTGTTAAAGTATCTAACTTTTTCATTATTAAACATAAGCAGATAAATCGAAAACCAGAAGGTTAAAGATACATGAGACTATAGTTTGGTTTTAACTTCAGAACTTTGAGAAAAAATCACAGTTTGTTATACCTGATATACAATGACAATTTACCTGCCTAGCAAAAATATTATTACAGCAATATTCTTGAAAAATAATGCTGTATTTTGAAACAATAACATAAATCGAACAACAGGTTTAGGAAATTCGAGACATTAAAATTAACCAATTTTTAAGGTAATCATTAATTTCTTGGAGAAGTGTAATAATTATAATAGTTTCCTTTCAAAAATTCCCAAACTTCCATGTTTTACACAAAACGGCTTAGAAACGACAAGAGTAGAAATAACATTTTAATTGAATCAAGTTTAAGTAAATGTCAGTTATCTTGAATCTCTGCTTATAAATCTTTACCCACAAAATCAATCGAATTAATTTCAAGCTGAATTATTTGAAATCCCGATTTTGTCGAGGTTGAACCACACATGACAGGTATTTTCCTCGCTGTATATACCAATCGCTGAATGACAAATACCGTTCATACCAGTTTAAAATTAAATTATAATGATCTTTGATCGTCTTGAAACCTTCTGAAGCAGGGATTTCAATTTTAATGTCAACTCCTTTTACATCAAACATGTCGACAGAGAAAGAGAGAGGGAAAGAGTAGATGAATAAGAGAACCGAAAGTTTTCTGAACGTAGAAACGAGACGCGGAACTTTATAAGTTGGGCATATAGAATTTCTCAGCAAATTATTTCGGCCGCATGCAGACGTCTCAAGTAATAGATTAAGAAATAAGAACACAGTCACGTAAGGAGACGGCTGATGAAATGTATCCAGCGGACATGGGCGTGGAATACATCTCTTAATCTTAACTAGTAGATTAGCTCACAAATATTTACCATGCACTTTTAATTATGGATTATTAATTAATGTCTGCAAATAGAAAATGTCGTTTTAACCCTTCTATAGTTAACCATGTTTGTTTTGTGTTGTGTTTGTTAATCGAGACCTTCCTCTGGATCTGAGGATAAGAGCCTTAAGATGATACGTGTTTTTGACTTTATTGTATGTAGTCGAAGGCTGGACACTAAAGGCAGACCATATAAAGAAGTTGCAAGCATTTAAGATGTGGTGCTATAGAAGGATTTTGAAAATACCGTGCATCCAACGAGTTACAAATGCAGAAGTGTTAAGAAGGCTACAAAAGGTTGCGAGGTGATAAAGAACATCAAAACAAGAAAGCTGGAACATTTGGGCCACATTACCAGAGATGTGAAATATTGAGACTCATAATTCAGAATAAAATTAAGGGTAAAAGATCCATAGGTAGAAGAAGAATTTTCTGGCTGAGAAAATTAAGAGAGTGGTATGTTTGCAGCTCAGTAGATCTTTTCAGAGCAGCCGTCAATAAGGTACGGATAGCTGTAATGATAGCCAACCACCGATAGGAGAAGCAAGTACAAGAATAAGAAGTCAACCATGTAAAACACTTTGTTGTTTTAATATTAATGGATACATTAAAAAAACCATATTTGATCGTAGTGATGTTACGTCACTATTAGTTTTTTTGTTCTGCAAATTTAAGTTTTTTCTAACAAAGATTTTGGTGGTTTTTTATTTTTACGGGATAAAATATAACCGAGATAGAAACGTTTAAAACTTAAATTTTACCGCAAGAACCATGTAATCGTGGACATTTAACCTTTTATCTTTAAAAGATAAGGGATTTAAAAGATTAGGATAATACGATTTGATAGTCCTTGAACTTACTTTTCAAGTGGTTTTTGTAAAAACCTGATATAAGAATTGACGGAGTTATTTAAAAAAATACCATTTTTTTTTGTAAAAATTTTTGAAGCATAAATTTTGAAAAAATTTTGAAGCATAAATTTTAATGCCATCAACTTCTAGAGAATAATTAATCAACTTCATAATTCTCTTCCCCGAGAAGGGGTAGCATCCCCCTCAGGGTAAAAGCGTAAGTTGGCACCACTTCACTTTTATTTCTTGAGGTATCCCCTAACTGCTCACCAATTTGATGCAAATCGATAGAGGTTCAACGAAATCGCAGGTAATAGCTCATATCCACCTTCAGACTGCACTTAAAGACGGTTGCTCTAAAAAGTTCACTTGATGTACCTCAGTTCCATTCTCTCATGTAGCGCAGCCCTGATATTCTACGTCTCCCGATGCTTCTTTTCTTTGAGGCGAAGTAAATTCTAAGTAACATAAGAAAGCGTTTTTTAAGTTAATGGCACTGACAAAGCTAAAAGGCCAATCATAAATTCAACACAATTAACTTGATAGTTAGGAAAATAAAGTAAAGCTATTGCACATGTTATTATGTAAGTCTTTTATGTAGTTTGGGTTTATCTATTTTATATATTTTGGGGTTGGTGTTTTATTGGAAGTCACTCCCTTACCCCTAATCAAGTGTTCTCCATTGCTACTGAAGTATCCTGATATTTCGTTCGTTAACACGACATAATAATATGTCGTGCAGAATAGAGCGCCTCTAAAAATCATGAGATTTGCCGACGAAGCAGTAGTTTTTGCAAATGAGGCGCTCAGAGCAACTGTTGCTTTGGTCTAACCCCAAAAACGCAGTTTTGAGGTAAACGCAATCTTTGCATTCGTATTTACATTATGTTTATGGGATGGCGCTACAAATTATGTATTAGCCAAATATAGTGGTATAATCCATCCGCTATAAGTTTTCCCATGCGGTACGATTCATTTTCAATAAAATTAATTCAAAACAGGAAGTGAAGCGTACGCTGATATGTGTGGTATATAGTATACAGTATACAAAATGTATATACACATTGACGTTTGTTTCAATTTATGTTTTTACTTAAATCGATTGAAAATGAATCGTACCGCATGGGAAAAGTTATAGCAGACGGACTATAGGTTCTGTAGATCCTTGTAAATCCGAAGATTTAATGTTGCTACTTTTATTGATATAATAATCTAAAAATGCTCAATTTATGGCTTAGGCCACCGTTGCTTTTTGCGGCTCAAATTGCAAAGCATAATCTCCAAAGGATAACGATTTGCAAAGAATAATCTCCAACACATCAGATATCGGTATAGAAAATGTACTTGATCTCAATACAAGAAGAAAATACAAAGTACATACATAGTAAGTAAACGCGAAATATTAATTACAAACTTCTATGGAAAAATCGGGTTTATGTCTTCTTCTACTATTTGTACGTTAAGCTTTTGCAGATGTCGGTTAAGTGCATCATATTATATGAGATTACGTTAAGATTTTGCCGATTTCAGTTAGATGCATGATATAATATAATATCATATAATATGATGCATCTAACCGAAATCGGCAAAATCTTAACATATAAATAGTCGAAGATGATATAAACCCGATTTTTCCATAGAAGATTGTAAATAATATTTAGCGTTTACCTACTATGCCTGTACTTTGAATTTTCTTCTTGTATTGAGATAAAGTACATTTTCTATACCGCTATCTGATGTTCTGGAGATTATTCTTTGCAAATCATTATTCTTTGGAGATTATTCTTTGCTATTTGAGGCGCAAAAAGAAACGGTGGCCTAAGCCACAAATTGGTCATTTTTAGATTATTATATCCATAAAAGTAGCTAGATTAAATCTTCGGATTAACAAGGGTCTACAGAACCAATTTGGCTAATACATCATTTGTAGCGCCATCCCAAAAACATAATGGAAATACGAATGCAAAGATTGCGTTTATCTCAAAACTGCGTTTTTGGGGTTAGGCCACTGTTGCTCTGAGCGTCTCATTTGCAAAAACTACTGCTTCGTCGTCATATCTCATGATTTTTAGAGGCGCTCTATTCTGCATGCGTGAAAACGTGAGATGTCTTGTTCTGCTCTAGCAGCACTTATTGTGGCTGTTCCTTAATTTTCTGAAGGAGCTTTAGTAGCAGTGACGAAACATTTGCCTTGGGAGAAGGGGCGAATTCTAATAAAATACCAACCCCAAAATACGTAAGATAGATAAACCCAAACTACAAGACATAGCTTGTGCAATAAATTCCCATAATTTTCTTAACTGTTAATTGGGTGGAATTTGTCTGCCTGCAGTAAGTTTCATTTCAGCTAATATATTTTTATCTTTCAACAATTTTTTCTTTAATTCTGGACCGTGTTACGGGAGAAATTGCCCTCTTCCCCCCTAGATCCGCCACTGTTCAGTAGTTTTCTAAATAATATCTGAGATAAGGCGGAACTGCAGCTATGCTAGTGTTGGATAAGTCTGAACCGTTCATGAAAACGTGATAATTCTTATGTCGCTGTAGCTACACATTTTCTATCGCACTTCTTTAGTTTTCTGAGTACTTTTCGGAGGTTTTTTGAAGACTAAAATACGATGCACTTATTTTTAACCACGAATTCATATGCAACACGTAAATATGCATGAAGAAAATGGTCTCTCTTCTTTCAATAATAGATATTTTCATTTACTTGACCGTGAATCAGTGCACTTAACGTAAACCGAGTACCTGAATTTAAGAACTTCAGAGTGCTGTAGCTCGAGTATTAGTTATTTATGTACCAAGTCAGTAAAGTGACTCTTTATCGATCGAGTCTGATATTATAAGCCGAGCGAGCATAGCGAGGGAGGCGAATAACAGACGAGTTCGATAAAGAGTCTTTACTGACGTGGGGCATAAAAATTTTTATCGCCAATCATAAAAACGTTAACACTTACTTAATTACATCCTAATGAAAAAAGAATGTGTGTACTTGGTACGCACTTAAGACGTTATACTTCTATTATTATAATTTCAACGAAATAAATATATTTTAAACAGTTAATCGTATTTTTATTTCAATATTAAACAAATTTTAACACTTAAAATAAAATAACAAAAATTAAAAATACCGTTAATATTTACGTTATATTTATGAAGTGTAGTCTCCCGCAGCGCAGTTGCTTCTCCCTTGATGAATAGTAGAAGATCTATATAAATATATTTGCTAACAAATTAGCATTAATATCTGTCACCGTCCTATATACATATAATCGAATTAACAAAAACACCATTTCATAATATATGTACAATTTGTATTTGCATTAATACAAAATTTAAAAGATTTAAGAATTTTATTAATTTTAGAGGAAATAAAATTTCGTATGAGAGTAATGACTAAGACAGAAAGCTTTTGCATGATGGCCGATTTCGTTGTTTAATCGATAGTTGTTACCAATATTGAATAAGTACCTAATTACTAAATCTGTAAAGTTTTGATATATGTTTTATGAATATAATTGCAAAATACTACAGAAGTTCACTTTCTGACAAATTTAATTCATGATAACTAAATTTTGTGCAATATTTTTAATAATTAAAGTCAATAAATTTTAAGTTCACTCAAATAAATAATCGATTACTGCCATCGACCACTTTCATTCAATCTCAATTTATTTTAATTAATTGCGGCAGGTAAAGTAAAATTCTTCTTTCAGTACAATAAAGTGTTACTTTACTGCCGCAAATGGCGTCAAATGGCGTTGACGGTAAAATAATTTTTCGGGCCTACGTGCCATGAGCTTTTTAAATCTACTCACTGAGAACTATCATTGACCAAAGTTTCGTTAAATTCGACCGGGACCAGTTTTACATAAGGAGTGTTGCGGGGTCCTTTCTGAAATAATGTGCTGATTAGTATTTTTAACTGTTGATCCGTGTACAGTATTTATGGATTTTATTTAAATATCCAAAATAAATTCTACTAGCAAACATAGATAATAGATTATCTACGCCAATGATTAGTCCGTTTCATTTCCTATACTCCTTGCAAAAGAGAATAAAATAGGACCAAACACAGCACAAAGAGTTGCAATAGAGCAGTAGCAGTAGCAGCGGTGTTTTCATAGTCATATTAATTGTCTTTCTATATACACTTCCTTCTTGAATTTGAATTATTCTCAACTCGCATTTGTTTTCTCTCTTCCGTTTGGAGGAATAAGTAATTAAAAGAAGCCTTATATATGTACGTAAGTTTAGAGTTTTCGAGAAGTACGGTTCGGTTGTTCGACGCGAATGAACACACCTTAAAACAAATAGTGTTTTTACTCTCTTTGCTTAAATATACAAATGACGAAAGAAAAAATCAATATTTAATTTACATAAGACAATTACTTTGATAGCCTTCTTACAAAGCAATACATTTACACGAGCGGGACACCCTCAAAAAAGCGCTTAGTTTTCGAGATACTGACCACGGAGGGGTGAATGGCTAATTTTATTCATACTTTATATTTTTGAGGGTGCTGAAAACGAAAATGAAGTTTATTTTGAATTTTATGTGGGGGAACATTGTCAAAATAGCAATTTTAACCTAAAAATAAAAAAAAATTAAATCACGTTTTTTTGCGTTTACCTCTCTACAACTCTGTTCTATTTTAATATTTTTTTCTGAACTTTTTAAAGTATATAGCCCTAACACAGTGATTCCCAACCGGGGGCCGATGGCCCCCTTGGGGGCGATTTGAGATTTTCAGGGGGGCGATAGAGCGAAGGGGCCGATATGGGGGCAATAGAGAAAAGGGGACGATAAGGTGGGCGATTAGCATCCGGGAAAAGAGAAATGGGTAATAGAGAAGAAAAAACAATACTTTCGATGGGATATCCATAGGATAATAAAAAGTAATTAAATGTACACCAATCCAGGTAATAATAACACAAATATCTCGTCTAGTAACAGAGGGCTATGAATCATGATACAATTTAATTCTGTAGGTAAGTAATACATTATAATTAATTCTGCATCTTCCTTTTACCGAGCTTTGGTATTGGGCGAACATCCGCACAAAAGAGAAAGGGATAGAAGTGGGATAAGAATGATGAGAGTAGGTACCGACCCTGCCGATCTGACTCCAACAAAAAGTGTACGGCCAAAATTGTGGTCGTTTTGTCATCTATCTATCTTTTGCCCTTAATTTGTCCAAAGTTGAACGTAGGCCTCCCCCTTATTTTTCCACTCTTCTTCGTTCAGTGCTAATCCTGTCCATCTGGTACCAGCGTATCTTTTTGGGTCATTCGACCATCTCATCTGTGGTCTGCCCTCTTTTACGGTCCCAAGGTCTCCAGTGGATTGTCGCTTCATTCCATCTTCCGTATTTTTGTCTGTTGTTTTATCATGTTTTTAACTAGAGAGTAGCTGCATGTTTGTTTAGATCTTTCACTTTGGTTTTATTTCTGATCCATGTATTTTTATTTTTGTCACTTATCTTGATACCCAGCATCTTTCTTTCCATTGCCCTTTGAGTATTGGCCATTCTTTCCATATTTTCCTTCGTGAAGGTCCATGTCTGTGTTTCATATGTAAATATTGGTCTTGTCATAGATGAGGTAAATAAAATTAAAGCAAAACCAAAGAATGATGGAATATTTCGTACACTCTGACACTTTGTAAAGAAAATGATGAGATATTTAATACATTGCTACTACAGTACTACATACGGAAGTCCGCTGGCTTTCGAAAGGGAATTGCTTACGGCTGTTCTGCAGTCTCATGGATACTATTATCGAATTTCTGATAACTACTGACCCCACACTGAGTACAGCACTACAAGAGAAGCGAAATCATCATCCAGCCTCAAAAATCCACTGCTGAACATAGGCCTCCTCCCCTCGTTTCCAACCCCATCTATCCTGCGCCGCTCTCATCCAGTTTTTATTTACCTTTCTTAAGTAGTCAGTCCATCTTGTAGGCGGTCGACCGACGCTTCTCTTGTCTTCTCTTGGCCTCCATTCGAATAACCTCTTCGTACATCGCCCATCTGTCATTCTTGCTATGTGTCCTGCCCATCTCCACTTCAACCTGGCTATCCTCTCGATGATCAGTCACCTTTGTTTTTCTCCTGATTTCTTCGTTTCTGATTTTGTCTCGCAGAGTTATTCCTAACATTGACCGCTCCATTCTTCTCTGCGTGACTCTTTTGGTAGCCGAGGCTTTTGTTAAGGTGAGTGTTTCTGATCCGTACGTCAAGACTAGGAGGACGCACTGATCAAATACCTTTCCCTTTAGGCATGTGGGCAACTCACTTTTAAAAGTTTCTCTCAGTTTTCCAAATGCTGCCCACCCAAGACCTATTCTTCTCTTCGAAATGACACCGCTTAACTATCAGATATTTCTGAAATATTAAATGGAACGAATTTGGAATTACAAAGGAAGAACATAAATGTGGCCAAAGCGAAGCGATTAGTCGGAGCATTCATTGACAAACTATCTATTTTTGAAGAAAATGTACAGAGAGGATACCAAATTCCCCAGAAATCATCATGTGGTTATTCTGAGGATCTTCAAACATATTGCCTCCACCTTGGAGGGGATTTGAGGTACATCTATTAACCAACATTGAGCCAGACATAAAGAAATTTATGTGAGTATCACCAGGCCCAAGGGAGAAATTAACAATTATTACTAACCATGTTCACCAACACGTGGACAAAATGCAAGAGGCATAAGATCGAAATAGAGGGAAAATTATGAGAGAGATGTCCAGCAGTGGACAAGCGAAGATTGAATGATGACTTACCATGTTAGTGCAGTCACTGAAGGTTTTCACCTCCGATCTCGTTGAACCTCCATCGATTTTCATGAAAATTGGTGAGTAATTAGAGGATACCTCAAGGAACAAAGGTGACATGATGCCAACTTGCGCTTTTACCCTGGGGGTGGATGCCACCCCTTCTCGGGGGTGAAAATTATTTTATTAAAAATAATACCATAAGTCGATAGAGAGACAAATTATAAGCAAAATTTGTTATATAAAGTTATTAAAATAAATCAACACTTTTTGGGTTATTAAAGACCAAAAATTTTATTTTTTCGTAAAAACATGCATGTGTTAAATCGGTTTTTCAAGTATAAATCAAAAACTATAAGCTTTTACAAAAAAGTTATTATTACTGAAATTGAAGATAATAAAAAATTGAATACATTCCTCACATAAAGAACTAAAGTAATGTTAGTTCAAAGTGAGTTATTGGCAATTGAATGTGTATTTTTTCGACGAGTACTCAAATCTAAGTATTCAAGCTTAAATATCGGGAAAACGATACAATGTATAAAATATTCCTGCTAAACATTGGTCAAAGTACTTTGGAATACGTATCAAATGAGCTTCAGAACACGGTAATAGCGTCAAAATTAAGCAAGTTATAACGAAAATAAAAGAACCGTTTCGAATTTTTTAGGAAAAAGTGAAAAATAAAACATACGCCATTTCCACAAAAATTAAAATTTATAGTAATCCTTACAATAACTTCTTTATATTAGCATAAGTAATGTTTTCAATAATTTTGACCGGTTTAGAATGCATATTTTTGAAAAAAAGATATAATTTAAAAAAATCATACTTTTTAAAATTATTGTAATTCTCATATTCTTTTGATAATAACTCCAAAATACTCAATATACGTAAAAAATTATATATAACCAAATTTTAGTTTTTTCTATGCCAAATTATTTTCCTGTTTCCTATTTCTATGGTTTAAAAAATAACCGAGATAGAAACGTTTAAATCTTAAATTTTGCTGTGGGAACCATGCAACCGGGGTCATTTAACCTTTTATTTTAAAAAAAATAAGGGGTTTAAAAGATTAGATTCAACGTGCTTAAATAGAACTTGGAATTAACTTTCAAACAGTTTTTAGATGAACCTAATATCATAAACACGAACTAGTATAGTATAGTTGATCCAAAAGATGGCATAACCCAGACATCCAAAGTGAAAGTTATGCTTCAACACCAAATTGTTCTATATGGTCCACACAATGTCCAGAAAAAAGTCACACCATTTTGAGCGTCGGGTTTGGGGGGGAGAGGGGGGAGAAATCGGTAAATTCGTAGTTTTTTAAGTTTTTCGCCAATATTTCTATAGCTATGCGGTTTAGCATGAACAACCTTCTATACAAAATTGTTCTACATTAAATTTGAAATAAAAAAGGTCCTATGCATAATCTTTCTAAAATGAATGGTTCCAAAGTTACGGAGGTAGTATAGTATAACTGGTCCAAAAAAAGGCCTAACACAAACATCCAAAGTAAAAGTTTTCCTCCAACACCAAAATCTTCTATATGGTCCACATATTGTTCAGTAAAAAGTTACACCATTTTGAGCGTCCGGTTTGGGAGGGAGATGGGAGAGAAGCCGGTAAATTAGTAGTTTTTTTAAGTTTTTCGTCAATATTTCCAAGACTATGCTTTAGCGTAAATAATGTTATATACAAAAATGTTCTACATGAAATTTAAAACAAAAAATGTTCTATACATAATTGTTAACAACTCAACGGTTCCAGAGTTACGGAGGGGGAAAAGTTGAGGTTTTCGATACTTTTTATATTATTTGGGCAATATTTATGATATAACTATACCAAAAACCCAGACATCCAAAGTGAAAGTTATCCTCCAACACCAAATTGTTCTATATAGTCCTCATAATGTTGAGAAAAAAGTCACACCATTTTGAGCGTCGGGTTTGGGGGGGAGAGGGGGGAGAAATCGGTAAATATAAAAAGTATCGAAAACCTTCACTTTTCACCCACCGTAACTCTTCTGGAACCGTTGATTTTATAACAAATATGTGTAGAACCTTTTTTGTTTTAAATTTTATGTAGAACATTTTTCTATAGAACATTACTTACGCTAAAGCATAGTTTTAGAAATATTGACGGAAAACATAATAAAACTACTAATTTACCGACTTCTCCCCCATCTCCCCCCCCCCAAACCGGACGCTCAAAATGGTGTAACTTTTTACTGAACAATATGTGGACCATATAGAACAATTTGGTGTTGAAGGAAAACTTTTACTTTGGATGTCTGGGTTAGGCCTTTTTTTGGACCAATTATACTATACTACCTCCTTAACTTTGGAACCGTTCATTTTATAAGGGTTATGCTTTGGGCCTTTTTTATCTAAAATTTAATGTAGAACAATTTTGTGTAGAGGGTTGTTCATGCTAAACCGCTTAGTTTTAGAAATATTGACGAGAAACTTAAAAAACTACGAATTTGCAGATTTTCCCCCCTCTCCCCCCCAAACCCGACGCTCAAAATGGTGTAACTTTTTTCTGAACAATATGTGGACAATATAGAACAATATGGTGTTGGAGGATAACTTTCACTTTGGATGTCTGGGTTTGGGTCTAACTATACCATACTAAACGGAGCTATTAAAAAAAAAACGATAACATTTTTTGGAAAAATTTTTAAAAGATAAATTTTGAAAAAAATTTGGAGCATAAATTTTGACGCTATCTACATGTTCGGCTCATTTGATAGATATTTTCAAGTACTTTGACAAATGTTTAATAAGTTTATGTTATAAAATGCATCAATTTGTCGTTATTTCAGCTTGAATACTTAGAGTTTTTTACTCGCCGAAAAAATATACATTTAATTACCTATAACTCACTTTTAGTTGACATTAAAAGGTTTTTCTAGTAAGGGATTTATTTCATTTTTTATTAGCTTCAATTTTGATAATAATAACTTTTTTTTTAAAAACTTACACTTTTTGAGTTATTGATGAAAAATTGGTTAAAAACATGCATTTTTCTCAAGAAAAATTAAAATCCTTGATCTTTAATAACTCAAAAAGTTTTGATTTATTTTAGTAACTTTATATAACAAATTTTGCTTGAAATTTGTCCCTCTATCGAATTATGGGGTTATTTTTAATAAAATAATTTTCACCCTCGAGAAGGGGTGGCATCCACCCCCAGGGTAAAAGCGCAAGTTGGCA
The DNA here is from genome assembly GCF_917563875.1 of Diabrotica virgifera virgifera. Lineage (NCBI taxonomy): Eukaryota > Metazoa > Arthropoda > Insecta > Coleoptera > Chrysomelidae > Diabrotica > Diabrotica virgifera. The sequence continues at coordinate 181,371,641 of NC_065444.1, read as the reverse complement.
CCATGTCACCTTTGTTCCTTGAGATATCCTCTAATCACTCACAAATTTTCATGCAAATCGATGGAGGTTCAACGAAATCGGAGGTAATAGCTCATACAATATGTATCATTTTACGAAATGTAAAAATAAATCAATATTGTACTGAATAATTTTTTGTTTCACTTTAATTGGGGAGGGGGGCGATTATAGTATTCACAACCGGTGAAACCTGTCTAAGGGAGCGATCATGGGAAAAAGGTTTGAGAACCACTGCCCTAACATTTCTGAAGACAACGGTACCTGTTTCAAGCTTATATTCTTATCCTGTTTCAAGCTTATATTCTTATCCTGATAAAGGTTATGAATTTTTCAAAGGAAAAGGTGCGGATTTGTGCATTGCAAAGTTTAATCGCAAAAGTTGTGTGACGAAGTTTAAAATTTAGATAAAATCATTGGGAAAATCCCAGTAGTTGGCTGTATACCATAAAAAACTTATACAAAGTAAAAACTTCAAATTGTATTCTGGTATAAAATAGTTTATTTAAAAACTATCTAAAAGTCATCCACATGGATTGCAAAACGTTTTCGTGATTAGAACGAAAACGTGACAAAAATGAAAATGAAATTTATTTTACATTTTAGGTGGGGGGGAATATTGTCAAAATTGCAATTGTACCCTAAAAATACAAAAAATGAAATCACGTTTCTTTACGTTTAGCTCGTTACAACTCTGGTCCCTTTTAATATTGTTTTCTAAACTTTGTACCCTATATATCGCTCACATTTCTGAAGACAATGGTTTCTGCTTTAAGCTTTTAGTCTTATTCTAGTAAAAGTTATGAATATTTTAAAGTACAAGGTGCAGATTCGTGAATTGCAAAGTTTAATCGCAAAATTTGACTGACAAAATTTGAAATATAGATTTTAAATCAAATTTAAAAATAAAACATGAGTACAAAAAAATTTTCTGAAAAGTTTTGGATCAAAATGTTTTATAGAAAACAAATGGTGCAGCCTTTAACATTTACGTTATAAATCCCCGAAATAACGCAAATTTTTCGAGATACCGATCATTTGTGGTGAATGGCTGATTTTGGTCTTACTTTATTTTTTTGATGGTGCTGAAAACAAAAATCAAGTTTATTTTGAATTTTAGGTGGGAGAACATTGTCAAAATCGCAATTTTGGTCTAAAAATTAAAAAAGCTAAACCACGTTTTTCTTAAAATTAAAAGTTGCACCATATTTTTTCTATAACACATCTAGACCTAAAACTCCCCATAAAACTTTTTTGCACCCTATGGTTTAACATGAACAAAATCAAATAGATAAATTTTAAATTTTGTCACTTAATTTTTGCGTTTAAATCTGCAATTCACGAATCTGTACCTTTTATTTTTAAAAATTCATAACTTTTATAAAAAAAGACTGAAAGACTACAGTTACTTTCGTAGTCTTTACAAAGGTAAGAAATATATGCTGTAGACATTTTAGAAAAAAATATTAAAATTGAACAGAGTTGGGTGAGTCAAACGTAAAAATTCGTGACTTCACTTTTTTTTTCATTTATAGGTTAAAATTGCGATTTTGACAATGTTTCCTCACATAAAATTTAAAATAAACCACTTTTTCATTGTCAGCACCATCGAAAACATAAAATAAGAAAAAAATTAGCCCTTCATCTCCCATGGTCAATATATCGAAAAATAAGTGTTATTTTGGGAATGTATAACGTCTACAATAAAAGTTACGCCATTTTTTTTTTCTAATAAAGATTTGTAACTAAAACTTTTCAGAAAACTGGTTTTTACTCTATGTCTTAACATAAACGTGATTAATAAGATAAATTTTTAATTTTGCCTCTTAACTTTTGCGATGAAACTTTGCAATTCACGAATCTGCACCTTGTACTTTAAAAAATTCATAACTTTTACTAGAATAAGACTAAAATCTTAAAACAGATACCGTTGTCTTCAAAAAAGTGAGCAACATATTGTGTATAAACCTTGGAAAAAAATATTAAAATCGACCCGAGTTGTAGTGAGTTAAACGCAAAAAATCTTGATTTCACTTTTTTCTATTTTTATGCTAAAATTGCGATTTTGACAATATTCCCCCACCTAAAATTTAAAATAAATTTAATTTTCGATTTCAGTTCTGTCAGAGACATAATCTAAGACCAAAATTAGCCATTCACCACCAATGGTCAGTATCTCGAAAAATAACCAATATATTGGGATTTCTAGTGCCGATAATAAAAGTTGAACTATTTTTTGTTCTATAAAACATTTTGATCTAAAACTTTCCAAAAACTTCTTTGTATTCTATACTTTAACATACACGTGATTAAAAAGCTAAATTTCAAACTTCGTCGCTCAACTTTTGCGATTAAACTTTGCAATTCAGAAATCTGCACCTTTCACTTTTAAAAATTCATAACTTTTATTAGAATAGACAGAAAGCTTGAAGTAAGTAACATTTTCTTAAGAAAGGTAAGAAATATATACTGTAAAAATTTCAGAAAAAAAATATTGAAAGGGGACAGAGTTGTAGCGAGGTAAACGCAAGAAAACGTATTTTTTTTTTATTTTTAGGTTAAAATTTCGATTTTGACAATGTTCCCCCACATAAAATTCAAAATAAACCTCATTTTCGTTTTCAACACCTTCAAAACTATAAAGTATAAATAAAATTAGCCATTCACCTCTCCGTGGCCAGTACCTATTCATTTTAGGGGTATCTCCGGCACGCCTAATTACTGTCTCATTAATTTCTCACAGAAATTTTTGTAATAGTATCAGACTCTAAGAGAATATTACAAGATACTAGAAGCCATAGAGTGGCACATGATTTCCAGACTTTTTGGCATATATGTCATACAGTGACGTCATCCATCTGGGCATGATGACGTAACCGATGATTTTAAAAAAAAAATTATGTAATTATGTTTATTTACAATCTACGTCATTAAAAGAGTATTAAGTAAATTTGTTCCATGTTTTTGGGAATAAAGAAGAGACTTCCAACGATGTCCAATGAGGCCAGGTTCTATTTTTAGTCTCCTTGTGGCAGGGCCATTATGGAATAGTTCTCTTGCTAACTCATTGTCATGGTGAATGGTACGCTCATTTTGTGACTCCGTGGCTGGATAGATTTCTTCTCTGATGAAAGGTATATTTAAGTATTTTTTGCTGGCTAATTGGCTCTGTCAAAGCCATTAATAAAAAAAAAGTATTTTTTAAATGAAAGCGGGAAGCGTATGATAGCTCATTTGAAACGTTATTTAATTCTCTATTTAGTAATATAAACTGTAACGTATATATTTATACAGGGAGTCTAAAACAAGAATTTTTTAAATTAAATTAATGGAGATAAAAGAAAGAATGTATGTAATTCATTTATTTCAAAATGCATTTGAGTGCTGTCTAAAAACAGAAAGAAATGTTTATTTGACAAATAAACATTGTTTTTTGCTTAAATTCAATGTTAAGACTGCCACCCACCTGTCTCTTAGCAGTTTGAACATTCAATTTAAGCGAAAAGCAATGTTTATTTGTGACATAAACAATATTACCTGTTTTTATGACAGCAGTAAAATGTATTTTGAATTAAATAGATTGTTTACATTCTTCTTTTTGTGTAAATTAATTTAATAAAGTAAGTTTTTTTGTACACTCTGTACAAATAGTTATGTTAATGTTTATGTTACGGAATAGAGAATTAAATAAATATTTAAATGAACTATCACACAACCCCTACTCTCATTTAAAGAAATCATCGATTACGTCATTACGCCCAGATGGATGACGTCACTAGTAGGATATATATGCCAAAAGGTCATAATTTAACAATAAAAATTGACCTGTCTTAGGATATCTCTTCAGATTCGTCCATTCTCGAGATAATGAATTTATTCCAACTCAAACGTCCTCACTGTATATTATACACTGTGGGCCAAAATAAAGGAGTACACTTTTTAGTTGAAAATAACTTTTTTGGTTTTTGGGCGATTTAATTTCTTTTTGCAGGGCTAATAGCCTAATATGTCCTCAACGTGACTGCCAATTTGGAAGCAAAAATAACGTACAGGGTCGGACTTACAAAAAAATTTATGTAACGGTGCATTTGAGCTCGTTGCAAATGAAAATTTTCTTAGCTAAAATTGAACTGATATGCTCTTTTGATAGGTTAACTACCGAGAACACTTCAATATAAAAAGGATTTTTTTTTTGATTACCGGATTCGCAAAATATCATTTTTTTATTTAAATAATGTTTAGAACACGCCTTCGTCATAAGATTTTAAAAAATCCCGAATTTGTAAAATATCATTTTTTTCTTAAATTGGTAAATCTTATTCGAGTTTTTTTCTAATATGTTCAGCAGAACGAAACCCTCTTAACACTAAATTACATCGTTTCCATCGTTTTTGCCTCATATTAGCAGTATTTTTTATTAAATGTCTTAAGAAATTCTCAAACGCTCAAATAATATGTCAATTTTACTTAGTAAGCCATGACTGCTTAGGTTGCCATGGAATGTGGCGGATCCAGAAATTTTGTTTGGGGGGGGGGGGTTATGGGTCTTAAGGGTGATTTAATTACCTATCTCTGATGCAAGGTGACTTAGTCTTACCAACCTTAGGATACGTGGATTTACAGTTATGGGGGGGGGGGGTCATGACCCCCCAAGACACCTCCCTGGATCCGCCAGTGCCATGGAATTTGTTTGACATTTATAGTTAAGTAAATAAATTGGCCAGTTCATAATGCTACTTTTAAGCAAAAAGGACAGAATATTAATTAAATATTACCGTGAAAAATACAATTATGGTGCAAGAAAAATTGTAAATGCATTTCCTGAGAAAAATTTTGGAACGATAGGAAAGTTCTTAAGACATCTAAGAGAAACCCATGGTCTATTGAACATAAAAGTGAAAAAGGGAGGAAGCGAATCTCAAGAACTGAAGAAAATATTGCTAGAGTAAGGGTTGTATTAGGAAATTTGCAACCTGGTCAACCTGTTAGAACAAGGAAAATTGCAAAAGAAGCTAGGATTTCTTGCACATCAGTTCAAAGAATCATTAAAGAAGATTGCCATCTTAAAATATTTAAAAAAGTTTACTCTCAAAGACTTACTGCCAATGTAAGAGAACAATGAATGAGATGTAATTTGCTACTAAGAAGATTCCGTACTCGTGAAGACATTAGAAAAATATGGTTTTCAGATGAAAAAATGGTTTATTTACGGCCTCCTAAAAATACCCAAAATAATAAGGTGTATTCTGACATACAATTTAAGAGAGAAATTTCTTTAGCTCTAGAGCATCTTTTAATTGAAAAAAGTCATTTCTACAAAGGTGTAATAGTCTCTGTTGCAGTATCTATGTTGTAAAAATCTTGTCTGATTTTTTTTTTGATGCCGGGGTAAAACTTAATTCACAAACATTTCCTGAAATTGAAGAAGTATGTTATGATTACAATTTCAAGCAGGATGGTGCTCCTCAGCACACTTCCCACAATACAAGGATATTCTTGAGTGAAAATTGCCCGGACTATATTTAGCCCGATATGTGGCCACCTAACAGCCCAGAATTAAATCCGGTTGAGAAATTTTTGAACAAAATTTGTATGACGAACAACAATTTGAAACCATCGAACAGTTCAAAGAATGAATGCAGTTTGTTTGGAATAATTTTGAACAGGGTGTAATAAATAAAGCTATCAATTTATGGTGCAGACCACTTCAAGAAGTGGTAGACAATAATGGTGGCCACATTCATAATATTTTAATCTAAGTTTTAAAATATTAAACTATTTTCATAAATGTGATATTTGTTAAAATGTTATATTTTCCTAATTTAATAAAAAAAAATGATATTTTGCGAATCCGGTAATTTTGAAAACATTGCTTTTTACTGAAGTGTTCTGGATAGTTAACCTACTAAAAGAGCATATCAGTTTAATTTTAGCTAAGACAGTTTTCATTTGCAACGAGCTCAAATGCACCGTTACATAATTTTTTTATAAGTCCGACCCTGTACGTTTTTTTTGCTTCAAAATTTTCAGTCATGTTGAGGACATGTTAGGCTATTAGCCCTGCAAAAAGAAATTAAATCGCCCAAAAAACAAAAAAGTTATTATCAACTAAAAAATGTACTCCTTTATTTTGGCCCACAGTGTATATTATATATTAATGTTATTAATGTTATATTGAATATATTTATGTCGTGTTTGGATTCTAACTTCCATTTCAATGGATTTATTCTCGATCCGCTCTTCTTTCGTTATCTTTATATAATAATTTATTTATTAATTTATGTTGTTTATTATATTCCTTCCTGTTGTTTTCAATGAGCTTACCTTTGATGTCAGCTGAGAATTGCGTCTGAACCAATATCTGCATTATCCATTTTAACAATAAAAACAAATATCGATATCAATGTGTTAGTAGATGAGGATGCAATTCTACTTGACATTTTTATGATGAGATCCTATTGTTATATACAATCATTATATTCCTACTTTTTTATTTTACAAACACAGTTGCAACAAACTCTAGAATTATTAGCGACATCTGTGTTTTCCAATGTTCATAATATTAAAAATCAACAAATTATTAACCACTACTAGTTTTCATCCCGTTGAAGCTAATCAAAATCTATTATCATCTACCCAAACATCTGCGAATAGTGTGACGCTACTACTAAACACACAAGAATTAATCTACTGAATGGAGACCTTAGACACGGAAATGAATCCCATAATCAAAACGGTTGATTTTAGGTATGGACGAAAGACCTATCTGCCACCATCTGTTCTTTAGAACTTGACCCCTTCCTGGACATAGACCTGGCAACAAGAACATTTTCAGGCGAAAACTGAAGTCAAAGTTTTTTAATTTTAAATAAGTTTAATATAAGTGTTATGTTTATGTGAGATTAGCCACAGTTAGTTTGTAATGATAATTACCTACATTCCTTCTTCTTCTTCTTCAGCCTGTGTTCGTCCACTGCTGGACATAGGCCTCTTCCATTTGCTTCCATCGATTTCTACTCTTGGCAATTCTCATCCACTGCTTGCCCGCGACTTGTTTGATATCATCTGCCCACCTCTTCTGCGGTCTGCCTACTCCTCGCCTGTTCTCTCTTGGTCTCCAGTTTGTTAGTCTCTGTGTCCATTTTTTGGGTTTATCTCGGGCAACATGTCCGACCCATTTCCACTTGAGCCTTGCTATACGTTCTGCGACATCAGTAATCTTTGTTCTTTCACGAATGTCGATATTTCGAATTCTGTCTCTTAAACTAATCCCTAGCATGGCCCTCTCCATCGCTCTTTGGGTTGTACTGAGCTGCTCTAAGGTTTTCTTTGTAAAGCCCATGGTCTCCAGTCCAAATGTAGTTACAGGTAAGATACATTTTTCATCAAATCTACGTTTTAGACACATTCGTATATCTTTATTTTTATTACATACACATTCAACCCAAATATACTTGCCGTTCCGAGTTCTACTCCGGAAATCGAAAAGAAAATTAAGAGAAATTTTTGAAGAGATGTGTATAACCGCCAATTATTGTTATTGAGGTTATGTTATATCCTAATAATTATTGAGAGGTCTGAATTTACTTTGCCTTTGATGGTTGTAGGAAATAGCCACCTTTGTCAGGAAAGACACGAAGGTGAAAGAAACATATCCATTCTTTTTACTTAATATCTTTAATAGTATTTGCAGCAGTATATTCCCCAAGTTGCACCCGTTTGGTTGAAAGACTTACACTTGTTGCATTTTCAACTATATTTCCTATATATAGGAGTGGTGGAAGACATCATCGACCGTATTAGAGGCAAAAACGGACATGGGCGGTATGAATAAACTCAAAAAATTGTGACCAATTATTATTGGATAGCGGAGGTGCAGAACAGAAGAAAATCGAAAGATTTGGAGGATGCCTTTGTTCAAAATGGAGAAATCAGGTCTAATTGATGATCTGTGGTTTCTTTTGCTTTCTGATAATCCTTAACATAGCGACTATTTTCAGTATGTCAAATGTGAAATGTATTTGTGAAATCCATTAATCCTCTTTTGCATGTGGGTCATTCCATTTCAAATCACTCAATTTTGGATCAAAAAAAATTTTGGACCTCCGATTTGTCTGAAAATTGGTATATAGCTTCTGAGGGACGTAAAAATAGGATATTTAAGGTCAAAAAAATCTTCTTCTTTTTTTCTCAAAATGTTATTTTATGCGATTTTACAGTGATTTGGTGTTTATTTATACAAATTTGCATTTTCTATCGTAAAGTATCAATGGAAAACATAATATTTTAATAAAAGGGACTCAAAAATGTCATTATGTGGCATAATAACAAGTTACTTTGATTCAAAACAAGCTTTTGATCAAATTTTATAGTGTAGAAAACGTTAAAATACTTTACATTTTTCTCCATTCCCAAAATTCGTCAAAATCGATTTGGCTAAAAATTTGCCCACAAATAGACAAAATATAGGACTTTAAGTGGTGAGAAGTATTTGAATTATATTATAATACCAAAAAAGTTACATTCAATAATATAGTCAAAAATATAGGCGTCTACTGTAAGTAAAATTAACTCAAAAATATCGACCTCACGACAAAAATTGTTAAAAAGAAATTGTAATAATTGTAAATACGATTTATTTGGAACAATTTCAGTTCCTACCATTTTTGTCGAAAAGTTAAAAATGGCGGAGATATTGAGGAAAACAGGTTCTCCTTTAAAATAAAGATGGCGGCTAACGTAACGGAGGAATTCATTCGTGATTTTAAATTTAGGCTACTATTGACTCCCGTAAAGATCAGAAAAATAAAATTTTGGGCAACTCGGCATTCAAGGTCAAATGCTATCCCGACTGGACTAATATATACTTTTGAGTCTGATATTACTGCATGTAACTTGTTTGATACTGTAATATAATTCAAATCCTTCTAACCACTTAAAGTCCTATCTCTTGGCTATCTGTGGGCAAATTTTCAGCCAAATCGATGATGATGTATTTTGGGAATGGAGGAAAATGTAAACGGTATTTTAACGATTTTTACACTATAAAATTTGATCAAAAACTTGTTTTGATTCAAAATAACTTGTTATAATGCCATATAATGACATTTTTGAGCCCTTTATATTAAAATATTATGTTTTTCATTGATGCTTTACGACAGAAAATGCAAATTTGTTTAAATAAACACCAAATCACTGTAAAATCGCATAAAATAACATTTTGAGAAAAAAAGAAGAAGATTTTTTGACCTTAAATATCTTATTTTTACGTCCCGCAGAAGCTATCTACCAATTTTCAGACAAATCGGAGATCCAAAATATTTTGCTTGAGTGATTTGACATGGAAAGAACTTACTTTATATTATCTGACGATTTCGAGTTTTTCTAAGGATATATATTTTTTTCGGATCCCTCTTAAAACGAACCCCCATGTATTAAGAGCCAATATATGGTAGAGGTACATTTACAGGGTACAGTAACTGCAAAAATTCCCGCTTGGTTTTCCCTAATAATACTTTTGTTTTCTTTTATAGTTTTTTTTATTTTCTCGTTTTTTTATTTACTAATCTCTCATCCGATAGATTTAAAAATATCTTTATAGGTGTTTATTTCTTGCAGGTCAACTGGGTCTTACTTTTCAGTAGATAATCTACGATCTTCATTTTTTGTTTTGTTTCTTTATTCATTTTGGTCTCTTCATTTCATTAGTTTTTGTGTGCTGTCTGATTTTGTAAACTAACTAGGTTTTAGAGAATTAAGTCTTCTTTCATCTTCTTTCTTCTCCTTCTTTTTTATAGAAGTGCCTGTTTTTTCAATGTGCCTCCAATAAGTTGTCGTTCCATCGTTTTCATGGTCTTCTGGGGAAACGTTTGTCGCCGTCCTTAGTACTCTTTGTTGTCATTCGGCTTATGTGGCCATTCCATTCTACTCTTCTGTTTCTTACCCAATTATTAATTTTCTCCTCCTTGCATCTACATCGTATATCTGTACTTCTAGCTCTGTCCCATAGTGTCTTACCATCGATTTTTCGAAGGGTTTCGGTCTTCGTTCTTTCGAGTAATCTTTTTGTCCTCTCAGTGTCAGGTCGTGTTTATGCCGTGTATGTCAGTATTAATTGGCCTGATGACTGATTTGTAAATTCTGCCTTTCATTTCTTTTGCGATATTTTTCTTGATATTTCTATTTATGACGGGAATTAAGTCATAGGATATAATTAAATATCTCAAATACTTAAATAACTGTATAACGGAAGTACTGTGGGTATTAGCATTAACACAGAACCGTTGTTCTATCTTGTAAATTATTGTTTTGCTTGCACAAATGTTGAGAGTTTATATTAAGCTTTATATTTTTTTGTTATAATTTTGTGTATTGTTCTACATATTACAATGCAACATCGCAAATAAAAACAGAAGAAAAAACAGAAAAGATAAAACTGCAAAAGGGGGTTGGACAAGGAGATTCTGTCTCACTCAAACTATTTACCTTAGATCTAAATCTAGAAGATACGTTTCGAACTTTAGAATGGGCAAATAAAGAAGTGACGATAGACGGCGAAAACCTAAACCATCTGAGATTTGCCGATGATGTTACCCTAATAGAGAAGAATTGCAGGAAATGTTATTGGATCTAAATAAAAAATCAAAAGAAATAGGATTAAAAATAAATCAAGCACAAACTAAATATCAAACCAACGAATCTCTAGATATATATGGAAAGATAACTTTGGACAACAATAATATAGAAAAAGTTGAGTCGTATATATACCTACTTGGGACAAAAAATAGAACTGTCAAAGCTTAACCTAAAGGCTGATTTAAATAGAAGATGTTTCTTAGCATGGGCAGCATTTGGTCGATTACAAACATTTTTTAAATCAAACTTGCCAAACGCTTTAAAATCAAAAACGTTCGATCAGTACGTGTTGCCAGTTCTGACAAACGGAATCGAAACAGATTATTCCAGAAGGTTGCCTGGACAAAGCGAGTTCTCAAACGGCGACCAAGGGCAAGCAAAAGAAGTAGAGGCAGACCTCAAACAAGATGGACTGATGACATCAAGCGAATGGCTGGCCACGAATTGATGCAAAAAACAGCAAACAGATATGAGTGGACACACCTAAGGGAGGCTTGCATCCGACGATGGATGGAATAGCTGCTGATCATGATGATGATGATTATTCTAGCATCTGACTTCAGATAATCTTTGATTTTGGCCGCAATTAAACATAATATATAAATTCAACAAAAATTTGTCTTAGGCTTGTTCTACATTGCAAAACATATGCTCACCTACTTTGCTAAAAGACCGATTTCTACTATATACCTAGATAAATCTGGTTTTTAGGTGAACTAATAAATTCTGAGTGATAGTTTACAGTGTCCATAGGCCGTTATTGCTCGGTCTATAATACCATTTCTATTTCTCCACTGACCGTTCATTTGCATTAAAATACACTCTAGGGGATCGCAATATCACGATCTGAACATGAACAAGCTGCTCTTTGATTGACGAAAATGGACTGGACCTAGTACCTATATTTTAAAGGGAATTATATTGAAGCTTGTAAAAAATATAATTTTTAAATACGTTTATATCACAGAAATAAATGCGTAGGTACGCTAACTGCTTTATAATAATATTGACTTCGCATTTCCAGATATACAGGGTGTGCCAAACCTCTGGTTTTCTTTGATTACGGCTAAACTATGGGATATACAAAAAAATGTTTTTAACAACACTAATGTATATCAAAACTGTCTATAATTTAAAATTATTTTCGATTATAAAGGGTGAGTCAGAACGACGGTACGAACCAAAGTTATGTTTTCTTAAATGGAACACCCTATATATTAAATCATTTTTAAATATAGTTTTTAAAAATATGAAAAATTTATTTAAGGTCTTATAGGCCTAAAGTTAATAATTTTCGAAATATTTACATTTTTATTGAGAAAAATGGTAATATTTATAGGGCTGTGGACTATGTTTCCAAGATAATAAAAATTTAAGTAGCAGGTCAAAGTTTTTATAATATAATGTCATTTTTAAATAATTTAATATCTTTTACTTATAGCCGTAAAATATACAGTGTGATCACTATTTGCAAATGCAAAATTTTCTCATTTTTTTAACGGAACACCCTGTATATTGGTATTTCATTTTGTAGTAAATATTACAACCTTTCTTTTGGTATAAGGTTGTATGTACATAGCATGTTTGGTTTTGTAAATATTTAAAAAAGAACTAAGTATAGATTTTACGTTTCGCGATAATTTTAATTAAATTTTTTTGCAAAAAAAATTATAATCTGATTTTAGAAACATACACTAAAATATCAAAGATGAAAATAAAAACGTAGAGATTGAAATAAAACGTATTATTGAATTTTTAATTGAATTTAATTGCTTTAAAATTATGTTACAAACAATATTTTACCATATTATTAAATAATTAGTCATTAATAGGGATAAATTAATTATTAAATTAAACAGCCAATTTTAAAATCTACCCTTGAAATTTTTCTACCCTAGTAACTTTATTGTACCCAATTTTGTTAGTTAAATTGTATTTATGAGTAAGATCAGTTAATAACTTTTTAATTTACCTACATATTGAGAACGTATACAGTAGGTCGGTTCGAAAAAACTTTTTTCTTATTTCAGATCGCTATAGTGCGCAAAAGTTGCCATTGGTATAGACTTGAAAAAAGCACTTATTATTATTTTTTTATTAATTTGTCTTCCGGTCGCGCAATGCCATCGAAGTTAGCAAAAATTGTGAAAAACCCTAATTTTTCAAAAAATTTTTTAACAGGCCAGATGGTTCCAATTGCGTTCCTATACCATGAATTAACTACTAAAAGTATGTAAAATCAATATAAATGCACTTATTATACATTTGTTTCATATATTCCGGTCGCGCAACGTAATACAAAATGAGTAAAATTAGTAGTTTTTGCAAAATTTCAAAGTTTGGCTGTTTAGTATAATTTACTCATACGAATTTTAGAGATGCTATAGTTAAATTCAATTACAATAATATATTTAAAATCCTAGCATCTAAAATACATTTTGATACTCAAGTGGAATTAGGTCTCTCAGCTTCGTCAAAAACAGCAGACTACCGAGAGCCAGCGAAGCTCGCGCAACCACAAATAGAGATATATGTGGGAAGACCTCTACAATGGAATATTTGTCTTCTCCATTACAACGAACTGCCATTCCGCCACCTTTTCCAACACTTAGATGGAAATACAACAGGCACTATAGTATATCCGGACCGATTGGAAAGGCCCTACCTGATTGTGAAAGACTACCAGTTGTTGTTGATTTTAATCGTTAGCATCGCTGAGCGGTGCAATAATGTGGTTCTAATATAGCCGTCTCTGGAACTGTGTGCATACACTTTACTTGAAGCTACGGTCACTAGTTTAACGCATCTTTCATCTGCCTGTATATGGCATGGCAAAGCATCTATACTCATAACAGGCTTGAAGTCATTGCTCACATACTGTTTTATCTCTTCATTAGTCAATGTTCTTAGCAGTAGAGGGGATTCAGTGTACTGGTGTTCCATTTGATAATTGCGTAATACTATTTAGCTTCAAAGTTTAAGTTTGGTGGTTTAAAGATTCTGATAGAGTCACTTTCAGATATTGCTTGCTTTTTCTTCATGATGCGCCTAAAGCCCAGCTCTCGGATATGGTTTCTGTCATCAGTTACCATAGCCAAAAGTACATTTTCGGGACGGGCAAAGTAAGCATTCCGTTGTAAAACGGGATCAACAATTTGAATAAGCTCTTCTGGTAAGTACCTTGAATATTCAATGATTTTGTAATCATGTCTAGGCCCATTTGTGAATTTGTGGTTTATTTTTGTGGCAAACCACATAGGCATATTATAACATTTTTGAGAATGAAAGTAACAACCTCTCTCAGATTTTCAGATGGGTTGGACACACTGATGTAGAAACGCAAAACTCGGTTTGCAGTAGTAAGCCATCTTGAACGTGACGTAGGGCTAGGATCACGTACCCACTACAAAGTCTTCTGAACAATGTCCTGACTTGATGACTTCGGATATCTCAAGAAAGAACAATTATTGGTGCTTGCTAAGAATACGCTTGCCAACTTTTGGAATCGGACAATCAATAGGATTAAAATCAATAAGTGGTAGTCATTCACAATCAGGTAGGGCCTTTCCAATTGGTCCGGAATATCCTATGGGGCCTGTTGTATTTTCATCTAAGGGCCGGTTGTTCGAACGCTAATCAACAATGATCATTATCAAATATTTACTTACTGTCACCAACTGTCAATGTGAACTTTGTTTGGGTTGCTGAAAACATAATATGAAATTACTTAATCAATTATGTTAATAATTGTTATGTTAATTGATTAACTAATCTCATAATTTTAATCAATTATGTTTTCAGCAACCCAATAAAAGTTGACATTGACAGCTTTGGTGACAGTAATTAAATATTTGATAGTGATCATTGTTGATTAGCGTTCGAACAACCGGCCCTAAGTGTTAGAAAAGGTGGTGGAATGGCAGTTCGTTGTAATGGAGAAGACAAATACTCCATTGTAGAGGTATTCCCACATGCATCTTTATTTGTGGCAGCGCGCGCTTCGCTGGCATTCGTCACTTTCGCCTCGTCTCTCGGTAGTCTGCTGTTGAATATCAAAATTTATCTTATATGCTTGGAGTTTAAATATATTATTGTAATTAAATTAAACTATTCCATCTCTAAGGGCCGGTTGTTCGAACGCTAATCAACAATGATCATTATCAAATATTTAATTACTGTTGTTTGGGTTGCTGAAAACATAATTGATTACAATTATGAAATTACTAAATCAATTATGTTAATAATTGTTATGTTAATTGATTAACTAATCTCATAATTATAAGCAATTTTGTTTTCAGCAACCCAATAAAAGTTGACTTTGACAGTTTTGGTGACAGTAATTAAATATTTGATAGTGATCATTGTTGATTAGCGTTCGAACAACCGGCCCTAAAAGTCGTATCATTAATTGTACCAAACAGTCAAACTTTGAAATTTTGCAAAAACTACTAATTTTACTCATTTTGTATTATGTTGCGCGACCGGAAGATATGAAACAAATGTATAATAAGTGCATTTATATTGATTTAACATACTTTTATTAGTTAATTCATGGTATAGGAACGCAATTAAAACCATCTGGCCTGTTAAAAAAATATATGGAAAATTAAGATATTTCACAATTTTTGCTAACTTCGATGGCATTGCGCGACCGGAAGACAAATTAATAAAGAAATAATAATTAGTGCTTTTTTCAAGTCTATACCAATGGCAACTTTTGTGCACTATAGCAATCTGGAATAAAAAAAAAGTTTTTTTCGAACCACCCTAGTATACAGTATGCTTTGAAACAAATGAACCTTGTAGAAGTATATTATGAAGTAAATACATAGTATCTATGTAGTCGTGTCACAAAAGCTGGTAATAATTTCTTATGGTTTCGCCCAAAACAAATGTCATATCCACCAATTATTGTTCGGTTGAAAAATTAAAATATAAAAAATTGTTACAAAAATGTCAACTACAAAAGTATTACCAGCTATTGTGACACCATTTAATACTATTTATATTAATAAATAATTTGGATGATACATTTAACATTCATTTGTTTCAAAGCATACTTTATAATTATTATGTTCTCAACATGTAAGTAAATTTAAAAGGTAAATTAAAAGTTTAACTGATCTTACTCGTAAATACAATATAACTAACAATTAATTTGGTACAGGAAAGTTGCTGTAGTAGAAAAATTACTAGGGTAGATATCAAATTTGGTTGTTTATTTAATTTAGTAACTAATTTATGCATTCATTAGTACGGAAAAATATTTTTTGGTAAAATAATTGAATGGTAGTTATTAAATAAATTTAATGGTACTAGTATACGATTTATTTTAATCTTTAATTACGTTTTTATTTTCATATTTGGTATTTTAATGTATGTTTCTAAAACGACATTATCATTATTTCTTTTTGCAAAAGAATTTTTAATAAAAAATCGGCAAAAACGTAAAATCTATAGTTTTTTTTTAATATCTACAAAACCAAACATGCTAGGTACATACAACCTTAGGTACATACCAAAAGAAAGGTTGTAATATTTACTACAAAAGGCAATACTAATATACAGGGTGTCCCATTTAAAAAAAATTAGAAAATTTTGTATTTGCAAATAGTGATCATGCTGTATATTTTATGGCTATATGTTAAATATGTTAATTTTGTTTAAAAATACTAGTATACTAAAAAAACTTTGACATGTCATTTAAATTTTTATTACCTTGGCAGCCTAATTCACAACCATTTGAATATTACCATTTTTCTCAATAAAAGTGTACATATTTCGAAAATTGTTAACTTTAGGCCTATAATACCTTATATAAATTCTTAATATTTTAAAAAAATATATTTAAAATTTATTTAATATATAGGGTGTTCTATTAAAAAAAAACAAAACTTTGGTTCGCACCGTCGTTCTGACTCACCCTGTATAATCGAAAATAATTTTAAATTATAGACGGCATCGACATACATTTATTTTGTTAAAAACATTTTTTGTATATCCCATAATTTAGCTGTAATCAAAGAAAACCAGAGGTTTGGCGCACCCTGTATGTGTGTATTTGTTTTCATTCCATTCATCATTTAATTTAAATGTCATGTATGTAGATGATAAATATAGTATATTATATTTTTTGATATATAAATGTTACCGGCCAAACCCGATTTCACGATAAACTATTTTGGCCTAGGCCAAAATAGTTTGTCCTAAACGCGCCAGGATAAACTAGATTGGCCTACGCCAGCCTAGTTTGTCCTGAATGCGATAGGATAAACCAGTTTGGCCTAGGCCAAACTAGTTTACCCTAAACGCGATAGAATAAACTGGTTTAGCCTAGGCCACACTAGTTTATCCTGATATTAATACGAACAATACAGGATAAACTATTACGGCCTAGTATAAACATTGTAGTACCTCTACACTACAAAGCGTAACTAAATTTCTATTTAAACTGAATAAAATACTTTGTAATTGGAAAATAACCACTTTTATTAACCCATTTAGCGCCAAAGGCGCGAAAAACCATTTTTTGTACAATTTTTTTTGACAATTCGTTAGTTTTATTTAAATCTTTGTATTTTTTAAGCAACTCGAAGATATAAATGTAACTAAATTTAATTTTGTTTAATTTCCAAACTCATGCTTTCATCACAATAGTTATTTTCCTAACAAGTGCAGAAAGTCATACTTTTCCGCAGCGGCTGTAGTTTGCCGAACGACGAGAAGCGGGAGTTTGGCAAGCAGTCGAGTACGGAAAAGAGATTTTCTGCAAGCGTTAGGAACAATATTTTTTCTACGAGTCTTTAAAAAATTACCAAATCTTAATAAATTAATTTAATTAATATGAAAATACATACACAAATTAATTCTTTGACAAGGTACTCAAAACCAAAGTTTCAGCATAATTGGTTAGCATGACGACGATCTTGGTTTCCATGACGACGATTTAAAACCACTGTTATTGTCTACTGATTTGACATTCGAATATTATGTCAAAATTATTTTATTTCATAGAATTCTCGCGTTAATTTCATTAAAACATGAACACAATAAGATATATTTGAAATAAATTAGTAAATAATATCTAAATATTAGTTTATTGCATGTATGGAGGCACTCACTCTTAGATGTTAGAGCAATGAGAGGGGCAGACATAGGGTCGGACCACATGTTGATTAGAGCCAAAATCAAACTCAAACTAGCCAGAACTAAGAAAACGCCAATGGAAAAACGAGAAAGATATAACGTTCAGTGGCTCAAAGACGGAAATGAAAGTACTGAAGAATATAAGACCAAGTTAAGAGAATTTTATATAATAAAACTTACAACACAGAAAATGCCACGATAGAAGAGCTGTGGGATAAATGCAAGTATGTATATACACAAGCAGCAAAAGAAACGATAGGAATACAAAAAAGAAGTAATAAACCATGGCTATCGAGAAGCACGTGGGAAAAAATACAAGAAAGGAAACTACTTAACCCTCCGTTACTCGCACACGGTGTGGGAGACCGGGCCTGTAAATAAATTCCTGTAACTCTGCTTGTAGTGGGGATTTTGAATGGCTACTTCGTATTCCTCTTCAGTGGTCAATCAACTGTGGGTAAAGTCAGTTCGCAGTGTAAAAAATAGTACTGTCCTTTTGTTATTACGCAACACGGTCCCGTACACCGTGTGCGAGTATTTGTGCACCAATTTTTGTGTTTGCTTATATAACTTACCCAGAACCATCAGAATGAGGTTTAGGGAGATATGTGGTTTACCAACAGAACAAGTACCAGTCGTAACACCAGGAACTTCAGATCGCTGTGCTGTTTGTGATTGGAAGAAAAATAGAAAAACAAAGTTTTACTGCCAAATATGCTCAAAATATCTGTGTTTGGAACACCATTGTTCCAATGAATGTGACACCATTGTGTATTTCATGTTTTAAAAACGTTAATAAATTTTTATAACTTTTTTTGTTACTACAATTACTCTTTATTTTTAATTTTTTTGTGTATTGAATTAAGATCTAAAGTTCTTAGTAAACAAATTTAACCATATTCAATTTTTTTTTCACTTCCAAAGTTTTTGTATATACATATAAATGGATAACAATGAAAATTATTAAATTTTTGATTAAACTAATATAATGTGAACCCAAACGCATATCTACAAAATTATATGATCATATATTCATTAAATAATTTAATCGTACACAATTTTGCAAAAAAAAATAATTTTAAAACACTGCTGACCCATATTTTTCGACCCGGTCTCCTGCACCGTGCGCGAGTATCCGATCACAAAAAGTTGGCGCGAGTAACGAAAGATGTAAAATGCTAAAAAATGATCTAAGAGATAGGGAACAAATGAAGAGAGAATATAGAGAGAAAGATAAAGAAGTTAAAAAAAGTACGAGAAACGACAAAAGACAATATAACGAAGAACTGTTAATAGAAGCAGAAACAGCAGCAAAAAACAACGACATGGGAACTCTATATAAAACGACGAAAAAACTAAGCTCGCGCGGAAAAATGAACGTTGAGCATGTAAAAAACAAAAATGGGAAAATATTGAAGAACGAAAAGGAAATAGTTGAGAGATGGATCGAACATTTTAGAAAAGTATATGCCAACAGAATAATAGAACACGAAATGGAAAATGAAGAAATAAAGGAAGAACTAAGCTTCACCGAATCGGAATTCACAAAAAAAGAAGTAAGTAAAGCAGTACAACAGCTGAAAAGAGGGAAAGCAGCTGGAATAGATAACATTACCACAGAACTACTGAAAGCAGATAGAGAAACATCGGAAGAAATCCTGTATGTACTAATAAACAGAATATGGCAGAAGGAGTGAATACCTGATGATTGTAAACAAGGTATAATTGTAAAGATACCCAAGAAGGGAGATCAAACGAATTGCAACAATTGGAGAGCAATAACACTACTTTCTACAGTGAGTGAAGTCATGACAAGGATGATACTAGAAAGAATGAAAAATACTATATACCAGTTGTTATGACCAAACCAAGCGGGCTTCAGAAGTAATAAAGCATGCACAGATCATATTAACACATTAAGAAACATTGTAGAACAAACAATAGAATGGCAGAGCAAAATCTATATAAATTTCATTGATTTTAGACAAGCCTTTGACCGGATTAACAGAGAAAAATGTGGGAAATATTAAAGAGATATGGAATTCCATTAAAATACATAAGAATTATCAAAATGTTCCATGAAAACTATACCGCACAAATCATGAAAAATGGGAAACTCACAGAACCAATCAACATAGACAGTGGAGTCAAACAGGGGTGTATTCTATCTCCAACCATATTTTTGACCTTAATCGACTGGGTCATCAAGAAGGCAACGAAAAATAAAGCAGGAATTAGATGGAATGCTTTCGGTCAGCTTGAAGATCTAGACTTTGCAGATGATATATGTCTGGTGTACGAAAAAACACAACATATGCAGAAAAAAAACAGAAAAGGTGACAAAAGAAGCAAGAAAAATAGGACTAGAGATTAACACAAGAAAAACCAAACTTATGAAGATAAATATGGAAAGAGAAATGGATACATTCATTGAAGGAGAAGAAGTAGAAAATGTACAGAAGTTTTGCTATCTGGGAAGCATAATTGACGCTAGCGGTGGAATAGAAGAGGAAATTAATGGAAGGATAAATAAAGCCCAAAATGCGTTCTATATTCTGAAGAAAACATGGGAGTCCAATAAATTAACAACAAAAACCAAAATCAGGATATTTAATACAAATGTAAAGAACATTGTGCTATATGCAGCAGAAACTTGGAAAATAGAGAAAAAGATTATACAAAAGGTTTAAACATTTGTAAATAGATGCCTTAGACGAATATTGCAAATATATTGGCCAAATCGGATAAGTAACAAGGAACTTTGGAGAAAAACTAATCAAGAGCCGATAGCCAAAACGATAAATAGACGCAAATGGAAGTTTATTGGACACACATTAAGGAAAAATGAAGATGATATAACCAAACAAGCCCTAGCTAACAAGCTACATAAGGCAAGTTGTGTAGTGTTGTAGACAATATGTCGATTTGTCGAATTTATGCAACTGGCACAGTGCAAGATACAGGATTGGAAAGTGTAAACTGGAAATATCTAAAATAATTTCTAAAAAAGATAAAGGGCCGTTCGACTTCGTTTTTGAGAAAGAAGCTAAAGAAGGTATAAGCAATGGTCTAACCATACTATTTTTGTTTATCAAAACTTCCAGGTCCATATACACTCTAAATGTTTTGAGACTTTTCACAAAAAATAAAATTGTGTATTTCAATGTTTATATCTCATTTACGCCAAAGGTTCGAAAACGAACCATTTTGTTGTTCTGACACCTGCCATTATCAAAGTGTAAAACAATTTTTTTACGAATGTTTAAGTTTATTTTACTCTAGTTAATCAGAAATATTACATATTATTTCAGTATTTCTTTGCTTGGCGGTTAATGGGTTAAAACGATAAAAATTCGTGGTTAAATCTAATGGACAATTGGTCATTCAGACGATCATATTATAAAAAAAATTCAGTGTTTTTTATACTGATTGTTTTTTATAAAACCAAAAGTTATTATACTTAAATTATAAAAATTGTTATTTATTTTCCCATGGAGTGCTTTGGTGACACTTAGAATTGCGAAGTATTATTGCCTTCTTGCACTTGCATCTGTTTGTGAAACAATTTTTGTTACAGCTAAATTTGATAATTTTTTTTTCAGATCAGAGTCTGACATTTGCCATCAAACTATTTGAGAGGAAGCAGATAAAAACTAAGGCTTTAAAATGTCATTAAAACTTGCAGCTACGAGAGATTCAGTTGGATCAGGACAAGATTTTGTCAAATGAAGCTCCAACAAAAACTGTTCCACAAACAGGTGCCAGTGCAAGAAGGCAATGATACTCCGCTATTCTAAGTATCACCAAAGCTCTCCATGTAAAAATGAATCATAATTTTTATAATTGAGGTATAATTATTAATTATATAAAAGAAACACTGATTATTTTTTATAATATGATTGTTTGTATTACCAATCATTGTCCACTAGTTTTAACGACTAACCATTAACCTTTTAATAAAAATAATTATTTACCAATTACAGAGTATTTTATTCGCCTTTTAATTTTTTTGGGCTTTGAAGATATATTATTAAATTTATAATAGGCCATACTAGTTTATCCTATCGCCTTCAGACCAAACTAGTTTGGCCTAAGGCAAACTAGTTTATCCTGAAATCGGGTTTGTCCGGTATTTATATGTATGTAGCTCTTTGTCAATGGCTTTTCTTCGTCTAATACAAGGATTCGCACACATGCCAGGCTATCACACTTAGATAAAATGTGCTCTGCTGTTTTTTCTTCTAGGTGAAATAATCTGCATACGTCATCATCTACCAATCCCATTAGCTTCAACTGCCTATTCAGCTTAAAGTGCTGTGTTAGTGGAACTACTCTGGCTATGACTGTTTTCCTGTGTTTGTTTTAGTCTCATCTAAATTTTGGCGAATGTTCTGCAATGAAATGGCGCGTCTGTCTTTCCCTGGTGACCCTCCTTCACCATTTCAGAGATTCGTGTGTTCTCCCTTTCCTGTAGCTATTCTTATTACTACCTTTGCAGCATCGCAAAATGTTCCGGTTCAACGAATATGACATTTCTGAGCCTTGTTTGATCATTTCATCTGATTTTTTATTGCACTTATAACTCTTGCTTCGGTTTCCTAGTTTATTTAGGCACCCACACTTTTTATACGTACGAAACTGGAAATTAACGCGAGACCGCAAAATTGTAAGCATAGTTTGAAGAAGATCAAGACACGATTTGGTCTGTAGTGTCATTTGAGAGATAGTTGTCCCATTTATAGAGTTAGGCTCAGACTTATAGGCCAGGGTAATAAGGCAAAAATATACCCTATAAAAACAAATTTAGTATGATATAATTGATCCAAAAGATGGCATAAGCCAGACATCCAAAGTGAAAGTTATCCTCTAACATCAAATTATTCTATATGGTCCACATAATGTTCAGAGAAAAATCACACCATTTTCAGCGTCGCGTTTGGGGGGGGGGGAGAGGAGGGAGAAATCGGTAAATTCCTAGTTTTTAATTTTTTTGTCAATATTTCTAAAACTATGCGGTTTAGCATTCTACATTAAATTTGAAATAAAAAAGGCCCTATGCATAATCCTTCTAAAATGAACCGTTCCAAAGTTACGGACGTAGTATAGTATAATTGGTCCAAAAAAGGCCTAACCCAGTCATCCAAAGTAGAAGTTTTCCTCCAACACCAAATTTTTCTATATGATCCACATATTGTTCAGTAAAAATTTACACCATTTTGAGCGTCCGGTTTGGGGGGAGATGGGGGAGAAATCAGTAAATTAGTAGTTTTTTACATTTCTCGGCAATATTCATAAAATTATGTTTAGCGTAAACAATGTTACATACGAAAACGTTCTACATAAAATTTAAAACAAAGAAGGTTCCTTACATAATTGTTATAAAATCAACGGTTCCAGAGTTACGGAGGGTGAAAAGTGGATGTTTCCGATACTTCTTATATTTTTTGGGCAATTGATGATGATTTTAGGTGGTCAGGTTGACGTTTTTTCAAGGGCTTATCACTAACATACCACCGGCCACTGAAATAGCAAATTTTATTTATAAAACACAATCCTGTTAAAAAAATTTCTTTCGTCAGTAATAATATTATAAATTGCCCAAAAAATATAAAAAGTAGTGAAAACCTCCACTTTTTACCCTTCGTAACTCTGGAACTCTTGATTTTATAACAATTATGTATCGGAACTTTTTTATTTCAAATTTTATGTAGAACATTTTTGTATAAAACATTGTTTACGTTAAGAGGAAACAATAGCGATCAACAGGTAGCAAAAACGCGTTCCAAGATTGCGGCTGTAATTTTGAATATTTTTTCGAGTTATTTGGCACACGTATTCGTAATATAATAAATAATAAAGAATGGTTGTACAGAGCCCAATTTGAAAAATATATTAATATGTGGAAATTACTCTGTAATTAATTAAAATAATAAAAAAACGAGCCTGTACCGCCATTAAGAAGAACAAAAAAATACACTTTCTTCAAATAAACTTTTTTATCCGATGCCTAGATTTTGTGTCATTTTGGAACTACTAAAATTTTTTATTTCATTAGTAGTTCCAAAATGACACAAAATCTAGGCATCGGATAAAAAAATTTATTTGAATAAAGTGTATTTTTTTGTTCTTGTTAATGGCGGTACAGGCTCGTTTTTTTTAATATTGTATTTAATTGCAGAGTAATTTCCACATATTAATATATTTTTCAAATTGGGCTCTGTACCGCCATTCTTTATTATATTACGAATGCGTGTGCCAAATATCTCGAAAAAATATTCAAAATTACAGCCGCAATCTTAGAACGCGTTTTCGCTACCTGTTGATCGCTACTGTTTCCTCTTAAAGCATAGTTTTAGAAATTTTGACGAAAAATGTAAAAAAAAACTACTAATTTACCGACTTCTCCCCCATGTCCCCCCCAAACGGGACGCTCAAAATGGTGTAACTTTTTACTGAACAATATGTGGACCATATAGAACAATTTGGTGTTGGAGGAAAACTTTTACTTTGGATGTTTGGGTTAGGCCTTTTTTTGGAGCAATTGTACTATACTACCTCCGTAACTTTGAAACCGTTCATTATAAAGGGTGTAACGAAAATACAGGTCATAAATTAAATCAGATATTCTGAGACTAAATATAGTTCGAATGAACCTAATTTACCTTAGTACAAATATGCACATAAAAAAAGTTACAGCCCTTTGAAGTTACAAAATGAAAATCGATTTTTTCGAATATATCGAAAACTATTAGAGATTTTTTATTGAAAATGGACATGTGGCACTCTTATTACAGGAACATCTTAAAAAAAGAATTATAGTGAAATTTGTGCACCCCATAAAAATTTTATGGGGGTTTTGTCCCTTTAAACCCCCCCAAACTTTTGTGTACGTTCCAATTAAATTATTATTGTGGTACCATTAGTTAAATTCAATATTTCTAAAACTTTTTTGCCTCTTAATATTTTTTTGATAAGGCCGTTTTGATCGAGTTGCGGCTTCTTTTTTAATATGTTTACATAAAAATTTTATGGGGGTTTTGTTTCTTTAAACCCCCCAAATGTTTGTGTATCTTCCAATTAAATTTTTACTGCGGTACCATTAGTTAAACACAGTGTTTTTAAAACTTTTTTGTCTCTTTGTATTTTTTCGAGAAGGCACTTTTTATCGAGATATTACTTCTTTTTTAATATGGTTCATAATATACCCAAAAATGTAAATCATAAATAAATTTTCATATTATTTCCTAGTCTGCATATAGTCTAGGCGCCAGAGGGGTCACCGTGTAATATTCAATTCTGATGGACAAACTCAACGGTTTCTTATGGATTTTTGGCTGCTGATTACGAATTTCGAGGGGGGATTTCGATCCGAGTGGTCAAAAAATTGTTATAAACAATTTAATTGTTTATAAATTGTTTATAAGGCTCTGGCTCATAAACTAAAAGAGATAAAAAAAATGTTTTAAATAAAATTTGTTCCTTAATAAAAAACGAAGAAAAAACCGTTTACTAAACCTAAATCTAACAATTATAACTTAAAATATTGTAAAATTAGTGCACAATGCAAATTGCTAATTGCAAAATAAGTATTTTTCGAAGCTTTATCGATCGTAACTTGGCTTATACGCAAATAAATAAGTCTTCGAAGATGTCGTTTTAAAGCTTAATTAACACGCTTCCAAACAAAGTTTGTTAAATTACTTGATTTTCATTTGTTTTAAAGTTATACCCGTTTGAAGTTACAATTTTCTTAAAAATATTGTACATTCATTTGTTTATAAGGGTTTCAAGCAAATTTGAGCTCTAAACATTTATACTTTAATGAACAATAATGATAGAAAAACTCAAAAGAAACAATTTGAGGTTACGAAAATGTTCATAAGTTTATTTTTGGCCAAGATGTCGATATTTTAATGGCGCGCGCTATGAGGCGCAAGATCGGCTCACCGCGTAAAGGTTCACGCGCTAACTTCTCGATGCAAATTATAATTTCTATGTATACATACGTTATCTTCATTTTTCATATTTGAAGATCCTAATAAAATTTTATCATATAATTCTTATAATTAAATCATCATACTGTACCTCGTATCACCTTTCATTCTATTTACATTGTCTTCTATTTTTTGAACTAAATGAGAAAAAAACATTAAAAACTAATGTTTCAGAAGTATAACTAAAAAGTAAGTTGATCTTATTTATTAATACTATTTTTACAAACATTTTTTTCATGCATGAGATATACAGGGAATATCAGCTTTTTTATATCTGCATAAGTTCTTAGCGAAATTTTAACAGTTACATGGTGGTACAAGTCTGTTCTTGTAGGCAGTAAAACTAAAACTTTTTGAGGCTTCAGAGTTTAATTATCTATATGATATCCATATAAAGTGGATCTAGTTCTTTTGCAGCATCGTCAAGGCCCGTCAATTTTGTGTATGCCGCCACATCATAAATGCTCGTTTTATATGCAATGATGATGCTGCAAAAGAACTCGATCCATTTTTATATGGATATCACATATTGGCTCATTTTCATGCGTAGAAGCCGAGTTACTATCGATAAATCGTCAAATAATACATACTTACTTGACTGTGAGCCAATCTTGCGCCTCATAGCGCGCCATTAAAATATCGACATCTTAGCCAAAAATAAACTTACGAACATTTTCGTAAGCTCAAATTGTTCCTTTTGAGTTGTTTTATCATTATTGTCAATTAAAGTATAAATGTTTATAGCTCAAGTTGGCTTGAAACCTTTATAAATAACTTAATGTACAATTTTTTTAAGAAAATTATAACTTCAAACGGGTATAACTTTAAAACAAATGAAGATCAAATAATTTAACAAACTTTGTTTGGAAGCCTCTTAATTAAGCTTTTAAAAGGATACCTCACAAGGCTCACTTGCATGCGTAGAAGCCAAGTTACGATCAGTAAAGCTACGAAAAATACTTATTTTGCAATTTGCAATTTGCATTGTGCACTAATTTTACAATATCTTGAGTTCTAATTGTCAGATTTAAGTTTAGTAAACGGTTGTTTCCTCGTTTTTTATTAGGGAACAAATTTTATTTAAAACATTTTTTTTATCTCTTTTAGTTTATGAGCCAGACCCTTATAAAAAATTTATAAACAATTAAATTGTTTATAAAAAATTTTTGACCACTAGGATCGAAATTCCCCCTCGAAATTCGTAATCAGCAGCCCAAAATTTATAAGAAACCGTTGAGTTTGTCCATCAGAATTGAAAATGACACGGTGACCTCTATTTGGCGCCTAGACTAATAATCGTACTTAGCCATATACAAATATGTGGTGGATTTGACAAATATTCAAAATATCTCGATAAAAAAAGACTTTTCGAAAAAGTAATAGGAGGCAAAAAAGTTTTTAAAATATTGTGTTTAACTAATGGTACTACAATAATAATTAAATTGGAACGTACACAAAAGTTTGGGGGTGTTTAAAGGAACAAAACCTCCATAAAATTGTTATGGGGTGTCCAAATTTCACTATAATTTTTTCTTAAGATACTACTACTATAGGAATGCCACACGTGTATTTTCCATAAAAGATCTCTAATAGTTTTTGATATATTGGAAAAAATCGATTTTCATTTTGTAACTTCAAAGGGCTGTAACTTTTTTTATGTGCACATTTGTACTAAGGTAAGTTAGGTTCAGTCGAACTATTTTTGGTCCCAGAATATGTGATTAAATTTATGACCTGTATTTTTGTTACACCCTGCAGAAGGATTATGCATAGGTCCTTTTTTATTTTAAATTTAATGTAAAACATTTTTGTATAAAAGGTTGTTCATGCTAAACCGCGTAGTTTTAGAAATATTGACGAAAACGTAAAAAAAAACTAATAATTTACCGATTTCTCCCCCCTCTTCCCCCAAACCCGACGCTCAAAATGGTGTGACTTTTTTCTGAACATTATGTGGACTATATAGAACAATTTTTTGTTGAAGGATATCTTTCACTTTGGATGTCTGGGTTTGGGTCTAGTTATACCATACTAATTGTAATTATTTCCTGCTTCGGATCTGGCGGCCATTTATATTTTGTAAACAAATTTTACCTTTTTTTTTCAAATCAATGAAAAGCAGTGAAACTTATGGTTTTATTAGTACAAACATCTTCGAGAGCATTGAAAACCCTTTAAAATGGCGTATTATAAAACTTGATAATATACATTCATTTATTTTTAATATAATTACGAAAAGAAAGAACGAAATTGCAAAAAATTCATTTCGCAATAACTATTGTAACCATTAGTGCACAGCTTTGAAATTTTTGTTAAATGAGGGTTCTTTGGTGTTTAAAATGTGAAAAAAATTCAAAGTGATTCATTCAATTGTTTAAATTTTATTCAAATTCTTTATCCCAGAGAATTTGTTTTGCAATAACATAAGTCAGAACAAAATAATTTTAGAACCATTCTATAGGTGTCAAATGAAAAAGCATGAGCTAAACTTTTAAATTGGTTTAGAAAAATTGAATAAAAATGCATTTATTAGTAATAAATAATTATCCAAAGGTATCGTCAATTTTTCCTTATAAACTTTTTGAATAACTTTTTTAAAAAAAATTTATTTTTTACCGTGTTTTATTTGCACAACTACCAAGTAATGTGATGTAGATAATAATTGATAAAAAATTGTAATAAATATAATATAAAATTTATTATATAACAAAATAAAAAGTTTATAGAGAAGAATAATTAATGATAATTTTGGATAATAATAAATGAAGTTTTTATTTATTTTTTTAAACCAATTTGAAAGTTTATCTGCTGCTCTTTCATTTGTCACCTGTAGAAAGATTATAATGTCATTTTTTTTTCTGACTTATGTTATTGTAAAAAAAAGCCTTTTGAGACAAACAATTTCAATAAAACTTAAACAAGTGAATGAATCGCTTTGAAATTTTTGTTATATATTAAGCACCAAAGATAAATAGAGGAGCAAACTTGGACACAGACCATTTTCTAGTAATAGGAGAAATCAAAATGAAGATAATTAAAGCAGAGAGAACAAGACAAAATAAAAGAAGATGGAATCTAGAGAAGTTAAAAGTACGGGAACTGAGAGAACAATATGAGACAACTCTAAAAGAAAATCTAACAGAAGCAAATAACAGAGGACATATTATGGAAAATATAAAAGAATCCATTCTGAATTCAGCTGAAGAGGTGATAGGACAGAGGAAAATAAAAACAAGGAAAGAGTGGTTTCATGCAGAATGCGAAATCAAAATCAAACAGAAAAACCAAGCAAGAGATAAATAGATATCAACTCAAGAACAAAAAAAACTGTGGATGGGAGAGCTGTTAAAGGACCTAGAAAAGAATAGTAACGACAGCGCCAAACTATTTGGATACCTAAAAGCTCAACAAAGAAAAGGCAGACCAGTAGTTAAAATGGACAATGGATCATGGGAAACACACTTCACAGAACTATATAGATGCAAAGGAAACCCGGAAGAGGAAGTAGGCGCAATGAAAAACATTAAAGATAATGAAATAGGGATACCAACATATGATGCATATTTAGACATCATTCAAAAAATGAAACAAAAAAGAACACCTGGCCCAGATAAATTTCCCAATGAGCTAATTAAAAACGGAGGGGAAAAGTTATCTGTAACATCTAGAGAGAAATATCTCTACTGAGAAAAATATATAAAATTCTAATAGCCCTCATCAAACAAAAACTCATTCAATTCACAGAGAAAAAAATTGGGGACTACCAGCAAGGATTCAGAGAAGGCAGATCCACTACAGATGCGATCCACATAGTTACACAAACAATCTAAAAATGCCACGAACACAACATAGAACTCCACATCCTCCTCGTAGATTTCAGAAAAACCTTTGACTGTATTGGAAGAAATAGCTTATTTTTTGAAATGAAAAATCAAGATATACTAGAAAAATTAATCAGCTAAAGTAGATCTCGAGCTAAAGTAACAACAGAAGTAGGTAGCACAAAATCAATTGCAATAGAAACAGGAGTGAGACAAGGCGATTTCCTGTAAACCACATTATTCAACGTAGCAGTAGAAGGAACAGTCAAGGCCAGCAAAATTAAAGGAACTATAGCTCACTCCTCAACACAAATAGTTGCATATGCAGAATATGTAGTTCTTATGGAAAAAGACAAGGAATTATTAAATGAAGCAGTAACAATCGTGGCAAAAGAAGCACCGAAAAAAGGTCTAGAAATTAACGAAGTAAAAACAAAATATCTACCCTGCTCTAGAAGAGAAGATAACAGGATGAGAGAAATCAAAATAGAAAACTACACTTTTAAAAGAGTTCAACGATTTAAATATTTGGGAGTAATAGTTAATGGCCAAAACCAGAGAAGTGAAGAAGTAACGGAACGAATACGTGCAGGCAACAAAACATACTGGAGATACCATAGGCTTATGAAGGACAAGAACTTATCCAGAAATACAAAACTGAAAATATACAGAGTTGCAATGAGACCAGTAGTGACACGTACGTAGCTGAGACAATGTGCCTCATTGAAAAAGATGAAGAAAAATTGAGAATATTCGAAAGGAAAATCCTTAGACATATTATGGGCCCGATAAGAATGGACAACGGAGAAATGAGAAGAAGAATAAACCATGAACTAAGGGACACCATGAAGGGAGAATATATAGTTAGATTTATTAAATCACAGAGGCTGAGATAACTGGGACACATAGAGAGAAGGAAAAACGACCTACCCATTAAGAAGATCACCAAATGGAAATCAGAAACTGAATAACCAAGGGGAAGACCCAGAGAGAGTTGGGATGACCAGGTCATGAGATATATCAAAATTCTGGAAGTGAGGAACTGGAGGGAACTATGCACATATCGAAATGAGTCGAAGAAAATTGTAACGAAAGCCAAGCCATACAACAAACTTTGACAACATACAAGTGGAATGCGGAGTGATTCACCGTAATTAGCGAATCAGAGAGCTCTAAGTAAGAGCGGCAAACATTCCACTTGGAATGAAAAGCCCTGATGATAATGATTAAGCACCAAAGAACCCTTATGTGACAAAAATTTCGATGCTGTACACTAATTTTAAAAATAAACATTGTGAAATTAATTTTTGAAATTTCCACTTTTTTGGGAATTATATTAACAATAAATGAGTTTATCAACCTTTATAGTACGCGATTTTAAAGCTTTCTCCATACTCTCGAAGATCTCGGTACTAAAAAACCATAAGCTTTACGGTTTTTCATTGATTTGGAAAAAGGCCGTTTTGAAAGGCCATTTGAAAGAAAAAAAGGCCGTTTTTTGACACTGGATTGTTTATAAATAAAAATGGACGCCAGATACTACGCAAGAAATAGTTACAATTTATTCTTATAGGTATTACCTGTCGAAAAAACGCTTCAGTACCCTGGCTGTTGAAGTGTCATGGAAAAAACCTTATTACCCTGGACTAGTATCACATAAAACACATAATAAAAATAATAACCATGTAAAAGAAATATCTTAAAAGTATTGCTAAATAGGACAAAATATATAGATACAGACAAAAGATAAATAAAAAATCTTTACTTAAGAAAACAGAGAGCAAACAGCCGGACTGGTACGTTCATCTTATAAGAAAAATCCAAAAGAGCAACCAGTCCAAAAAAGAGCACAGACGATTGAAGCTATGTACGTCATGAGTGTAAAACGAAAAAATAAAGGAAACTCATAAAAACTCTAAAAGAAACAAGACCGTGCTAAAAAATATAAGGATTGAATTAAATTAGAAGATATTTTAAAACAAAATTTGAAAAAAAAATACTCATTTCAAAAGACAATCAGTAGAAGTTACTCGTAACTCGTAAACAATAAAATCTTTTAACTAAAGCACAACAGAATATTAAATATTTAAACTAAAATGTGCAGCAAATATAACATGACCAAATATAGCATTGATTTTAAACATGCTTTAAATCGAGTCAAAATAATGGAACCATTCCCACCATTGCAAGATATGGATGTTTGTTTAAAGCTTATTACAATAATAAAATTAACTCTCCAAAAGACAGTGAATAAAGTCAAATTAAACAATAGTATAACAGAAAGTTTTGACCTCAAACGAGTGCGACAGAATGATCTATTCATCTATAATATTAGTATAATATTAGAAACGGTTATGAAGGAAGCAAACATTAATAGAATAGGTCTGGTATACTACAAAAAACATCAGTGCTTAGCATTTGGGGACAAATCGGTAATCGTGGCTAGAAGCAAAATACAACTACTGGATTCGAAACTGGTTTCTTAACTAGTAAACAGTGTTTCCGATTAGCTCTTAGTTTTTATCAAAATTAAGGTGGTTTTACTTGTTAGAAAATTATCAAAGTTGGTATAATAGTGTATTATATAGTGCTTAATCCGATTTTGGGATCAAACTGTAAGTTAGATCATCTTTATTACTATTTTTTAATCAACAAACAGTAAACAACGGTTATAAATACCAGTAACGAGGTAATTAAGTAGCTTAATTACTAATGAACCTGTCCAAGCACAAGGGCCGTAATCAGGCAACATAGGCCCAATATGCAGGAAATTTCAGAGGAGAGATCTTCTGAATTTCAAAATTCTCAAGATGTCATTAATCCATCCAATCAATCAAAATTATATTCAACCGCTCTGACTCAACCTAACAAAAAATTCGCAAGCAAAAACCAAGCCATTTTATTCAATTCACTTCCAAATACAAAAATTGAAGATTATTTAAATGCCATAGCAAAGTCGATCCCAATAAAATTCTCGCCATTTCCAGGATTGTAAACGATCGTATTTGCGTATATTTTACTACTGAAGAAACAGTCACCGAATTTTTAAGAACAGATAATGGAACAATAGTAATCAATCAGGAACGTATCCAAGCCAGGAAGTTAGTCACACCAAGCGAAAAACTGATAATTTCTAATGTCCCCCCATCAATACCTCACAGTATTATAGAGACTCAACTACAAAATTTTGCAATTCATCAAATAACTCCATTGGATTTTCTAAGAATAGGTACAACTAACTCTTTATTTAAGCATATCTTGAGTTTCCGACGCTATACTTACATTTCTCCTAAAAATCTGGAAAATATTCCTGAGTCTATATTAATTAACTATGAACAAATCAATTATCGAATTTGTTTTTCACTTGAAAAACAGTCTTGTTACATTTGTAAAGAACAAGGTCATCTAGCCTCTCAGTGCAAAAAAAATACAAACACTCAAACATCTATCGAAAATTCATCACCTACTGCTCAACCAAATTATATCCAAAATTGCCACCCTATCATAACAGATGCTCAGCCAACTATCCATCCTTCACAATCTTCGCAACAATCCACCAGTCCACAATCAAAAGAAACAACCAATACTTCTCTATTTGATTCAAATCCCATTCAAACACCTATCCAGCCAGATAATGTTGAAATGAATAATCACAGCCAAAATCAACCTCCTACACCCTCTGACACTCAATCGTCTAAACGAGCGGTGTCAGAAATAACGTCTCCTTCAACATCAGTAGACTAGAACCCATTTAAAGAACCTCTGCGTAAATCTAAGAAAGCAAAAACTATTCCTGAAGATAATAAGACTTTAGCAGAAGATCTTATTAAATGCACTAGTTCTTTTTTCCAAGATAATTCTGACAACGGATATTTAACCCAGGAAGAACTAATTGATTTCTTTGAAAATGCATACGGCTCTGCAGATCCTCTCAGCATTGCAAAAACGTATACAGAAGATATCGAAGGACTACTCAATTTTTTAACTAAAATCCATCCAGCATTAACTCCCAAGTATCTGAAAAGTCGCTGTACAAGATTAAAAACTAAGATTAATAAACAGCTATTATTATCCGCTTTCTCTACTGATCACAGTGAATACAGCAGCGACGCCTCTGCTGAAATTTAATACAACATTCAACTGTATACTGCAATGGAACCTAAATGGGTATTACACCCATTTAGAAGAACTTAAATTAATTATAGCTAAGTTTAAACCATCTGTAATATGCCTACAAGAAACCCACTTCAAAGAAGATAACTGTCATAATTTAAGAAACTATACTCCGTACTATAAGAACAGAATAACTGCTAGCCATGCTAGTGGGGGAGTAGTAATATATGTCCATAACTCATTTAATACCGAAGTAATACGTTTAAGAACTGAGTTGGAGTCAACAGCAGTATCTATAAGAGGCCCCCACAAAGTCAATATATGTAATATTTATTTTCCTCCGAACTTAGACCCGTCCATAAAACAAATAACTGAACTCTTCAATCAAATTCCAGAACCGCGTATTATATTAGGCGATTTTAATGCCCACAATATACTTTGGGGAGGTAAAAAAACAGATTCCTTGGGACGTAAAATCGAACAAATTGTTACAGATTCTAATATGAATATCCTTAACGATGGAAGAATCACAAGGTTCAATATTTCCACCGGCAATGGATCCCCAATAGATTTATCCCTCTGTGACCCTGTCTTACAACCAACTCTGTCGTGGGATGTGACATCCCATTTGCATGGAAGCGATCATTTTCCTATCCTAATTACGAACAATAACCATATCTCCTCATCAATTCCATCCAATAAATGGTGTCTGAAAAATGCAGATTGGTCTCTATATTCCTCTTTAATTTCACAAAAAATTTCTCAGTTGGTTCAGCCCTTTGATACAGACATTGATATTAACTCCAAAGTACTCCATCTCGTACAGTTTTTAACGTCAATAGCTCACGAGTCCATAGGTTATTCAAAATTTCCAAAAAAACGTGCTCCAGTCCCGTGGTGGAATTCCCACTGCGAAGCAGCAATTAAAGAGTCAAAAAAGGCGTTTTATAAATTAAGAAGGCACCCAACTTTAAATAACCAGCTAGAATTCAAAAGATTAAGGGCGTATTGTAGATACACCTTAAAGAAGAGTAAGAGAGAAGCCTGGAAAAATTATGTATCATCTTTAAATTCATCTACCCCGACTTCTGAAGTTTGGCAAATGATAAGCAGAATGTACGGGAAAAAATCATTTAACACCATTCATTACCTAGAACATCATAACCATATTTATTCAACTAAGCAAGAAATAGCCTCCGTACTAGCAAACGTATACCAACAACATAGCAGTGACGAAAATCTATCTACAAGTTTCCTAGCCCATAAAAATAAATTTAATAATGCATGTATAAATCTTGATGACCACAATAATTTACCTCTAAATGCCATATTTACGATGGATGAACTGTTAGAAACTTTAAACAAAGTTAAAGACACTAGCCCAGGGCCTGACAACATCCCTACGACATTTTTAAAAGCTATGCCAACGGAAGGAAAACAATATCTTTTGGATCTTTATAATTTCATTTGGACAAATAATGTTTTCCCCATTGATTGGTACGATTCCATTATTGTACCAGTTCTTAAACAGGGCAAGAATAAATCGGACCCAGAGTCTTACCGACCAATCTCCCTAACATCTAATATGTGCAAAGTACTTGAAAAAATGGCAAGCAACCGACTAATGTGGTACCTAGAAGATCGACAGCTACTTAGCCCTATACAAAGTGGATTTAGAAAGTCCAGATCTACATTAGACAACATAGTGGATATTGAATCTGTAATTCACGAGTCATTTGGATGTGGTCAAGAATGTCTGGCTGTATTTTTTGATATAACGCGTGCATATGATACAATCTGGAGATCAGATATCATAAGAATCCTGTCAAGTTGGTCGATTAAAGGAAATATTATCAAGTTTATTAATAATTTTTTATATAGGCGAAACTTCAAAGTTCGAATAGACAAATTTCTTTCAGACTCTAAAATCCAATTAAACGGTATTCCTCAAGGGTCTACTCTTAGTGTTGCACTTTTCCTTATTGCCATCAATGACATCGCTAAGTCACTTAGCCCATTAGTCAAAGCCCGTCTATTTGCTGATGATCTTGTTATATTCTGTCGTGGTAAAAATATATCAACAATGACGACCCATATACAGCAAGCCATTTACAAACTAGAGAATTGGTCGAATATTACTGGCCTAGAATTTTCACCCACTAAAACGAAAGCAATGATCTTCAGTAAAACTCCAAAGAAACAAGTAAATCCACCGAAACTCTTCCTAAAAAATTTACCAATAAAGTATTCAGAATCGATCAATTCTTGGGAGTAAAACTGGATAGCCGACTATCTTGGCAAGACCACATCCACTCTCTCCGTCTGTCAGTTCAAAACGGCCTTAACTTAATGAAAAGTATCTCTCATAAACAATGGGGTGCCGATTTCCAAACTCTTATGACTGTATACAAAACCCTAATTCGTTCAAAACTAGATTATGCTGCTGTTGCCTACAACTCAGCCAAAGGTTCACTATTGAAAGTGCTAGACACAGTTCATAATTCAGCAATTAGAATTGCACTGGGAGCACACTACACAAGCTCAGTTGAATGTATGTATGTTGAATCAGGCGAACCATCCCTTCAACTCAGGAGAGAATACCTTAGCCTCATGTATGCCTTAAGAGTATCAACTAACCCACATGTACCTGTTTATAAAAACACATTTACAGATAGATTTCCATCGACATTTAATTGTGGGAAAAGATTGGATCCTCCGTTTTATCATCGAGTTAGAGCAACGTTACAGAGCTTAGACACAATAATTCCACACACTTACAATACTTTTAAAGTCAGCCAACACATATTACCATGGACAATTGCTCTCCCTGCTTGTAATACAAACCTATCTGCATTCAAGAAAGGTGACACACCAGCAAAAATCTTCAATCAGAGATTATTAGAGATATTAAATGGTTTTAATGATCACATCCATATTTATACCGATGCATCCAGATCTGCAAATGGAGTAGGAGCGGCTTTCACAACAGATAACTATAACAGTTCCTACCAGCTCCCTCCCCAAACCTCCATATTCTCAGCTGAACTCTTTGCTATCCTCCAGTCATTAAAGTTTGTTAACACACATGACATCAAATTCTCAATAATCATTAGCGATTCCCTAAGTGCATTAACGGCCTTGAGGCGGGTATACCCCAAACATCCTATCCTCCTCTTAATTAAGGCGGAACTCTTGATATGCCAACAAAATCAAAGATTAGTTCAGTTCCTCTGGGTACCATCACATTGCGAGATAAGTGGAAATGATAAAGCTGACACATTAGCAAAAAATGCGAGTGAGAATCCCTTAACAGACATCATAACTACTTGCGTTCATACTGATCTAAAGCAATATTTTAAAAACAAGATCATGACAAAATGGCAAACAAATTGGAACGAATCAAACTCTACATTAAGAACAATCAAACAAAGTATATCACCGTCGAAACATCCTACAAAAAGAAGAGACCAAGTGCTCATGTCCAGATTGCGACTTGGTCATACGAAGATCACCCACGACTTTTTATTAAAGAAGGAAGCCCCTCCGATGTGTTATGTGTGTGATAGTGAACTAACAGTGCAACATATAATAATAGACTGTCCCCTCTACGTTATAGAACGGCAACATCAACAGTTACCAACTACAATTAAAGATTGTTTAAGTGAAAGTAATTCATGTAAGACTCTTAATTTTTTACGTACTATAGGACTCATTAACCAAATTTAATATACCTAAATTTTGTAATTTGATGTAAATACAGTTCATTGCTAATAACCCTTGTGGTTGAAGCAAATTGTAAATAAAAAAAAAAAAATACAACTACTGATTGAAACAGTCATGGAACTCGAAGAGATTGTATATTATGTACATACGAGTAAGTGAATTGCAACCAAAGAATTGTATACAAATTAAGCAAAAACGAAATATTATTATGGAATGAATAAATACGCAATTTTTTCGGAGGCAATACATAACTATATTTATATGCTCTCAATGGGTTGTTAACCTTTAACTACACGCTCTGGCGTATTTTGTACGCCA
This sequence comes from Diabrotica virgifera virgifera, assembly GCF_917563875.1. Taxonomy (NCBI): domain Eukaryota; kingdom Metazoa; phylum Arthropoda; class Insecta; order Coleoptera; family Chrysomelidae; genus Diabrotica; species Diabrotica virgifera. Next base: position 181,333,876 of record NC_065444.1, on the reverse strand, counting down.
GATATAAAAATTCTACTGCAAAAATTTAATTTTTGACATTGTTTATCTCTCTAACCTATCACTGGGAAGTGCTTTACAATTTGCTTTTAGTTTCGTTATAATCGGCGTTCTGGGAAGATCGTAATTTACAGTTAATTATTTGTTATTTCCGGTGGTGGACAATATACGCCACGATTATATTAATATAAGTAGTAATATAAGTACATATTTCAATTGTTTTTTAGTCATTATGGCACGAAATATATTTTTCTTTATAAACAATAATTTTTCTCCTGTAGAAAATCACATTTCAAAAAATTGTTTATTAGTAATTTTATTTATCATGGAATCCAGTTATTCCATGATTCCAGTTATAAATCCCAATTTGCTTACTTAGAAGGAAATTCAAGTATTCACTGATGCCGAATAAGGTATATAACAAAAAACTAAGCGTATTTTTCAAAAAAAAATAAACAAATCCGCTGTTTTTAAGTGTATTTTCTTGTGGCGTATAAAGCACGCCACGCGTGGAGTTATGTTATAACTTGATGTGCGGGTAGTTAAAAGTTAAGAAGCAAAAATATACATATCTCAAAAATAAAACTAAGTACATACATGCAAAACAGTAATAAAGCAAAAAGTGACGTATGATTGAACATGCATTCTGAAATACTGCGCAAAATCTTTGGGAAAAAAAACTTAAATGGACTAAACTGAGCTCTATCAAGAACCTTAAGGCTGTGGTTTCCAATAAATGCCGTAGATCACGTAGAGCGTCAAGCCAGACTCTCCGGCAACTTCACGTAGTCAATACAAAACATAGGCCATGATTATCAATAAGCACCGTAGGTCGCGTAAAGAATCAGCTGTGTTCACCAATAGGGCTTTTCATCGATTGTCATTTGTTTCGAGCTTCTGTCATGTGTCACATAATATTATTATATCTACGTCATACGTCTTCGGTTTGTATCATGGTGGATACCAATAACGTGTGACGTGGATATATTAATTTTATGTGACACATGACAGAAGCTCGAAACAAATGACTGTGAATGAAAAGCCCTATACATGCCGTAGGATACGTACAGCGTTTGTCTATCGCCGCCAACAACATTCCGATCATTTTCATTATTAGTCAAGTGCGATATCTTACCTTGTTAATAATATACGTTGCAACGCTCCAAAATAACTAATGACGCTGCTTCCAATTTTTGAAGTCGTTCATAGCAGATATACACTGCGTTCGACATCAAATAGAGACCGTATCTTGTATACCGGGTGTCCACTATATTTTCCCCAATTTTAACTGCCTATAACTTCTAAACGGCATAAGATAAAAATATGCGGTTTTCGCTGAAATATTTTGTTTTAGTAAAAGTTTTGTTTCAATGGATTAAATTTTTTATACCGCTTCAATTACGAAAAAAATGGCGGAGTTTTGAAAAAAGCTCTTTGTACTTTTTTTTTTAATAGAATACCCAGTAGGTATATTTTTTTGTAAATTGTGAAAGAACGGTCATTCACCTATCCAGCGATTTGAAGTTTTTTAAAATCGGTTTTCAAATGACTGAGTAATTGATTTTTAAAATGAGAGGTGCAACGTGGATATCACATAACTAAATAACATAATTAAGCAAATTGATTATGTTATGTGATTTCCAAATTGCATCTCTCATTTTAAAAATTATTTGCTCAGTCATTTGAGAACCGATTTTAAAAAAACTTTATATCGCTAGATCGGTAAATTACCGTTCTTTAAATTTACGAAAAACTTTGCTGGATGTTTCAATAAAAAATGTCAACAACGTTTTTTTTTCCAAAATCCACTATTTTTTACTTAAAAGCCACATAAAAAATTAAAACCGTTAAAAGAAAACTTTTAGTTATAGGCAGTTAAAATGGGGGAAAATAAGATAAGTGGACATCTAGTATACTGTACAAATTCAGTTTGATACTACGTTCTGAGTATGGTAACATGCCGCAGCTATTTATTGTATTAAGCATACAGACGCGACCTAGGGCCGACTCTCTACGCAACATACGGTAATTATTGGAGAACACAGCCTAACATATTAACAGTATTTGAGGCGGAAAGTCTTAAATGGTTGGGCCACGTGAAAAGAATTATTCCATCTAGAATTCCCAGATTTTATTTTTTTATTTAGAGTATGGCTTAAGTATATCACAGAATATATTTAGATTTATGCATTATACAATGCATCACAAACAGATGTCCAATTTTTTTATATATTCGATTGACCCTTCGGTTGCCATTACAAAGTCTATAGGGTCGCCTGTGTATGCTCTGCGTGGGCAGTCCTGAACAATGTGACTGATCGTCTGTCTTGCAGCGCCGCAGTCACAAGAAGGCGAGGGGAGTTTACCCCATCTGTGGAAGGAGTCGGCGCATCTTCCACAGATTGTTCGAATTCGATTAAGGGCTGCCCAAATCTTACGGGGACGTTCAAATTCGCCAGGTTTCCCTATGATGTCCGGTAGACTATGGTAATGCGAATCTGTCCTACTTTCCCAATCTTCTCTCCATCGGGTATTTAAGTCAAAGTTGGATTGCTGCAGCGCTTGAGCAGATTGTAGAGGGGGTAACCTGGATCGGAGACGGTTTCCAAGAATATCGGGGATGTCGTTGTGGACTAGAAGCTGGCGACTGTCCATTATTTTGTTATATTCTTTAACCAATGCATGTTCGCGGCGTAGGTTGGGTGGTGCTATATTACTAAGGGTAGGTAGCCACATTGTAGGGGTGGGCTTAATTGTGCCTGTTATCATACGCATAGTACGGTTTAGTTGGATGTCGACCAGGTGGGTATGCCTGCTATTTAGCCACACTGGAGCACAGTATTCTGCCACCGGATATATCAGGCCAAGAGCAGAGGATCTTAATGTTGATGCTGTGGACCCCCATGTAGTGCCGCAGAGTTTCTGTATTATATTGTTGCGTGTTTTCAATTTTGCTGCTGTTTTCGTCAGGTGTTCTCTAAATGTGAGCGTTCTGTCTAGAGTAACCCCAAGGTATTTCGGGTATTTATTGTGTTTTAACAGCTTGTTATTAAAATACACTCGAAATTCTCTGTTTGCCAACTTGTTGTTTAGATGAAAAGCTGATACTTCAGTTTTTGTAGTACTTGGCTGTAGTCTCCATTTCTTAAGGTATTCGCTGAGGATGGATAAGTCATTCGTGAGAGTGATTTCTGTAGTTTCTAAAGATTGGTGGCTTGTTGCAAGGGTCCAGTCGTCAGCATATCCAAACTTCCGAGATTCGGTTTCAGGCATGTCAGCAATATAGAGGCTGAAAAGTAAAGGGGCAAGGACAGAACCCTGTGGAAGACCATTGTTAAGTTTCATCTGTCTACTCGTCTCCTTTCCCATTATAACCTGGAAGGCTCTGTTGGTCAGCATGTTGTCAATGAGGTTAATTATCTTTCTGCAGGGGATAATGCGGGCCAGTTTATATATTAATCCCTGTCTCCAAACAGTATCATATGCTGCTGTTAGATCTATAAATACTGTTGCTGTCTTTTGTTTCTTTTGGAAACTAGCTTCTATAAAAGTTGTTAATGACAGCACTTGGTCCGTACAGCTTCGATGAGGGCGGAAGCCAGCTTGTTCAATGGGGACATTTTCTAGTATCCTGTGACTAATTCTGTTGAGGAGAAGCTTTTCTAATAGTTTATATACCATGCTGAGTAGAGCTATGGGGCGGTAGTTTTCTGGCTTATCGTTTGATTTGCCCGGTTTAGAATTCCCAGAATAGGCATGCAAAAGGCGAAGAGAAAGACCGAGGTCAAGATGAGGCAACTAAGTTAAAGACGATATGAGCAGACTTAACGTAACGAACTGGGAAATAAAAGTAACTGACAAAAGGAAGTGGAAAGGAATACTACACCAAACAATGGGCCTACTAGGCTCGTAGTCATCATCACCATCATCAACAGCTATTCCATCCATCGTCGGATCTAAGCCTCCCTTAGGTGTGTCCATTCATATATGTTTGCTGTTTTTTGCATCCATTCGTGGCCAGCCATTCGCTTGAGATATCATTAGTCCATTTTGTCTGAGGTCTACCTCTACTTCTTTTGCTTGCCCTTGGTCGCCACCCGAGAATTATTTACTTTGTCCAGCCGTAGTCTTCCATTATTCCTATGTGTCCTGCCCAGTGCCATTTTAACATGGCAACCAGGCTCGTAGTGCTTGCATATTATTATTAATATTAAATATAGCAAAAAAATATTTAGTGAATGTATATAACAGTCGAAGACAATTATATTAGTAATCATTAATAGCCCGATCAAAGAACAAGCTGACCCTAAAAAAGATAAAGGAAGGATGAAAATTTGGAAATAGGTAGTTGAAATTGTCTATTATTATATAAGAAAAAGTTTACAATTCTACATCCCCTCAATTTTTCTGAAATGGAGGGGAATACCCCCGTCTCGAAGGTGAAAAATATACATTCAAAATAAGTCAGGAATTAGATAAAATGACTAATTCTAAGCAACTTTTGTTCTATAGAGTTTTTTCCCCAAGTCAATACTATTCGAGTTATTTACAGGTGAATGCGTTCATTTTTAACACAAAAAAACATGTTTTCGGACGGTTCTTCGGAGGTAACTCAAAAAGTAAGTAATTCAGCGAAAAAAATATTCTTAGCAAAAATATAGCTTATAAAAAACTGAAAAAGATGGTGTACGTGTGAGGTCTGTACACCCAGTAGAAGCAGAGTTGTAGCTAATGAAAAGTAGGTTTTTCTTCATCAAATTTCAAATCGAATATTTCAATGTGAAATAACCCAAAAACTGAACACTATTCGGAGAAAATTCATTTTAACTTTTTTGAAAAGTTTAAAAAAAGGTTTATTTTTTAAAAAAACATGTAAGATTAAAAGTAAGTGAGTTACGCTCAAAATATTGTTGGTCCCTTTTATTCTTTGGTAAAAAAATCGCGAAACTCACCCCCTAACTAGCATCACAAATAAATTTTATCATTACCACTTCACAAGTTACTTTGCGTATGGACTATTTATATGATCTGTAAGTTTCATCGGTTCAAAGTGCTTATTTTTAAAAAAGCTGTGGTTAAAATGACTTGAAAGAGTAGCTAACCACGAGTTTAGGTAAATTTTGAACAGCTATAGCATAACCAATTTTTGTCTAACAAGAAAACAAAAAAGAAGAAATATTCACAAAAGCAAAACGTACATTTTATTACTCTTTAGGATTTTTGGTATTACTAATAATTTTTAAGTTAATTCCATGAACAATTCCATTCTTTTTCAAACTAAAAAAAATGTTTTATGTTAAACCCAATTTTTTTCAAAAATGAGCACTTTAAACCAATGAAACTTATAGATAATATAAATAATGCATAAGTAAAGTAACTTGTGAAGCGGTAACGATTAATTTTATTTGGGAAGCTAATTAGGCGGTGATTTTCGCGATTTTTTTACCAAAAAATAAAAGGGACCAACAATATTTTGAGCGTAACTCACTTAGTTTAATGTAAGTAGTTTTTTTTAATAAAAATACACTTTTTCTAAACACTTTAAAAAAGTTATAATGAATTTTCCCCGAAAGGTGCTCTGTTTTTTTGGTGATTTCACATTGAATTATTCGATTTGGAATTTGACGAAGAAAAACTTACTTTTCATTAGCTACAAACTCTACTTCTACTGGGTCTGCAGACCTCACGCGCACAGACTTTTTTGGGTTATCTGCGAAAATCCGTCCAAAAACATTTTTTTTTTTTTTTTGTTAAAAATGAACCTATTCACTCGCAAATAACTCGAAAAGTATTAACTTAGTGAAAAAACTCTATAGAACAAAAGTTGCTTAGAATTAGTCAGTTTATCCAATTCCGGGCCTATTTTGAACGCATATTTTTTCACTCCCGAGAAAATATTTTTCAACCCGTATTTCCCAATTTTTGTAAAATGGAGGGGATGTAGAATTGTAAACTTTTTCCTATATAATAATAGACAATTTCAACTACCTATTCCCAAATTTTCATCCTTCCTTTATTTTTTTGGAGGTTTTCGTAAAATTTTATATAAATATTAAAGTCGAGTTGTATTTATTAGATTTATCGAGTTCTAAAATATTAGTCCAGGGTAATAAAGTTTTTTTCCGCAAATCGCCAGGAAATTTTGACATTCCTGTCAAAATTTCTTGAAGAAAAAGTCAGGACTTCCTTACTGTAAGGAAATGTCATTTCCTTACTGTAAGGAAATGATATTTCCGTACAGTTGTTAGTGTTCTACATAAATGATAGAAAATTATTAATAATCCATAAAACGTCTGTATGCATTTTCGTACTTTTCTCTTGATTTCTTTGGCAATAATTCTAATGAAGCAGTATTCACTGCCTCAACCAGCTCTGGAGGAGTCCCAGGAATGGAAATTTCATCATCACTTATCATTTTACTTTCGAGAACACCAGCAATTAAATTTATAAGCGTCAAGTTTGACAATTCAACCTCAATACGTTTCCATAGTAACCCAAGTAATTTTATTAGGAATTTCAAAGCACCATTTATTTGGGAATAAAATTATCGCGTTTTTTTTAAATCAATCAATATCTGTCGAATTTTAAACGATTTGCGGAAAAATAGTATGTTTACCTCGTAGGAAAAGCCACATTCCTGGACTCTGTGTTGCTAAGTCTCGGCTTGCGCTTCGACTTAGCAATCTTCACAGTCGTCCAGGAATGTTAAGCTTTTCCTACCCGGTAAACAATGTACTATTCCACGACACTTGAACAGCCAGGGTACTGAAGCGTTTTTTAGACAGGTAATACCTATAAGAGCAAATTGTAACTATTTCCGGATTTGGCGGCCATTTTTATTTATAAACAATTAAGTGTCAAAAATATCATATTTCACTTTTTTTTTTCAAATCAATGGAAAACAGGGAAGCTTGTGATTTTTTGTACAAATATCTTTCATATTATGGAAAAAGCTTTAAAATGACGTAACACAAAGTTTGATATACTCATTTATTGTTAATATAATTGCGAAAAAAGATCGGAATTGCAAAAAAATAATTTCGCAGTAACTGTTGTAAAAATTAGTGTATAGCTTTGAAATTTTTGTCAAATAAGGGTTCTTTTGTGTTTAATATGTGATAAAAATTTCAAAGCGATTCATATAAATGTTTAAATATTATTCAAATTGTTTATCTCAGAGAGCATTTTGTTTTGCAATACCATAAGTCAGAAGAAAATGACGTTAGAACCATTCCACAGGTGTCAAATTAAAGAGCATGAGCTATATTTTCAACTTAGTTTAAAAAAAGTGAATAAAAAATGCAATTATTAGTAATAAATAATTATGCAAAAGTGTCGTAAATCTTTCCTTATAAACTTTTTATTTTGTTGTATAAGAAATTATACATATTTATTACAATTTTTTATCAATTCTGATATAGATAACATTACTTGGTAGTTGTGCACTTAAAACAGGGTAAAAAAGCTAATTTTTTTGGAAAAAGTTATTCAAAAAGTTTATAAAGAACAATTGACGATACTTTTGCATAATTATTTATTACTAATAAATGCATTTTTTATTCACTTTTTTAAACCATATTGAAAATGTAGCTCATGCTCTTTCATTTGACACCTGTGGAATGGTTCAAGGTCATTTTTTTCTAACTTATGTTATTGCAAAAAAAATGCTCTCTGGGATAAACAATTTGAATAAAATTTAAAGATTTGAATGAACCGTTTTGAAATTTTTATCACATATTAAGCACCAAAGAACCCTCATTTGACAAATATTTCAAAGCTGTACACTAATTTTTACAACAGGTATTGAGAAAATATTTTTTTGCAATTTCGACCTTTTTTCGCAATTATATTAACAAGAAATGAGTATATCAAACTTTGTAATACGTCATTTTAAAGCTTTTCCCATAATCTCGAAGATGTTTCTACTAAAAAAATCATAAGTTTCACTGTTTTCCGTTGATTTGAAAAAAAATTGGGGAAAATGTCATTTTTTGTCTGTTAATTGTTTATAAATAAAAATGGCCGCCAGATCCTAGTTGTATTTATTAGATTTATCGAGTTCTAAAATATTAGTCCAGGGTAATAAGGTTTTTTCCACGACACTTGAACAGTCAGGGTACTGAAGCGTTTTTTCGACAGGTAATACCTATAAGAGCCAATTTTAACTATTTCCGGATCTGGCGGCCATTTTTATTTATAAACCATTAAGTGTCAAAAATGGCATATTTCATTTTTTTTAAATCAATAGAAAATAGGGAAGCTTATGGTTTTTTTAGTACAAATATCTTCCAGATTATGGAAAAAGCTTTAAAATGACGTATTACAAAGTTTGATATACTCATTAATTGTTAATATAATTGCGAAAAAAGATCCGAATTGCAAAAAAATAATTTCGCAATAACTGTTGTAAAAATTAGTGTACAGCTTTGAAATTTTTGTCAAAGAAGGTTTCTTTGGTGTTTAATATGTGATAAAAATTTCAAAGCGATTCATACAATTGTTTAAATTTCATTTAAATTGTTTATCTCAGAGACCATTTTTTTGCAATAACATAAGTCAGAAGAAAATGACGTTAGAACCATTCCACGGGTGTCAAATTAAAGAGCATGAGCTATATTTTCAAATTGGTTTAAAAAAAGTGAAAAAAAAAATGCATTTATTAGTAATAAATAATTATGCAAAGTATCGTAAATCTTTCCTTATAAACTTTTTATTTTGTTTTATGAGAAATTATACATATTTATTACAATTTTTTTTATCAATTATGATAGCATTACGATTATGATAGATAGCATTACTTAAAGTGCTAGTTTTGCACTTAAAACAGGGTAAAAAAGTTAATTTTTTTGGAAAAAGTTATTCAAAAAGTTTATAAACAACCATTGACGATACTTTTGCATAATTTTTTATTACTAATAAATGCATTTTTTATTCACTTTTTTAAACCATATTGAAAATGTAGCTCATGGTCTTTCATTTGATACCTGTGGGGTGGTTCTAAGGTCATTTTTTTCTGACTTATGTTATTGCAAAGAAGATGCTCTCTGGGATAAACAATTTAAATAAACTTTAAAAAATTGAATGAATCGCTTTGAAATTTTTATCACATATTAAGCATCATATAATCCTCATTTGACAAAAATTTCAAAGCTGTATACTAATTTTTACAACAGGTATTGAGAAAATATTTTTTTTGCAATTCCGACTTTTTTCGCAATTATATTAACAATAAATGAGTATATCAAGCTTTGCAATACGGCATTTTAAAGCTTTTCCCATAATCTCGAAGATGTTTGTGCTAAAAAAATCATAAGTTTCACTGTTTTTCGTTAATTTGAAAAAAAAAGGGGAAAATGTCATTTTTTGCCATTTAATGGTTTATAAATAAAAATGGCCCAGATCCTACGCAGTAAATAGTTATAATTTGTTCCTATAGGTATTAGGTACCTGTCTAAAAAACGCTTCAGTACCCTGGCTGCTCAAGTTTCACGAACAGGGTATAATTTTGTCTTATTACCCTGGCCTATATATATGTAGCAAAACCTACCTGATCTTGGAAAAAATTTAAATGTTAAAGTGCGGAAAATCAAAAATAAAATTAATATCAAAAATATCAAATTTACGTCATAGTTAATAATTTCCTAATAATTTTTTTAAGTCTAAAAAATACTTCGTATGTCAATACCGTTTTCTAATCTTTTAAGTGGAATTCACCCCAACCACATTTTCTCACCTCCTTGCTCTCTCCAAACCGCCCTAATCACGCGAAGTGACAACTTATAATTTCTCCATTAGTAAAAGAAACCACGTTTCTACCACCTTAATTCCTCTGATCCCCGTTTATCCAGATTTATCCCGAATGGAAGAGAAACAGGAACAACTATCGCCAAC